>NC_065585.1:78227250-78834000 GCF_024542745.1 Macaca thibetana thibetana | reverse complement strand
GGTCACTCAGTCTTTTCTGTGTATTACTTAAACTATTATAGTCTGCAGTTACAAGTTCCAAACCAAGTTTTGGATAAAAGAATTTGTGCTGTACCTTCATGCTCCCATATTGTCTTCATATTTAAAACTGATGCTCAGAGATAATTTCATTACCTATTCATTCATTCAACAAATATTCATTAAGTACCTACTAGGAGCTGGGCTCCAATACTATGGTGACAATAAGGAAATGAAAAGGAAGGCTGCCAGTTTTAAGCATATTTTAAAGTACAAAAACTGTAATTATTTTACTTGAAGTCTGTTTTTTTTTGGGAAAAAAAAAGGGGGGGTGTTTTTTTTTCCCTAAGCCTCTTAAAAATTGCAAAACCTGTTAAACTTTTTATAACTTCTGTACATTCAGGTTTAGGAACTAAAAATTTAAGGGTAAAGAAAGCATTTGATTAAACCAAATGTTTATTTTACAAGCTCTAAGTAGGATTCCAAGATTTTCTGTCTCCTTTCTTTTTCCTATTACAAATTCCCATCTAGGCCTAAAGAAACCAATATCAACATATGCTTTATTATTAAATGATATGCAAAGTCTTGATAATGATAAGTATGTCCATCTCAGCATCCACTAAGTTTACATTTACCACAATGTTAATAGAAGAAAAAGTGTTAATTGAGGAAAATTTCTGTCCAAAGTTTAAGAAGTTCCTATATACTTCACTTTGGGGTTCAGAAATTTTTTAAAAAGTTGTAAGGGTTAGTAAAATATGGTGTAACTCTACAATATTTGCTTCATCTGCCACAATCATATTTTTAAAATTCCATTACCCATTTAAACCTAAGGCTAGAAAAATGAACCAAGAAGTGGAGCTTAAAATTGGTCTCTGTGGATTAATTAAGACATCAGGAAAAACCCCTGGCATCAGCTTCATTTTGATTCCTTGGAATCTTCCTTCTCATTCATTTTCTCCTCAGAGAGCACAAGAACTTTATTCACAATTTATAATTGTATGAATAATCAGTGATAGCCTTTATTATTCAGATATAACTGGAAATGAGTTGCTAGTCATGTGCCTGCTGATCTGAGGAAGTAAAATAATATTTAGAAGTGAAAAACATTACTTTCATTAAAAATCTTTAACTACTACTATTAAAAACCTTCTTCAGCAGTGCATTAATATTTCCTCAACATTAATTCTGGAATCTGAACATGCTTTAAGTGGTACTAAAAAGGCAGATCACAGGTCTAACCTTCAAAATAACCATGTAATATTATTCTAAATGACACATTATAGTAATTTTCACAAGTCTGCTCTGACTTCATTAGCATACTACCTTGTGCTGTGAAATAAGTTTTAGTTTAGATAAAAAGGATTCACAGAGAAACCGAAATATAGGCTCTTGCTCCTTCTACAACCACTTCAGGCAAAGAAGTAAATGACAAATATTTACTAGACACTTATTACACTACCAGGTGCTGTCCACACTACCTGCAAACACACACACACACACACACACACACACCCCTTGCTCAAGATACAATACAACTGGAGAGAGAACATACACTCCCATAAAAGATAATATTAACCAATAGGAAAAATTTGATTTTAAAAGTGATCATTAGCCATAACTTCTGGCAGCAGAAAGTGAAGGCATTCAGTTCAGATGTAAACAAAATTTTTTTTACCCCTCTGTTTTAAGTCTGGCAATCAAAATTAGCCAAACCTAAGGAAGTGGACCAACGGCATCACCACAGGAAAAAAACAGAAATGTTCAGGAGCAACTGGTATTGGACCACTCAAAGTCTTCCCATCAGTGCACATCAGTAGTTTCTCTCCTAAAATCTCCTTATCAAATTAAAAACAAAACTGATTCCTGGCTATGAACTTTGCAGACTTCTTCCTCTGATACCCAGTACAGCCCAACCACAGAAACGAAGGAGTCAGGGAGACGACAGCAACGGGGCATCTAGGCCTATTGTTCAGAGAGAACCGCAGGACCAGGCGAGCGCCGCGGGGTGCGCGGGAGCTGGGGGAGGAGAGGCGCGAACCCCGTACAGGTGTGTGTATGGGAGGGGGGACAGGTATGTTGCAAGGCGGGGGAGCACAGGTGTACTCAAGGGCCACAACTAAGAAATAAAGACTCAACTTCCAGACCGAAAAAGAGGAGGGCGGTCATTCCTGAGGCTTAAACTGCTGGGCACGGAGGGTGACAGGCCTGGGGAGGCTGTGATGAGAGGATCCCGGAGCCCACTAGTGTGGGGTTTTGGGGAGGCGGAGAACTGAGGGGGGACAGCCAGGAGGATTCAAAGAAAAGGCTCCCCAATCGAAAGGCCAGCCTAGAAATCCCCAGACAATGGACAATGCGCGGGCTGGGGGATGTCGCGGAGGTGAAGCTGGGTGGGCAGAGGGAAACAAAAGAGAGAAGCCCCCAAGTGTGGGCCCGGCGGCGGCGATTACCTGAGAGAGCTGCCGGGGATTGGGGCAGCCGAAGAGCGCGGAGCTGGAGCTGAAGCTGATGGCTCCTCGGCGGCTGAGGACGTGCTGGGGGACCGGCCTGTCCAGGGGCAGTACCGGCAGCTGGTAACATACTTCCATTGAATACACCCGCCCTGCCTCCGCGCGGCGCCCGCCCTGCCGCGGCCGCCGGCCCCTGCACTGGGAGGGGGCCGCGGCTCGGGGGCTCCGGGCCGAGACGGGGGCAGGGCGGGCGGGGGCCGACCCTGGGCCGGGTAGCCGAGCTCACGCCTCCCCAACCCCAGCCCTCCGCTCGGGCCGCCGGCGGGAAGGTTCTGCGGCGGCCGCGGCGCCAATTACCAGGACCGGCGCGCGCCTAGCTCCAGGCGAGGGGCGACGGGATGCAAGCGGGGCCAGCACTAGCAAAGTCGGAGAGCGAACCCCGCCGCCTTGGGGCTCCTCGGCCGAGAGGAGCAGGTACCCGGACTGCAGAGTTCGAGTGGAGCACTGCCGGAGCAAAGCGGTGCAAGAAAAGACGGCTGGAGCCAGCGACCAGACCCAGGGGGCGGGGGCACTCAGTAGCAGCGACCAGCTCGGGCCGCTGCCGCCGCCGCCGCTGGAGTCCTGCCCCTCCCCTCCCCTGGAGCCTGACTTCACTCCGCCGCCGGCGCGAGCCCGGCGTAATTCACACTTTGCAGCCGCGGACCCTGCGCCAACCACGGCTGCCGCCACCGTGACGTCACGACGCCGCGCCGCCGGCCCAGCGCCCCGCGCCGCCGCAGCGCCCAGGGAGACTGGTCAGCGACCGAGAGCGACAGTAGCCTTCCTTGTGTTCCGCACCCTAGAGCTCTGTCGGAGTCCCCTCCCGACAAACGTTTTCTCCCATCTATCTCATCCGCAGTTCTCTTCACGCCCTGCCATAACTCCCTCCCCTAGCTCCTCGCAAGCCAAGGCGCGTGCGCACGAGGCCCCAGGGTTTCGGGGCATCCCCCTGAGCGCTAAACTCGTGCGTTCCAGCGCCCCGAGGGCATGGGGTGGGTTCATCCCGCGCTAGAGGCGCTGTTCCGGCTTGCCGACCCTAGAAACCCAAAGCACGCGGCGCAGTAGCCCTCCTCAGCCCTGACCGCGGGGTCACTTCTGGCTTTTCCCTCCTTGTTCCCATTCATGGGCTTCGCTAGAGACCGCTGCGGCAGTGACGTCAGCGGGCCGCGCAGGCATCGTCCTCCCCGCTACGTCACCGCCAGTCCCTTGGTGGGGCCAGGCTCGCGCGCTCCGCTGGCAGGTGCGGCCCCTGGGCCATCCCGAGCCCGAGGGGCGGAGAGGGGAGCCGAGAATTCGGAAGTGAGAAGGGGGCCTGGAGACAACGGGAAAAAACCAAGACTGAGAAAGAATTATGGGTGAAAAGAATGAGAAAGAATGATACTGAGAAGACAAAGGAAAAAAGTAGACTTCATGGCCCTCTACCGAAAGCGTTGTTTGTTGGCTTTCGATTTTTTGAAAGCTAGAAAAGATAAAGAGCTCTTGACCTGATTTGTCGGCTAGATGTATAATTTAAGTGTTCATTTTGTCACATTTCTCACTAAACTGTCCAAGCTTTCAGCATCAACTGATTGTTTCTAACGCATTCCGGCCTTTGGGATTTCAGCCTGAACAACCTCTGCCCTGGCAGAATTGTTGCTTTGGTTCAGTTCTTAGGGCACCCACCCTTCTACTGATTTGAGATGACTAGCCACTGACAAGGTGGGAGGCCTTTGAAAGCACTGCATAGCTTCCACTGGTGATGAGATCATGTACCAAATGCACATAATCTGGTAAATGAGCAAAAGTAGACCTTTTATCATCTTTGCATGGCATCTGTTTCTTTTCTCTTGCTAAAACTTTATACCTCCTACGTGGATATTTTTCTACCTGTCTGCTTTCTACTATTAAAAGAACTATAACCCCCAACATGGTCTTGTGGAGTTGTCTTCATTAGATGATGTAAGCTCCTCTTTAGTACAACTGATCCAACTCATCTTTGAAATCTGAATTACTCCCACAACTTCTAGAAAGATGTATTGAGCGTCTACTATATGCTTGGGATTATACTGAGCACATTTTCCTACGTTATCACATTTACTTCTCACAAAAGCCTCGTGAGGTAATTAGTCCCTGAATTGAGAATAGGCTCATGGAAACAAAGTTGCCCTAGACCTTAGACAGATAAGTGGGAAGAACTAACCTCAAATAATGTTTGAATTCTGTGTAAATCTAAACATCCAGGAGGTGATATTGGTGTGATATTACTGTGTGCCACATAAAATAACTATATTACATTTAATAACATCTAAGAGACCCAGGTTAATTAAATCATTTAAGGACAGAGCGCTAAGTAGATAACTAAAAAATGCATCCCCTTTCAACATAGTTACTGTTGTGCACCTGTGAACCAAGAACCGTGATGGGCATTCTACATACAATGTTTAACTTTACCCAACACGATAGCCACGTAAGTCAGGTAATTTTATCCTGATTCTACAGATGAAGAATCAGATTACAAGACTGTAAGTCATTTGCCTCAGTGAACTCTGGTTTATGATTTCAGAGCCATGCATTTTCCACCATACCACACAGTATCTTCTCCAGAGTTTTTCAGTTGTTTACAGTGTTCTTTACTGTGTTGAGGAGCCTATTAATCAGGTTCTTCAGAGAAACACAACCCATAGGATGTACATATAGAGAGAGGGAAAGAGAGTTATTTTAAGGAATTGGCTTACGTTTTTGTGAAGGCTGGCAAATCTGAAATCTGTAGGGCAGGGCAGCAGGCTGGAAATTCAAGTAAGAGTTGAAATTGCAGTTTTGAGTCTGAAATCTGCACAGCAGAACCACAGGCTGAAAATTCACACAGGGTTTCTACACTGGAGTCTTGATGCAGACCTGAGTCATCCTCAGGAAACCTAAGTCTTTGTTCTTAATGCTTTCAACTCTTTGGATGAGGTCCACCCACTCTATGGAGAGTAATCTGCTGAAAACCAATTAATTATAAATGGTAGTCACATCGACAAGTATCTTTATAGCAACATCTAGACTAGTATTTGACCAAATGACTGAACATCATAGTTTAGCCAAGTTGATACATAAAATTAACTATCACAGGGAGCAAAGGTTAAACTTAAATAAAGAAATGCTATTACTTTCTGCAATAAAAAGAAAAGTACCTGAGAAAAAAGTAACAAAAACTGCAAAATTCTTATGAAGGAGGCTTTTACATGGTTGAAACATAAAAGCTGACTTGAATATTTAGGAAGTATTCACATGAGACACAAATATCTTCACATTATGTGTCCATTTAATGTTTCCAACATGTTTTCCTTCCCCAAACCTCCTTGTCACCAGTTTTCTAATCATATTCCTTCCAAGGTCCAAACCATCTATCTAAGCAGTCAGATACTGCTCATGAATCAGTATAGACCTCTACATATAGCTATTCCCCTTTCTGGACAAAATGAACAATCAGGTACACTGCTCCAAGTTCTGCTGACTGGGAGTATTTCTCTTCACTGCCTCTAGAATCACCACAGAGAGGGGCCATCATGTTGTAGCTGTCCACTGTCCGCACCATAAAATTCAGAACTATCTGTAAATCAGTTGCAAATATTTTTCTTAACAGGTTGTAGGGGACCAGATGCCTTAGATGCCTTCTGGCTCCAAGGTTTCTGCTGAGAAATTGAATAATAATCTCAATGAGGTTCCCACGAATATAAAGAATTGCTTTTCTCTTATTGCTCTCAAAATTCTATCTTTGTCTTTTTTTTTTCAAGAGAGTGATAATGTCTTGGTCTGGGTCTTTTTGGGTTTGTCATACTTGAATCTGGCTGATCTTAGATGTCTAAACATGATTTCTATAAATTTGGGGAGTGTTCTGCCATTATTTCTTCTAATAATCTCTCTGCTTCTTTCCCTTTTCTTTCTGAAAATCCCATAATGCATGTATTAGTCTGCTTGATGGTATCACATATGTTCCTTAAACTCTGTTCACTTTTCTTTATTCCTTTTTATTTCTGTTTCTCAGAATTTATAATTTCACATGTACTATAGTCAAGTTCACTGATTCTTTCTTCTGCCTATTCAAGTCTGCCGCAGAACCCCTCTAAGAGATTTTTCAACTTGGTTATTGTGTTTTTCAGCTTCAGAATTTGAATCCATTTTATAATTTCTATCTCTTTGCCAATGATTAATTTTGTTTACATATTGTTTTCCTGATTCCACTTAGTTCCCTGTCCATATTTTCCCTTAGCTCTTTTAGCATATGAAGGACAGTTATTTTAAAGCATTTGTTAGTAAGTCTAATGTCTGTGTTTTTTCAGGGAAGTTAACTGCTACTTTATTTTCTTTTTGAAAGGGACATATTTTTCTGGGTTTTTGAAATATGTCTTGTGGGGGTTTTGTTGTTGTTGTTGAAAATTGGGCAGTTGAGAAAACAGACACCTCTTCCAGTCTTTGCAGACTGACCCTGTGCCAGGGAAGTTTTTCACTAATTAGGTGGTCCACAGTTCTAAGCCTTAGGATCAGCTTAAGGAGAAAGCTTAAGAACTTACAAGTTCTTTTATGAGCATGCATCTTGCTCAGGCCATTGTGTGGCTTTTTAAATTTCTCTGTGTACACAGCTGCTTTTTAATGTCTTATTTTCCAAATGAGTCTCTCCTTGAGGCCTTTCGTGGTCTCCACCCATAATGTCTCACCCAGGTGCCTATGAGCCAGTCTCCCTGCAACTTTCCCAAGCAGGAGCCACTGCTTCTTCCTGTGACATCTGAGTTAGGCAAAGCAGAGACCAGTCCTTCAGGCATTCCCTGGTAGGTTAGAGCATTACAAATAAAAGTCTGCTCTGTTCCTACTGATTTATAGTTTTGTTTTGTACTGTTTTTATCTGGCTTTGGTGTCGGGGCAATATTTGCCTCATAAAATGAGCTGGAAAGGTTTCATTACAGTTCCATTTTCTGAAAGTGTTGGTGTACAAAAGTGGGATTACTTCTTCCGCAGATGTCTGATAGGGTTCACTAGTAAAACTCTCTGGACCTGCACTTTTTATTGTGGGAAGATTTTAAATGACTAATTCAATTTATATACCTGATGAATCTTATAAACTAAGCTCTATGTAACCCCAAAAGTAGTCTCCGAGGTTGCAGGCCAAAATGTTAGAAGTGGTGGGATTGTGGTTTTTCCTTTTCTTTTAAAATGTCATCCTAATCAATTTTATTTGCCAAATTTTCTAAGATAAACCTATATTATTTTATAACAAAACTTATTCATAACCTGGGCAACATGGTGAAACCCCGTCTCTACAAAGAAAATGCAATGATTAGCCAGGTGTACTGGCATGTGCCTGGAGTTCCAGCTACTCGGGAGGCTGAGGTGGGAGCATCACTTGAGTCCCGAAAGTTGAGGTTGCAGCGAGCTGTGATTGTGCCACTGCACTCCAGCTTGGGCAACAGAGCAAGCCCCTGTCTCAAAAAAAAAAAAAAAAAAAAAAAAAAAAAAAAACCCAGTTATTTATTAAATATATAAACTGTGAGTAAAAATAAAATGTCTATAATGTGATGATAAACACACAATAAAATAAAAGGGTAATTGAAGAAAAAATTTCACTTGAGGGTTAGTTCCCTAGACTATTTAGTAGTCCAACACTAATCAACAAGCACTTCTATAGTAGTACACTAATGAATTACCAGTCGGAAGATTTCTAGCTAAACACAGCAGATTGTATACATGTATTGGTCTGTTCCCTCTTCAAACTCTCCTAAATGACACTGAAAGAGAAACTAAAGCATTAGTTCAGGACAAAAAGAAGGAGAAATGAAAACTGATGAGAAGTTCATGTTTTGGAAACTGAAGGTGATGAGTAAGTTATACATGTCTAAGCAAAACAGAAAGCTAAACCCTGAGCTCACAAGTGGAGAGGGCTACATCCAGCTGATATCTGCTGCGGAGACCCAGGACAGTCTCAGAAATTAGAGACCCCACCCATCTTGCAAGGCAGGGATCCACATGGGCTGAAAAAGAAAAGATCAATTGAAGTTCTTTATAACAAGCGATCAGAACCTCAGATCTCCTCCCCAAGGCTGTGCAGACAGGTAACTTGCTCTTCTTCACCTCGGCAGAAAATTGGATGGACTGACCCAAACAGGCTCTGGACTTGGATTCACCAGGCAGAACTGACGGTGAGGTGAGAGTACCATATGCAAACAGGTGGCATAAGTGAGAGTCTGCATACTTAGTGACAGCCAAGTTTATTTCCTCCAGGCAAGAGCCTGGAAGATTCCTCTTTCAAAAAAAATGAAAGTTTTGTTGGTGTTGTCAGTTGGGAGTCTTCCGACCAAGTAAATGGGTCCACACATAATTCTAAAGTAAACCCCACCCATGTGCAGAGAGCTTTTAAACAGCACCTCATTCTTAAACATGAAAGAACAATCAAGCATTATCAGAATTTTGAAAAATCCTATAGCATGAGAGATGATAGAAATGAACAGCAAAAAGAAACAAGGGGAAACAGAAACAACACAGAGAAATCCCTTCCAAAAAACCAATAATATTCTTAGAGAGATAAGAAGTTATAAGGTATAAGGGCAGAATGATATGAAACAAAATAGTTCTTTTAAATTAAAACTATAATAGCAAAAAATTAAATATTTAACGAATGGGTTAGATGATAAAGCTAAATATATCTTCCCAAAAGTAAAACAAAAAATTAAAGATACAGATAATGTGAGAAAATATATTAAAATTAAAGTCCTAGTCCAGGGGGTTAAATGTCCAAATAATAATGATTTCAGAAAGAGAGAATTGAGAAAATCATGGAGAGGAAATAATTTAAGAACATTTAGCAGAACCGGAAGGCACATTTCCAGATGGAGATTGCCAAGTCTGTGCTTAGAATAATGGACGGAGAAAACATAGACACCAAGGGATAGTGTTGTGAAATTTTAGAATACTGGGGACAAAATTAAGAACTTAAACATCTTCCAGGGAATATACGTAAAAACAGGCCACATACAAAGGACCATGAATCAGCAGAGCAAAGCCCCTCTCAATAGCAAATTTGGAGGTAAAAGGTAAAGAAAGCCTTCAAAATTCTGAAGAAACATGATTTTCCATCTAGGAATCTGTATACCTGCCCATACTACCAATTTAGTGTGAAAGCAGAATAAAGATAATTTTCAGACATTGAAGAGCTCCAGTATGTAGCTCCCACTGCACCTTTTTTCAGGAAGCTATTAGGTAATGTGCTCTAGAAAGAGGAAGAAGGATACCATGCAAGGGAAATACGACAATGGAGCAAACATGGGCATCAACACAGGGGAGAGGGGAAGGAAGTCCCAAGTGATAGTCCCTGAGTCACAGCACCAGAGAGGACTGAGACAGCAACAAGGCCACATGTGAGCAGGAGGATGGAAGCTCTGGGAAGAAAATGGAACCAATAAGTCACCTGTAGTAGCTAAACACAGTGAGAGAAACTCTGGCAGAGAGTTTGGGGATACATTTATTATGACGACATAGAAAATTAAGCCAATAAATTTCAATTAATAACACTGAGAAAAACAAGTTGTAAAAGAAATTTAATCATCATACATTATACGACTGGTTTATAAACTATTCATTACATATTCACAACAATATAATCACTGAATATTGATTTAACAAAAATACGGTGTTACAGCTAAATATATTGAGAGGTGGAAGGGGATGAAAAGTGTGTGTCTCCTTGGGTGATATTGGAGAGCCAAATTTTCATCTTACACAGTAGAATATTAATAGATAATATAAAAAATTGAGATGTGATATATATATGCATTTTTTTCTTTTTCTTCTTCTTCTTTTTTTTTTTTTGAGATGGAGTTTCGCTCTTGTTGCCCAGACTTCAGTGCAACAGCATGGTCTCAGCTCACTACAACCTCCACCTCCCGGGTTCAAGCAATTCTCCTGCCTCAGCCTCCCAATTAGCTGGGACTACAGGTGCCTGCCACCATGCCCTGCTAATGTTTTCTATTTTTAGTAGAGACAGGGTTTCACCATGTTGGCCAGGCTGGTCTTGAACTCCTGACCTCAGGTAATCCAGCCACCTCAGCCTCCCAAAGTGCCAGGATTACAGGCATGAGCCACTGCGCCTGGCTGACATGTGATTTAATAATATGAAACTAAATCCTTGTAAGAAACAACTAAAAGCAGTATATATTCTTGCCATAGCAGAGCAAAAATTGATAGTGCATAGGGATGGGACAAGATGCTGCTAGGTTTATTATGACATCATCAACTGTTGAACTCTAAAAGCTATGTACATGCATTATGCTTTTCATTCAAAAAATAAAAATAATCATATTATGTTGAGTTGTGTCCCGCAAAAGACATGAAGGAGTCCTAACTCCTGGTATGTGTCACCTTATTTGGAAATAGGGTCTTTGCAGATGCAACCACGTTAAGATAAGGTCATGCAGGATAAGGGTGGACCCTATATCCAATGATGGTGCCCTTATAAAAGGAGGGAGATTTGGAGGCACTCATACATGCAGTGAAGAAAGTCATATGAAAACAGAGATGGAAACTCAAGTGGTAACTATACAAGCCATGGAACACCAAGGACTGCCGGCAACCACCAGAAGCTAGGAAAGAGGCGTGATCAGATTCTCTTCTAGAGCATTCAGAGGGAACCTGGCCCTGCCAACACCTCCATCTTAAACTTCTGACCTCCAGAACTGTGGGAGAATACATTTCTGTTGTTGTAATCTATCCAGTTGATGGTCATTTGTTACAGCAGCTTTAGAACACTAATATAACCATGTTAATTCTGGGTGTCTGAATTGGAGCAGGAAATGTTTCACAAAGCGTCAGTTCCTCTAAATTCATTTCTACACTTGAGGTTAAATAACACAATAATAACAACAACAACAACTAATCAATTTAGTTTTTTGTTTTTTTTTTTACGGCACAGTAGAAAATCCATCTGTTTAATTAAGGGATGTGGGAGGACTAGAGATATGGAATAACAAATTTTAGTTGCTAGTTATAAACATTGAAGTGAATGCCTGTCTGAAATTGACTTTCTGTTTTTAAAAACACCTCTCAGTTTCCCTGCTATCTCTGAAGAAGAATGTAAAGAACAAAGGGCCCTTTCCCTCACACATCATGCAATAACAATGTAAAATATTGAACAGAATAAATCTTACTCAAAACAGCAAAATCTTTTACAGTGAAGCTGAAAATCAATTACTAAACAATTTTTTGCACTAACAAATATCTCTGAACTTAATTGCAATTTTTATATAAAATAGTGACAGATTTAAAGAAAGCACCTGTATTATTTACATTTTCTACACTCTTAATTCCAGTGCCCTCTCTGCTTAAAATTAGTTTAAATAGGGCCAGGCGTGGTGGCTCATGCCTGTAATCCCAGCACTTTGGGAGGCCAAGGTGGGCAGACCACAAGGTCAGGAGATCGAGACCAGCACAGCTAATATCGTAAAACCCCATCTCAACTAAAAAAAAAAAATTAGCGCCGGGCGGAGCAAGATGGCCGAATGGGAACAGCTCCAGTCTCCAGCTCCCAGCGCGAGCGACACAGAAGACAGGTGATTTCTGCATTATCAACTGAGGTACTGGGTTCATCTCACTGGGGAGTGCTGGACAATCAGTGCTGGTCAGCTGTTGCAGCCCGACCAGCGAGAGCTGAAGCAGGGCGAGGCATCGCCTCACCTGGGAAGCGCAAGGGGGAAGGGAATCCCTTTTCCTAGCCAGGGGAACAGAGACACACAACACCTGGAAAATCGGGTAACTCCCACCCCAATACTGCGCTTTAAGCAAACAGGCACACCAGGAGATTATATCCCACACCTGGCCGGGAGGGTCCGACGTCCACGGAGCCTTCCTCATTGCTAGCACAGCAGTCTGTGATCTAACCACAAGGCAGCAGCGAGGCTGGGGGAGGGGCGCCCTCCATTGCTGAGGCTTAAGTAGGTAAACAAAGCCCTGGGAAGATCGAACTGGGTGGAGCTCACAGCAGCTCAAGGAGGCCTGCCAGTCTCTGTAGACTCCACCTCTGGGGACAGGGCACAGCTAAACAACAACAACAACAACAACAAAGAAAAAAGCAGCAGAAACCTCTGCAGACGCAAGCAACTCTGTCTGACAGCTTTGAAGAGAGCGGTGGATCTCCCAACACGGAGGTTGAGATCTGAGAACGGACAGACTGCCTGCTCAAGTGGGTCCCTGACCCCTGAATAGTCTAACTGGGAGACATCCTCCACTAGGGGCAGACCAACACCCCACACCTCACATGGTGGAGTACACCCCTGAGAGGAAGCTTCCAAAGCAAGAATCAGACAGGTACACTCGCTGTTCAGCAGTATTCTATCTTCTGCAGCCTCTGCTGCTGACACCCAGGCAAACAGGGTCTGGAGTGGACCTCAAGCAATCTCCAACAGACCTACAGCTGAGAGTCCTGACTGTTAGAAGGAAAACTAACAAACAGGAAGGACACCCACACCAAAACCCCATCAGTACGTCACCATCATCAAAGACCAGAGGCAGATAAAACCACAAAGATGGGGAAAAAGCAGGGCAGAAAAGCTAGAAATTCAAAAAATAAGAGCGCATCTCCCCCTCCGAAGGAACGCAGCTCATCGCCAGCAATGGATCAAAGCTGGACGGAGAATGACTTTGACAAGATGAGAGAAGAAGGCTTCAGTCCATCAGACTTCTCAGAGCTAAAGGAGGAATTACATACCCAGTGCAAAGAAACTAAAAAGCTTGAAAAAAGAGTGGAAGAATTGATAACCAGAATAATTAATGCAGAGAAGGCCATAAACGAATGGACAGAGATGAAAACCATGACACAAGAAATAAGTGACAAATGCACAAGCTTCAGTAACCGACTCGATCAACTGGAAGAAAGAGTATCAGCAATTGAGGATCAAATGAATGAAATGAAGTGAGAAGAGAAATCTAAAGAAAAAAGAAGAAAAAGAAATGAACAAAGCCTGCAAGAAGTATGAGATTATGTAAAAAGACCAAATCTATGTCTGATTGGGGTGCCTGAAAGTGAGGGGGAAAATGGAACCAAGTGGGAAAACACTCTTCAGGATAACATCCAGGAGAACTTCCCCAACCTAGTAGGGCAGGCCAACATTCAAATTCAGGAAATACAGAGAACGCCACAAAGATACTCCTCGAGAAGAGCAACTCCAAGATACATAATTGCCAGATTCACCAAAGTTGAAATGAAGGAAAAAATCTTAAGGGCAGCCAGAGAGAAAGGTCGGGTTACCCACAAAGGAAAGCCCATCAGACTAACAGCAGATCTCTCGGCAGAAACTCTACAAGCCAGAGGAGATTGGGGGCCAATATTCAACATTCTTAAAGAAAAGAATTTTAAACCCAGAATTTCATATCCAGCCAAACTAAGTTTCATAAGTGAAGGAGAAATAAAATCCTTTACAGAAAAGCAAATGCTTAGAGATTTTGTCACCACCAGGCCTGCCTTACAACAGACCCTGAAGGAAGCACTAAACATGGAAAGGAGCAACCAGTACCAGCCATTGCAAAAACATGCCAAAATGTAAAGACCATTGAGGCTAGGAAGAAACTGCATCAACTAATGAGCAAAATAACCAGTTAATATAATGGCAAGATCAAGTTCACACATAACAATATTAACCTTAAATGTAAATGGACTAAATGCTCCAATTAAAAGACACAGACTGGCAAACTGGATAAAGAGTCAAGACCCATCAGTCTGCTGTATTCAGGAGACCCATCTCACATGCAGAGACATACATAGGCTCAAAATAAAGGGATGGAGGATGATCTACCAAGCAAATGGAGAACAAAAAAAACCAGGGGTTGCAATCCTAGTCTCCGATAAAACAGACTTTAAACCATCAAAGATCAAAAGAGACAAAGAAGGCCATTACATAATGGTAAAGGGATCAATTCAACAGGAAGAGCTAACTATCCTAAATATATATGCACCCAATACAGGAGCACCCAGATTCATAAAGCAAGTCCTTAGAGACTTACAAAGAGACTTAGACTCCCATACAATAATAATGGGAGACTTCAACACCCCACTGTCAACATTAGACAGATCAATGAGACAGAAATTTAACAAGGATATCCAGGAATTGAACTCATCTCTGCAGCAAGCAGACTTAGTAGACAACTACAGAACTCTCCACCCCAAATCAACAGAATATACATTCTTCTCAGCACCACATTGCACTTATTCCAAAACTGACCACATAATTGGAAGTAAAGCACCCTTCAGCAAATGTACAAGAACAGAAATTATAACAAACAGTCTCTCAGAACACAGTGCAATCAAACTAGAACTCAGGACTAAGAAACTCAATCAAAACCACTCAACTACATGGAAACTGAATAACCTGCTCCTGAATGACTACTGGGTACACAACGAAATGAAGGCAGAAATAAAGATGTTCTTTGAAACCAATGAGAACAAAGATACAACATACCAGAATCTCTGGGACACATTTAAAGCAGTGTGTAGAGGGAAATTTATAGCACTCAATGCCCACAAGAGAAAGCTGGAAAGATCTAAAATTGACACTCTAACATCACAATTAAAAGAACTAGAGAAGCAAGAACAAACACATTCAAAAGCTAGCAGAAGGCAAGAAATAACTAAGATCAGAGCAGAACTGAAGGAGATAGAGACACAAAAAACCCTCCAAAAAATCAATGAATCCAGGAGTTGGTTTTCTGAAAAGATCAACAAAATTGATAGACCGCTAGCAAGACTAATAAAGAAGAAAAGAGAGAAGAATCAAATAGACGCAATAAAAAATGATAAAGGGGATATCACCACCGACCCCACAGAAATACAAACTACCATCAGAGAATACTATAAACACCTCTACACAAATAAACTAGAAAATCTAGAAGAAATGGATAATTTCCTGGACACTTACACTCTCCCAAGCCTAAACCAGGAAGAAGCTGAATCCCTGAATAGACCAATAGCAGGCTCTGAAATTGAGGCAATAATTAATAGCCTACCAACCAAAAAAAAAGTCCAGGACCAGATGGATTCACAGCCGAATTCTACCAGAGGTACAAGGAAGAGCTGGTACCATTCCTTCTGAAACTATTCCAATCAATAGAAAAAGAGGGAATCCTCCCTAACTCATTTTATGAGGCCAACATCATCCTGATACCAAAGCCTGGCAGAGACACAACAAAAAAAGAGAATTTTAGACCAATATCCCTGATGAACATCGATGCAAAAATCCTCAATAAAATACTGGCAAACCAGACCCAGCAGCACATCAAAAAGCTTATCCACCATGATCAAGTTGGCTTCATCCCTGGGATGCAAGGCTGGTTCAACATATGCAAATCAATGAACGTAATCCAGCATATAAACAGAACCAAAGACAAGAACCACATGATTATCTCAATAGATGCAGAAAAGGCCTTTGACAAAATTCAACAGCCCTACATGCTAAAAACGCTCAATAAATTCGGTATTGATGGAACGTATCTCAAAATCATAAGAGATATTTATGACAAACCCACAGCCAATATCATACTGAATGGGAAAAAACTGGAAAAATTCCCTTTGAAAACTGGCACAAGACAGGGATGCCCTCTCTCACCACTCCTATTCAACATAGTGTTGGAAGTTCTGGCTAGGGCAATCAGGCAAGAGAAAGAAATCAAGGGTATTCAGTTAGGAAAAGAAGAAGTCAAATTGTCCCTGTTTGCAGATGACATGATTGTATATTTAGAAAACCCCATTGTCTCAGCCAAAAGTCTCCTTAAGCTGATAAGAAACTTCAACAAAGTCTCAGGATACAAAATTAATGTGCAAAAATCATAAGCATTCTTATACACCAGTAACAGACAAACAGAGAGCCAAATCATGAATGAACTCCCATTCACAATAGCTTCAAAGAGAATAAAATACCTAGGAATCCAACTTACAAGGGATGTAAAGGACCTCTTCAAGGAGAACTACAAACCACTGCTCAGTGAAATAAAAGAGGACATAAACAAATGGAAGAACATACCATGCTCATGGATAGGAAGAATCAATATCGTGAAAATGGCCATACTGCCCAAGGTAATTTATAGATTCAATGCCATCCCCATCAAGCTACCAATGAGTTTCTTCACAGAATTGGAAAAAACTGCTTTAAAGTTCATATGGCACCAAAAAAGAGCCCGCATTGCCAAGACAATCCTAAGTCAAAAGAACAAAGCTGGAGGCATCATGCTACCTGACTTCAAACTATACTACAAGGCTACAGTAACCAAAACGGCATGGTACTGGTACCAAAACAGAGATATAGAACAATGGAACAGAACAGAACCCTCAGAAATAATACCACACATCTACAGTCATCTGATCTTTGATAAACCTGAGAAAAACAAGAAATGGGGAAATGATTCCCTATTTAATAAATGGTGCTGGGATAATTGGCTAGCCATAAGTAGAAAGCTGAAACTGGATCCTTTCCTTACTCCTTATACGAAAATTAATTCAAGATGGATTAGAGAGTTAAATGTTAGACCTAATACCTTAAAAACCCTAGAAGAAAACCTAGGTAATACCATTCAGGACATAGGCATGGGCAAGGACTTCATGTCTAAAACACCAAAAGCAACAGCAACAAAAGGCAAAATTGACAAATGGGATCTAATTAAACTAAAGAGCTTCTGCACAGCAAAAGAAACTACCATCAGAGTGAGCAGGCAACCTACAGAATGAGAGAAAATTTTTGCAATCTACTCATCAGACAAAGGGCTAATATCAAGAACCTACAAAGAACTCAAACAAATTTACAAGAAAAAAATAAACAACCCCATCAAAAAGTGGGCAAAGGATATGAAAAGACATTTCTCAAAAGAGGACATTCATACAGCCAACAGACACATGAAAAAATGCTCATCATCACTGGCCATCAGAGAAATGCAAATCAAAACCACAATGAGATACCATCTCACACCAGTTAGAATGGCGATCATTAAAAAGTCAGGAAACAACAGGTGCTGGAGAGGATGTGGAGAAATAGGAACACTTTTACACTGTTGGTGGGATTGTAAACTAGTTCAACCATTATGGAAAACAGTATGGCAATTCCTCAAGGATTTAGAACTAGAAGTACCATATGACCCAGCCATCCCATTACTGGGGATATACCCAAAGGATTATAAATCATGCTGCTATAAAGACACATGCACACCTATGTTTATTGCAGCACTATTCACAATAGCAAAGACTTGGAATCAACCCAAATGTCCATCAGTGACAGACTGGATTAAGAAAATATGGCACATACACACCATGGAATACTACGCAGCCATAAAAAAGGATGAGTTTGTGTCCTTTGTAGGGACATGGATGCAGCTGGAAACCATCATTCTCAGCAAACTATCGCAAGAACAGAAAACCAAACACCGCATGTTCTCACTCATAGGTGGGAACTGAACAATGAGATCACTTGGACTCGGGAAGGGGAACATCACACACCGGGGCCTATCATGGGGAGGGGGAAGGGGGAGGGATTGCATTGGGAGTTATACCTGATTTAAATGACGAGTTGATGGGTGCTGATGAGTTGATGGGTGCAGCACACCAACATGGCACAAGTATACATATGTAACAAACCTGCACATTATGCACATGTACCCTAGAACTTAAAGTATAATAAAAAAAAAAATTAGCCTGGCGTAGTGGTGCGCACCTGTAGTAGCAGCTACTTGGGAGACTGAGGCAGGAGAATTGCTTGAACCCAGGAGGTGGAGGTTGCAGTGAGCTGAGATCGTGCCACTGTACTCCAGCCTGGGCAACAAGAACAAGACTCCATCTAAAAAAAAAAGTAGTTTAAATAATGAAATATTTAAGTTATTTCATTTCTTAAATGAACAAATATTTAAGAAATACTGGTTATAGCGTATTTTAATGATGAGGTAGGAGGCAGGACTAAACTCTGGAAGTGGGGCTCGGACATGCACCAAATTGAAGACTAGCTAAAACAGGGCTGGGGTGAAGCAGCTTTCCATGCGACATGCCCACCAGTGTGCCATGTTAGTTTACCATTGCCATGCCAACACTCGGAAGTTATTGCCCCTTTCCATGGCAATGACCTGATGACCTGGAAGTTATCATTCTCTTCCTAGAAATTTCTACAAAAACATACCTTAATTTGCATACAATTAAAAGTGGGTATAAATATGACTGCAAAACTGTCTCTGAGCTGCTTCTCTGAGCACACTGCCTACAGGGTAGCCCTGCTCTGCAAAGAGCAGTACCTCTGCTTCTGTACACTGCCACTTCAATAAAAGTTGCTGTTTAACACCACTGGCTTACCCTTGTATTCTTTCCTGGGTGAAGCCAAGAACCCTCCCAGGCTAAGTCCCAATTTTGAGACTCACCTGCCTTGCATCAGTGGGTTGAATTATGGTTGCCCTACCACCCCACCAAAAAATATATATGTTGAGATCCTAACCTCCAGTTCCTCAGAATGTGAACTTATTTGGAAATAGGGTCATTGCAGATGTAATTAGTTAAATTAAGATAAGGTCACAGGATTAGGATGCACTATGCAGATGTCCTTATAAGAAGACAAGGATGTCCAGGGGTGGGGGTTTACACCTGTCATCTCAGCACTTTGGATACCCGGGTGGGCAGTTCACCTGAGGTCGGGAGCTCAAGACCAGCCTGACCAACATGGAGAAACCCCATCTCTACTAAAAATATAAGATTAGCCAGACGTGGCGGCATATGCCTGCAACTCCAGCTACTCAGGAGGCTGAAGCAGAAGAATCACTTGAACCTGGGAGACGGAGGTTGCGGAGAGCCAAGATTCTGCCATTGCACTCCAGCCTGGGCAACAAGAGCGAAATTCCGTCTCAAAAAAAAAGAAGACAATGATGTGAAGACAGCATAATCCCCTAACGCATTTTGACAGATGTCCTTACGAGAAAACAGCAATGTGAAGGCATAGACACAGGGAGAATGCCATGTGCAGATGACACCAGAGGCTGGATTGATGCATCTATGAGCCAAGGGATGGCAGTATTGTCTGCCATCACCAGAAGCAAGGAGAGAGGCATGGAACAGATTCTCCCTCAGAGGTGCTGGCAAGAATCAACCCTGTTGACACCTTGATTTTGGACTTCTAGCCTCCAGAACTGTGAGATCACAAATTTCTCTTGTTTTAAACAAACCAATCTGTGGTCCTTTGTTGCCAAAACCTGAGGAAATTAATACACAGGGTTTTAATCAAAATTTTTGAAAAGTCTTTATTTTATTTCAAATCAATTTTTCATTCGTTTATTCACCGCATATTTGTCGAATGACTACTATGGGTTAGGCAATCTGGTAGGCACTAGAGATGAGACATAGATTGGTCCCTACCCTAATGATGTTAAAATTTTAATGGCGGATAGTGGAAATAAACAAATAAATATAGTCACGCATTGCTTAACGATAGGAATACATTCTCAGAAGTGTCCTTAGATGATATTGTCATTGTGCGACTATCATAGAGAGTACTTACACTAACCTAGAAAGTATAACCTACCACATGCCTAGGCTACATGTGATAGCCCATTGCAGCTAGGCTCCAAACCTGTACAGCATATTATTATACTGAATACTGCCAGCAATTGTAACATAATGGTATTTATGTATCTAACTATATCTAAACATAAAAAAGGTAAAGTAAAAATATTGCATTAAAGATTTTTAAAATGATGCTCCTGTATAGGACACTTATCACGAATGGAACTTGCAGGACTTGAAGTTGCTCTGGGTGAGTCAGTGAGTGGTGAGTGAATGTGAAGGCCTAGAACAGTACTGTACAATACTGTAGACTTTATAAAGACTATACACTTAAGCTACACTCCATTTATTGAAAAAATTATTTCTTCAATAATAAATTAAACAGCTTACTGTAACTCTTTTTCTTTATAGACATAAAGTTTTAAAAATGTTTTGACTCTTTCATAATAACTCTCAGCTTGAAACAAACATTATATAGCTATACAAAAATATTTTCTTTATATTATTCTATAAAGATTTTTTCTATTAAAACATATGTATAGTTTTAGCTTTTTATACTTTTTTGTTAAAATCTAAGACACAAACACACACATTAGCCTAGGCCTACCCAGGGTTGGGATTATCAATATCACAATTGATTATCAGTTGTGATATTGATAATATCAATTCCACCTCCACATCTTGTCCCACCGGAAGGTCTTCAGGGGCAATAATACTCAGGGAGCTATTATAGCCTAAGATAACAATGCCTTCTTCTGGAATACCTCCTCACCTCCTGAAGGACTGGCCTGAGGCTGTTTCACGGTTGACTTTTTTTTAAATAAGTACGAGAAATATACTCTAAAATAACGGTGAAAAGTAGAGTATAGCAAATACTTAGAGCAGTAACATAGTCATTTATATAAATATAAAATATGTACTGTACATAATTGTGTGTGTGCTATACTTTAATACGACTGGCAGCACAGTAGGTTTGTTTACACTGGCGTTGTCATAAACACATGAGTAATGTGTTGCACTATGACATCAAGACGGCTACAACATCAGTAGGAGACAGAAATTTTTCAGCTCCATTAAATCTTACGGGACCACTATGGTGTATGTGGTTCATTGCTGGCTGGAACGTGGTTACGCAGCATATGACTGTGCATGACATGACATAACATGACATAACAAGCTAGTGTTAGGTGCCATGAAGAAAAATAAAACAGGGAGGCGTATTAGAAAGTGGGATACAGAGGTCAGGGAAGCCTGCTTTAAGAAGATGGTATCGGGCTGGGTGCAGTGTCTCACACATGCCTAGGCTACATGGGAGAGCCCATTGCAGCTAGGCTCCAAACCTGTACAGCACTGTAGGAGGCCAAGGCCGAGGCCGGTGGATCACTTGAGCCCAGGAGTTTTGGGCAACATAGTGAAACTTCATCTTTATGAAAATTACAGAAATCAGCTGGTTATGGTGGCACGCCCGCTGGACCCAGCTCCTCTGGGGGATGAGGTAGGAGGATCAACTTGGGCCCAAGTCAAACTCATAGAAACAGAAAGTAGAACAGAGGTTACTAGAGGTTAGAGAAAGAGACAAATAGGAGTTAGTGTTTAATGGGTATAACGTTTCCGTGTGCAGTGATGAAAAAGTGCTGGAAATCATGGTGAAGGTTGCACAACACTGTCATTGTACTTAATGCCATTGAATTGAACACTTATAAAGGACTGAAATGCTAAATTTTATGTTAGGAATATTTTACCACAAACCATTCCCCTGGCCCACCCCAGGAGATGTAGAAAGGATAGGGCCAAATATGTTCTTTGAGAGTTCATTTCTTTAGCCCACCACTCTTACCTGAGCTCTGGAATGAGATCCCCACAGAGGCAGGTCACCACACTGGTTTGGAAGGCACAGCCCCTCCGGTCTCCCATGCTCGCATTCTCAGAGCATGACCATGATTTTCCTTTGCTACAGGTGCCAGAGCCTGTGATACATCTCATCACAGTTCCTCTCATACTTTTTCCCTCTACTGTTTTTTCCAGAAAGCCTTGAAAAAACTTTTCAGATATTCTGACACTCACTTTCTCTTTTCATTTCAAATATTTTCAGTTGACCAAGAAAAAAGGAGTCATTCACCAAGTTGAAGTTTGTTCACTTATGATTTTCCTTGACACTTTCTATACGTGGACTCTTTAATTCAGATTGGGCCTATTGTAAGTGACATGAATGTTACCAATGGTGCCTATACACTTTGTTGGCAACAATATGTCTTGAAACTCAACTCTTGGCATCGGTTTCCTTGATTAAAGCAATCTATCCAACCCCAGCAGACAAAATAATTGCAATGTACCTGCTGGCAATTATGATAAACCACACAGACTATAAGCCTCTCCGCAAGTAAAACTGTAGTACACACAAAGGAACTGATAAACCATAAGGCAAACAAAAAATAATACAATTTAAATGAAAGGAATATTTTACAAGTAGAAGATTTTTTTTTAACATAAAATGTCTAAAAAAAATTCTGAAACAAAGCCACAAGAAACAAATTACTTTTACTATAGACAAGTTCCAGTCACATAAAAGAGATAACTAGAAGAATTATTTTTCATAACCTATGGAGTGTTTCACCTGCCAAAGAATCCTCAGTTGACCCTCCTTCACTCCATCAGTGAGATCACACTGTTCAGACCTATAATAACTGTAGCGGTGATGAAAGTTCACAAAGAAATAGAAATAAAAAGTTTGGACATGCATGGATAAAATTTGACCCAGTTTAAATGTCACATCCTTAGTGAAGCCTTTCCTGAACTCCTCAGCTGGAAGAAATCTCTCTCTTATGAAGTCCTATAGGACCATCTGTACTTCTCTTAAGGTGCCTTCCTTTCTGCATATTGTATTATATTTCTTTGTATACACATTTGGATCTCTCTGGACTCCTAAATTCAGATGTTCTTCAAAGACCAGTGCTGGAGCCCCTTGTTTTGTCAGTCTACGTTACATACATACACACACAGAGAGACACACATATATCCCCCCACCATGACCATCCTCCCCACTGCTTCATAATCTCTTACCTCATGAACATGACTCCAAAATCTCTATTCTTTCTCCCAAAGTTCAGTCACTAATTTCTGACTACCTGCTAGATTTCTGTGCCACAATGTCCCTTTAAATCTCAAACTCACTAAGTCTACAATGGAAATGATCACCCTCCCTGCCCAACTTTCTTCCTCTGATCTCCTTGTGTTAATGACACCAATATCATCCTGTTCAGTTGGGTGCAAAACTCCCCAACCATCCTCACTGCCCACATCCAATGAGTTAAAAGCCTTGCCAACTTCATTTCTGTAATATTATTGTAATTTTAACCCTATCTACTTACCCCATCTCTCTCTGCCCCATACTTCAACTAATACTGCATCTTGCCTATCGCTGTATCCACAGTATCTAGAATAGTACTTTATCTAGAGTGGAAGATCAATAAATACAAAATAAAATAATGAATGGAAGAATGAATAAATTTTCCACCTCAATGCTTTTACTCAGGCAATTCTCTTATCTTGGAATGCTCTTGTATCATATTGCCAGTATTTGCAGTATTCTTCAAGATACAGCTCAAATGCTTGCCCTCTATGAGATTTTCTCACAGAGACAGATTTCGTATGTCTGTATTAGTCAAGGTTGTTGGTTGCAAACAATAGTAGCCAACTCTGATAATTTTGAAGAACAGCAAAAATGATTTGTTGAATAAATGTGGAGATTCACAAAATGGATGGCTGAAAAGCAGGCGGGGTTATCTGTAGGCCAGACAGAAGCATCTGGCAAGGATGCCACCACCTTTATTGTCACCATATCCCACTGCTGCTGCTAGGTCTAGGAGCCAATATGATATCTTCTTCCTATCTTTCATCTGTCACCACTTGCTTAAGATTTGAAGTCCAGGGTGAGTACATACATTTGTTAATCCTAAGTTAAGTGCTCACAGTCAAAATGGTAGGGTTCAAGGACACAGAATATCTGACTCCTTGACTTTCATAGTAGATGGCAAGACTCTGCCTCTCCCAAAGACCCATACAATGGGAGAGTCCCTACATTTACAAAATAATTCAGCTACTGGGAAGCCAAAATAAAGCAACAAATGTCCACTGCCCTCCAGCATACACATCTTCACTCTTCTGCAAGATTGTAAGTCCCGTGAAGGCAGAATTTGTCTGACTCATTTTTGTATTCACTGAAGTTCCTAGAAAAGCACCTTGCACTTCTGCTAGTTGAGATAGTTCCTTTCTGATTACTTTATCATATCCATCCCATTAAAAAATTTCTAGTTTAAGCTACTCCCATGCCACTGTAAATTTTTCAGATTCTCAAAATTTTGGTCGTTTTTGTTTTGTTTTGAGATGGAGTCTCGCTCTGTTGCCAGGCTGGAGTGCAGTGGTACAATCTCAGCTCACTGCAACCTCCGCCTCCTGGGTTTAAACGATTCTCCTGCCTCAGCCTCCTGAGTAGCTGGGACTACAGGCACCCGCAACCACATCTGGCTAATTTTTGTATTTTTAGTACAGATGGGGTTTCATCCTGTTGGCCAGGCTAATCTCAAACTCCTGACCTCAAGTGATCTGCCCACCTCGGCCTCCCAAAGTGCTGTGATTACAGGCATGAGCCACGGTGCCCGGCCTTGGCCATCCCTTTTATGAAAAAAACACAATTACTTTTGCACCAACCTACTATTTGTCAAATAAGAAAATGAATGATGCTCCTTGTAAGCAAAGAAGCCACAGTGTTTTACATACATTGATTTTCTCACTTCTGACCAGTTTGTTAGCTGTTTTTTGCTGTAGCACTTGATACAATTATGAACACATTTAAAACTAATAAAGCACTCAAATTCTGTTATTGAAAGGTAAATCTTCAGTTCCTCCACTTAACCATACACCTTTATTTTCTGTTCTCAGTTCCTGGGGCT
The DNA here is from genome assembly GCF_024542745.1 of Macaca thibetana thibetana. NCBI lineage: Eukaryota > Metazoa > Chordata > Mammalia > Primates > Cercopithecidae > Macaca > Macaca thibetana. Next base: position 78,809,050 of record NC_065585.1, on the reverse strand, counting down.
GAGAAACCCTACTTTGTAATTTTTCTCAATCAAATTTCCACTTAATTACTCAAAGTAGCTAGCAATAAAAACATCGGCCGGGTGTGGTGGCTCACGCCTGTAATCCCAGCGCTTTGGGAGGCCGAGGCAGGTGGCTCACGAGGTCAGAAGATAGAGACCATCTTGGCTAACAAGGTGAAACCCCATCTCTACTAAACAAAAACAAAAACAAAAACCAGCCAGGCATGGTGGCAGGCACCTGTAGTCCCCGCTACTCGGGAGGCTAAGGCAGGAGAATGGCGTGAACCCGGGAGGCAGAGCTTGCAATGAGCTGTGATTGCACCACTGCACTCCAGCCTGGGCAACAGAGTGAGACTCCATCTCAAAAAAAAAAAAAAAAAGAAAAACAAAATCAATCTATTTCTTTATACTGTGTCTCATTTAATTTCTCACTTCTTGTTACAAGCATTTCTTTCTTCTTGCTGAAAGTTCATGCACTGCATTGCTCCTTTAGACTTCAAACTCACTAGGTCTAAAATGGAAACGGTTTTTTATCTTATCTATTTTGTTTGAAAGTTTTTTAGTTTAAGCTACTCCATAGCACCTTCAGATTTTCAGACTGATCACATTTCTGATGTCTGCTTTACATTTTTGTCTTCTCTAACACCTTCTATCATCTTTATGGGCAGCAACCATTTCCTGGGTTCACTGAGTACCCAACACACAATCAATATTTGTTGAACAAACTGATTAATAAGAAATGAGAAGTAGTGCGGCTTAAGGAATTACAGGGATGTCTGACTCAAGCACATAAATGGTAGCAATTATATTCATACTATCATTATTAATACAGTGTGGTTCAGGGGTTCTCAAAGTGTGGTTCATAGACTCTAGGGTGTCCTAGAGGCTCTTTCAGAGGGTCTACAAGATCAAAACTCTTTCCTAAGAATACAAAGGCATTATTTGCCCTTTACACTGTGTTGACATTTGCAATGATTATATGAAAGAAAGGGTAAAACTGCTGGTTCTTAGCACAGAGCAAACTGTGCTACCAGTCATTTCATTCTTTACCGCTATGTACTCACATTTCAAAAATGCCAGTTTTAGCTTACACATGTCCTTGAAGTAAAGATTATTAGTTTTATGATATGTCAACTCTTGAGTCCACATCTTCTTAATATTCTGTGGGATGAAATGAGAAGAGTGTGTACAGCGCTTATGCTGCTTGATGCTTGTCTCAAGGAAAACACTTGTGCCATTGTTTGTACTGGGAACTGAAGCAGCTGCTTTTTTCATGAAATACCATTTCACCTGAAACAATGACTGACAGACAAATTAGGGTTATTAAGAGTTTGGTATTTGACAGACATTTTCTCTAAAAGGATACAATTTTATCTCAAGGTAAACAACTGACAGGATTTGTCATCAACGACAAAGTCCAAACTTTCAAGTGAATACTAGAATTTTGGAAAATATTATCTACTACCATGAGTTTAATTCTTAACGTATTTCTGATTAGATCAATGATGATTTTAATGAATATGATTTTTTATATTGTGTAACAAAATATACCAACATTTGGAAAATCTGCATAACAAAATGAAACAATATTGTTTAAATGATGAATGTATAATTTGCAAAAGTGTGCAATGACAAAAAGATACATTCAGAACTCAAGAGAGGCCAGTGGATTTTAATGTAATAGAGTAAGAAAAAAACATTTGTAATAAAGTTTCAGATTTTACATTGCAACAAACCTGTAAGAAACTACCATTTGTCAAGTTTGGGTGTTGTATCAAAGACTATCCACAATTATATGTAAAGCCTATTAAAATACTACTCCCTTTTCCAACTGCATATGTATGTGAGGTTAGATTTTCTTCACATAAGTCAACCAAAAAAATATATTGCAACAATTTGAATGCAGAAACAGATATGTACATTTAGCTGTCTTCTATTAAATCAGATATTAAGGATATTTGCAAAAATGTAAAACATTTTTCACTATTTTTTTTGTTTTGGAAAATACAGTTTTTTTCTTACAAAAGTGTTATTTATGTTAACATGTAATAGATTTATTATAGTTATTTTTAAATAAATATTTTAAAAATTTAAATTTCTAATATGATAAATATTGATAGATATAACTCACATAAACAAGAGCTCTTTGAGATCCACAATATTTTTTTGTTATTCAGTATGACCTTTTATCACTCTTTTAAAAATTTATAGACTTTTTTTTTTTTAGAGTACTTTTAGGTGTATAGAAAAATTAAGCAGGAAGTCGAGTTTCCATAAAACTCCTCATTCCTACACACACACACACACACACACACACACACACCCCAATGCTGCCCCCCAACAATTTCCTGTATTATTAACATGTTGCATTAATGCAGTATGTTTATTATAATTGATGAATCAATACTGATACAATATTATTAACCAAAGTCCACACTTTACATTAAGGTTCACTCTTTCTGTTGTACATTCTATGGGTTTCAACAAATATATAATGACATGTGGCTGCTATTATAATGTTATACAGACTAGCTTCACTGTCCTAAACATTTTCTGTCTTCTACTTACTCATTCTTCCCTCCCTCCTCTTGAACTCCTGGCAACCACTGGTCCTTTTACTGTCTTATCTAGTTTTGCCTTCTCTAGAATGTCATGTTGGAATCTTATAGTATCATATAGTAATCATATAGCTTTTTCAGATTGGCTTCTTTTGCTTAGCAATATGCATTTAAGGTTTCTCCCTGTTTTTTTTCTAGCTAATGACTCATTTCTTTTTAGCAATGAATTATATGCCATTGTAAGAATGTTTCATGTTTGTTTATTCATTCATCTATTGATGGACATCTTGGGTGATTTCAAGTTTTGGCAATTATGAATAAAGCTGCTATAAACATTCACGTGCAGGTTTTTTGTGTATGTATGTTTTCAACTCATTGAGGTAAATTCCAAGGAGCATCACTGTTGGATTGTATGGTAAGAGTGTGTTTAGTTTTTAAGAAATTGCCAAATTGTCTGCCAAAGTGGCTATATCATTTTGCATTTCCATTCACAATGAATGAAAATTCTTGTTGCTTCACATTCTCGCCAGCATTTGGTGTTGTCAGTGTTCTGGGGTTTAGCCACTCTAACAGGTATGTAATGGTATCTCATTGTTTTAATTTGCAATTTCCTTATGACATATTATATGGAATATATTTTCATATGCTTATTTGCCATCTGTATATTTTGTTTGATGAGGTGTGTAGGCCTTTTGCCCATTTTTAATTGGGTTCTTTGTTTTCTTATTGTTGAGTTTTAAGAGTTCTTTTATATTTTTTGGATACCAATCCTATATCAGAATGTGTTTTATAAAGATGTTCTTCCAGTCTGGGGCTTGTCTTTTCATTCTCTGAACATTGGCTTTTACAGATCAGAAGATTTTTTTTCATTTTAAAGAAGTCCAGTTTACCTTTATTCTTTTATCAACTGTGCATTTGGTGTTTTGTCTAAAAAGTGATTACTAGCTCAAATTAACTTAGATTTTCTTCTTTGTTATCTTCTAGGAGTTTTATCATTTTGCATTTTACATTTAGGTCTATAAACAATGTTAATTTTTATGAAGGGTGTAAGGTCTATGTCTAGAATTTTTTTTTTTTTTTTTGCATGTGGATGTCCTGTTCTAGCATCATTTGCTGAGAAGACTATCTTTTCTCCATCATATTGCCTTTGCTCTTTTGTCAAAGATCAGTTGACTATATTTGTATGAGTCTATTTCCAGACTCTATATTCTGTTCCATTGATGTATTTGTCTGTTCTTTTAACAATACCATACTGTCTTGATTACTGTAGCTTTGTAGTAAGTCTTAATGTCTGGTAGTGTCAGTTCTCTAACTTTATTTTTCTTCTTCAATGTATTGGCTATTGTGTCTTTTGCCTTTCTCTATCAGTCATCTTAAAATAAGTTTGTTAATGTTCACAAACTAAACTTGCTGAGCTTTTGAGTAGCACTGCATTGAGGCTATAGATCAAATTGGGAAGAAATGATATTTTAACAATATTGAGTCTTCTTATCCATGCACATGAAATATCTCTCCATTTATTTAGGTCTTTCTGGACTTCTTATCCAAGTTTTATACCTTTTGTCATATAAATCTTGAACATATTTTATTTAGATTTATACCGAAGTATTTCATTGTTTTGGTGCTAATATAAACGGTATTGTGTTACTAATTTCAAACTCTAATTGTTCATTACTAATAATTGAACATAGCCTTTTAATTTGACTTTTATTTCTTCTTCTCTAGAATTTCTTCTTTTCCTCTTAAATAATTTTTTAAAGTTTTTTTTTTTTTGTTTCTCGAGATGGAGTCTCGCTCTGTCGCCCAGGCTGGAGTACAGTGGTGTGACCTCGGCTCACTGCAACCTCCACCTGCTGGGTTCAAGCGATTCTTCGGCCTCAGCCGCCTGACTAGCTAGAACTACAGGTGTGCACCACCACAACTGGCTAATTTTTCTATTTTCAGTGGAAATGAGGTTTCACCATGTTGACCAGGCTGGTCTCGAACTCCTAACCTCAAGTGATCCACCCGCCTCAGCCTCTCAAAGTGCTGGGATTACAGGGGTGAGTCACCATGGCTGACCCCTCTTAAATGATTTTTAAGAGTGTAAAGGAGTCTTGAGGTCACAATGTTTGTGAAGAGTAGTGTGTTCTGGAATGAACGTGGTCTTTGGAGCCATGTGGAAGAAACTAGTTTTCAGTTCTATCTTTAACACTTATTTTCTCTATTGCTATAGGGACCTTATTCAGCTTTTCTTTGTCTCAGTTTGCCTGTGAGCAAAATGTGATAATAAAAAATAACTACTACATAGGGCTGCCTTTGGGATAAAAGTGATAATATCTGGAGTGTGTTTGACACATAAAAGGAACACAATTAGTAGTAACTATTGATATTTATATTGTTTTGACCCAGTCATTTTACACTAGAGAATAAATCTCAAGAAAATAACTTCAAAGGTGGTACTGGGCTGAAAGACATTTTATAAAAAGTGTTTATATCAGCATTCTAAATAATAGTAGCAACATGTCTGTTTACCATATTTTGACATGTTAGAATCCAATTATGACCATAAGAAACCCATAACGCCTGTGTTATAAACTAAATTTTTTTTCTTCAAGGAAAGAATTGTTGTATTACTGATAAGAGTCATTAAGATGATTATGGTGAATCACCACCTTTAACCTTAAATTCCAGCAAAGCAATGAAGATTGGTACGCTGTAGATGTTGCCTTTCAAGATGGAACCTTCTAGAAATGGCACAGCAAAATTCTCAAGAGAAATTTTACCCGTGGAAGTTCATTCCAACTGCCGATTTGCCAGACCCAGGTTTTAGTGGCCTTCTGAAAGATTCTCCCTGGGGCCTGAAAGCTTAAAGGAATGAATAACTCCTCCCTCCTCAGGCCCAGTCCCAAGGCGCAAGGCCACTTGCACCAGCAGCCTGCGTCAGCAAGATAGCAGAAGCAGGAAGAGAGCTGGCCAGAAGACACATACTCCCTGAAGATCGAGAGGGAGGCTGTCTGGGTACTACATAGCAGTCACATCAGACTGGGAAATTTCCTGCTTACAGAGGACTATAAAACCCCTGCCCCATCCTCATTCTGGGCTGATGCCATTTTAGGTCTCAGCCCCACCCAGGTGCTTATCAAAACATGCATTGCTCCACACTGCCTCATGTTGTCTTTTAGCGTGCTCTCAGAGTTCGAACCAATACAAGAGCCTTGCATCTGGTGCCGAAACCCAGGAGGGGCTTTGGTCCATGTCCCTCGGGGACCTACCGCTTCACCTGGGAGAGCAGGCCACAGCAGCCAGACAAAGGAAGCTCCCCAGCCTCCAGTTGGCCTCTCTGTGCGTGCACATCGGTCACTTATCTCACTTAACTGGTTTCTCTGGTCCAAAAATCCAACACTGGTTCAAAAAGACTCCAGCGTGTGCCAGGCACTCGCTGATCATCAGGTCTTAGGGGGATGCCTCTAAGTAATTTGATCCTGTTCCGGGAATGAAAAAGGCAGCAGTGACCATCACTCCTTTTATTGTTTCCCTCTGGCTGTCCAGGACACCCTCCTTTTCCCTGTTCTCTGGAGCCTACCCCCGTTATGGGAAATGTCCAGTCTCCTATTCCAAAGGACAGCCCTCTAGGCTGTCTCATCAAAACCTGCAAACCTTAGGCCTCAGGCAAGACATCCGCCCTAAGTGCCTTGTCTTTTTTTTTTGCAATTCAGTCTGGCCACAGTATGCATTAGATAACGGATCCAAATGGTCCGCAAATGGAACATTCAACTTTACAATTTTAACTGATTCAAGCAATTATTGTTGACGACCGGAGAAACGGGGAGAAATTCCTTATGTCCAGGCCTTTTTGCACTCAGATCACAACCCAAGCTCTGCAATTCTTGCTCACCTATTCAAATCCTTCTTCATTCTCACTGTGCAGATTGCCTTTCACCTCCCCACCCCACCTCTTTATCCTCATTAGATCCAGCTGACTGCTGTCCACCCCTCCCAGCCCCTACCTCTCCCTCTCAACTGTCTTTTTTAACCCCCAAACCTCCTCTTTATCTTCTCAGCTGTGATCTTCTCAGCCACCATCTTCCCAGCCGCCATCTTCCCAGTAAGCAGTATTTACTTATTTTCCTACACTGTCCCCTCTTCAGGGCAATTCTAGTATTGCCTGTACCCATTTTCCTCCCCCACCACCCTCTCTTGATGCTTGTAAACCCATCCTGCCAGCTTACTCCCCTGTCTATCCTCCACTGCCTGTTAACTCAACCCCCCTTTCCCCTTCAAACCCTCAGCAGGAACCACTTCCATGTTCTTCCTTCTCTCCTGCCCATACTGGCTCAGGCGGCATCTTTGACCCATGCCCCACCCTTACTTCAGCCATCTGTGCTAGAGTGCCCCCTTCAGGAAGTAGCAGGAATTGATGGTATTGTTAGAGTTCAAGTTCCTTCTCCCTCACTGATACCTCTCAAATTTACAAAAGACTTGGTTCATTTCCAGAAGACCCTACCTTTTATGTTAGAGAGTTTCAGTACCTCACTCAGTCTTATGAACTAACTTGGCATGACCTCTATATTATCCTTTCTTCCACTCTCACCCCAGAAGACCAGGACCATATCTGGACCCTAGCTCAGGCACATGCTGATACAATTCATCACCAATCTCCTGCCCAGCCTACTGGTGCAGAGGTAGTCCCTAACCAGGATCCCACTGGGATTATCAAGACAGGGCCCCTGGACACCACCATCGAGACCACATGATTGTGTGTCTCCTAGGAGGACTCAAAAAGGGTACCCTAAAGCAGTCAACTATGAAAAACTTTCAGGAATCACCCAAGGTCCTGATGAAAACCCAGCCCTTTTTCTCTCTCATTTAACTGAAGCCATGAGAAAGTATACCAACCTAAGGCCAGCCAGCCCAAAAGGAACTACTATCTTAAACCTTCGGTTCATCTCCCAATCCACCTCTGAAATTCGGTGCAAGCTTCAGAAGCTTGACGACCACCCTCAAACCCCACAATGAGACTTTCTTAATTTAGCCTTCAAAGTCTTCAACAATTGTGATGAAGAAAGTAAACGGCAAAAATAGGAAGAGTTTCAAATGCTTGCCTCTGCCATCAAGGGTCCTGCAGGTCCACAGGGCCACAGCTCCACACAGAAGCCTCCTAGCCATCTACCTTCACCTGGTGCCTGTTTCAAGTGCAGTAATGAAGGCCACTGGTCCAGACAATGCCCAAACCCAGGTAAGCCCACCAGGCCATGCCCCCTCTACAGAAGACCCCACTGGAAGTCAGACTGTGGGTGGCTCCCACAAGGACCGCCCCCATCCCTTCCTGAGCCGGCCAAAATCTCCTACTCAGATCTCGTCAGCCTTGCCACTGAAGACTGACAGTGTCCTGGAACGGATGCCCCGCAACTGCCATCTGTTCCTCCGAGCCAAGGGTAACCCTGATGGTGGCAGGTAGGCCAGTATGTCTTTTTAAATTAATACCCAGGCAACCTACTCTGCTTTACCTAATTTTTCAGGACCCACCAAGTCCTCCCAAGTCTCTGTTGTGGGAATTGATGGACAAGTCTCCAAACTCCAAGCCCGTCTTCCACTTTTCTGCTCCCTGCACACCTTTTCCTTCACTCATTCTTTCTTAGTCCTGCCGTCATGCCCGACTTTGCTCCTAGGCAGAGACATCCTTGCAAAACTCCACACTACTCTCCACTTCCATGTTCCCCATAGTACCCAACGCATCAACCCAGACCTCTCCAGGGCTTCCAACTTTTTTCTTCTCCTCCAACCTCCCACCTTAAAACATGCTACCTTTCCTTATTCCCCATCCATAGTTAACCCTGCTGTTTGCGATACTTCCACACCCTCAGTCGCAAAACACCACACCTCCGTCCGCATTACCCTTAAAGAGCCCACCCAGTTCCTATCACAGAAGCAGTTTTCCCATCCCCCAAGCAGCTCTTATAGGCTTAAATCCTATCATTTCTTGCCTCTTCACCAGTCATCTACTCTACCTAACAGACTCCCATTTTAACACACCAATTCTATCTGAAAAAAAGCCAGATGGAACTTATCACTTAGTCCAGGACCTCAGGCTCATTAACCAAGCTGTACTCCCAGTATGTCCAGTAGTTCCTAACCCATATATTTTACTTTTTGCAATTCCCTCCAATACCACACATTTTTCTGTTCTAAACCTAAAGGATTTTTTTTTTCACAATTCCTCTACACCCTGATTCCCAAAACCTCTTTGTCTTTACATGGGAAACCCTGTTACCCACCTTTCACATCAGCTTACCTGGTGCATACTACCTCAAGGTTTTAGAGACAGTCCCCATCTTTTCAGACAGGCTCTTGCTCGCGACCTCTGTACCTTATCCCTAAAACCGTCCACTCTCTTTCAGTATGTTGATGATCTGCTCCTGTGTAGCCCCTTTCAAAGAGACTGCAACGCCCATACTATCTATCTTTTAAACTTCTTGGTAGAACGGGGGTATCGGGTCTCCCCTAAGAAAGACACAAATATGCACCCCCTCAGTCACCTATCTAGGCCTAGTTCTTACCCCAAAAACCTGAGGGCTCACAACTGACCACATATCTCTCCTCCAATCCCTCCCACCTCAGCAAGACTAAGCAAGAAATTCTCTTTTCTAGGACTGGGGGATATTTTAGGCTCTGGGTTCCCTCCTTCGCTCTACTTGCCAAACCATTATTCCAAGTTGCTAAAGGCCCTCTCCATGAGCCTTCAAACCCTGCAAAGCCTATTACCCAACCTTTCCATCTACTCCAGAAGGCTGTCACCTCAGCCCCTCTCCTCACTCTCCCAGACCACACCAAACCTTTCTCCCTCGATACCGACGAACGCGTGGAGTCGCACTAGGTGTTCTAACCCAGTCTGAGGGACCCACCCTCCAGGTTGTCGCCTACCTCTCCAAACAGCTTGAAGCCACAGTTCTCAGATGGCCTGCCGACGTCCGAGCATTGGTGGCTGCTGCTGTCCTCACCCTTGAAAGCCTAAAACCATCTCTCCATGCCAATCTAAGAGTTTATTCAACCCGTAACCTCAAAGACATGCTAGCTCACTGAAGTGTACTAAGTCTCATCTCTGCCCCACAGCTCCTCCAACTGTATGCTCTATTCACAGAAACTTCTCACATCACCATGCTAATCAGTTCCCGTCTAAACCTGGCCATGCTCTTACCTGAAGCTACAACCGCCCAAGACCCTACACACTTCTGTGTGAACACTCTTCAAACCTTTCTTTTCATTTTCCAAACCTAACAGACTAATCCCTTCCAGATGCTTCCTTTACTTGGTTTGTAGATGGTAGTTCCTTCCTACATCAAGAATGCCGGCATGCTGCCTATACTATAGTGTCACCCCCCCCACACACACACTATTGAAACCAATCCGCTCCTCCTAGGCACCACCTCCCAAAAAGCTGAACTCATCACCCTCACTTGAGCTCTCACTCTAGCAGCCAGACAACAGATCAACATATATTCAAATTCTCATTATGCGTTCCACATAGTGCACTCACACTTGTGCATCTGGAAAGAACGAGGTTTCCTAACTGCAAAAAACACTCCTGTCATAAATGGCTCTCTCATCAGCAAACTCCTTCAAGCTTCCAGGCTCCCGCAGAATGTTGCCATCATTCATTGCAGGGGCCACCAAACCCCAGACAATTCTGTATCAGCTGGAAATGCTCTAGCAGATAAGGTAGCCAAACAAGTAGCCCTACAACCTGTGCAAGGCTAGTTTCTGTCCCTGTCCTTGTTCTCTCCTCTTTACTCCTCAGAAGAAAAGGAGGACTTCTGTGCCCCAAACCTTCAAAATCAAAGACCATGGTGTGTCAAAGAAGGGCGCTTTGTTTTTCCTCACTCTCAAACAATCCCTATTCTCCAAAGTCTCCACAACTCTTTTCATGTCGGTTACAACCTCTCTTACAACCTCTCCACCCTATTGTCACTTGTCCTCACCTTTCCAGCCGTGTTCGAGAAATCACCCAGTCCTGCTCTGTCTGCCACTCAGTGTCACCCTAGGGCTCCCTTTGGCCATGGCCTTTTCCTACCTACCAAGCTTGGGGCCAGATACCTGGGCAAGATTGGCAAGTAGACTTCACTCACATCCTGCCTGATAAACGGCTCCGCTATTTCCTAGTCTTTGTCTGTGCTTTCTCTGGGTGGGTAGAAGTGTTCCCAACAACTTCAGAAGGTGCAAATGTCGTCGCACAAACTCTCACCATGCATAAAATTCCCCGCTTTGGACTCCCAACATCCATCCAGTCTGATAACGGGCCCGCCTTCATCAGCCAAATTACTCAAGGTGTCTCTACATCATTAGGTGTAAAATGGGTTCTCCACACACCCTACAGGCCTCAATCTTCAGGCAAAGTTGAAAAAATTAACTCTGTCCTTAAAGCCCAACTCACCAAGCTGGCTCTAGAAACCTGCCAGTCGTGGACAAAAAAATCTCCTTGTCGTCCTCATGAGACTCCATGCAACACCAAAGGCACCCTTTTTTTTTTATAGCCCCTTTGAAATCATGTATGGCTGAAATTTTATCTTGGAGCCTCCACCCTTACCAGACCCTGAGCCACTTGAGAATTACTTCCGCTTCTTAATCCAGACACGGTCTTTCATTCGTAAAGCAGCAAATGAGGCCATGCCCCTCCCTGTCAACACCTCCTTATCCTCTCAACATAACTGTCTTGCAGGCACAGAAGTGTTTATCTGCCAACTTGACTCTCACAAAAACCTCCAACTGAAGTAGACAGGCCCCTACGCTGTGATACTCTGCACGCCAACTGCAGTGAGAGTCCAAGGACTCCCCAACTGGATGCATCACACCAGGGTCAAGCTCACCCCCGAGGCTACTCCTTCCTCCAAAACATTAACAGTGGGCAACACCCTCAGAGTCCCTGTATGTAATAACCTAAACAAACAAACAAACAAACAAAAAATCCTTAAAGGTAGGAGGAAGCCAAAGATGGCAACAGAATGAATGACCTCCACTACGGATCATCAAACATTACAGTCCTGCCACTTGGGCTGAGGATGGTTCATGGGGTTATCACACTCCCATATATATGCTAAATAGAATAATGAGACTACAGACGGTTCTAGAGATAATCACTAACCAAACCGCCTCAGCCCTGGAAATGCTCACACAACAACAAAACCAAATGCATGCAGCAACGTATTAAAACAGGCTAGCACTAGACTACTTATTAGCAGAAGAAGGTGGGGTCTGTGGCAAGTTTAATATCTCCAATTATTGTCTTAACATAGATGATAATGGAAAAGCGGTTCTACAGATTGCTTCAAACATCAGAAAAGTAGCCCATGTACCAGTCCAAACCTGGAAGGGATGGGACCCGACAAACCTTCTAGGAGGATGCTTCCCTAATTTAGGAGGATTTAAAATGCTAGTAGGGACAATAATCTTCATTATTGAGTTCCTCCTATTTCTCCCCTGTGTTAGCCCACTGATAATAAAAGCCATTAAAACTCTTGTTGAAACTACAGTTAGCTGCCAGACAATCGAGAGGATGCTCCTGCTACAGAGACATGATGGATGCCAACCTGTCTCTCAAGAATACCCCAAAATTAAGTTTTTCTTTTTCCAAGATACCCACACCACCCCTATGTCATGCGTGAAGTAGTTATGGAGAAAGTCGTCCCTTTTCCCTTTTCTATAACCAAATAGGAATAAAAGATTCTCCCCGGGGCCTGAAAGCTTAAGGGAATGAATAACTCCTCCCTCCTCAGGCCCAGTCCCAAGGTGCAAGGCCACTTGCACCAGCAGTGTGCGTCAGCAAGATAGCAGAAGCAGGAAGAGAGCTGGCCAGAAGACACACACCCCTTGAAGATCGAGAGGGAGGCCTTCTGGGTACCATGTACAGTCACGTCAGACTGGGACACTTCCTGTTTACAGAGGACTATAAAACCCCTGCCCCATCCTCATTTGGGGCTGACGCCATTTTAGGCCTCAGGCCCTCTGCACCCAGGTGCTTATTAAAACAGCGTGTTGCTCCACACCGCTGGTGGTGTCTGTTGGCGCGCTCTCAGAGTTTGAATTGATACAAGAGCCTTGCACCTTCAACATAAAGTTTCCCTCAAAGTGGATTTTGTTTTGGTTTAGTTTTGGTAGGAAAAAAGAAAGTTATTGTTTCTATTCTCTGCTTCTAAAATGCATTTTGTTTTTTATTTTATGAGCTTTACCTTTCTGATTTCAATGACATTTTGTTCAGTTAAGATATTTCTGGCTGATATTTCATTAAAAAAATTACCTATTAGAAGTAGAATTTTAAATAACTTGGGCTTCTTTCTTTTTTTCGTTTGTTTGTTTGAGACAGGGTCTCACTCTGTCACCCAGGCTGGAGCTCAGTGGCATGATCACGGCTCAGTACAGCCTTGACCTTTTGTGCTCGAGTGATCCTCCAGCCTCAACCTCCCATGTAGCTGGGATCACAGGTGTGAACCACCATAGCTGGGTTTATTTTTGGATTCTTTGTAGAGACAGAGTTTTGCCATGTTGTCCGAGCTGATCTTGAACTCTTGGGCTCAAGTGATCTTCCTGCCTTGGTCTCCCAAAGTGCTAGGTTTACAGGCTCGAGCCACTGTGCCTGGCCTTGCTTTTGAAATGATGTTCAATGCCATAAACTTTTTTTTTAGTAGAAAATTAAAAGCTATTGAAATTGTCCCTTTTATTAACAAGCCTTATAGAAGTAGTTGTCCCAGGGAAAAGCAAATTTTTACTCATCAAAGGTTAGGATACTTCATGTTACAATAAGATAATTCTGGGAAAGATAATCTGTTGACTATAATGTGCATAGACATTCCGGTTTTGTTTCTAAAATAAGCCACAAATGACTTATTTTCAAGGACTTTCCTATGGTTAAATCAAGTTTAGCCTAAAGCTGTCTCCTTACATATTTTAAATTTGCCCCAAAGGTTTCTCTGTACATTGCGAACTATAACCTAAATGGAGTTGTATACAGACTGTAGTTTACTATTCTGCCAATCACCAAGTTTAGACACTCAAAGGTGGCCAACTGTTCAAACTGTGTTGAAATAAGGCAAACGGTGAGCAGTAACCAATCTGGCTGTTTCTGTCCCTCACTTTCGTTTTCTGTACATCACTTTCCTTTTTCTGTCCATAAATCTTCTCCCACGTGGTTGCACTGGAGTCTCTACACTGGCATCCCTATTCTGGCTTGGGAGACTGCCCGACTTACAAATTGTTTTTTGCTCAATTAAACTCTTTTAAATTTAATTCAGCTAAAGTTTTTAACAGATGGCATCAGAAGTGGGATCTGAAATAGAGCTTCAAACGATCCCCTGAAGCACTGAGTGACCAAGCAAAGTACCTGCTGGACCCATTATGCCCATTGCTCTCTCGGGGCAGCTGGGGATCATGGTAAGTTTTCTCTCAGATTCCAAATCGCCACAAATTTCTGTTTTAAGCTCTCCGAGTTTCTTTGAGCAAATTTCTGATCCAAACGGGGTTTGGAAGTCCCAGAAACTGGACTGAGGCCAGGATTGGATTTGATTTGGTAATGAACCGGCTTGGATCCTTTAAAGTCCTCTTACTTCTGACTGAGTCAGAAAGAAACGTAGTAAATGGCAATATTGCAGGGGATGTAACATTTGGCTTTTGGAAATTCACAGGGATTTTTGTGTTCTACCTCTTTGTTTCATTTTTCTTGCATGCTTAAGTTGGAAAAAAATCATTGGCTAAGTTGATCCAGGGAACCTGAGAGCCAAAGCCAATATTTGAGGTAAAAATGGGATCCTTAATTTCTGAAGAACTGAGTTTCTTCCAGCTTATACATGCATAAGTATTAGGCCCCAGAAGCTGCAAAGTCTTACAGGAATGGCAACATCTTACTAAAGTTACAGTGAAATGTTCCAAATGAACAATACTGCACGGAATTGTATTTGAAAATGAAGGCTCCCAAATGAGTCTAATCTTGGGATGCCTATTGATACGCAGAAGCTTCTAAAAAGATTTCAACATTTTTATTTAAAAAATTTATAAAGGGCAAATAGAAAGCTTAAGTGGCTAAATGATTTAAAAATTTAAGTCTGCTAACCTTTTGGCTTGGCTACTATCCTGCCTCAAAGGTGGAAAGAAAGCTATCCGAGATAAGGTGTTTATAAAAGGTAGACCTCAAGTAAAATAGGCTTGTTTCTTTTTCAGATCTATCCATGCTGAATCCAGGCATCCAATGCTTTACTGGCCCTGTTTCTTAATGGGCTCCACCTATTAGTCTGAACTCGGTAATTTTAGCTAAAAAACAGTAGCTAAGTTAAGAAGAACACCCTATTAAAGCAAAATACACCTTTCTGGAATTTAATTGGCTACCTTGAATCTCTTTTCTAAAAGAAATGTACATCTATTAAGGAAATCTCCATTTTTAAGGATGTCTGCCTATGTACATTTGAAACTCTTACCACATTCTTTTAAATTTACATAAGAAGTCATACCTTTCTTTAAGGTGCCTTTCTGGCCATCTTGTCCTAAGTGAACTTTTGAGTATTTTTTTTTTTCCCCTTGGTTTGAGCAAATAATGATGCAATATTTAGGCCTAAACTCTTAGCTCTATGCTTATAAAATATAATTTTTTTTTGTTCCACCTGAGTTGTCCTTTTAGAAATGCAAATTTGTTGCCTAATTAACAATTGCTTAGGGCAATGAAATTGATAATTGTAAGATTGATAGAACGAATGGGGAAAAGAAAAATTATTTAAAAACAAATTGCCTTTCGGCAAATGAAAATCCTTTATGACAGCTATAAGATCTGCTTCTATGTGTTTGTGTGTCCATATGTGTAATGGGTATGTGATATTTGGCAAATAAACCTAGTTTTTAAATTGTTGGTAAAATAAAAGTGGTTTCAAAATTATCAATTGAATATAATTAGATACTTGCTTGATTTGACTGAGAGCTTACATCTTTGGTTTAAGAGTCTCTGGATTCAGGGGTCTACATAGTGACCATGGTGAGGTCTGAAGATATGTTCTTACTGCCTAGACCAGCAGCTACAAGCCAGAATTAAGCCCAATGTGAGCCCTTCTTCCTCTGCTTTCCCTGCTTTGCCTTCTGGCTATTTTGGGAGGAGTTGGATCCTCCAGATGTCAAAGGCCTGTGAACCATAGCAACTCCATCTTAAATAGGGGCTGGGTAAAATGAGACTGAGACCTACTGGGCTGCATTCCCAGACAGTTAAAGCATTCTAAGTCATAGGATGGGATAGGAGGTCAGCACAAGATACAGGTCATAAACACTTTGTTGATACAACAGGCTGCAGTAAAGAAGCTGGCCAAAACTCACCAAAATCAAGATGGTGAACAGAGTGACCTCTGATCATCCTACCGCTACACTCCCACCAGTGCCATGACAGTTTACAAATGTCAGGGCAATGTCAAGGAATTACCCTCTATGGTCTAAAAAGGGGTGGCATGAATAATCCACCCTTTGTTAGCATATCGTCAAGAAATAACCATGAAAATGGGCAACCAGCAGCCCTGGGTGCTGCTCTGTCTATGGAGTAGCCATTATTTTATTCCTTTTTATTTTTTATTAAGAAAGTCTTAATAAACTTGCTTTTGCTTTGCTCTGTGGAATTGCAAGATCCAAGAACCCTCTCTTGGGGTCTGGATCGGGACCCTTTTTCTGTAACACAGGTGTAGTCTTCACAGCTCTGTCTTCTGTCCTAATGGACTCAGACAGACCCTGACCTTCATAATCCTCTTGGGTGCTACACGGCTACTTGGGACCTAGAATTACTGGAGGAAGACATTAAGGAAGCTAACTGTGTCATAATTTCAAAATTCTTTTCAGTAATTTAAAATTGTAGAGTCATGATATGTTAAATTAAGTAATACATAATCATAAACTATCTGAATCATTTGTAAGTGAAGATACTGAAATATGAATTATTAAACATGAGTTTAAGTCTATATACCTTGACATATTATTTTTATATAGTTTAGAAAAGCTAAATATATTTAGATCTCTTAGTAAATAATACTTTGAAGAACTATTGAAACAGGAGGAGTTTCCTTATCCCCTTGCAGGGCATGTGGCAGGGGGAGTGGCTCGCTTCTTCAGTGCCCCACAGCTCAAACCTCTAGGAAGAGCATGCAGATGGGCAGGTTGTGGGGAGTGTTTTTGGGCTCCAACCCCATGGCAGCGTCTAGGGTTGAGTGTTTACAGCTCCCAAAGCCCCAGTGTGTGTGAGTTACAGGGTGCTCTTTCAGTTTTGCTGTCTGCATGTGGCTTGTGTTAATCAGCTCAGTTAGACCCTCTGCCTTATCGCAAGGACAGAGGGCTTTCTGTATCCTGGGGTTCTTGCCCTTGTGTGCCAGAAAAATCAGATCACACGTAGGCTTGGAGAATGAGAGGTTTTTAAATTTTTTTTTTATTATTATACTTTAAGTTCTAGGGTACATGTGCACAACATGCAGGTTTGTTACGTATGTATTTATTGAAGGGTGGAAGTAGCTCTCAGCAGACGGATGGGGATCCAGAAGCAGGATGGAGTGGGAAGGTCATTTTCCCCTGGAGTCATACTGCTCAGCAGCCGGGCTCTCCCCTGTCTGCCATCAGCTGAATTCCACATTGTTCTGCTGTCTATGGCCTGCTGGCATCTGCTGGTGCCTGTCAGTGTGCTCTTTCACTTCTCTGCTCCTCTTGACGTCCAGCTGCTTGTGTGTGTGCCTGCTAGGGTCTCAGGGTATTTACAGGCACAGGATGGGGGACATAGTGGGCCAGAGTGGTCTTGGAAAATGCAACATTTGTGCATGGAAACTGGAGTGCCTGTCCCTATTTAGGTCCGTGAGCACAGGCCTGAGCTTGGAGCCCTCACCAGGGAGCCCACCTTTCTCTACCCAGCACTTCCCTGCCCCCCTCCCATATTATTTTTCTAAAAAATTATAAAATGGTTTTTATCTACAAATACTGATAAGACCATTCAAAATTACTTTCTAGGGTTTTCACTAGAAATTAGGGTTACTAAGAGTTAAAAACTAGTAGATATGAGAGAACAATTCTGTATACATAATGTATAAGCAAAAGCAAAATATGCATTTGGTAAGGAAAGTTATAAAGGCATAAAAATGTGTGTTAAAACTCTTGTCTGGTTTAAAGTTACTTAAAGGTTTCCAATTGAAGAAGTAAAAGAATAGATAAAACAAGATAAATATAGAAAGGGAAAAATATAAAACAAAAGTTTTATGGAAATCTTGTGGTTAAAAGATGACAGACTTGATCAATTTATTTATGTTTTATTAAAACTAGTGTTAATAGTGATAATACACTAATAAAAAAGTAAAACTTGATTTTCTCTATTCAATAAAAATTCTGTGCAGTATTAATATGACACAGTAAAATATTTTCATTCACCTTTTGATTAAACTGCAAAAAGAAAAAAAAAGAGAGAAAAGAAGAAGAGACAGATTCTGTCTTGTGTCTTTTGATTGTTTGGGAAACTGAGTCTCTTTTATCAAAGAGTACAGGTTTTTGTTTTCAAAAATCTTCTTTGGTTTTTAAAAATCACTTTGGTTAAATAAATGACTTGTTTTTTGGTGGCCTGTGATCCTGTTTTGGTCAAGTATTTTAAACCTTTGACATATTTGACAGGTTTCCCAAAATCAAATCTTAGCTTCAAAATTCTTTTCTGACCTCTAACTTTAGGGTGGTGCAGAGGGGCCCTGAAGCATCCAAAAGAGAGGTAAAGAGGATTATCTGGCATGTTAAGTTTACATAGGAAGCATTGACAAACCAAAAATAATGTTCCACCTTCTTCAGCTTATTTTTTTTTTTTTTTTTTTTTTTGAGACGGAGTCTCACTCTGTAGCCCAGGCTGGAGTGCAGTGGCCGGATCTCAGCTCACTGCAAGCTCCGCCTCCCGGGTTCACGCCATTCTCCGGTCTCAGCCTCCCAAGTAGCTGGGACTACAGGCGCCCGCCACCTCGCCCGGCTAGTTTTTTTTTTGTATTTCTTAGTAGAGACGGGGTTTCACCGTGTTAGCCAGGATGGAAGCTTATTTTTTAATGAATATGATTAACATGTTTCAAAATTGTATGAGATTTCTAAAATTCTAATGTGTCTGAATGTATGCTATCAATAATAATCATGGTTATTAGGTTAAGTTATTGTAGACCACAGAAATAATAAAATTTCCTTGTCAATTGTATCTTTATGACTATTTAAAGTCATTTGCAGCTGGGCGTGGTGGCTCACACCTGTAATCCCAGCACTTTGGGAGGCCAAGGAGGGCAGATCACAAGATCAGGAGTTCAAGACCAGCCTGACCAACATAGTGAAACCCTGTCTCTACTAAAGATACAAAAATTAGCTGGGTGTGGTGGTGTCCACCTGTAATCCCAACTACACAGGAGGCTGAAGCAAAGAATCGCTTGAATCCAGGCAGCGGAGTTTGCAGTGAGCCGAGATCACACCACTGCATTCCAACCTGGGTGACAGAGTGAGACTCCATCTCAATAAAAAATAAATAAATAAATAAATAAATAAATGAATAAATAAGTAAAGTCATTCCCATAGCTAATTGCTTAATTCTGATGCAGTTTCTGAAAACTTCACAAGCACAGAAAATTCTAGAATATGGTGTCTTTAAGGAGGTACATGAAAAGATGGAAAGGACTCTGAAAAGCACTCTTAAATACAGGTTTCTGATAACTTTAGAATCATATCATTTGAACCGGATAAGAATTTCTGGAACTTTAATGAAAAGACTCACTAGTTTATAAAACTACTAACCCAAGCAGAACAAAAATTAATTTACTATGAAGAAAATATTTTGCCAAATTTTCATGCTAAATAAGCCAATACTGAAACTGTTTAGATACACAATTTGAATGAACTCCCTGGTCTAATTTAAATTACCTATGATAACCCATCAGTTATCAGTGCTATGTACCTAATTGGAGACACAACTGGTATTTAAGGGGACAAAAGTCTAATGTTAAGCATAGACTCATGGAGAACCAGGATGGGCACCTTAATCCCCATGAGTCCTTAAAGTTTTGTTTTTGAAAGTTCTGTATTCCATGACTTATCATGGAAAAGATAAAATGATCCAAATTAAATATATATTGGTGTGGTGACTCCTAAGTTGCTAAAATAGTTTATGACTAATGTTTGGTTTGTCAAACCCATATTCCTGGGAAGACAATTAAAAACTTCAGGTTCATGGAGCCTCAGTGAGAGTCCATGGGGGAGGAGGATGCCTACTTCCTCGTCCTTGATCAGAAACTTTTCTAGATGCAGGGAAACTTGAACCATGTCTGTCAGACCCACGACTGCCACAAGAAGATGTCTCAAGCCCTGACCCATGAATTGAAGAAAGACACTTCCAGTTTTCAGAGGGAGATGTTCTTCCATGATAAATGGCCCGGGAGGGCTGGATGGCCACCACAACCACAGAGAGAGTGCTCCAGGTGCTCCAGAAAGAAAATGACAGCAACAGGCAGAAGCTGGCTGACTGCAAGTCTAACTTCCAGTCTTTCCTGAGAGGTCCTTTGGCTCCTGGGGCTCTGCCTGGAGCCCACAGGGGCCTGGAAGTACCAGGGGGACTGTAGACCCCCAGAGCCCCCAGGAGGGATGTGGGTCACAATGTGAGGTCTTGGTTCCAGAGCACCTGCTGGGTTTATTCTGTTTTCCCTGTAGCTAGGCCCTGAATGCCCAGAGACTCTGCAGAACATCAGCCGGTGCTGCTACCTTTAAAGCATTTGTGATTGATGTCTTGTTTAGCTACGATTTATTAGTTGATGCTGAAATTGCTCTTATTGGAGTTTGATAGATAGCATTAGGATTGTTAAGTACTGTTTTTCAAATACAGATTGTTTAATATAAAAAGCCCAAAGGCTGCTGAAAGAAATTCTAATCTTTTATTTGTGTAATACTTTTCTCATATAAGACTCAAAACTCTTCTATGTATTTTCCCTTATGTGTGGTTTTGTAAAGAAATCCTGGCCTAGCATCCTGGCTTAGGAGATATGGTCTCTGACAAAGTCTGTACAGGGTAGGGTAAAGTCACTTCTGAAAGGTCTCAGCTTTAATTACAGTTTCTCCCTGTCATGGATCTTAACCACTAACACACACATAGTGGTAACCTAATGCTCTGCTATCTCAGAGAAGAGATAACTTGGAAGAAATTGTGTATAGATAGTTAAGAAGAAAGGAAGGAAAACGGGAGAACAGAAAGAGAAAGACAAAACAGAAAGAATGCTCTAAGTCTATCATCTTTTTTTTTTTTTTTTGAGACGGAGTCTCGCTCTGTCGCCCAGGCTGGAGTGCAGTGGCACAATCTCTGCTCACTGCAAGCTCCGCCCCCTGGGTTCACACCATTCTCCTGCCTCAGCCTCCCGTAAGTCTATCATCTTAACAAGAGATAAAATCATCAGAAGTATTCCAGAAACAGACAAGACTTGAAAGGCAAACTACAAACACAACTTTGAATCTTTTGTGATGTCAAATTTTTACTAATTCATGAAGTATGTTTTAAACTCCTTTATAGTTTCCTCGTTCCAAGTCTTTCTCTTGATTAATACAATTATGCATTTAAATGAAATAACACTATATTATTTCTTAAATTCAAAATTATACAAATGCTTTAGTCAAGTGACATTATGCTATTTTTACTTCTTCAGTACTATTTTCTCTTTTCTAACCTTTAATGAATGTAATTGATCATTTATTGTTTTAACAAAATCTCACAAAGTCCCCAAGTTTGCAGGTGGTTCTCTAGACCTTGGCATTAAGGCCCCTATGGTATCTGTTATAGGTGGTTGTGGCTGGGAGGAGACTCAGTCTTCCTGCTACCAAGCAAAAAGGAACCTCTGGGGCAGTTTGGGAGAGGCGTTAAGCTTATAAAATTATTGCCGTGACTATTTCCCTCCTAGTGAGCTATTGAAATAAATTATCAGATTTAATTCTTCCTTTGAGAGTGAAGTCACTGTCCTGTAGGTTTTCCAGGACACAGGGCCCAAAGGTTGCAGCCAAGGGCACACCCTGCCAGCAAACAGACTACCTGCCTCTCCTTCTAACCTGATGATGTACTCATTTTCAAATAACTGTTATTGAGATGCCAAGAGAACAAAATTAAAAACTTTTTTGAAAAAAAAATCACTCTCTCACCCCAAAGCACTCCAACTCTTTTTCATTTTTGCATATAACTTTCCAGTCTTGTTGGTAGGTAAATCTATTTTACGTAGTTGTAATTTCATATCCTCTTTCTTAAAATAATGTTATTTAGAATCTGTTGCTTTCAAAAGCCACAGTTGCTGTTTACCTCTGTAGGTGACTTTTCATGAAGCCTGTGTTCATGCACCCCAAGTACAAAGGACCAGAAGAGAGAGCGTTATCATTACATAATCTTGGCACTGATTTCTAAAATCTCTAGCATGTTATCTGGCCTTCCCAGATTGACCTAAATTTCAATCTGTGCTCACGCATTAAACTATCCCCTTCTGCAGTATTTCATTCAATGTTGTGTGAAAATAAATAGATATCTAACATTTTAAGTGGATATATAATCTTTTTTTTTTTAAAAGCTACCAAGAATTACTTTAGCTTATTAACAATAAACTGGCAAAATGTTGCCATGGAAGATGTGACGTCACCAGGACAATGATTGTGAGAACCTTGTCTGGAGAATGATATTCACAGAGAAGAATGAAAAAGAAAGAAAAGCTTTCATTTGCCAACAGATTGAATAACCCAACAAAAGAAAGTAGTAGGTACGGTTGAAATTCCATGACTTTTCTCTTTTAGTGTTCTAAGGATCATTAAAGCTGTAATTTTTATCAAGAGACTTATTGCGAAAGAAATTTTGGTTTTCCTAGCTTAATTGCCTGTTACGAATTCAGATTTTACAAATTACTTAAGCATATTTGCAAAATTCTGTTTTATTCCTATTCACATGAAAATGAAAAAAAGACTTCAAAAGAATCTATTAGGAAATATCAGGGAATAATATTTTGGTGATTTTCTATTTTTTTTTCAAGGCACATTTAAAATTCTTACAGCTTTTTTCTGTTTGAGTGGGAAAATGATCATATTTTAAATATTGAAAGGCTCAGCTTATATGATTTATAAAGAACATTTTTATTTTACAAATAAGAAAAGATATTTTTTATTTGTGGAATCACAAATATTGTAGATATATTTTCTTTGAAAACATATTTTCATCCTTCTTTCCTATTTCATCATACCAATGAATAATGACTTAAGAAGTCTTCCAATCACTCCTCTGCTGTATTAGTGTTCTCACACTGCTAATAAAGACACATCCAAGACTGGGTAATTTCTAAAGGAAAGAGGTTTAATGGACTCACTGTCCCAATGCCTGGGGAGGCCTCACAATCATGGTGGAAGGCAAAGGAGAAGAAAAGGCACATCCTACATGGTGGCAGGCAAGAATGTGCAGGAGAACTCTCCTTTATAAAACCATCATATCTGCTGAGATTCACTATCAGAGAACAGAACAGGAAAGACCCAGCCCCATGATTCAATTATCTCCCACTGGGTTCCTCCCACGACACATGGGGGTTATTACAATTCAAGGTTGAGATTTGGATGGAGACACAGAGCCAAACCATATCATCTGCCTTCAGGCACAAATAAGTCTTGATCTAATGGAACGACAACTTTCTTCTAAGATGTTAAAACACCTTTCTGTCTGTCTGTCTGTCTGTCTCTGTCTCGCTCTCTCTCTTTTTTTTTGACAGATCTGGACTCCAGGCTGGAGTGCAGTGGCACAATCTCAGCTTACTGCAGCCTCCTTCTCCCGGGCTCAAGCAATCCTTCTACTTCAGCCTCCCAAGTAGCTGAGACTACAGGTGCCTGCCACCATGCCCGACTAATTTTTTTTTTTTTTTTTTTGTATTTTTGTAGAGACAGAGTTTCGCCATATTGCTCAGGCTGGTCTCAAACTCCTGGGCTCAACTGATCCACCTGCCTTGGCCTCCCAAAGTGCTGGGATTACAGGCATGAGCCACCCGGTAAGATCTGTCACAGGCATAAACTGTCAAGATAGCACAGTGGATGTTTGGCATTTTCCATTTCCCCTTTTGAGGTCTCTTTTCCTCTAGTCCCCAGCTGCTGCCCTGCCTGCCACACACCCGTGATAGCAGCTCTGGGCCAACAGTGCTGGGTGGCCACTCAGATCATTGTCCTGATTCATTGGGCCTGGGTTTCATTTCCATGGCATTTATTCCTTTTTCTCTTCAATAGGTAATTTCCCTTTATTGTCCCAAGGCCACTTTATTGAGGATTCCTGAAGACTCACAGGAATGTATAGCTCTAATTGTAAAGTAAAGTTTGTTCACCATAATAGAAAGTGAACTTTTTGTTTTCTTCTGGTGAAGCCGCCCTAACTCCTTTCAGATCCTGTGATTTCTTTCCATGTGGAGTTGTAGGTGCCTCTGTGTGTGCTGCTCACACGGTAGGCGCTCCCTAAGTGGGGCAAGATGAGGTCAGGAGCAGATGGACTGAGCTGCTGAGGCTGAATTATCAGGCTTCCTTTTAAAAACAGCTCCTCCTAAGCCTTTGGGACAGACCTTAGCAATGTATTCACGTGTCATATGCTTTTATAAATTTGCGCACAGAAAAAGATATTTTAGCCACCCTCAGTCAACAGTGCTCTCTTACCTCTCTGACTTGCCCTTGTGTTTAGTGGTGTTGGAGAGGGAATGTTGTATATTTTAGGGTACTGATAAGAGAAAATTAAGTTGGTGATATACTTAATTTACATTTCATGGGTGATATTTATGTGGTTTGTGATCATTTCTGTGATTAGTAGTTATAGCTAGGTGTCCTAGCAAATGAATAGTTTTCAGGAATACTTCTACCACCCACTATGCTGAGCCACCTAGCGCCATGATATAAAGGTGCCAAGCCAATGTTCGTACGTCATGAATGTGTCCCGTTGCAGGGGCCCCCAGCCCCCGGGCTTCTGATTGGTACCAGCACATGACCTGTTAGGAACCGAGTCGTGCCGCGGGAGGTGAGTGGCGGGCAAGCATTACTGCCTGAGCTCTGCCTCCTGTCAGATCAGCGGCAGCATTAGACGAACCCTAATGTGAACTGCGCATGCGAGGGATCTAGGTTGTGTGCTCCTATGAGATTCTAAATAATGCCTTATGATTTGAAGATGAAACCATTCCATCTGTCCCTTCCAGCCCGCGGAAAAATTCTTTTTCACGAAACCAGTTCCTGGTGCCAAAAAGGTTGGGGACCGCTGTCCTATTACACCTCTTACCAGGAGTGTGTAGGTAAGGGGTAGAGAAGCATGTTTAAAATGTCATAAGTTAGTCTATGAAAAATTCCTCCTATCCTCAGATGTAGAAAATTGGTAAGCAGAGGATTTGGTTTGCATTGAAGCCTGTGCATAACTGTAGCATTCTAGTTGGAGTACATAAGATAATGCAACATCTACAATGATCAGCACACGAATATACTTATTTTTCTTTTGGGATGGGAATTGTGTGAAATAGAATCAATCAGAATATTTTGATTTTTAGGGCAAACACCTGTAGTTGTACTAAAAACAACGAGTATGTCTGTGTACGAGGTTGAATGACTTATATATCCCAAACCCCAATATGGAAAACAAATTTTGATCAACTATACTCCAAAAAAGACCGAAGTATTTTTCTAGTTGCATTACAGAAGATGATACTACAAAATAGCTATTGTATAAAGAAGCTACCAAAGAGCATTAAACCAAAAAATGAAACAGAAAACAATTATAAAGGTATGTTAGGCAGCTAGTTAATGAAATTATGTCAATTTCTTAGAGTTTGTAATATTTATGGTATTTGCCAGCATTTAATTTTTAAAATTTATTGTGATTTCTATTCTCATTCTAATTTTCCATATTCTTGTATTTTGTAATTTTGTATTATTTTCTTTAAAGAGAGCCCCCAAATTGTATAAGCTTTTGACTTTACAAAACTTGGATCTGCCTTTGAATGAGATGAGATGAGCTAAGTCAAGCTGATACCTGGCATCTGACATAGTGAATTAATCAAATAAGAAATGAATTTAGTAAGAAAAGGAAAAAATAGTCAAAGTACTATAAGCTAGACAAGGAGAACGTGTATTTTTAAAAATAACAACATATTTTCTGATGGTGGATATGATGTGCATAGGTGTAGATGGGATTATTTAAGGGAAAGTATGTGGATTGGTTGTATATTTTAATTTTTACTATGTTTATTTGGCTCCACTTCCTTCTCTCATTCTGAAATATCCTATTAGTTGCTTAACAATGGAAGAATATTAATGCTAAGCATTTTTTAAAGCCTAGCTGTGAACTTGGGTTATATTTTGTTTTGTTTTCTTTTTTTACCAGCTAGATTTTAAAAATAGACTCTTCCATTTATATTAGAGGAATTTTCTCCAGTCCACACAATCCCAAAACATGTATAGTAAGATACTCAATAAATAACTGAATTGAATTGTCTTTCCTATCTACTTATCCAGGGCTTTGTCCAGGGGAGCATACTTTTCATCTCAAGTATATTCATAAATTTCGCTCCTTAGAAAGTATAACTAGTGTCAGGGACACGTCAAGCTACAGATTATTATATTGTCCTAGAACCAGTTTGTTTTTGGTGCTGGCTGTATAAATTCTTGTTACGATGATTAGTTAATTTTAATCTTCATTCCAAATGTCTGAAGTTCTGCGGCAAGCAAAGGCACATTGCTGGTGGTAGATTCTTGTCTCTGGAATTTGCATTCCTTGTTAACCTTTCAAGATGGGATGTCTCTGATCCTTTCTATCCCAAACACATACCCAAAGTCCTCATAAAGTGCTATTCGCTGTTGTTGGTTTCCTACTGACTGACTTTCATAATGAAGGTTATTGCAGAAAAAGCATGGAGACACTCTTCTACTTCCACTGCTGCTTGAATTTTGTTTTGTTTTGTTGAGACAGAGTCTTGCTGTGTTGCCCAGACTGGAGTACAGTGAGGCAAACACAACTCACCTCAGCCTCGACCTCCTGGGCTCAAATGATCCTCCTGCTTCAGCCTCCTGATTAGCTGGGACCACAGGCGTGCACCTTCATGCCCAGCTAATTTTATTTTATTTTTTTAGAAATGGGGTCTCCCTATTTTTCCCAGGCTGGTCTTGAACTTTTGGGCTCAAACAATCCTCCCACCTCGGCCTTCCAAAGTGCTGGGATTGTAGGTGTGAGGCACTGTGCCTGTCCCTTACTCAATGAATTTTTGTCATTCTTAGTGAGACCCTTTTTCTGGAGTATTTATTAGATTTGCATTCTCCAGTATAAATCTTACAGGCAGTATATAGTTAATTAGTGGTAATAACTGGATTGAGAGAACTTTAAGATCCTACTCTGTTGCTTCTCTCTCTTTCTGTCTCTTACTTGCACTCTGCTATAAAACTACAGGAAAGTTTGCTCGCACAGTAAGGAACAACATGGTCCTTGACAAATCAAATTATGTAACAGATTGAAGTTTTGAGAGAATGTATAAAAGAAGCATTGAGTTTTAGTTTTCAACAATTTCATGAATTTTATCCCCTTTAAGACCTGTATTTAATCTACATGTTTGTATTGCTATTAAGCATTTGGAATTATTTAAATCTATTGTGCTCCTTGTACTGGAAGAATAACTCAATAAAGGTTTGTGAACTGTTAAACAAGTGTGAGTGATTCTCTATAGATTGTTACACCAGATCAGAAAATTCAGCTCCCAGAAGCATGGCAGCAAATCTGCCAAGTGGCACAACCTGTGCTTACTTGAGCTGATCAAGTCCTAAGCCTTTTTTGTTTATTAAACTATGTTCAAGGATTGCAAGGAGAGTATGACCCACCATATCTCTAATGCATTTTAATCACACACACACACACACACACACACACACACACAAAACTTCTTCCAGCCAAATGATCCATAGCCTGAAAACACTGGTAGTGTAACACTTTTATTCAAACATTTCAGCCAATCATTAGCCATAGTATAGCACTTTCCACAGAATACTCAGATTTCATTTAGCCAGATTTGGCCCTGCTAGTTTTTAAGTGTTTATATATATAAAATATTATAAATGTGTTATCTAATATCAACATTATATATATATATATATATATATATCTGTGAGTTTATATATTTATATAATCTTTATGCACAGAAAGACTTTAACCCAAACTCTCAAAAGAATTAACAACAACAAACAATGCCTGGAAATCAGGAAACAGCTAGCCAGGCATGGTGGTGTATGTATGTAGTCCCAGCTACTCCAGAGACTGAGGCAGGATAGCTTGAGTCCAGGAGTTTGAGGCTGCAGTATACCATGATAGCACCTGTGAATAGCTATTGTGCTGCAGCCTGGGCAGCACAGCAAGACCTTACCTTTAAAAAAATATGAGAAGACACAGAGTTTCTCATTTTGTTTTTGACATTTTCCTTTATTAATGTAATACATATTCATACACTGCTCCTTTTAACAATAGCTGAATATAAAGTTAATAGTGTCTTTCCTTTTTCTTCTTTACTCTTTACTTTCAGTAATCAAGAGTAACAATTAGTTAGATATCCTTCCATATCTTTCTCTAAAACAATACATTTCTGCAGATCAGATTTTGCCTCTGACTAGCTGGGACACAGAGCATAAGACTCAAGTCTTTGCTTGTACCAAAAATAAAGGTGGCCCCAAATTATAGTTAAATATCTTTACACTTACTAGGGTGGCTAAAATAAAAAAGACAATAGCAAGTGTTGTCAAGGATGTGCAGAAATTGAAACTCTTGTATATTGCTGGTGGAAATGTAAAATGGTGCAGCTACTTTGGAGATGGTTTGGCAGTTCATCAAAATATTCAACATAGAGTTACCATATAAGCCAGCAGTTCTATTTCTAGGTATGTATGCAAGAAAAATGAAAACATATTTCCATGGTGAAATGAGTGTTCATAGCAGCATTATTCATGATTGCCAAGAAATAGATACAACACAAATGTCCATCAGTTGATTAACAGATAAACAAAATATGATATATCCACACAATGAAGTATTACTCAGCCATAAAAAGGAATGAAGAATGGATATATAGTACAATATGGATGAACCTTGAAAACATGCTAAATGAGAGAGCCCAGTCACAAAAGACCATATATCATATGGAGTCATATGATACATGTGAAATGCATGGTAGATAGGTAAATATGTGAAATGCATGGTAAATAGGTAAATAGGTAAATCCATACAGTCAGAAAGCAGATTAGTAGTTGCCTGCGGCTGGGGAATGACTGCTAATGATTTTATTTTTGGGGTGAGAAAAATGTTCTATAATTAGATTCTGGTTATGGTTGTACTACTCTGAATATACTCAAAATTACTGAACTGAGCACTTTAAAAGAGTGAATTTTAGGGTATGTGAAATGTATCTCAATAAAGCTACAAAAATAAAAATAAGCATGCTTAACTTAGATGTTCTCCAAATTTTCTTTAAATTATAGAAATGTGGAGACACTCCATTTTCTTACTTTCATTGACAATTTATTTCAAGTTCTTAACCTTAAATCCTATTAAATTCCCCATTCTTTTAAAATGGTTCATTGTAATTTTAATATTTATTTTATGATATGAATGTCAACTTTTAGTTATGACAGTATAGAATCCTAAACTTCTTAGTAAAGAGAAAAAATGTGAATTTCCAGTTGTCATAACCAGTGTCTTTCTGGCTTTATATTTATCCTAGCCATTGCTAAAACAATCAAGAAAGGAAAATATTAGGCTAATCTTATATGTATGGAATATCAAGTTTTGGTTTCTAACATTTTAATATGATTACCATATGTTATAGCCTCAAAGTGAAATATGCCAAGAAAGAAACCTAAATCGGTTATAATTTTGGCCATGGCAAATATTTAGCAAATATACCATTCCTGTACAGACCTTCAGTGGCCGCTCCAGGATATCTCAGAAGTTAGGGAGCTTACAGGCTGCAGCCTGCCTAGAAGTGGGAGGAGACTATGTTTGCTTAAATTTGAGAAAATCCCAAGTGTCATTTATGTTCTATGTACATTAAGAAAGATGGAGGTTAGTTATTGCGGGTCTGAAGCATGGCCAAATACTCTCTACCACCCTTTTCGTGGTGCCGGCATCGACAGCATTTTCTTAGTACCAGAAATAATTTTCTCCTTGCCTGTACTTCCTACATAGAAAAATTGCCCTATTTATACTCAGAAAAGGCAAACTTTGGCATAACCACGACTCCCAGGTTGTGTCCAACTAAACCAGGGCTAGGCCTTTGATTCAAAATGAGACTCTCTCTTCTTGGAGTTCCTACTTCTTAAAACTGAGACAAGAGATGGAATCAGTTACCTACGAGGTTACACATTAGACTAAAGTTAAGTAATGATTTAAAGTAAGGGAGACTTGGAAAATAAGTCTGGAAAAGTAATACCAGAAGACTTCAGCAATTGTCCTATTAAAGGACTTTGACTAGTATGTTAGAGGAAGAAGTGAAGAAGGAAGAAAAGATTTCAGAGGCATTAGGTGAAAAAAAATCAATACCAGTTTGTGGCTGATCTGATATGGGAGTAGTGAAATGAGGACAAAGGATCAGGCAAGTATAAGAGCAATGTTCAGTCTTAGTGCTGCTGGCTTGTTGATGCCATAACATAAACAGGAAGTCTGAGGGGAGAAGGAGTTTGGGGACTGTGGGGAAAAGAAAGAGATCAGCCTGTTATTGTGTCTATATAGAAAGAAGTAGACATAAGAGACTCAGGACCAAAAGAGCGAGTAATCAAAACTCAATATCAATCAGCTCAAACGGCAGAGTTGGTTGCAGTCATTACACTGTTACAAGATTTTAATCAACCTGTTAATATTATATCAGATTCTGCATATGTAGTACAGGCTACAAAAGATGTTGAGACAGCTCTAATTAAATATAGCATGGATGATCAGTTAAACCAATTGTTCAATTTATTACAACAAACTGTAAGAAAAAGGAATTTCCCATTTTATATTACTCATATTAGAGCACACACTAATTTACCAGGACCTTTAACTGTAGCAAATGAACAAGCTGACTTACTGGTATCCTCTGCATTCATAAAAGCACAAGAACTTCATGCTTTGACTCATGTAAATGCAGCAAGGTTAAAAAACAAATTTGATGTCACATGGAAACAGGCAAAAGATATTGTACAACATTGCACCCAGTGTCAAGTATTACACCTGCCCACTCAAGAGGCAGGAGTCAATCCCAGAGGTCTGTGTCCTAATGCATTATGGCAAATCGATGTTACCCATGTACCTTCATTTGGAAAATTATCATATGTTCATGTAACAGTTGATACTTATTCACATTTCATATGGGCAACATGCCAGACAGGAGAAAGTACTTCCCATGTTAAAAAACATTTATTATCTTGTTTTGCTGTAATAGGAGTTCCAGAAAAAATTAAAACTGACAATGGACCAGGTTATTGTAGTAAAGCTTTCCAAAAATTCTTAAATCAGTGGAATATTACACATACAACAGGAATTCCTTATAATTCCCAAGGACAGGCCATAGTTGAAAGAACTAATAGAATACTCAAAACTCAGTTAGTTAAACAAAAAAAAGGGGGAGACAGTAAGGAGTATATCACTCCTCAGATACAGCTTAATCTAGCACTCTATACTTTAAATTTTTTAAACATTTATAGAAATCAGACTACTACTTCTGCAGAACAACATCTTACTGGTAAAAAGAACAGTCCACATGAAGGAAAACTGATTTGGTGGAAAGACAACAAAAATAAGACATGGGAAATAGGGAAGGTGATAACCTGGGGAAGAGGTTTTGCTTGTGTTTCACCAGGAGAAAATCAGCTTCCTGTCTGGATACCCACTAAACATTTGAAGTTCTACAATGAACCCATCGGAGATGCAAAGAAAAGCGCCTCCACGGAGACGGAAACACCGCAATCGAGCACCATTGACTAACCAACAAGCCTTCATCACCACGGCACATTTATATAGAGGAAAAGGGAGGGAGAATGTTGCGGGAAGTCAGGGACCTTGAACGCAGGGACTGGCTGAAGCCACGGCAGAAAAACGTAAAATGCGAAGATTTCATGGACATTTATTAGTTCTCCCAAGTTAATACTTTTATAATTTCTTATGTCTGTCTTTACTTTAATCTCTTAATTCTATCATCTTCTTTGTAAACTGAGGAGGATATACGTCACCTCAGGACCCTGTGATGATTGCCTTAACTGCACAAATTGTTTGTGGAGCATGTGTGTTTGAACAATATGAAATCTGGGCATCTTGAAGAAAGAATAAGATAACAGCAATGTTCAGGGAACAAGGGAGGCAACCTTGAACTGGCCGCCAGTGAGCCGGACGGAACAGAGCCATATTTCTTCTCTTTTCATTATGCAAATAGGAGAAATATCGCTGAATTCTTTTTCTCAGCAAGGAACATCCCTGAGAAAGAGAATGCGCTCTGAGGGTAGGCCTATAAACGACCCCCTTGGAGGCGTGCCGCCTTTTACGGTTGAAGCCGAAGGGATGAAATAAGCCCCGGCCTCCTGTAGCGCTCCCAGGCTTATTAGGACGAGGAAATTCCCACCTAATAAATTTTGGTCAGACAGGTTGTCTGCTCTCAAACCCTGTTTCCTGATGAGATGTTATCAATGACAATGTGTGCCCAAAATTTCATTTTTAATTTTAATTTTAACACCATCCTGTGATCTCATCCTGCCTCCACTTGCTTTGTGATATTCTATTACTTTGTGAAGTATGTAATCTCGGTGTCATGATGACAATGGTGGTTTTGTTGAAAAGAAAAGGGGGAAATGTGGGGAAAAGAAAGAGATCAACCTGTTATTGTGTCTATATAGAAAGAAGTAGACATAAGAGACTCCATTTTGTTCTGTATTTGAGATGCTGTTAATCCGTGACCCTACCCCCAACCTTGTCCTTGCAAGAGACATGTGCTGTGGTAACTCAAGGTTTAATGGATTTTGGGCGTGCAGGGTGTGTCTTTGTTCCTAGAAAAGCTAGGTATTGTCCAAGGTTTATCCCCATGTGATAGGATGAAACAATGTTGCTAAAAGGTTTATCTCAAGGCACAGGATTTTCCTTTAAACTTATTCATGTCACAGAGATCCTTGTTCTTATGTCTTACTGCTAATTTCCTCCCTAAAAACGATCCTATTGTCCTACCACTCCCTTATCTTTAAGATGGTAAAGATAATTATCTATAAATACTAAGGGAACTCAGAGGCCGGTGCTGGCGTGGGTCCTCTGTAAGCTGAGCGCCGGTCCCCTGGGCCCCCGCTTTTCTTTCTCCATACTTTGTCTCTGTGTCTTATTTCTTTTCTCAAGTCTCTCGTTCCACCTAACGAGAAACACCCACAGGTGTGGAGGGGCAGGCCACCCCTTCATCGGACTAGATTAATGATTTCATTTCTCGATATCAATGATTGCCAGACATCTGAAATGAAGTGTTCAGCAGGCAATTGAAGCTAGGGTACTGGAGCCAAAGACAGGTTATAGTTATACTGTGAGTCTTCAAAGTGTGACAGCAGGTGCTCTGAAACAGAACAAGATTTTGGAGGGAGGGATGAAGAGGGGAAGGGGAAGATGTCTGGGAACTTGGACACCTACCACTATTCTGGAAAAGGAAGAGTCAAGGAAGCAACAGTCGGAGGAGGAGATATACTTGAATCTCATCATTTTTTTTTCCTGAAAACTAGGGACACAAGGGCTTAAGGGAAGAAAGAGGAGAGTAAAGTGTTTCAAAAGCTACTGAGAAAATAGGAATGGAATTTAGTGAGAAGATGACTTAAAGTACATGGTTACAATGAAGACCTGAAGCCAGAATTCAGATAATACGGACTAAAAGGAGAGCCATAGAGAGAAAATAGCAGCAGAATGTGGAATCATTCCTTGAGAATTTAGCAATGAAAAAAATCAGCCAGGTGTGGTGGCATGTGTCTGTAGTCACAGTGACTCAGGAGGCTGAGGTGGGATGATCTCTTGAGCGCAGGAGTTTGAGGCTGTAGTGAGCTGTGATAGCACCACTGCACTCCAGCCTGGGTGACAGAATGAGATCCTGTCTTTAAAAAATAAACAAAAAGATAATTTAGCAATGAAAGGAAGTAGCAAAAATTGTAAGTTATCTGGGAGGTTGAGGAGGAGATAAAATTTTGAATATTACCAACACAAAGAAATGATAAAGGCTGTAAGTGAGATGCAAGTTACCCAGATTTGATCATTATACGTTGTATGCATGTATCAACATTTCATACTCTAAATATTACACTGTAAATATGTAAAATTATTATGTGTCAATTAAAATTTCTTTTTTATAAAAAGAAAAGTTGCCTTGTTTCATCTTCCCCTCCTTTAGAGAGGAGACCTTCATGTATGAAGATGGCCAGAAGAGAGCAAAAGAAGCTGAAACTACTTAAAAAGAAAAAAAATGAGAGAGGTAGCAAGGTCCACATATATCAGCAGTTTTCAACTTGTGTTAAGCATAGAGCTGTTTCTTCAAACCAATCTTGCTGGGAAGCCTAATATATAAAACTAATATAAGTGGAGTCACTCTACTGAAGGTCGCTATGTGTGTGCATGTGCATGTGTGTGCATGTGCATATGTGTGTTTGTACACATATATGCATGCACATGTGTGTGTGTCAGCAGTTGGGAGGTGCTTCTCTAGGAGTTCTCTGTTTCTTTTATGACAACCAATGGCCTACATGATCCCATTTGCTCCACATCAGTGATGAAGGTGTTTCTATCGTTTCTAGTTGATTCTTGAAGAAACTGACTGAGAATTTAGTGACTTATTCAAAGTCACACAACTAGTTTGAGACAGAGTCAGGACCAGCACCAGGATCTTATGGCCCCCAATCCCATCTTCTTTCTGATACACCACTTCAAAGGCCTTCCTCTTCTGCACAGCATAATTACATCTTCCTTTTTACAGGAAAGTATTTGAAGAGACTACGAGCAACAAAAAGAAAGATTTGGGGGGAACATGTGGTATTCAACAGCTCTGTAAGACCAACTCATTTATCTGATCAGTCAGATAAATTGGTAAAGAAAATGGGACTTCTAAGATAGAGGTCCCAAAGGGTAGTCTATTTAAGAAGAGAGCTGTAGTCCCATAGCATTTATTTATTTATTTATTTATTTATTTATTTATTTATTGTGACAGGATCTCACTGTGTCACCCAGACTGGAGTGCAGTGACATAATCATGGTTCACTGCAGCCTCGACCTCCCAGGCTCAAACGATCTTTCCACATCCACCTCCCGAGTAGCTGGGACCACAGGCACATGCCACCACGCCTGGCTAATTTTTTCTTTTTGTAGAGATGGGGTCTCACCATGTTGCCCAGACCAGTCTTGAACTCCTGGGCTCAAGCAATTCCCTTGTCTCAGCCTCCCAAAATGCTGGAATTACTGGCATGAACCACCACACCCGGCCTCCATAGCATCTTTTAAAAAGAATTCCTTATTGCAAAACGTAAGTTTTCTTCTTTTAGGAAGAGAAGGGTATTACTG
This sequence comes from Macaca thibetana thibetana, assembly GCF_024542745.1. Taxonomy (NCBI): domain Eukaryota; kingdom Metazoa; phylum Chordata; class Mammalia; order Primates; family Cercopithecidae; genus Macaca; species Macaca thibetana. The sequence continues at coordinate 78,773,941 of NC_065585.1, read as the reverse complement.
ATGGGCATGTAAAATGGTGCAGCCAGATAGAGGATTAAGATGGCAGATAGGAAGCAGGACTAGCTTGTAGCTCCTGCTCAGATGGACAGAGCAGTGTGCGGAGACACGCATCATGAACTTTTGCTCCAAGAACTACTGCAGGAACATACCAGGAAAGCTGAGAGAATCCACAGACCCTTTGAAGGAAATGGATCGCCACTGTAGGCTCCCTGAGACACTGAAAAACTGTGCTGGTATCCACTGCTGAAAGACCTGAAGATGGATTATATTGCAGGACTTGTGGCAGACACTCCCTCATACCAGCCTGGAGCCCAGTAGCTCCACTAGGAGGCTAGACCCAGAAGACCAAAAATAATCACTGCCTTTTGGCTTTCAGGAAGCCCCATCCCTAGGGAAAGGAGGAGGACACCACATCAAGGGAGCACCCTGTGGGACAAAAGAATCTGAGCAGCAGCGCTTGAGTCCCAGATCCTCCCTCTGACGTAGTCTACCAAAATGAGAAGGAACCAGAAAAACAATTCTGGTAATATGACAAAACAAGATTCTTTAACACCCCTAAAAGATCACAACAGCTCACCAGTGATGGATCCAAACCAAGATGAAATCTCTGAATTGCCAGAAAAAGAATTAAGAAGCTTAATTATCAAGCTATTCAAGGAGCACCAGAGAAAGGTGAAGTCCAACTTAAAGGAATAAAAAACATGGTGCAGGATATGAAATATCAGTGAAATTGATAGCATAAATAAAAAACAATCACAATTCTGGAAATGAAGGACACACTTAGAGAAATGCAATATGCTCTGGAAAGTCTCAGCAATTGAACAGCAGAAGAAAGAACTTCAGGGCTTGAAGACAAGGCTTTTGAATTAGCCCCAATCTGTCAAAGACAAAGAAAAAAAAGTTTTTAAAATTGAGCAGTCTCCAAGAAGTTTGGGACTGTTTTGAACATACAAACATAAGATTAATTGTTGTTCCCAAGGAAGAATAGAAATCTAAAAGTTTGGAAAACATATTTGAAGGAATAATTGAGGAAAACTTCCCCAGCCTTGCTAGAGGTCTAGACATCCAAATACAAGAAGCTCAAAGAACACCCGGGAAATTCATGGCAAAAAGATCATCACCTAGGCACATAGTGATCAGGTTATCTAAAGTAAAGATGAAGGAGAAAATCTTAAGAGTTGTGAGGCAAAAGCATCAGGTAACCTATTAAAAAAAAAACTTATCAGATAAACAGCAGATTTCTCAGCAGAAACCCTACAACCTAGAAGGGATTGGGGTCCTATTTTAGCCTCCTTAAACAAAACAACTGTCAGCTAAGAATTTTGTACCCAGTGAAACTAAGCTTCATAAATGAAGGAAAGATACAACCTTTCCCAGACAAACAAATGCTGAGAAAATTCACCACTACCAAGCCATCGCTACAAGAACTGCTAAAAGGAGTTCTAAATTTTGAAACAAATTCTTGAAATACGCCAAAACAGAACCGCCTTAAAGCATAAATCTCACAGGACCTGTAAAACAATAACACAATAAAAAAACCCAAGGTACTCAGGCAACAAATAGCATGATGAATAAAATAGTACCTCACATCTCAATACTAATGTTGAATGTAAATGGCCTGAATGCCCCACTTAAAAGATACAGAATGGCAGAATGGATACAAATTCACAAACCAAGTACCTGCTGTCTTTAAGAGACTCACCTGACACATAGGACTCACATAAACTTAAGGTAAAGGGGTGGAAAGATATTCCATGCAAATGGACACCAAAAGTGAGCAAGAGTATAGCTTCTTATATCAGACAAAACAAACTTTAAAGCAACAGCAGTTAAAAAAGACAAAGGGATATTATGTAACGATAAAAGGACTAGTCTAACAGGAAAATATCACAATCCTAAATATATATGCACCTAACACTGGAGCTCCTGAATTTTGAAACAATTACTTCTAGACCTAAGAAATGAGATAGATGGCAACACAATAATAGTGGAGGATTTTAATATAACACTGATAGCACTAGACAGGTCATCAAGACAGAAAGTCAACAAAGAATAGAACAAGGGACTTGACAGATATTTACAGAACATTCTACCTAACAACTGCAGAATATTAATTCCATTCATCAGCAGATGGAACTTCTCCAAGATAGACCACATGATTGGCCACAAAACAAGTCTCAGTAAATTTAAGAAAATTGAAATTATATCAAATACTCTCTCAGACCACAGTGGAATAAAGTTGGAAATCAACTCCAAAAGGAACCCTCAGAACCATGTAAATTCACAGAAATTAAATAACCTGCTCCTGAATGATCATTGGGTCAACGACGAAATCAAGATGGAAATTAAAAAATTATTTGAACTGAATGATAATAGTGACAAAACCTATTAAAACCTATGGGATACAGCAAAATTGGTGCTAAGAGGAAAGTTCATAGCATTAAATGCCTACATCAAAAAGTCTGAAAGAGCACCATAAACAGTCTAAGTTCACACCTCACAGAACTGGAGAAACAAGAACAAACCAAATCCAAATGCAGCAGAAGGAAAGAAATAACGAAGATCAGAGCAGAACTAAATGAAACTGAAACAAACAAATAAAAAATACAAAAGATAAATAAAATGAAAAGCTAGTTCCTTGAAAAGACAAATAAAATTGATAGACCATTAGTGAGATTAACCAAGAAGAGAGAAGATCCAAATAAGCTCATTTAGAAATGAAACGGGGGGTAATACAACTGATACCACAGAAATACAAAAGATTATTCAAGGCTACTATGAACATCTTTATGCCGATAAACTAGAAAACCTAGAGGACATAGATAGATTCCTGGAAATATATAACTCTCCTAGATTAAACCAGGAAGATATAGAAACTCTGAACAGACAGATAACAAACAATGAGATTGAAATGGTAAAAAAAAAAAAAAATTGTCAACCAAAAAAAGTCCAGGACCAGAGAGATTCACTGCTGAATTCTATCAGACGTTCAAAGAAGAATTGGGACCAATCCTACTGACACTATTCCAAAAGACAGAGAAAGAAGGAATCCTCTCTAAATCATTCTATGAAGCCAGTATCACCCTAATTCCAAAACCAGGGAAGGACATCACAAAAAAAGAAAACTACAGACCAATATCCCTGATGAACACAGATACAAAAATCCTCAACAAAATGCTAGTGAACTGAATCCAACAGCATATCAAAAAAAATAATCCACTGTGATCAAGTGGGTTTCATACCAGGGATGCAGGGATGGTTTAACATATGTAAGTCAATAAATGTGATGTGCCACATAAACAGAATTAAAAACAAAAATCACATGATTATCTCAATAGATGCAGAAAAAGCATTTGATAAAATCCAGCATCCCTTTATTATTAAAACCGTCAGCAAAATCAGCATAGAAGGGACATACCTTAGGGGATTAAAACTATCTATGACAAACGCATGGCCAACATTATACTGAATGGGTAAACGTTGAAAGCATTTCCCCTATGAACCAGAACAAGACAAGGATGCCCAGTCTCACCACTTCTATTCAACATAGTACTGGAATTCCTAGCCAGAGCAATCAAACAAGAGAAAGAAATAAAGGGCATCCAAATCAGTAAAGAGGAAGTCAAACTGTCGCTCTTTGTTGATGATACGATTGTTTACTTAGAAAACCCTAAAGACTCATCCAAAAAGCTCCTGGAACTGGTAAATGAATTCAGCAAAGTTTCAGGATACAAAATTAATGTACACAAATCAGTAGCTGTGCTATACACCAACAGTGACCAAACTGAGAATCAAATCAAGAACTCAATCCCTTTTATGATAGCTGCAAAAAAGAAAATACTTAGGAATACACCTAATCAAGGAGGTGAAAGACCTCTACAAATAAAACTACAAAACACTGCTGAAAGAAATCGGACAACACACAAGAAAATGGAAAAACATCCCATGCTTATGGATGGGTAGAATCAATATTGTGAAAATGACTATACTGCCAAAAGCAGTCTACAAATTCAATGTAATTCCCATCAAAATACAACCATCATTCTTCACAGAACTAGAAAAAACAATCTTAAAATTCATATGGAACCTAAAAAGAGCCCTCATAGCCAAAGCTAGACTAAGCAAAAAGAACAAATATGGAGGCATCACATTACCCAACTTCAAACTATACTAGAAGTCTGTAGTCACCAAAACAGCATGGTACTAGTATAAAAATAGGCACATAGACCAATGGAATAGAATAGAGAACACAGAAATAAAGCCAAATGCTTAAAGCCAACTGATCTTTGACAAAGCAAACAAAAACATAAAGTGGGAAAAGGACACCCTATTCAACAAATGGTGCTGGAAAAATTGGCAAGCCACAGTAGAAGAATGAAACTGGATCCTCATCTCTCACCTTATGCAAAAATCAATTCAAGATGGATCAAGGACTTAAATCTAAGACCTGAAACCATAAATATTCTAGAAGATACATTGGAAAAACCCTTCTAGACATTGGTTTAGGCAAAGACTTCACGAGCAGGAACCCAAAAGCAAATGCAGCAACAACAAAAAATAACTAGATGAGACTTAATTAAACTAACAAGATTCTGTGCAGCAAATAATAACAATAATAATCAGCAGAGAAACAGACAACCCACAGAATGGGAGAAAATCTTCATAGTCTATACATCTGACAAAGGACTAATATCCAGTATCTACAAAGAACTCAAATAAACCAGCAAGAAAAAACAAACAATCCCATCAAAAAGTGGGCCAAGGACATGGATTGACAGTTCTCAAAAGATGATATACAAATGACCAACAAGCATATGGAAAAATGCTCAACATCACTAATTATCAGGGAAATGCAGATCAAAACCACAATGTGATACCACCTTACTCCTGCAAGAATGGCCATAATCAAAACATTAAAAAAAAAAAATAGATGTTGGCATAGATGTGGTAAAAAGAGAACACTTTTACACTGTTAGTGGTAATGTAAACTAATACAATCACTATGGAAAACAGTGTGGAGATTCCTTAAATAACTAAAAGTAGATCTACAATTTGATCCAGCAATACCAATACTAGGTATCTACTCAGAAGAAAATAAGCATTATAAGAAAAAGATAATTGCTCATGCATCACATGTATGTTTATAGCAGCACAATTTGCAGTTGCAAAAATATGAAACCAGCCCAAATGCCCATCAGTCAACTAGTGGATAAAGAAAATGTAATACACACACACACACACACACACACACACACACACCATGGAATGCTACTCAGCCGTAAAAAAGAATGACATAATGGCATATGCAACAACCTAGATGGAACTGGAAACTATTATTCTAAGTAAAGTAACTCAAGAATGGAAAACAAAACTCGTATGTTCTCACTCATAAGTGGGAACTAAGCTATGAGGACTCAAAGGCATAAGAATGATACATTGGACTTTGGGGACTTCAAGGGAAACGGTGGGAGGGTGGTGAGGGATAAAAGACTACACGTTGGGTACGGTGTACACTACTTGAGTGATGGGTACACCAGAATCTCATAAATAAAAAAACAAAAAAGAATGGTGCAGCCCATGTGCAAAACAGTATGGCAGTTCCTCAAAAAAACAAAAACAAAAACGAAAAACATATAATTACAATATAATCACAATATAATCTAGCAATTCTACTTTGGATGTTTACCCCCAAATAATTGAAAGCAGGGACCCGAACAAATACTTGTACACTCATGTTCATAGTAGCCTTATTCACAATAGCCAAAAGATGGAAACATCCCAAATGTCCATCAACAGATGAATGGCTAAGCTAAATTAGAATATACATACAATGATATTATTCAGCTTTACAAAAAAACAAGGTTCTGATATATGCTACCACATGGATGAACCTTGAAAACATTATACTAAATTAAATAAGCCAAACACAAAGGAACAAATATTGTTTGATTCCACTTATATGAGGAAACTAGAATAGGCAAATTCACAAATGCAAAAGTAGAATATTGATTAGCAGGGGTTGATGGGAATGGGGAATGGGGAGTTAGTGTTTAGTGGGTACAAAGTTTCAGTTTGAGGTAATTAATGAATATAAGAGTTTTGAAGATGAATTGCAGTCTGGTTGCACAACAATGTGAATATAATTAATGACACCAAATTGCACACTTAAAATGGTTAAAATGATAAATTTTAAGTTATGTATATTTGACCAAAATGAAAAAAGAGAGAGAGGTCATTTTGTCCTCACTGCCTTTTGTGCACATTTAAAGCAACTTCTTGGCTACTATAATCACCATTCTAGTTGAAAAGCAAAAGAAATTTTTTTTCCTTGTGATAGGCATGTTTTTATTCTCATTCATTTTTGTTTTTCTTACCATTCCTGAGAGATCCTTGAATGCATGATTATCAAAACCTCTATATTAAGAATGATTCTTACGAGAATTTTCTGTGGCAGAAATATGCCCCTTATTTTGGGGTCAAGAAATGTAGGCTAGGTGCAGTGGCTCTTGCCTATAATCTCAGCACTTTGGGCGGCCGAGGCAGGTAGATCACTCGAGGTCAGGAGTTCAAGACCAGCCTGACCAATATGGTGAAACCCCATCTCTACTAAAAATACAAAATTAGCTGAGCACGATGGCGCGTACCTGTAATCCCAGTTACTTGGGAGGCTGAGGCAGGAGAATCGTATGAACCCGGAAGGCGTAGGTGCAGTGAGCTGAGATTACACCACTGCACTCCAGCCTGGGCAACAGAGTGAGATTCCATCTCAAAAAAAAAAAAAAAAAAAAAGGAAAATCAAACATTAACAAGTCCTAGACTTTACATCTTTCTAGGAAGCATGGAGATACATCCTAATATTAGCTAACTCTCATTCTGACATGGATAGCAGGTTGACAACATTAATAAACCAGCCAGATCATCACTTGAAGTGTGGTCTATGGACCAGTGGTGACAGCACTCCTGGATCAGCTTATTAGAAATGCGTAATCTTAGGCACGATCTCAGACCTACTGAATTGGAATCTGCATTTTACCAAAACCCCAGGTGTTTCCTATGCACATTGAAGTTTGTGATGCACACTGAAGTTTCCCATGCACACTGAAGTACTGACCTACACTACTTTTAAACGCAACACAATTTTTTTTTTCTTTTTTGTGAGATGGAGTCTTGTTCTGTTGCAGAGGCTGGAGTGCACTGGCGGCAATCTCGGCTCACTGCAATCTTCGCCTCGCGGGTTCAAGCAATTCTCCTGCCTCAGCCTCCTGAGTAGCTGGGACTATAGGCATGTGCCACCATGTCCTACTAATTTTTTGTATTTTTAGTAGAGACGGGGTTTCACTGTGTTAGCCAGGATGGTCTCGATCTCCTGACTTCGTGATCCGCCCGCCTTGGCCTCTCAAAGTGCTGGGATTACAGCGTGAGCAACAGCACCTGGCTTTCTTTCTTTTCTTCTTTTTTTTTTTTTTTTAAATTTTTTTTTTACCTTTTTTTTTGTTTGTTTGTTTTTGAGATGGGGTCTCACTCTGTCACCCAGGCTAGAGTTCAATAGCACCATCATGGCTCACTGCAACCTCAACCTCCTGGACTCAAGCCATCCTCCCACCTTCGCCTCCCAAAGTGCCTGGACTACAGGCATGAGCTATCATGTCCAGCTAGAAGTTTCTTTCTCCTTGAAGAAAGAGTTAAAAATAGAGAACAAACATTTGCTGAAGATCTGTTGTACAATAGATACTGACATATAAACCAATGTTATCTCATTTAATTCTTAAAATAATAATAGAGGTATAGATTATTGATTCCATTTAACAGATGAAGAAACTGTGGCCTAATCATCCCATTGCTACCCAGCTAGGAAGTGCCAGGACTGGCATTTGACTCTGGGTGTTTTTAAATTCGAAGTTTTTTTCTGTTACACCAAGATACCTTTTAAACATATGAAAGAAGACATTCTAAAATCGTTTGGAATAAAAAATTACTTAAGAATTTCACTAAGAAAAACATGGTATGACTCAGAACCATAAAGCTATCAACACTGAGCATTTATTTTATCTTGCAACGTGCTTTTCTTTGTTAATCTTCACAATAACCAGGTGAGGAAAAAGTTATCTTCATTCTGCAAATAAAATGCCCTGAAGCTCAGAGTGGCTAAAGGTTTGCCCACAGTCATAAAGCAGTGAGTCAGAATTGGAATTAAGCAGAAAAGGCTTAACTGTTAACCACCAATACATGGACAATCTACTCTCCGAAGCCATTTAGACACTTAGAAAGCCAAGGTAACTCTTTTGCAGATGTTAGCCGTTGTAGTTTGGAGGCAGCTGGATTAATATTTGGGGCATTCTACTTTCCTTAATGTGTGTAAATGAAAACATGTGGATCCTACCCACTGTATTATGTCTGGCTTTGCCTGACATTATTGACCAATACTTATTTTTGTTATTATTATTTTAGAGACAGTGTTTCACTCTGTTGCCCAGGCTGGTGCAGTGGTGCAAACACAGTTCATTGTAGCCTTAAACTCCTGGGCTCAAGTGATCCTCCTGCCTTACCCTCCTATGTAGCTAGTACTACAGGTGGCAGGTAGTGCCACCATGCCTGGCTGTTTGTTTGTTTATTTGTTTTTTGTATAGATGGAGTCTCATGATGTTGCCCAGACTGGTCTAAAACCAGTGGCCTCAAGCGATCCTCTAGTGTAGGCCTTCCAAAGAGCTGAGATTACAGGTGTGAGCCACTGTCCTGGCCCTCCAATGCTTATGAATGTGTGAGGTTCTGTGGTCAAATCCTTAGAAGGTTGTGGTCTGCGAGACTGAACGTGACGTGGCCCTGAGTCTCCTGGCCCATTCTCTCGCCTTTTATGTGACTTGTCTTGTGGCTCTATATGCCCAGTCATCCCGCTGTGCTGTCATCATTTCCTAGAGTAGGCTGTGCCCCTTCCCCACTCAGCTGCTTTGCACAGGCTGTTTCCTTGGACACTAAGGCTCATTCTCCTCTTTGTTGTTTAAAGCTTATTCATTCATTCTCAGGTCTCAACCTGCATCTCACTTCCTCAGGGAAGCTTTCCCTAACCCTCTTGTTTAGTTCAGACTCCACTGTTGGCCACTCTCATAATCCCCTGTATTTCTCTATTATGGCACCTATCACGTATAATTTATTAATTATTTCTTTAATAATTTCTTTAAGGTATAGCTTCTCCCACTAAACCGTAAGTTCTAAGAAGGCAAGAATCATATTTTATTTTATGTTACTGTCTCCTAGCAAACATATCTGGCACATAATCAATGTCTAATAAATATCTATTGAATAAGGCCAGGTGCAGTGGCTCATGCCTGTAATCCCAACACTCATGGGAGGCCAAGGCAGGAGGATTGCTTGATCCCAAAAGTTCCAGAGCAGCCTGAGCAACATAGTGAGGACCCTTCTTTACAAAAAAATGAAAAAATTAGCGAAGTGTGGTGGCACATGCTTGTTGTCCCAGCTAGTTGGGAGACTAACGTGGGAGAATCACTTGAGCCCAGGTGTTAGAGGTTACAGTGAACTGTAACTGCACCACTGTACTCTAGTCTGGGTGATAGAGTGAGGCCCTGTCTTTAAAAATATATGTATATATAAATATATGTATATGTGTACATGTATGTATATAATATATACACATAGATAATACACACATATATTACACACATATTATATATACACATACTATTTATACATATAAAATATGCATGTAATATACATATTATATACACATATATGGCATATATATGATGTATATATGCATGTATATGTACATATATATACAATTATATATATTTGTTGAATAAACCAATGCATTTAATGTTTGTAAAATATTTTTGTGAACTAGAAAGTTTTATACAAATGACATTGCCATTATCATTATTTGTACTCTGATTACTTGAAGTTTATTTTGTATGTTAATGATGTTGATGATAAATGATGAATTCGTATGTGTTAAACGAATTGTAATAACTTTTTATTGTAATAGCTGAGCCTAACTTTGGCCTGCGTTGTAGCTTTAGATGACATGTTCGGGAGGGGCCTGAGTTAACTGGGCACAGGCAGGATGATTTTCATTTGATCAACTGGATCCGGACAGGAATCTGAGCTGGGTGAGAAGTCTCTGAATTTTTTACCTGACCTTTTTCCCATAAGGTGGATGAGTTAATCCTAAGAGATTCAGTCAAACCACAAGAGTTTTGGCAATCTTTCTGGTTCTACTTGTTCCCAGGAGAAAGTATGTGTTTGCAGACAAATGTGTTTGCTTTATTTTTGGTCAGGAAACAGACCAAGTTACGCAAGGTGCTTCCAATTTCTGCCAGAGTTGCCAAAACATGAAAATAAATTTAGTGTCGAAATTTATAAAATAGTTTTATAAATGCCTTGAACTCTAGTATCTACTACTCTTCTGCTTTTTAAGAGATTTATGTTGTTTTTATTCCTAATCTCCTGTTTTACAGCATATTAAGCAGACTCTAATCCTTTTGGGCAGTAGGCATGACTTACATTTTAAAAAAATATTACATGCCTTTTGCCTGAGCTATCAGCAATTCAAGAAGTAATCACATTTAAAAGGAGGATCTGGCCAAAACAAAGCTATTATCCTCACCACAGTAATGGATTTCATACACTATGGCATTTGGGTTAGAGAAATATATTGCACATTAAGCTTTCCATAGTGTTTCTCAAATCAAAATCATATATAACTCACTTTTTGACTAAAATGAGGCTATCTTAACTACAGAATCTCTAAGGACTAGCCACTTTTTAAAAGTTCATGGTATACATTCAATAATGTGAGGGAAAGCACTTGGTAAACATGTTAAGGTACTTAATAAAGAGTCTCTCCAAGAGTAATTACTGTGGTTATAGGTTTTTTAAAAAAATTGATGCATAATAGATGTACATAGTTTCAGAGGGTCATAAGTTTTCTTACTCTAATTTCATAGAAATCATTTTAGCTATTAAGTGTATTGAATCTTGAATCTGGGCATATTGAGTGTCTTAAATAGGTGTGTATATTCTAAATCCACATTATGAGTTTAGGCAAATAGGGTTAGGATTAGGGTTTGGGTTACGGTTCAACTGCTGAACTGCTGTGTTTGTGTTTGATCAACTGCTGTAGGGCCACTGCATTACCCAGACAAAGCCAGAGTCTGTCATTAGCTTGGATGGAGACTATGGTTGTTTGTTCACTTATCCAATGAGTATTCATTGAGCATATACTATGTTCAAGCCAGTATCCTAGGCTTTTGGGATGTTTGGTACAGGGATGTACAAAACAGACCCTGTCCCTCAGGAACTTACATTCTAGCAAAATAGTGATGATATTAGTAGTAATAGTAATAGATAAACATTCATTGAGAGCTTATTATATCCTAGGTACTGTGTTAATAAACCTTATGCAGATTATCTCATACAATTCTCACAACCCTATGAGTAGGAACCATTATTATTGTGACTCTCATTTTAAGATGAGAAGAGGGGTTAGGTAACTTACGGAAAGTCGAGTCTGAAGGTTTTTTTTTTAAGCTATAAACCAGAGGGATGTTCAAAGGCATAACAGCAGATATGAAAAGAATATCCACCAATGGAAAAGGACCACAATCACAGCCCTGTAGCAGGGTCCAGGCGACTAATAAATTATCTTAAGTTCCTGAATTCCAGGCAGGTCCCAGTGTTTGCGGGGGATCAGATAGTCTGAGAAATTAGCCTATAGGCTGAATATCAGGTTTAAATATAAAACAAGATGTTTGCAGGAACTTGGTAAATAAAATATTAAGCTGAGAATTCAATTCAGCAGATAATTTACTCTGTGCCAGACACCGTGTAAGACTCTCAGGGTAGAGAACAGAAATGAGGAAGACATGAACTCTTATCTCTCAAGTAGTTCAGAATCGGGAGAGACCCAAGTTTAGTTTTGGTTCCTGTTTGAGGAGCTTGGTGACCCTCAGAGAGTCACTAGCTTCCTGGAGCTTCTTGGAAAACACTAATTTTCTAAGCTGTGGAACTCAGGGAGGGAGCAGGGCAATTAATTTTTAAGGGACCTCAAATCATTAGTGACCGCTTCTAAAAGATGTGCAACTTCCTTCACATCCATGTTGTATTCCATTTAGCTAACCCTGTTTTCTTTTTGGTGATATTGTATTAGTCTGAAATTTGAAACTCTACAGGGCAGTAAAATTGATTTTAACTGTTAAATAATTTAGTATAAGTAAGCCCTGTACATAAACATGCAATTATGTGAATTGCTGTTATTGATGGTGAAATGTAACTGTTTACCCAATGAAAGTTAAAGATGTTCCCTAAAGTCTTTTAAATTCATGCTGACATTTGTATCGTTCGAGATGCCATAGTTATGTTCAAATGAATTATTAGTGCTTCAGGGAACATATGGCTATAGAAAATAATAATGTTGCTATAATTATTTTGTGTTTATTTAATGACATGATGATTTATGCAATGCTAATGTTCAGGTACAATAGATTGTTAATGATGTGAGTGTTTAAAACAGTAAACTATATTATAAAAAGAATCTTCTGTGACGGGGAAATTTTATTTTTTGTTGCATTATGCTAAAGCACTATTTTTTCACATGTTGGATATAAATATCATGTACTGCTTTGATACCTAATTCATATGTAAGTCTGTTGAGATGTGACTTTCAAAGGTTCATGCTTAGTGGGCACTTAGAATGTACATACTCTGGTCTTTATCCATCTTCATAGATAATACTTACTTCTAAATATTCTCAGCAACTGGCACACTGGTAAGTGGAGCAACAGTAAGTAGAGAGATGGGTAAACAGAAGGGAAAGACTGACATGAACATCTCATCTTTCAACCAGTTTCTTAACTACCTATAGCACTGAGAGCATGTAATTCCACACACTTGGGTTTGTGGGGGTTTTTTTGTTTGTTTTTTTTTTTTTTTTTTGTTTTTTCTAAGGCCTGAGTGAACTCTATTCAATGAAACCTTCCATGAAACAAATATAGCTGCTAAAACTACTGAACAAGACTGCTTTGTCCAAATCACCAAGGCACTGTTCTCTGGGAATTGGGCATTGCATCTTCAGAATAAAGAGGCCAAAGAAGTCCTCATTTAGTTCTGCATTAATATACTCATGGAAAAGGACATTAGGTTTTGCTTATCATGGGAAAAGCACACAGTTTGGCAGAGGTAGAAAGTGTCTGGAATCCAAAGTCAGGTGGACCTGGGTTCAAATCATAGCTCGATAACTATTAGCTGTGATTATGGTCAAGATACTTATTGATATTGTTTGGCTCTGTGTCCCCACTCAATACTCATCTAAAATTGTAATTGCCATAATCTGCAGTGTCAAGGGAGGGACCTGGTGGGAGGTGACTAGATCATGGGGACAGCTTCCCCCAGGCTGTTCTCATGATAGTGAGTGAGTTCTCATGAGATCTGATGGTTTTGTAAGTGTCTGACATTTCCTCCTTAACACTCTCTCTCTCTTGCCTGCTGCCATGTAAGATGTGCCTGCTTTCCTTTCATCTTCCACCATGACTGTAAGTTTCCCACGTCCTCCTCAGCCATGCAGAATTGTGAGTCAAACCTCTTTCCTTTATAAATTACCCAGTCTCAGGGAAGTTCTTTATAGCAGTGTGAAAATGGACTAATACAGAAAATTGGTACCAGGAGTTTGGGGGCACTGCTATAAAGATACTTGAAAATGTGGAAGTGACTTTGGAACTGGGTAATGGGCAGAGGTTGGAACAGTTTGGAGGGCTCAGAAGAAGACAGGATGATGTGGGAAAGTTTGGAACTTCCTAGTGACTTGTTGAATGGTTTTGACCAAAATCTTGATAGTGATATGGAGAATGAAGTCCAGGCTGAGGTAGTCTCAGATGGAGATGAAGAACTTATTGGCAAATGCGGTAAAGGTCACACTTGCTATGCTTAATAGAGAGACTGGCGGCATTTTGCTCCACCCCTAGAGATCTTTGGGACTTTGAACTTGAGAGAGATGATTTAGGTTACCTGGTGGAAGAAATTTCTAAGCAGCAAAACATTCAAGAGGTGACAGAACATAAAAGTTTGAAAAATTTACAGCCTGACCATGTGGTAGAAAAGAAAAATCTATTTTCTGGGGAGAAATTCAAGCCAGCTGCAGAAATTTGCATAAGGAATGAGGAATTGAATGTTAATCTCCAAGACAATGGGGAAAATGTTTGCAGGGCATGTCAGAGTCCTTCATGGCAGCCCGTCTGATATACTTTGGCTGTGTCTCCACCCAAAACCTCATCTTGAATTGTAATCTGAATTATAATTGCCACGTGTTGGGGGAGGGACCTCCTGGGAGATGATTAAATCATGGGGGTGGTTCCCCCATGCTGTTCTCCTGATAGTGAGTGAATTCTCATGAGATCTGATGGTTTTATAAGAGGCTTTTCCACCCTTCACTCTGCACTTCTCTCTCCTGCCACCATGTGAAGGACATGTTTGCTTCCCCTGCCACCATGATCGTAAGTTTCCTGAGGCCTCCCCAGCCATCTGGAACTGTGAGTCAATTAAACCTCTTTCCTTTATAAATTACCCAGTCTTGGGCAGTTCTTTATAGTAGCAAAAAAAAAAAAAATAGACTAATACATCCTCCCATCACAGGCCCAGAGGCCTAGGAGGGAAAATTCCTGGGCCAGGTCCAGGGCCCCACTGCCTTGTGCAGCCTCAGGACATGGCCCCCTGCGTCCCAGCCACTCTAGCTCCTGCTGTGGCTGAAAGGGGTCAACGTATGGCTTGGACCATTGCTTCAGAGGGTGCAAGCCCCAAGTCTCAGCAGCTTCCACATGGTGTTGGGCCTGTGGGTGCACAGAATTCAACAGTTGAGCTTTAGCAGCTTCTGCCTAGATTTTAGAGAATGTATGGAAACACCTGGATGTCCAGACAGAAGTCTGCTGCAGGGACAGAGCCCTCATGGAGAATCTCCTCTAGGGCACTGTGTAAGGAAAATGTGGGGTTGGAGCCCCCACACAGAGTCTCCACTGGGGCACTGCCTAGTGGAACTGTGAGAAGAGGGCCACCATCCTCCAGACTCCAGAAAGGTAGATCCACCAAGAGCTTGCACTGTGTGCCTGGAAAAGCCACAGTCACTCAATGCCAGCCTATGAGAGCAGCCATGGGGGCTGAACCCTGCAAAGCCACAGGGGTAGAACTGCCCAAGGCTGTCGGAGGCCACCTCTTGCATCAGCGTGCCCTGGATGTAAGACATGGAGTCAGAAGAGATTATTTTGGAGTTTTAAGATTTAATGACTGCTTCACTGGATTTAAGACTTGCATGGGGCCTGTAGCCCCTTTTTTGGGCCAATTTCTCCCATTTGGAATGGGAGCATTTATCTAATGCCTGTACCACATTGTATCTTGGAAGTCACTAACTTGTTTTTTATTTTACAGGCTCATAGGCAGAAGGGACTTCCCTTGTCTCAGATGAGACTTTGGACTTGGACTTTTGGATTAATGCTGGAATTAGTTAAAATTTTGGGGGACTATTGGGAAGGCATCCTTCGTTTTGAAATGTAAAAAGGACATGAGATTCAGCAGGGGGCAGGGGCAGAACGATATGGTTTGGCTCTGTGCCCCCAACCGAGTCTCATCTCAAATTGTAATTGCTACGATTCCCACATGTTGAGGGAGGGACATGGTGGGAAGTGATTGGATCACGGGGGTGGTTTCCCCCATGATGTTCTTGTGATAGTGAGCTGTCACGAGATCTGATGGTTTTATTAGTGTTTGACAGTTCCTCCTTCACAGTCGCTCTCTGTCTCCTGCCACCACGTAAGACATGCCCACCTCCCCTTCATCTTGCACCATGATTGTAAGTTTCCTGAGGTTTCCCCAGCCATGTGGAACTGTGAATCAATTAAACGTCTTTCCTTTACAAATTACCCAATTACCCAGTCTCAGGAAAATTCTTTATAGCAGTGTGAAAATGGACTAATGCACTTATCTTCTTCAAGTCCCAGGGTTTTTTATAGAGGGTTTTCTCAATAGCAGCACTATTGACATTTTAGGCCAGATAATTTTTTGTTGCAGGATGCTGCCTTGTGCATTGTAGAATGTTTAGCATCTCTACCCACTAGATACCAGTAGCACTTTCTCCCAGTCATTAAAAACCAAAAATGTCTCTACCCATTTCACACTGAACTAGGATAAATCACCCCTAGTGAGAACCACTCCTTTAGGTGTCAAATTATGGATAACAGAACCCATTTCAAGGTAGTAGGCAGAATACTACCCTCTGAAGATGTTCACATCCTAATCCCCAGGACCTGTGAGTATGTTACCTTACGTGGTAAAGGGAAATTAAGGTTGCATTCGTGACCCTGAATTCAAAGATTATTCTAGATTATTTGGGTAGATCCAATGTAATCACTAGGGTCCTTAAAAGTGAAAGAGTGAAGCAGAAGAAGTTGGAATGATGTGTTGTGAAAAGGACTTGAATTATTTTTTCGGGGTTTAAAGATGGATGAAGTGGTCTATGAGTCACAGACTGCAGACAGCCTCTAGAAGCTGGAAAAGAGAAGAAAACAGATCCTACCAAGGAAAGAACACAGTCTTGTTGACCCCTTGATTTTAGCTCAGTGATACTCATGTCAAACTTCTGACTTACATAACTCTAAGATAGTAAATGTGTTTTAAGCCACCAAGGTTGTGGTAACTTGTTATAGCAGCAATAGAAAACTAATACAATAGGGCTACTGTGAAAATTTTGAGCTAATGCACATAATTTATTGTCATCTGGAAATAGTAACTGATTAATTAAATTTTAGTGATTTTGAAGATTATCTTAGCAAAAAGACTGGGTCATAAGGCAGTAATCTACAAGTTTTAATGGTGTTCTAAGGCTTTTAAGTGGATTAATGGGTTTTATGCAGTATGCTATCTAGAAATGCCACTTGTTCAAGTGTAACAAGAAATCCCTCACTGTGCCTTGGCATTCATGCTCCTGCTGGCATGTTTCACCTCACAATTCTGTATTCTATGTTCTCAGCTCTCTGTGTCCTTGACTCCGTTCTCCTCTTTGGCCTGCCTTCTTGTGGCCATTGCTCTAGACATGCAAATTTGGGTCTGGTCCTTGGAGCTCTCTCCTGAATGTTTTTTTTCCTTTCTTTTCTTTTCTTTTTTTCTTCTTTTGGTTTTTTTGTTTTCGTCTTCTGGCTCCTTGCAAAGCAGCTGTGATTGAGCAGGTAAGTCTTATCATGAACCCACTGTATCCACACAAGTTATTACCAAACCCATTGTATCCACACAAGTTGTTCTACACACTGATACTGGTAGCACTTTCTCCCAGCCATAAAAAAAAACAAAAATATCTGTACACAGTGCACATTTGAGTAAATCACCCCTAGCTGAGAACCAGTCCCTACCAGTCAGTCTCATTTCTGGGGTGAAGATAGGACAACTGGGGTAGCTTTGTTTCAGGTATTTTGATGCTGTCGTTTGGTGCCATTACATTTAGGATCATTATGTCTACCCTGTGATTGATCCTTTTACTGTTGTAAAATATTCCTCTTTGTTGCTAGTAATTTTCTTTTCGCTGAAGACTAATTTATCTGATATTAATATAGTCGCTACTGTTTTTTAAAATGAATTCTTGCATGATATATCTTTTTTCATCCTTTTTCCTTCAACCTACCTATATCATTGTATTTGAAGTGACTTTCTTTAAGAAAGCATATGGTTGGATCATGTTTTTTCATCCACTCTGCCAATTTCTGTCTATTAACTGATGTAATTAAACTATTTACATTTGAAGTAATTATTGATATGTTAGGGCTGAAATCTACCATTTTATTATTTTTAGTTTTTGTTTTCTTATTTATCATTTCTTTGTTTCCTTTTTCTTACCTTTCTGTATGCTATTTCAATATTTTTAGCTTCTTATTTTGATTTACATATAGTCTTTTGTAGTATATTGCTTTGTATAGTTTTCTTAGTTGTTGCTCTAGGTATTATTACAATACACACAAGTAGTTTATCATAATCTATTAATATCAACTTTTTACCATTTTGAATGAAGTATAGAAAATGTACTTCCTTTTAGACACATTTACTCACCATTTAAATAGAGTTACCTTTAAATATTGTTGTCCTGAGTGCCACAATTTATTGTGTACCACATCAGATGATGCTACACTTTTTTCATCAACTATAAAATATTATTTAAGAAGTGCATGAAGCATAAGGATAACATATAGACTGACGGAGTTCAGAAATAAACCTTGACAATTATGGTCAACTGAATTTTAACAAGGATGCCAAGACATTTCAATGGGGGAAGAATAGTCTTCTCAACAAATGGTGTTGGGACCACTGGATATCTGTATGCAAAAGAATGAAGCTGGAACCCTTACCTCACACCACATACAAAAATTAACATTTCTCCCAAAAAGATATACAAATGGCCAACATGCACAGGGAAAGATGCTCAACATTATCAGTCATTAGAAAAGTACAAATCAAAGCCACATGAGATACCACTTTATATCTACTAGGATGGCTATAATAAAAAAGTCAGATAAAATCAGCGTTGTTAAGGATACACAAAAATTGGAACACTTGTCCACTGCTGTGGGAATGTAAAATAATTCAGCCACTTTTAAAAATATTTAGAGTTACCAGACAAACCAGGAATTCCATTTCTAGGTATCTATGGAAGAGAATTAAAAACATACGTCTTTACAAAAACTTGTACATGAATGTTCATAACTGCACTATGCGTGAAAGCCTCAAAGTGGAAATACTCAAATATCCATCAACTGAAGAATGAATAAAGATGGGGCCTAACTATAACCTCTAGAAAGAAAAAGTTTTGTAATGGGATGGTCAGTAGAAAAAGCCACAGTCCCTGTTCCTACAGCTGTTCCAAAGGCCGTAACTGATATACTTCCTCTTCCTCCTCTCCATGACCCATTTTCTATTTTCTCCATCCTTGGCTAGCATTTCAGTCTCTCTGGATTCCTTGCTTGATGGACGACCTACACTGTCACCTCTAGACTGAGGCTTTGGTTGCCTTCCCCTCATCAGGCGATTTTTACTGCATTCACCTGTTTGTTTTTATGTACTTGGAATAGTAGCACTAAGGGATGTTCCAATGAGTCCTTTGATTTGCAGGCTCTTCCCTGACCCACAAAGTAGTAGCAACCTTATTTCTTCCTTATAATCAGTGCCAGTTGGCCCTGCTGATAGAGTAACCCTTTTCACCACCTGTTGGTTCATTAACATGAGGAGTGACCAGACATTAGTTGTAGTTTTGAGTTTAGTGAAACATCATATCCCTAGTGAAAGTATTATCTCCTTCCTGAGAATCAGAACCTTGAATCCAATAGACCACAGAGTTGCAGGGATGGAAAATAAAAATTCTGCAAGTTGGATCATGGGAGTCGTGCAGTGTGGAGCCAGTCTTATTTCTACCCCTTGGTTCCTGACCCTGTGCAGTGAACTTGTCAGAAATAGGACCAAATATTGTGCAATTGTTGAATGCATATATAACATCCTGAAGGACTGTGCAGCACCACTGCAGGATGTTGTCTACAAATGACCATCTTAATAGAACCTTTCCAAAGTTCTATCAGGCTAGTGCACTGGGAAACATAGTATGTGATAGGACCTAGGTCCCACTGTGCCCACTATCCCATCTTGTTTTGCTGTAAAATGACTCTTTTGGCCTGTGGCAGTGTTACACATGATCCTATGTTGCTAAAGTACATTATAATCCCATGGAGACTGGTGCCATCAAAGGTACTACAGGCAGAGAAGTCACACCCTTATCCAAAGTTAGCATCAAAGAAGAATTATACCCTTTCAGGATTGAAAAGATGCAAGATATTCCATTTATCCAAGATGCTAGCTGGCCTCCTTAAGGGATACTGTATTGAGAACACATTTGGTCCCCAGTGCTTCCCAGTTTTGGTATTCAGCAATAGAAATAACTGGGTCAGCCATGGTGAAAGAGAACCTGTGATACTGAGCCCATGCACAACCTCTAACCCCACCACCATGGCTACCCTGTATGTAGCATGCTATTTCCTAGCACTGGAATAGCTAAGAAGAGTTACTTAGTCTGCCTTGTTGTTGAATCTCTCCTCTACAGTTGGTGTTTTCTGGTGGGCATTACAGTGAAACACAAAGATCTCCACTCCTTGTGCCCACTCTCTAAAGTCCATCCACACGTATCTTCCCCAGACCTTCTTGTCTCTGATTTTCCATTTCCACTGTTTCTAGGCCCTGAGTAACTTACCAGGCCATTTACCACTATCTATTCCCCTACTGGGGCTGAAGACAACAAATATAGAAAACATGTAGAGCAATTTTCTATAAAAAGAAACAGGGACTAGGGGAATGATTGGAGAGAGAAAAGCAGTCAAGATAGTTTTTCTTTTGAGATAAGAAGAAATTAGAGTGTGTCAGTATGCTGATGGAAATAATCCCAATGAAATAGAAACTATGATGTAGTACACGGAGAATTACTGGAGATGGATTTCAGTAGCCTTGAAATGCACTGTAAATGGTAATATATTATTTGAAGCCAAATTATGACATATTTTAATCATTTCTACATAAATTTAATGGGATTATATAAATTAGTTATTCAAGTAACATATATTAAGCATCTACTGGGAGCTAAGGGTGTGCTATTTCTAGGGGCATAAAGGTAAATAAGAACTTCTTAAGGAATTTACAATGAGAGAGATGGTTGTGGAAAAAGTTAATTGCAATTCAATGTGAGAAAAGCTATAATAGAAGCCTGGGTAGAAGGATCTTCATTTTGATATCACATAGCTCAAATACTCAAATAACTGCTAACATATATAGAACCTAAGTGCAAAAGATACACAACTTGTTCTATCAGGATTTTAAAATATCTTTTATCTGTTGTTCTTGTACTCACAGGAGAAAATCAAAAGGGAAGCTACTTCTTTTTAATTTGCCCTCTTTTTTTCTTACTGCAAAATGGATAGAGAGATGATGTAAATGTAAATGTGGTTATAAAAAGTTACAATTATGAATAATTGGTACTGCCAGTTACAGATTCTGATGAATTGCTGATATGTAGAATCACTAAGATAACTGACAAAGGAATGTTATAAAATCAGATAATGCTTTCCTAGGAAATTATTAGGGTAAAATAGCATTAGAATAGAGAAAATGAGGCTGATATTTTTGGGCTTTACTGTCTTTTACTGAGCATGCATTATGCATAAAATTGCATGTCATGAGTCAATTTCTAGAAGGTTTACTTTGAAGGGGAAAAGAGTGCAATTCTAAGAAGAACAACGTAAGTCCAAAGCCAAAAAAAAATCTGTACATTTTTAAAAGTTGCATTGCATTTCTCATATCTATGCCACTGAGATATAACATCTACAGAGGAAAACATGGATGAGGACCAAACGGAGCTCACTCTTGGCAATAGACAACAATGGCATTTACAAGTAACCAGAGTTGCTTAGAGCCAAACCAAGATCTATCTCCTCCCCCGCATTCAATTAACTTCATTAAACTGCACCCATGTCCTACACAAAATATACTCTTTTTTGCCTTAAGAGATTAAAATAATTTTTCTAATTTTTAAATTTTATTAGGTATAAATTATTTTTATTCTCATTATATAAATTATATTAATATATAATTAAATAAGTATTGAGCTAAGTTAGATCTCATTGACATGGAGGTGGCCAAGCAAGATGGCTGAATAGAAGCCTCCACCAATCATTCCCACCATGGGAACAACAAATTTTAACAACTATCTGCACTCAGAAAAGCTCCTTCATAAGAACCAAAAATCAGATAAGCAATCACGGTACCTGATTTTAACTTCATATTGCTAAAAGATGCACTGAAGAGGGTAGGAAAGATGGTCTTGAATTGCCGATGCACTCCCTCCCCCATGCCCCAGCAGCAGTGGCATAGCACAGAGAGAAAATCTGTGTACTTGAGGGAGGGAGAGCACAATGGGGGCTTTGCACTGAACTCAGTGCTGCCTGTGGCAGAGGAAAGCAAAACTGTGCTGAACTCAGCCGGCACTCACCCATGGAGGGAGCATTTTGACCAGAACTAAGCAGAGGAAAAGTGCCCATCCCAGCAGTCAGAACATGTGTTTCTGGGCAAGCCTTGCCACCATGAGCTAAAGGGCTCTGGGGTTCTAAGTGAACTTGGAAAGGCAGTCTAGGACACAAGGACTTCAAGTCTTTAGGCAACTAAGTGCTAGGCTGGGCTTAGAGCCAATGGACTGGGGTGGCACATGACCTAGTGAGATATCAGACAGTTTGGCTAGGGAGTGCTTGTGCTACCCCTCCCCGAATACTAGTCAGTGCAGCTTGCAACAATGAAAGTGACACCTTTCTTTTGCTTGAAGAGAGGAGAGAGAAAAGTAAAAAGGAATTTTTGTCTTGCATCTTGGATACCAGCTCAGCCACAGTAGAATAGGGCACCAGGCAGAGTCTTGAGGCCCCCATTCCAAGCCCTAGCTCCTGGATGACATTTCTAGACACACCCTGGGAAAGAAGGGAATCACTGCCTTGAAGGGAAGGAACCAGTCCTGGCAGGATCCATCAGCTACTAACTAAAGAGACCTTGGGACCTGAAATAACTAACAGTGACACCCAGGTAGTACACTGTGAACCTTGGGTGAGATCCTGAGACATGCTGGCTTCAGGTAACAGCTTGGCCACAGGGTGGGAGAGCACCAAGTGGGTTCTTAAGGCCCCTGAGTCCAGCCCTAGGCTCCTATACAGCATTTCTGGGCCTGCGAGGAGCAAGAAGGGAGCTCACTGCCTTGTAGGATAAGTTCCAGACCTGGCATCATTCACCAAAAGCTGACTGAAGAGCCCTTGGGCCTTAATTGAACATTGGCAGTGGCCTGGCAGAACTCTCCATGGACTGGTGGTGGTGGTGCCATGGGGAGAGGATCCTCTGCCTATGGAAAAGGGAGGGAAGAGTGGGAATGATTTTGTCTTTTGGCTTGAGTGCCACATTAGCCATAGTAGAATAAAATACCAGGTAAAATTTTAAGGTTTTTTAGCTCCAATCCCTGGCTTCCAGACAATATCTCTGGATCCACCTGGGGTCTGGGGGAACTTGCCACCCTGAAAAGGACATAAACCTGGCTAGCTTTGTTACATGCTGATTGCCGAGCCATAGGGCCTTGAGTGAACATAAGTGGTAGCCAGGTAGTGGTTACAGTGGGCCTTGGGTGAGACCCAGTGCTGTGCTGGCTTCAGGTCTGACCCAGGACAGTCCCAGTGGTGGCCACAGGGGTACTTGTGTCACACCATCCCCAGCTCCAAGTGGCTCAGCACACAGAGAGATAATCTGTTTGTTGGGAGAAAGTAAGTGAAGAGAGCAAGAGTCTCCACCTGATAATCCAGAGAATTCTTCTGGATCTTATTCAGGACCACCAAGGTAGTACCTTTATGAGTCTGCAAGAATCATAGCATTACTGGGCTTGGGGCCCAAGTCCCTTCTAATACCTGGAAAGCCTTCCCAAGAAGGATGGGCACAAACAAGCCCAGATTGCAATAATATCTAACTCTTCAATGCCCAGACACTGACAAACATCCACAAGCACCAAAACCATCCAGAAAAACATGATCTCACCAAATGAACTAAGCAAAGTACCAGGTATGAATTCTGGAGGAACAGAGATCTGTGATCTTTCAAAGAGAGAATTCAAAACAGCTGTTTCGAGGAAACTGAAAGAAATTCAAGATAACGCAGAGAAAAAATTCAGGATTCTATCAGATTCCTGTAATTTCAACAATTTGAGAGGCCAAGGTGGGAGGATCACTTGAGGTCAGGAGTTCAAGACCAGCCTGGGCAACACAGTGAAACCCCATCTCTACTAAAAATACAAAAATTAGCCAGGCGTGGTAGTGCACACCTGTAGTCTCAGCCACTCAGGAGGCTGAGGCACAAGGGCACAAGAATCACTTGAACCCAGGAGGCAGAGGTTGCAGTGAGCTGAGATTGTGCCACTGCACTCTAGCCCGGGTGATAGAATGAGACTCTGTCTCAAAAAAAAAAAAAAAAAAAAAAAAAAAAAAAAGAATTATATCAGATACATTTAACAGAGATTGAAATAATTAAAAGGAATCAAGCAGAAACTCTAAGAGTTGAAAAATGCAGTTTACATGCTGAATAATGCATGAATCTCTTAATAGCAGAACTGACAAAGCTGAAGAAAGAATTAGTGAGCTTGAAAACAGGCTATTTGAAAATACACTCAGAAGAGATGAAAGCAAAAAGAATAAAGAATGAAGCATGCCTACAACATCTAGAAAATAGCTGCAAAAGGGCAAATCTAAGAAGTATTGATCTTAAAGAGGAGATAGAGAAAGAGATAGGGGTAGAAAGTTTATTCAAAAGGGTAATATTAGAGAACTTCCCAAACCTAGAGAAAGATATCAATATTCTACTACAAAAAGGTTATAGAACACCAAGCAGATTTAATCCAAAGAAGACTACGTCAGGCATTTAATAATCAAACTCCCCAAAGTCAAGGACAACAAAAGGGGCTGGGTGCGGTGGCCCATGCCTATAATCCCAGAACTTTGGGAGGCCAAGGCAGGTGGGTCACTTGAGGCTAGGAGTTTGAGACCAGTCTGGCCAACATAGCAAAACCCTGTCTCTACTAAAAATACAAAAAACTTGTCAGGCATCATGGCATGTGCCTGTAATCCCAGCTACCTGGGAGGCTGAGGCATGAGAATTGCTTGAGCCCGGGAGGTAGAGGTTGCAGTGAGCCAATATCATGCCACTGCATTTCAGCCTGGGCAACAGAGCAAGACTTTCTGGGGGGAAAAAAAAAAGGAATAAAGAAAGGATCCTAAAAGCAGCAAGAGAAAAGAAACAAATGATACATAATGGAGCTCTAATAATTCTGACAGCAGACTTCAGGGAAAACCCTACAGGCCAAGAGAGAGCGGCATGACATATTTAAAGTGTTGAAGGAAGAAAACTTTCACCCTAAAATAGTATATCTAGTGAAATTATCCTTCAAACATGAAAAAGAAAGATAAAGACTTTCCCAGACAAAAGCTGAGGAATTTCATCAATGCCAGACCTGTCCTACATGAAATGCTAAAGGGAGTTCCTCTATCTGAAAGAAAGGAACATTAATGAGCAATAAAAAATCATCTGAAGGCTCAAAACTCACTGGAAATAGTAAGCACACAGAAAAACAAGGAATATTATAACACAGTAATTGTGTGCAAACTACTCATATATATATAAAATATATATATAAAATATATATTATATATAATATATATATTAAAAAATATTAAAATATATATATATATATATATTTTTTTTGAGATGAAGTCTCACTCTGTCACCCAGGCTGGAGTGTAGTGGTGTGATCTTGGCTCACAGCAATCTCTGCCTCCCAGGTTCAAACAAGTTTCCTGCTTCAGCCACCCAAAAACTACTCTAATCTTAAGTAGAAGGACTAAACAATAAACCAATCACAAATAATAATTACAGCAACTTTTCAAGACATAAACAATATAATAAGATATAAAGACAAACAACAAAAAGTTAAAAAGCAGGGGAACAAAGTGTAGAGTTTTTATTAGTTTTCCCTTTGCTTGTTTGTTTATGCAATCAGTGTTAAGTTTTCATCAGTTAAAAATAATGGGTTATAAGGTATTATTTGCAAGCCTCATGGTAAACTCAAATTTAAAAACATACAATGGATACACAAAAAATAAAAGCAAGAAATTAAATTACATTGCCAGAGAAAATCACTTTCACTAAGAGGAAGACAAGAAAGATGACTACAAAATAACCAGAAAACAAATATCAAAATGGCACAAGTAAGTCCTCACTTACCAATAATTACATTAAATGTAAATGGGCTAAACTCTACAATCAAAAGATATAAAGTGGCTGAATTAATTAAAAAAAAAAAAAAAAAGAGAGACCCAGTGATCTGATGTATATAAGAAACACACTTTATCTACAAAGATACATATAGGTTGAAAATAAAGGGATGGAAAAAGATATTCTTTGCTAATGGAAACCAAAAAAGAGCAGGATACTTATATCAAACAAAATAGATTTCAAGACAAAAACTGTAAGAAGAGACAAAGAAGGTCATTATATAATGATAAAGGGGTTAATTCTGTAAGAGGGTATAACAATTATAAATATATGCACACAACACTGGAGCTGCCGGATATACATAGAACTAAAGAGAGAAATAGGTCCCAATACAATAGTAGCTGGAGACTTCAACACCCCACTTTCAGCATTGGGCAGATTATCCAGACAGAAAATCAACAAAGAAACATTAGATTTAATCTATACCATAGAACAAATGGACCTAATAGATATTTACAGAACATTTTACCCAATGGCTGCAGAATACACATTCTTCTCCTCAGCACATGGATCATTCTCAAGGATAGACCATACACGTTAGGTCACAAAACAAGCCTTAAAACATTAAAAACAAACAAACAAACAAAAAACCCTGAAATAGTATCAAGTATCTTCTCTAACCACAACTGAATAAAACTAGAAATCAGTAACAAGAATAATTTAGGAAACTATACAAACACATGGAAATTAAACAATATGCTCCTGAATGACCAGTGGGTCAATGAAGAAATTAAGAAAGAAATTGAAAAATGTCTTGAAACAAAAGATAATGAAAACACAACATACCAAATCTATGTGATACAGCAAAGGCAGTACTAAGAGGGCAGTTTGTATCTAAAAGTGCCTATATCAAAAGTGCCTATATCAAAAAAGAAGAAAAATTTCAAATAAGTAACCTGATGATGCATCTTAAAGAACTAGAAAAGCAAGAACAACCCAAACCCAAAATTAGTAGAAGAAAAGAAATAATAAAGATCAGAGCATAAATAAATAAAATTGAAATGAAGAAGGCAATGCAAAAGATCAAGGAAACAAAAAATTGGTTATTTGAATAAATAAACAAAATTGACAAAATGTTAACCAGACTAAATAAAAAAGAGAGAAAACTCAGATAATATCAGAGATGAAAAATGAAACATTACAATGGATACCACAAAAATTCAAAGGATCATTAGTAGCTATTATGAGCAACTATGTGCCAATAACTTGGAAAATCTAGAGGAAATGAATACATTTCTAGACATATATGACCTATCAAAATTGAACCATGAAGAAAACCAAAATCTGATCAGATCAGTAATGAGTAATGAGATTGAAGCCATAATAAAAATCTTCTAGTAAAGGAAAGCTTGAGACTTAATGGCATCATTTCTGAATTCTACCAAACATTTAAAGAATACCAATTCTACTCAAATTATTTTAAAAAATAGAGGATGAGGGAATACTTCTAAACTCATTATGTGAGGCCAGTATTATGCTGATACCAATACCAGACAAAGACAAATCTAAAAAAGAAAATTATAGTCCAGTATCTCTGATGAATATCGATGCAAAAATCCTCAACAAATACTAGCAAACTGAATTTAACAATGCATTAAAAAGATGATTCATCATGATCAAGTGAGACTTATCCCAGAGATGCAAGGATGGTTCAATATACACAAATCAAGAAATGTGATACACCATATCAACAGAATGAAGGACAAAAAACCATATAATCATTTTAATTGATACTGAAAAGACATTTGATAAAATTCAACATCACTTCTCGATAAAAACTCTTAAAAATCTGGGTTTGGAAGGAACATTCCTCAACATAATCATAGCTATATGTAACAGACACAGCTAGTATCATATTGAATGGAGAAAACCTGAAAGCCTTTCCTCTAAGATCTGGAATATGAGAAGGATGCCCACTTTCACCACTGTTATTCAACATAGTACTGGAGGTCCTGGCTGGAGCATTCAACAAAGAGAAAGAAATAAAGAGCATCCAAATTTGAAAAGAAGAAGTTAAATTATTTTTGTTTGCAGATGATACAATCTTATATTGGAAAAACCTAAAGACTCCACCAAAAAACTACTAGAACTGAAAAACAAATTCAGTAAAGTTGCAGAATACAAAAATCAACATACAAAACCCAGCAGTGTTTCTATATGCCAACAGTGAACTACCTGAAAAAAAAAAAATGTCCTATTTACAATATCCACAAGTAAAATTAAATACCTAGGAATTAAACAAGTAAGACAAAAAACTCTATAATGAAAGCTATAAAACACTAAAGAAAGGAATTGAAGAGAACACCAAAAAATGGAAAGCAATGTCATCTTTGTGGATTGGAAGAATCAATATTGTTAAAATGTCCACGTGACCCAAAGCAATCTACAGATTCAACGCAACCCCTATCAAAATACTAATGACATTCCTCACAGAGATAGAAAAAACAATCCTAAAATTTATATAGAAGAACAAAAGATGCAAAATATCCAAAGCTATTTTGACCAAAAAGAATATAAATAGAGAAATCACATTGCCTGACTTCAAATTATACTACAGAGCTATAGTAACCAAAACAGTACGATATTGACATAAAAACAGACAAGTAGATCAATGGAATAGAATAGAGAACCCAGAAACAAATATATATATCTACAGTGAACTCATTTTTAATAAAAGTGCCAAGAACACATATTGGGAGAAAATCAGTCTCTTCATTAAATTTTGCTGGGAAAACTGAATATCCATACACAGAAGAATGAATCTAGACCCCTATCTCTCATCACATACAAAAATAAAATCAAAATGGATTAAGGCTTTAAATTGAAGACCTCAATCATGAAACTACTACAAGAAAACACAGGGTGAACTCTCTGGGACATTGGTCTAGGCAAAGGTTTCTTGAGTAATACCCCACAAGCACAGGCAACCAAACCAAAAATGGACAAATAGAATCACATCAAGTTAAAAAGCTTCTGCACACAAAGGAAACAATCAACAAAGTGAAGAGACAACCCACAGAATGGGAGAAGATATTTGAAACTACCCATCTGGGCCAGGCATGGTGACTCACGCTTGTAATCCCAGCCCTTTGGGAGGCCGAGGCGGGTGGATCACGAAGTCAGGAGATTGAG
The DNA here is from genome assembly GCF_024542745.1 of Macaca thibetana thibetana. Taxonomy (NCBI): domain Eukaryota; kingdom Metazoa; phylum Chordata; class Mammalia; order Primates; family Cercopithecidae; genus Macaca; species Macaca thibetana. The sequence goes on along the minus strand of NC_065585.1, from coordinate 78,744,898 downwards.
ACCATCCTGGCTAACACAGTGAAACCGTGTCTCTACTAAAAAATACAAAAAAAAATTAGCTAGGTGTGGTGGCAGGCACCTGTAGTCCCAGCTACTTGGGAGGCTGAGGTAGGAGAACGGCATGAACCTGGGAGGTGGAGCTTACAGTGAGCCAAGATCTTGCCACTGCACTCCAGCCTGGGCGACAGAGCGAGACTCCATCTCAAAAAAAAAAAAAAAAAAAAAAAAATTTAAATTAATTTAAAAGAAAAAAGAAAAGAAACTACTCATCTGGTAAGAGATTAATAACCAGAATATATAAGGAACTCAAACAACTCAATGGGAAAAATATCTAATAATCCAATTAAAAATGGGCAATAGAGACTGGGTATGGTGGCTCATGCCTGTAATCTCAGCACTTTGGGAGGCTGAGGTGGACAGATCACTTGAGGCCAGGAGTTCAAGACTGGCCTGGCCAACATAACGAAACCCCATCTCTACTAAAAATACAAACATTGCCGGGCATGGTGGTGCACACCTGTAATCCCAGCTACTCAGGAGGCTGATACATTAGAATTGCCTGAACCTGGGAGGGGGAGGTTGCAGTGAGCCGAAATCATACCCCTGCACTCCAGTCTGAGTGAGAGAGCAAGACTCTCCCTCAAAAAATAAAATAAAATAAAATAAAATAAAAATAAAAATTGGCAAAAGATATGAATAGACATTTCTCAAAAGGAGGCATACAAATGGCAAACAGGCATATGAAAAGATGCTCAAAATCATTGATTATCAGAGAAATGCAAATCAAAACCACAATGAGATATCATCTCACCCCAGTTAAAATGGCTTATTTCCAAAAGACAGGCAATAACAAATGGTGGCCAGAATGTGGAGAACAGAGAATCCTCATACACTGTTGGTGGGAGAGTAAATTAGTACAATCACTTCAAAGAACAGTTTGGAGGTTCCTCAAGAAATTAAAAATAGAGCTACCATACAACCCAGAATCTCACTGCTGGGTCTGTACTCAAAATGAAGGAAATCAGTATATCAAAGAGATACCTGGGCAGTCACGTTTGTTTCAGCACTTTTCACAATAGCCAAGGTTTGGAAGCAACCTAAATGTCCATGAAGAGATGAATGGAAAAGAAAATTGGTACACATACACAATGAAGTACTATTCAGCCATTAAAAAGAATGCAATCCTGTCATTTGCAACAACATGGATTGAACTGGAGGTCATTATGTTAAGTGAAATCAGCCAGGCACAGACAGACAAACATTGCATGTTCTCACCTATTTTGGGGAGCTAAAAATGAAAACAATTGAATCCCCGGAGCTAGAGAGTAGAAGAATGGTTACCAGAGGCTAGGAAAGGTATTGGAGGTGGGCTGCGAGGAAGTGGGGATGGTTAATGGGTACAGAAAAATAGAAAGAATGAGTAGGACCGAACGTTTTTTTCCTTTGAGATGGAGTCTCACTCTGTTGCCCAGGCTGGAGTGCAGTGGCACGATCTCAGCTTACTGCAACATCCACCTCCCGAGTTCAAGTGATTGTCCTGACTCAGCCTCCCGAGTAGCAGAATTACTGGCACCTGCCACCACACTCAGCTAATTTTTGTATTTTTAGTAGAGATGAGGTTTCTCCATGTTGACCAGTCTGGTCTCAAACTCCTGACCTAAGGTGATCCACTTACCTCGGCCTCCCAAAGTGCTGGGATTGCAGGCGTGAGCCACTGTGCCTGGTCAGGACCTAGTATTTGATAGCACAACAGGGTAACTATAGTCAATAATAATTTAGTCATACATTTAAAAATAACTAAAAGAATATAATTGGATGTTTGTAACAGAAAGTATAAATGTTTGAGGGGATGGATATCCCATTTTTAACCATGATGTAATTATTACATATTGCATGCTTGTGTCAAAAGTATCTCATGTACCCTATAAATATATATGTCTATTATGTACCCACAAAAATTAAAAAATTTTTAAAAAATTGGAGAACTCTTCTTCCTTATCAGTTCATTAATGCTTTTACAAAGATGTTTTATCTTTTATCCAGGACTGTCCACTGTTTTCAGCATACAGCCACCATATTATCAGAAATGGAATTTTGCTGTCATTTTTTATGACAAATGAGGATTTTTATCTCTCTTACACTCTTTTTCTCTCCTCCCTTCATCCTCTTGATATTATATAGCATATTTTTGCCTGTTCTATATTCAGTGTTTCCTGTTTTGACTATGAAAATATTATTCAATGTAGAACCAAAAAATGTACTGTGATTACCTTTCCTTTCCCATTTTTCCGCAGTTGTTAGAACTTTCCTTAATTTTCTTAGTTTTCTTTGAATACATGGTGTTAAACGAAGCTAAATTTGGCCTAAGGATGCCTCCATACTCTAGTCCTTATGTAATGAACTGCAACCTAGTTTATTACTTAAACTAACTGAAAGTCTAACTTAGGAGTATACTCTTGTGACAAACAGCTGTCTCAGTCAATTACAGCAGCTGAGCTTCAATCATCAATTACAGCAGCTGAGCTTCAATCATCAATTACAGCAGCTGAGCTTCAATCACTGGTGGTTAAAAAGGCCAAGCATGGCCGGGCTTGGTGACTCACGCCTATAATCCCAGCACTTTGGGAGGCTGAGGTGGGCAGATCACTTGAGACCAGGAGTTTGAGGCCAGCCTGGCCAACATGGTGGAAACCTATCTTTACTAAAAATATAAAAATTAGCTAGGCATGGTGGTACGCACCTGTATTCCCAGCTACTTGGGGACTGAGGCACAAGAATTGCTTGAACCAAGGAGGTGGAGGTTGCAGTGAGCTGAGATTGCACCACTGCACTCCAGCCTGGGTGACAGGGCAAGACTCCATCTCAAAAAAAAAACAGAGTCTTTTTTGACAGAGTCTCACTCTGTCGCCCAGGCTGGAGTGCAGTGGCACTATCTCGGCTCACTGCAACCTCTGCGTCCGGGGTTCAAGCGATTCTCCTTCCTCAGCCTCCTGAGTAGTTGGGATTATAGGCCCAGGCCACCATGCCCGGCTAACTTTTGTATTTTTAGTAAAGATAAGGTTTCACAATGTTGGTCAGGCTGGTCTTGAACTCCTGACCTTGTGATCTGCCCGCCTCAGCCTCCCAAAGTTCTGGGATTACAGGTGTGAGCCACCAAGCCCAGCCAGGTTTTCCTTTTAACAATGGCCACTCTGTGGTTGATTTTACTACTCCGTACTTATCCTAAATATCTTGATTGACAAATAGAAATGCTGGATACAAATTATTTACCTAAAGAGTTTTGAATGCATTTATCTATTGTCTCCTTGGTTTTAACGTTGCTATGGAAAAGCTTAATGTCATTCTGATTCCCAGTCTTTTGTGTATTTCTGCTTTTCCTCTCTGGAGGGTTTTAGAATCCTTTTTTCTCCTAAACTTTGATAAAATGAACTTGATATGTGTATTTTTTTCAAAAATCTATTTTACTAGGCATGTAGTCACTAATATCTAGAAATTCCTGTTCTTCAGTTTTGGACAATTTTTTTGAAGTATTTGATAACTTTTCCCCTTTTATTTTCCTCTTTTCCTCCTAGAAACCTTATTAGTTAGATGTCAATCTTTTAGGGCTGGTACTCTAATACTTTCATGTTTTATATTCAATCTTTGTCTTGTTTTACTTTTGGTGAGATTTGTTTCATTTTTTTTCTCACCCTTCTGTTGAATTTTTAAAATTATTTTGATATTTTTATTTCTAAGAGTATTTTTGGGCCAGGCACAGTGGCTCTCCCCTGCAGTTCCAGCACTCTGGGAGGACAAGGCGGCAGATCACGAGGTCATGAGTTTGAGACAAGCCTAGTCAACAAGGGGAAACCCTGTCTCTACTAAAAATACAAAAACCCACTGGGTGTGGTGGCAGGTGCCTGTAACCCCAGCTACCCAGGCGGCTGAGGCAGGAGAATCGCTTGAACCCAGGAGGCAGAGGTTGCAGCGAACTGAGATGGCTCCACTGCACTCCAGCCTGGGTGACAGAGCAAGACTCTGTCTCCAGAAAACACAAATAAATAAATAAATAAATAAATAAATAAGTAAATAAATGAGTATTTTATTTTTCTCTGTTTCTATTGCATAGAATACAGTTTTTGTTTCAATATGCAAAATATTTTTTAATTTGTCTGAAGATATTAATTACAGTTTATTTTGTTTTGGTCTCTGTCTTTTGTGTCACAGACTATGCTCAAACAACTGATGATATGCTGTAAAGCTATTAGAAACTCCCTGTGGAGGGCTGGCATACTGATGAGCTTTATGGTAGGATGGTGGTTCTCAACGAAAGGTAATTTTGTGCCTGGTGTCTGCACCCCAGGCATCTTTGACTGTCATTACTGGGCAAAGAATACTACTGGTATCTAATGGGCAGAGGTCAAGGATGCCGCTAAACATCCCACAAGGCACAGGAGAGCCCCCAACAACAAAGAATTATCCGGTCCAAAACATCAACAGTGCTCAGGCTGAGAAATTCTGCTGTAGAGGGGTGGCCAGCCTGCTTTCTCACTGTGGATCTCATATGTCAATAGCTAAAAGACTTTGGTGTGTGTGGTCAGTTTCGAATCTTTCAGTCCCCTGCTGGAAAATATAAACTTGGCCACTCATGTTTTGAGCTGGACAGAGGAAGGAGGCTGGCAGGGTTCTTGAGCTTTAGTATTCAGGCTTTCACCTAAAATCCTGTTTTCACTCTAGCACTTTATGCCTCCGTTCTCTTTGTTAATATCCTCTCTGGTTCAAATTTTTCCAGAGGGGTGGTCACCAGGCTAAGAGAAATGGGAATGAGGATATGAGACTCAATTTTTCCTTTTACAGATTTTGAAATAATCTCATGGTTATTAATATCTACTTACCCTTACTTTTTACAGTGCTGATGTCTCCACTTTCTGAGCCACTCTGGGATCCTATGGGTTGATCGGCTTGCTTCTGGCTGCCATCACCTCTGCAGGCACTTAGATTTGACCTACCTCTGTTCTGCTAAGTCATTTACCATTCCTCCATCCAATTTCCCCCCAATATAGTGTGGTTTGGGGGTTACAGATGTTTCCTAAATTCATCAGAGATGGAATGTAAGTTTCTGTTTCTTGTTCTTCTTGTGAGAAGAAGGAATTGGAAATATCTTTAAAAGGAAGCAATTGTGACTTCTATGCCAAATTGCAGAAACTGAATCATATTTCGCTGTATAGATAGGCCACTTTTAGTTTATCCATTTATCAGCTTATGGACATTTGGATCATTTCCACTTTTTGGGCTACAATCAATAATGCTGCTATGAACATTCATGTCACAGTTTCATGCAGACATGCTTTCAATTGTCTTGGGTATATATGTAGAAGCTGAACAGTTGGGCCATATGGTAATTCTGTTTAAACATTAAGGAATTGTCAGACTGTTTTCCAAAGTGGTTGCACTATTTTACATTCCCACTACCAGTGTACAGAGATTTCAATTTTTCCACATCCTTGCCAACACTTGCTACCTGTATTTTTTTTTTTATTATAGCCATCCTAGTGACTATGAAATGGTATCATATTGTGACTGTGACTTGCATTTCCCTGATGGCTAAGGATATAGAGTGTCTTTTCATGTGAGAATGGTCAAAACAACAACTGACATGAGAGAATGGTCATATAACAACTGACAAAAGTACAATTGAAAAATATTTCATCGTGTCCCAATTTTGTATATCACATATGTATGAGTTTTTAATATATACATTTTATGTATTAAAAGAGAAAGAACAGAAAGAAAATAAGCAAAGTCTTAACAATTAATCTCTTACTTCTTTTATACATTTTCTTTACCGTATATGTATTAATATAACAAAAAATAAAATGAAAATGAAATACACTCCTTTAGTATGTGTAAACTTCCAGCATCTGTGTACTGACACACCCTCCCAGAAGACTACAGCAGCATTGGGAAAATGGCAATGTTTGGGCAAAGTTTACACAATTCACTTACGTTCTGGTAGAAGAACCAATACATTATAATTACATTAGTTATAATAACTGGTATATTTGTATGAATTAAATAGTGGAGACCCGTATTTGGTCTACTTTTGGCACTAGGTAAGCATAATTATACCGCATATCCTTTCCACACTTGTCATCCTCAGTCTTGTGCCTGTCATGATGGTGGTGATCACCATGACAATGGTAGGCATCCCTGAGTATTTACAATGTACTAGATTCTTCTCTTATTATTTAAGAGGAATCTTTGCAATCTAATGAGGTAGAGACCGTTATCATATTTATTTCATACATGAGGAAATTGAGGCAACTTGCCTGTTTAAACTAGAATTGTGTCTAGAAACCAGTAACAGAAAACCTGAGGAACATAGGCTTAAACATTTAGGATTGGCATTTCTTACACCACACAGCTCAAGGCCACAGAGCTGGGATATGGTGCAGATTTGTGCTCTTAACCTCTCTAGTGATCTGCCTGCAGGTATTCAGAGGTTTTATTTAGAGTGTATTAATGGGTTGGTGTAACATTTTGTCATAAGTATGGCTTTTATAATTGGGGTCACAGAGCCCCATGGAGAATTTGAGAGGAATTCATGATCCAAGGGATGACATTCAGAGGGCTTGAGAGCTGTGGTCTGAGAAACATCTAAAAAGAATGCATACTCAATCATGCAATAAAGGGATTAGTTTAATTCCACCAGGGTTAAGAAGGGAGGGAAAAGGTGGTTTGTAGAATTCCATCCACCAAAATCAAGCTATAACTGCGAAAAAAATAAGGTGAAGGTGAAACAAACCCAGGGAATAGGTGTTATAAAACTGAGCCCATCTGAAGAATGTAGTCTTAAATTGTTTCTCGCCACAGCTGTTCCCTTCGTAAGCATGTATGCTTAGGGCTTCCATCCTGCCTTGAATATGTAATTGATAATCAACCATCTCGTGGTCACAGTCACGGTCAGCACAATCTTATTAATTGCCGGATGTTACAACTCCACCTCTGTCCAGAATGGTGTCTTCTCAACTACATGGAGTTTTAGATAAATTTAAGTATAATAAAATAACCAACCCACAAATAATATTTTTGTGTAAAGTTCAAGAATAGGTAAGCATTGGGAGTAATCTCCTCTACTTGTTATTTAAAGTATAATCCTTAAGGAAAAGCTGACAGATTACCTCTGTGATTTTGGTGTTGCCTACATTACTAATTTCAGACATAATTCTAAGTTGATAGGCATAAGAATTTGGCTAGTATTATGAATAGTTTTTAATAATGGGCATATTTTCTTTTTTTCTTTTAAGTTTATTTTATTATACTTTAAGTTCTGGGATACAAGTGCAGAACGTGCAGGTTTGTTACATAGATACACATGTGCTACGGTGGTTTGCTGCACCTATCAACCCCTCATCTAGGTTTTAAGCTACATATGCATTAGGTATTCGTCCTAATGCTCTCCTTCCCTTTTCTTCCCAACCCTGATAGGCCCCAGTGTGTGATGTTCCCCTCCCTGTGTTTTCATTGTTCAGCTCCCATTTATGAGTGAGAACATAGTGTTTGGTTTTCTGTTCCTGTGTTAGTTTGCTGAGAATGATGGTTTCCAGCTTCATCCATGTCCCTGCAAAGGACATGAACTCATTCTTTTTTATGATTGCATAGTATTCCATGGTGTATATATGCCACATTTTCTTTATCCAGTCTATAATTGATGGGTATTTGGATTGGTTCCAAGTCTTTGCTATTGTAAATAGTGCTGCAGTAAACACACGTGTGCATGTGTCTTTATAGTAGAATGATTTATAATCCTTTGGCTATATACCCAGTAATGGGATTGCTGGGTCAAATGGTATTTCTGGTTCTAGATCCTTGAGGAATCACCACACTGTCTTCCACAATGGTTGAACTAACAAGGGAGATATTTTCTGAGAAATGCATTGTTAGGTGATGTCATCATTGTGCGAACATCATCGAGTGTACTTACACAAACCTAGATGGCAGAGCCTACTACACACCTAGGCTAGATGGTATGGCCTGTTGCTCCTAGGCTACAAGCCTGTATAGCACGTTACTGTACTGGCTTTTATGACATAATGGTAAGTATTTGTGTATCTAAACATGTTTAAACATAGAAAAGATACAATTAAAATATGGTATAAAAGATAAACAATGGTACATTTGTATAGGACACTTACCATGAATGGAGCTTGCAGGACTGGAAGTTGTTCTGGGTGAGTCAGTGAGTGAGTTGTGAGTGAATGGGAAGGCCTAGGATGTTACTGTATACTACTGTGATTCTGTAAATGCTATACACTTGGGCTACCCTAAATTTATTTTTAAAAATTTTCCTTCTTCAATAAAAAATTAACTTTAGCTTACTAAAATCTGGCCTTGGATTAGGGCAAACAAAACATGTCCCATTCAGTAACTTTTTTACTTTAAAAACCTTTAAATGTTTTTAACTTTTTATTCTTTTATAATAACACAGCTTAAAACCCAAACACATTGTACAGCTGTAGGAAAATATTTTCTTTCTTTATATTCTTATTCTTTAAGCTTTTAAAATTAAAACTTATTTTATTTTACTTTTTAAACTTTTTTGTTAAAAACTAGGAAACAAACACACACATTAGCCTAGGTCTACACAGGGTCAGGGTCATCAATATCATGGTCATCTACCTCCACATCTTGTCCCACTGGAAGGTCTTTGGGGGCAATAACACACATAGAACTGTCACCTCCTGTGATAACAACAACTTCTGGATACCTCTTGAAGGACCTGCGCGAGGCTGTTTTACAGTTAAGTTTTTTATTTTTCTAAGTAGAAGGAGCACATTCTAAAATAGCAGTAAAAATATAGTAAATATGTAAATCATTAACAGTTATTTATTATCATTATCAAGTATTATGTACTGTACAGAATTGTATGTGCTGGACTTTTATAGGACTGGCAGCTCAGTAGGTTTGTTTACCCCAGCATCACCACAAATACATGAGTAATGTGTTGCCTTATGACATTACGATGGCTAGGATAATACTAGGCAATAGGAATTTTTCAACTCCATTTTAATCTTATGGGACAACCACCGTTAGTGTATGTGGTCATTATGTGGTGCATTTATATATCTATATCAATATCTATCTATCTACCTATAGTCTAATTTATTAGATTATAAAATTGTAGTGCTTGTAAGGAATGTTTAGTTTACCCTTTAAGCATCTGAACTCCTAGAAGAGAAACTTAAATATGTGAAATTTGTAAATATAGTTAAAATACTTATGGAAATGACTAATAACTTGAGGAATTAACTAACTTTGTAAATGGGAATGGCTATTAAAAGGAATTTAGCCTGTTTAGCTTAAGTTAATCAGGTATTAATAAAATAATAACTGAAAGTGACTCATATTTTATTAGAATTTCAAATAAAATAAAATGACTTGTAAATTGCACTTAAAATTTAAGGCAGATGGGTTTTAAATTTTGTAACATTAATAAGTGAATACTAATTGAAAACCAAAGTGACTGTAAATAGTTCTTTCTCTGTACAAAGGCCCCCTTGGACTCTAAAAGGCTGCACATTGACACATTTTTCATTCTGGATGAATAGAGCCTTTATGTAGCAATTCCCTGTTTACTCAGCCTGTAGCACTTGTCTAGACAGGACAATAGGCTGGTTAGTGCCAAATATGAAGGCAGCAGCAGGTTCCAAGAACTTGTGGTGTACTGTGGTTGTTGGACGTGATCTTCCTCTACGATTCCCGCCACTCTATCCCTTGCATAACATTCTTACTTAAAACCATTTTTTTTTCTAACTAAAAAAAAATCTGGCCTTGGGTTAGGGCAAACAAAGCATGTCCCATTCCGCAGGTGTGGTTACTCGTACAATGGAGCCCAACTTGCATTGCTCAGTGGGCTCCATTGTCCCCGCTCTGGGCATACGCTCTTCTGGTGAGAGACTTCAAGACCATCCTCCAGAAAAGGGAGGATTCTATATTTTCATATTTTCTGGCAAATGATTTTAGGTTGTACTGATATCGTTTCTTGTTCAGCAGAAGTTCAGTTTATTTATCTTGGCTGTAACAGAGTGTTGGATTGGGAATACACCTGCTGAAGAATCATTCTTTTCACGGTCCTCTACTATTTTCCTTTTTTCGGGTCTAAGTGGATTACCAGTAGAATAATAGCTATGTCCACCAGGATGGGCAGGGCTTGTTGGTTCTTCCTGGCATCTCCCTGTATGAGGCTGCTGGAGGAGGTACTCAGCACTCACTAGTAGGTTTGTGAGTTCAGGATTCGAGGTAGACCTGCCTCTTGGAGTAGCCAGCAGGGGCTCTGCCTCTGATGAAGTCCTGCCTGTTCCTTGGTGATAGTCGCTTCTTAAGAAGTCAGGAGCCCTCTCATGTGCTCCTTCCTATTGTAAAATCTCTATTACTTCAGCACAGCTTCCTTTGTCAACTAGTTTTATTTATTTATTTTTGAGACGGAGTCTCACTCTGTCGCCAGGCTGGAGTGCAGTGGCGCTATTTCGGCTCACTGCAACCTCTGCCTGCTGGATTCAAGCGATTCTCCTGCCTCAGCCTCCCAAGTAGCTGGGATTACAGGCATGAGCTGCCATGCCGGCTAACTTTTGTATTTTTAGTAGAGACGGGGTTTCACCATATTGGCCACGGTGGTCTCAAACTCCTGACCTCAGGTGATCCTCCCGCCTTGGCCTCCCAAAGTACTGGGATTACAGGGGGGAGCCACCGTGCCTGGCCAACTGGTTTTATTTTAATTCAAAAAGTTTACCTGATGCTCTCAAGAATAACTTCAGTTCCAAAGCCCTCTTGTGACAGGAAGTGACAGAATTCACAACAAAGAGGAGTCCCTGATAGCCAGACAGGCACACGGGGAATGTGTCAATTAGCCCTTTGGCTTCCAGAGATTATTTCTAACCACACAGAGTCCTCAGAGCAGGAAAGATTTGGGATTGCTTTCCAGCCAGGTCGCTGGGCACAGTCTCAGATCCCTGGGCTGTGCCTCCTGTTGTGTTTCCCCAAATGCCTGGCCTGGGGCCCACCCCTGGGCCCTCTCTGGGTTCTGTCAACCTCCTTATGTGGGGCAGAGTGTGGTTGAATCCCTGCCACTGTCTGGCGTTGGCATAGTGCTGAAAGACAGTGCTACTGGCACTGCAGTCTGCTACAGACCACCTGGGGAGCTTGCGAAAATGCAGGCGCTGACTCCCCGGTCTTGGCTGGAGGGTGGGGGATGGGGATAGCTGAGAGCCTGGGCTTCTGTTGAGCTCTGGGTGATGCTATGCTGCAGTTCTTGGACCAAAATTTGAATAGAAAAGATTGAAAATGTAGTTTAGGTCTCTTTCAATGTCTCTCCCTCTCTTTCTTTCTCTCCTTCTCCCTCCCCACTCTTCTTTCCTGCCTTTCTTCCTTCACTTTCCTCTTGTTAGTAAGACTCCTGTACCTAATTAAGGTCACATGATTTCTGTCTGTTCGAACTTGAGTTACACTTCAAAAACTCCCCCCTACACTTCCACCAGGATTTAGGAAAAATGATGTGTGTTTTTGGTGGAGATGGGCTGAAAAACCCCACTTTGTCATTCAAATGGCAGACTTCTAAAATGACCTTTGGTCCAAAAACTTCTGCTCATAGTCCCTGTGGATTATTTATTTATAGTGTATTAAATAAGAATCTAATCCTCTTTACATCACTTGTCTTTACTTTCTTTTGAATAGGTCTCAATATTAAAAAAAAAAATTCTCTTTAGAAAAAAACAATTTTCCTATAAAATTCTGATGATAATGACTGCAATGGGATCCCAGGATCCCCATCAGTAGTCATCATTTATAATGGAATTTAATGTTCTAAATAGCTTGCCTATTATGCTGGGGTGAGAAAAAATTATTCCCTACAACCAAGGAATATTAAAATCAAAAGGATATTCAGTTTCTAGTCATTTTGGAACTGAAAACTGCAGTAATTATTTTGTTTGTTGTGTGCTCTGTACATATATACCAGCTTTTAAATTCTTTCTTGTTATTCTTTTTCAACTTTTGTAGCAGTAGCTGATCTACTGCACTTACCAAAGGTGCTCCATTTCCTTGCTGTGTTGTCTTGTCAGATGTGGTCAATGATATCCTGTTTCTGTGGGAACAAGTGCAACTTCCTTCATGATGCAGAAGCAGGAGCTACCTCTGAGAATTAATAGATTCCATTAAAAAATTATGGTAAAAAGTATCTTTATAACTTTACAGAGATGAAGGCTTAAAGATTAAACACTGTTGATACCTCTCCACTCTTACTTTCTACCTCCAACATTTGTCAAGAGATTAGAGGCAGATCAAGAAGATGTTTTTCAGGTTGCTGGTTTTGTGATTCAGTACCCTCCAGGTTCCTTGACACTCAGGTGCTATTTAGTCTAAGAAAGCATCTTAAAACAACAGGGCTGACTCCTATTGATGCCAAGGATGGGCAGCATGCTTGCTTGGGGTTGGGTGATTAGTAGAAGCCTTGGGATGGGCCTGGGTCCTCATAAAACTAATGTTCACCAAAGTGAAATAGATAGTAGGTCTAAATGACACACTGCACTTGATTACATACTGTCAGAATTCTCTCCTAAAATATCATTCATTTATCATGATGCCAGTTTCTAGTTCAACCAATTTTTAAAAAATCACTTCTTTGGTTTAATTGATGTTAGGGCACCTAAAAATCATTTAAGTATGACTACAACAAAACATTGCAAAGCATTTACTATATGCCAAGGGCAGTAATTTAATTCTTTCAATAATTTCTTGGAGAAATTATCTCCACTTTGCAAGTAAGAAAACTGAGACTCCAAGAAGTTAAGTAACTTGATCCAAATCTAGGTGAACACCAGTAGGTGGGTATGGGTGTGGACAGCTTTGAGTTCAGGCAATAAGGAGGTACAATGTCTGTAGAAAATTTAAAAATAATAGTAAAACTAACTAAACATCACACTGCTTTTTAAAAAAGCGTTTACAAAATTTGATCAAAAATACATGACATAAAATTTTCCATCTTAACCATTTTTAAGTGTATAGGTCAGTGGATTAAGGGCATTCCTATTGCTGTGCTTCCACTACCACCATCCATGTACAGAGCTCTTTTCATTATCCCACACTGAAAGTCTGTACCCATTACATGGTAACTTCCCATTCTCCCTCCTCTATTACCTGAAAACCACCATAGATGTCTCATATAATTGGTATCATATTTGTCCTTTTGTATCTGGCTTATTTCACTTAGCATAATGTTCTTTATTATTATTATTATTATACTTTAAGTTCTAGGGTACATGTGCACAATGTGAAGGTTTGTTACATATGTATACATGTGCCATGTTGGTGTGCTGCACCCATTAACTCGTCATTTACATTAGGTATATCTCCTAATGCTATCCCTCTCCCTGCCTCCCCACAATGGGACCCTGTGTGTGATGTTCCCCTTCCTGTGTCCTAGTGATCTCATTGTTCAATTCCCACCTATGAGTGAGAACATGCGGTATTTGGTTTTCTGTTCTTATGATAGTTTGCTGAGAATGATGGTTTCCAGCTGCATCCATGTCCTTACAAAGGACACGAACTCATCCTTTTTTATGGCTGCATAGTATTCCATGGTGTATATGTGCCACATTTTCTTAATCCAGTCTGTCACTGATGGACATGTGGGTTGATTCCAAGTCTTTACTATTGTGAATAGTGCCGCAGTAAACATACGTGTGCATGTGTCTTTATAGCACCATGACTTATAATCCTTTGGGTATATCCCCAGTAATGGGATGGATGGGTCAAATGGTATTTCTAGTTCTAGATCCTTGAGGAATCGCCACACTGTTTTCCACAATGGTTGAACTAGTTTACAGTCCCACCAACAGTGTAAAAGTGTTCCTATTTCTCCACATCATCTCCAGCACCTGTTGTTTCCTGATTTTTTTAATGATTGCTATTCTAACTGGTGTGAGATGGTATCTCATTGTGGTTTTGATTTGCATTTCTCTGATGGCCAGTGATGATGAGCATTTTTTCATGTGTCTGTTGGCTGTATGAATGTCCTCTTTTGAGAAGTGTCTGTTCATATCCTTTACCCACTTTTTGATGGGGTTGTTTGTTTTTTTCTTGTAAATTTGATTGCATTTTTTATAGGTTCTGGATATTAGCCCTTTGTCAGGTGAGTAGATTGCAAAAATTTTCTCCCATTCTGCAGGTTGCCTGTTCACACTGATGGTAGTTTCTTTTGCTGTGCAGAAGCTCTTTAGTTTAATTAGATCCCATTTGTCAATTTTGGCTTTTGTTGCCATTGCTTTTGGTGTTTTAGACATGAAGTCCTTGCCCATGCCTATGCCCTGAATGGTATTACCTAGGTTTTCTTCTGGGGTTTTTATGGTTTTAGGTCTAACATTTAAGTCTGTAATCCATCTTGAATTAATTTTCGTATAAGGAGTAAGGAAAGGATCCAGTTTCAGCTTTCTACTTATGGCTAGCCAATTTTCCCAGCATCATTTATTAAATAGGGAATCCTTTCCCTATTTCTTGTTTTTGTCAGGTTTGTAAAAGATCAGATGGCTGTAGCTTTGTGGTATTATTTCTGAGGGCTCTGTTCCGTTCTATTGGTCTATATCTCTGTTTTGGTACCAGTTCCATGCTGTTTTGGTTACTGTAGCCTTGTAGTACAGTTTGTAGTGTGATGCCTCCAGCTTTGTTCTTTTGGTTTAAGATTGTCTTGGCAATGCGGGGTCTTTTTTGGTTCCATATGAACTTTAAAGCAGTTTTTTCCAGTTTTGTGAAGAAAGTCATTGGTAGCTTAATGGGGATGGCATTGAATCTATAAATTACCTTGGGCAGTATGGCCATTTTCACAATATTGATTCTTCCTATCCATGAACATGATATGCTCTTCCATTTGTTTGTGTCCTCTTTTATTTCGCTGAGCAGTGTTTTGTAGTTCTCCTTGAAGAGGTCCTTTACATCCCTTGTAAGTTGGATTCCTAGGTATTTTATTCTCTTTGAAGCTATTGTGAATGGGAGTTCATTCATGCTTTGGCTCTCTGTTTGTCTGTTACTGGTGTATAAGAATGCTTGTGATTTTTGCACATTGATTTTACTGAGACTTTGCTGAAGTTGCTTATCAGCTTAAGGAGATTTTGGACTGAGACAATGGGGTTTTCTAAATATACAATCGTGTCATCTGCAAACAGGGACAATTTGACTTCTTCTTTTCCTAACTGAATACCCTTGATTTCTTTCTCTTGCCTGATTGCCCTAGCCAGAACTTCCAACACTATGTTGAATAGGAGTGGTGAGAGAGGGCATCCCTGTCTTGTGCCAGTTTTCAAAGGGAATGCTTCCAGTTTTTGCCCATTCAGTATGATATTGGCTGTGGGTTTGTCATAAATAGCTCTTATGATTTTGAGATATATTCCATCAATACCAAATTTATTGAGAGTTTTTAGCATGAAGGGCTGTTGAATTTTGTCGAAGGCCTTTTCTGTATCTGTTGAGATAATCATGTGGTTTTTGTCTTTGGTTCTGTTTATATGCTGGATTATGTCTATTGATTTGTGTATGTTGAACCAGCCTTGCATCCCAGGGATGAAGGCAACTTGATCATGGTGGATAAGCTTTTTGATGTGTTGCTGGATTCAGTTTGCCAGTATTTTATTGAGGATTTTTGCATTGATGTTCATCAAGGATATTGGTCTAAAATTCTCTTTTTTTTGTTGTATCTCTGTCAGGCTTTGGAGTCAGGGTGATGTTGTCCTCATAAAATGAGTTAGGGAGGATTCCCTCTTTTTCTATTGATTGGAATAGTTTCAGAAGGAATGGTACCAACTCCTCCTTGTACCTCTGGTAGAATTCGGCTGTGAATCCATCTGGTCCTGGACTTTTTTTGGTTGGTAGGCTATTAATTATTGCCTGAAGTTCACAGCCTGCTATTGGTCTATTCCGGGATTCAACTTCTTCCTGGTTTAGTCTTGGGAGAGTGTAAGTGTCCAGGAAATTATCCATTTCTTCTAGGTTGTCTAGTTTATTTGCATAGGGTTGTTTATAGTATTCTCTGATGGTAGTTTGTATTTCTCTGGGGTCGGTGGTGATATCCTCTTTATCATTTTTTATTGTGTGTCTATTTGATTCTTCTCTCTTTTCTTCTTTATTAGTCTTGCTAGTGGTTTATCAATTTTGTTGATGTTTTCAAAAAAACCAGCTCCTGGATTCATTGATTTTTTGGAGGGTTTTTTGTGTCTCTATCTCCTTCAGTTCTGCTCTGATCTTAGGTATTTCTTGCCTTCTGCTAGCTTTTGAATGTGTTTGCTCTTGCTTCTCTAGTTCTTTTAATTGTGATATTAGGGTGTCAATTTTAGATCTTTCCTGCTGTCGCTTGTGGGCATTGAGTGCTATAAATTTCCCTCTACACACTGCTTTAAATGTGTCCCAGAGATTCTGGTATGTTGTATCTTTGTTTTCATTAATTTCAAAGAACATCTTTATTTGTGCCTTCATTTCGTTATGTACCCAGTAGTCATTCAGGAGTAGGTTGTTCAGTTTCCATGTAGGTGAGTGGTTTTGATTGAGTTTCTTAGTCCTGAGTTCTAGTTTGATTGCACTGTGGTCTGAGAGACAGTTTGTTATAATTTCTGTTCTTTTAGATTTGCTGAGGAGTGTTTTGCTTCCAACTATGTGGTCAATTTTGGAGTAAGTGCGATGTGGTGCTGAAAAGAATGTATATTCTGTTGATTTGGGGTCGAGAGCTCTGTAGATGTCTATTAGGTCTGCTTTGTGCAGAGTTGAGTTCAATTCCTGGATAAGCATAATGTTCTTAAGGCTTATCCATGCTGAAGCATGTACCAGAAATTTTCTTCCTTTTTAAAGGCTGAATAATATTCCCTTATATGTATACAACACATTTTATTTATCCATTCATCCATCAGTGGATTCATGGGTTGCTTCCTCCCTTTGGCTGTGGTGAGTAGTGTGCTATGAGTGTGTGTTGCGTGTGTTTAAAACATAATGTGTTAGCCATTCTAAATGTCATTGATAAAATACTCCTCCCCCTCAAAAAAATTTTTTTTGCCTAAGTTGCTAATTTTTAAGCAATTGGGAGTACTGTCAAATTTTAGTAATGTACTGTATGCCTCAAAAATAGTAAATTTTAAGATATACTTTTCCTTTAATAAATATTTGATTCTACATGGAAGTTGATGCCTGGAACTCCCAGTTACAGAGTCAGAGTCAGCCACTATTCATTTAGAGAATAAGTTTATTATGGTTTAAAAGTTTCTGAGCTTACTTTGGGTGCAATTCATGTCTTGAACCCCTGTGGTACTACATATTCCTGTGTTTAAACATTAGATTCAAAATAAACAATGATAGTGTGTGATTATAAAGGCAAAGAACAGAACTTGAGTCACTCTAATTTTATCACTCTGTGTGAGCAATTTGGAGGTTTTGTTCTTTAAGATTTAAAGCAGTGACAGCTATCAATTGTGATGTGCAATATTTTTGTTAAGTATGCACAAATTTTAATTAATTCATGAAATGGACTAAATTTTTATATCTTTAGAGTTAAAATTTACTTTTAAAAATGGTTAACTGTGCTGGGCATGGTGCCTCATACTTGTAATCCCAGCACTTTGGGAAGCCAAGGCAGGGAAATCACTTGAGCCCAGGAGTTTGAGGCTGCAGTGAACCAAGATTATGCCATGCGCTCTAGCTTGGGTGACAGAGCAAGAGCTGGTCTCTAAATAAATAAATAAATAAAATACTTAATTATTTTAAACGTAAACATTAATCCAGAAAATAATGATCATTTACTAATTGTGGCCTGAATGTACAGAAAATAATTTTGTTGTATAGAGGAGAAGATGTTTTTAAAAATGATACTCTCTAGTTGTCAAACATTCTAGGTGTATTAAAGTCACAGGTTTATAGATATCAGGAGATGTGTTCAAACCCAACTCTAATTCTATGCTGTTTTACCTCTACTCTATGCTATTTAATTATTAGCAAGTTTGTCCATTTTCTAAAGATAGTTTATTGTCTACTAGTACAGAGTAATTGTGAAAACACTGACTATATAGCCAATACAACAGAGCATTCTCTCACTTCGGGAAACTTTACTTTTAGTGAGGAAGAAAAACAATGTAATCATTTGAGCAATTTTACAAATGTAACTGGTGTCTTGATATTTGTATTGCTTTTGTTTTGCTGCTTTAATTCACAAGGTGGTTGGATAGGAGGTAGATGGATGGAGACTGTGGAGTAATGAGGGTCAAGATGTTTTTCAATTTCCCAGCAGATGGAGAGCCCTACATAGTGTCTATAGCGTTCACTCGTCTTATACCCAACCTATCTAAGGTGGTGGTAAACGCTTTTCTGCTTCTAATTGGGTGAGGAGGAATATTACGATTTGACTCAGGACATGGAAAAGAGACTTAAATGGGAAAGACAGGAGTGCCTAGCTGTGTGTGCATGCATGGAGAAGGGAGGAAGTAGAGGTTTCCCTGGACAGAAGGAAGGTAAGGAGTTTAAGGGGTTGCTGAGTGTTGAGGAGTGGGGTGTGTAAGGTGGGGTGAATCTCTGCCTTAATGGAAAGTCAGTCCAGACTGGCCAATACATGCTGGGGCTTTGAGCAGCTTCGAGGGTCCTGTGGTCTTTCTTTAACTGGTGGAAAGGATTGCTGGGGTGGGAGTGGAATGGTCCCTGAGTTTGCCAGAGAACCAGTAAACCAGTCCAGCATGCAACTGCAGCATCAATTTTCTGTGGAGAAACAGTTTTCTGGTGTTGCATAAATTCAGAATTCTTGGGTGATCTCATGAGGGTGTGGGGTGGGGAGGGAGCCCACAGATTAAATTCTTATGAGTCAAGATGCTGAGAGTTAGGAGCACATTTAGTTTTAATTTTAGGAATAATGGAATGTGACATTTTTTTTTGCACCTGAGTAATGAAGAGTAAAATTCCTGCTTGCTATACAAATAAACAAGCAATTGCAACACAGCATGATGAACAATGTTGGACGAAGCATCAAGTTCACAGAGAGCACTTAGGAGGGGCAGGGAAGGCCTCCTGGGAAGAGATGTCTAAACCAAGACTGAAGAGCATTAGCCAGGAGAAGGAATCTTGGGATGCACTAGGGAGGGAGAGGAGGAAATATGCTCCAGACAAAGGGAATAAAGGTACAAAGGCCTATGGGAGAATGAGCAGGAAATGTAGCATGACTGGACAAGAAGTTATGGGGGGAAGATTGGCCCGAGGTGAGGTGAGGTGGGGACAGACCAGAAAATCCCACACTGGGAAGTTAGGGATTTATCCTGAAGGCATTGGGGAAGCAATTGATGTGTTTTACCCAGAGAAATGACAGAACAATATTTACATTTTTAGAAAGGTCACTTTGACTATCAAAAGGAGAATAAAGTGTAAGGGGCAGGAAGGGCAACTCTATCTGAAGACTAGTCAGTCAAAGGGAGGCAGGGCTCAAGGTGCTGGCAGGGCCATGCTCTCTCTAGTGCTCTAGGGAAGAATCTGTTTCATGCCATTTTCTTAGCTTCTAGATTGTTGGCAATTCTTGGTATTCCTTGGTTTGTAAATCCATCACACCAATGTCTGCCTCTGTCATTGAATGGCATTCTCCTTGTGTGTTTCTGTGTTTTCACATCATCATCCGTCTGTATGTGTCTGTGTCTCTTCTCCTCTTCTTATGAGGACACCAGTTAGATTGGATTTAGGGCTCATCCTACTCCAGTATGAATTCACCTTGACTTAAGTAGTTATATCTGTAAAGATCTGATATGGTTTGGCTGTGTCCCTACCCAAAAGCTCATCTTGAACTGTAATCCGAATTAAAATCCCCATGTGTTGGGGGAAGGACCTTGTGGGAGGTGATTGGATAATGGGGGCAATTCCCTAATGCTGTTCTCATGATAGTGAGTGAGTTCTGACAAGATCTGATGGTTTTTTATAAGGGGCCTTTTCCTGCTTCGCTCTGCACTTCTCCTTCCTGCTGCTATGTGAAGAAGGACATGTTTGCTTCCCCATTCACCATGATTGTATGTTTCCTGAGGCCTCCCCAGCCCTGCATAAATGTGGGTCAATCAAATCTCTTTCCTTTATAAATTACCCACTCATGGGTATATCCTTATAGCAGTGTGAGAATGGACTAATACAGTAAATTGGTCCCAAAGGAGTAGGGTGCTGATATAAGGATACCTGAAAAATGTGGAAGTGGCTTTGGAATCAGGTAACAGGCAGAGGTTGAAACAGTTTGGAGGTTCAGAAGAAGACAGAACAATATGGGAAAGCTTGGAACTTTCTAGAGACTTGGAGGGCTTAGAAGATAGGAAGATGTCAGAAAGTTTGCAACTTCCTGGAAACTTGTTGAATGGCTTTGACCAAAATGCTGATAGTAATATGGACAAGGAAGTCCAGGCTGAGATGGTCACAGGTGGAGATGAGGAACTTGTTGAGAACTGGAATAAAGATGACTCTTGATATGCTTTAGCAAAGATACTGATGGCACTTTTCCCCTGGCCTAGACATCTGTGGAACTTTGAACTTGAGATAGATGATTTAGCATATCTGGCAGAAGAAATTTCTAAGCAGCAAAGCATTCAAGAGGTGACTTGGGTGCTCATAAAAATCATTCCATTTTATCTATTCCCAAAGATATGGTTTGGAATTGGAACTTATATTTAAAAAGGAAACAGAGCACAAACATTCAAAAATTTGCAGCCTGACAATACAATAAAAAAAAAAAAACTCATTTTCTGAGGAGAAATTCAAGTCAGCTGCAGAAGTTTGCATAAGTAACAAGGAGCCAAATGTTAATTGCCAAGACAATAGGGAAAATGTCTCCAGGGCATGTGGGAGGCCTTTGAGGCAGCCCCTCCCATCACAGGCCCAGAGGCCTAGGAGGGAAAAATGGTTTCGTGGGCCAGGCCCAGAGCCTAGGTGTTTCCTACAGTCTTGGGACTTGGTGGACTGTGTTCTAACATGGCTAAAAGAGGCCAAGGTACAGCTTGGGTCATAGATTCAGAGCATATGAGCCTCAAGCCTTAGTGGCTTCCACATGGCGTTGAGCCTGCAGATGCACAGAAGTCAAGAATTAAGGTTTGGGAACCTCTGCCTAGATTTCAAAGGGTGTATGGAAATGCCTGGATGTCCAGGCAGAAGTTTGCTGCAGGGGCGGAGCCCTCATGGAGAACCTCTGCTAGGGCAGTGCAGAAGGGAAATGTGGGGTTGGAGACCTCACAAAGAGTCCCCACTGGGGCACTGCCCAGTGGAGCTGTGAGAAGAGGGTCACCATCCTCCAGACCCCAGAATAGTAGATTCACCAACAGCTTGCACCATGCACCTGGAAAATGCACAGACACTCAACATCAGCTCATGAAAGCAGTCCAGAATGGGGCTGTACCCTGTAAAGCCACAAGGGCAGAGCTGCCCAAGGCCATGGTAGCCCACGCCTTGCATCAGCGTGACCTGGATGTGAGACATGGAGTCAAAGGAGAACATTTTGGAACTTAAAGGTTTAATGATTGCCCTGTTGGATTTCAGACTTGCATGGGGCCTATAGCCCCTTTATTTTGGCCAATTTGTCCCATCTGGAACAGGTATATTTACCTGATGCCTGTACCCTCATTGTATCTTGGAAGTAACTAACTTACTTTTGATTTTATAGGCTCATAGGTAGAAAGGACTTGCTGTGTCTCACATGAGACTTTGGACTTGGACTTTGGATTAATGCTGGAATGAGTTAAGACTTTGGGAGACTGTTGGAAAGGCATGATTGTGTTTTGAAAAGTGAGGATATGAGATTTGGGAGGGGCCAGAGGGTGGAATGATATGGTTTGGCTGTGTCCCCACCCAAAGTTTCATCTTGAATTGTAATCTGAATTATAATCCCCATATATTGGGGGAGGGACCTCGTAGAAGGTGATTAAATCATAGGGGTGGTTCCCCCTGCTGTTCTTGTGATAGTAAGTGAGTTCTCATGAGATCTGATGGTCTTCTAAGGGGGTTTTCTCCTCTTCACTCTGCACTTCTCCTTTCTGCTGCCATGTGAAGAAGGACATGTTTGCTTCACCTTCTGCCATGATTGTAAGTTTCCTGAGGCCTTCCAAGCCCTGTGGTACTCCAAATCAATTAAACCTCTTGCCTTTTTAAATTACTCAGTCCCAGGCAGTTCTTTATAGCAGCATGAGCATGTACTAATACAAGACTCTTTTTCCAAGTAAGGTCACATTCCAAGGTTCTGGAAAAGAAATGAATTTGGGGGATGGGAGGACACTACTCTTCTACCCAGTACAAGTTTTATGTGAGCACAACAAAGTTGATCACTGCTGGTTCTGAATTATGAGGCATCAGGCTGCTGCCTAATCAGTTATTTTCCCTTACAAAGTCAACACCATGCAAGGAGGGACTAATGTATTCCAGAAGTATGCCCCCTTGGGTGGCTTGCACATAGATTATCATATAGATTCACTTGGCTTTTTCAGATCTGGAAAGGCTGTGATTGAAGTTCCAAGGAGTAGAAAGATTACAACAAGTACTTGCTCACTTAAGTACATGCTATATTCTCCATTGAGACAACACACTGTATTTTTGACTCGACATAACCTATAAGAACTCCATGGAGGCAGAAGTCAAATATGTATTATTAAGGCATAATGCTATGCAAACATATACATCAATTTTATAAAATGCTTTAAAAAAGTTTGAATATTGTTTTAGGAAAGGAAAATACTTTTAATTTTGAGGTCGAAATCTGTTTATAATCTGATAAGCTTATTATATATATATATAGGCTTGTAATATAATATATAAGCTTATCAGAAAAATCAGAGAAAGCTTATATTTTGTCACCAAACGTCAGTTTCAGCTATTTATAAAAATGATAAAACTGAGACATCAAGCAACTGAGTTTAATTCTTATTATGTCATATGCATATTTAGTGTTACACAGTCACAAGCGGTATGATTTACAATGCTACATCTCTCTTCTTTTTTTGCTTGCTTGTTTGCTTTTTTCTTTTTTCTTTCCTTCTTTCTTTTTTCTTTCTTTCTTTCCTTCTTTCTTTTTTCTTTCTCTCTCCCTCCCTCCTTTCTTTCCTCCCTTCCTCCTTTTTTCCTTTCTTTTTTCTTTTTCCTTCCTTCCCTCCCTCCCTCCTTCCTTTCTTTTCTCTCTCTCACTCTTTCTTTCCTTCCTTCCTCCTCTCTCATTTTTTCTTTCTTTTTTTCTCTCTCTCTCTTTCTTTTTTTCTTTTCTGTCAGGGTCTTGCTCTGTCACCCTGGCTGGAGTGCAGTGGCATGATCATAGCTCACTGAAGCCTTGAACTCCTGGGCTGGGCTCAAGCAGTCCTCCTGCCTCAGCCTCCTTAGTAGATGGGACTATAGGTGCATACCACCACACCTGGATAATTTTTTAATTTTATCTTTTGTAGAGATGGGGCCTTGCCATGTTGCCCAGGCTGGTCTTGAACTCCTGGGCTTAAGTGATCCTAATGCCTCGGCCTCCCAAAGAGTTGGGATTACAGTGATGAGCCACTGTGCCCAGCCCTCTCTTTCTATAGAAGGAACACATCCCTACATATATAGTTAGATGGGTAGTCTAATATTTCCTTGCTTTTAGTATGTAACAGAACACTTACACTTTATTGTATTCTCTGTGAATTCAGACCATGTAGTCTATGATAGCCACATCTATATTGAAAATTAAATTTAGAAAATAATTCAAATGCCTAGACCTATTTTTCTGGTCTGTAAGAGAGGTCCTTTTGGGTCCTCAATCCATCATGAGACAGATGGCTTATTTTATCTAATTAGAAGTCATATTTTGTTGGACTGCCATCAGTGTTTATATTAGCCCATTCTCACATTGCTACAAAGAACTACCTGAGATTGGGTAACTTATAAGGAAAAGAGGTTTAATTAGTTCATGGTTCTTCAGGCTTTAAGGATGCATTGCTAGGGAGATCTCGGGAAACTTACAATCATGGCTGAAGGCAAAGGGGAAGTAAGCACATCTTCACATGGCCAGTGGGAGAGAGCAAGCAAAGGGGCAGGCACTACACACTTTCAAACAACCAGATCTCATGAGAACTCTATCATGAGAACAGCAAGGGGGAAATCTGCTCCTATGATTTAATCACCTCCTACCAGGTCTTTTCTTCAACATTGGGAATTATAATTTGACAGGAGATTTGGGTGGGGACACAGAACCAAACAAAATCAGTGCTCTTTTCCAATTTGTCCATGAAATTTTTGAACTGGAAGGGTAGCACAGTGGTCCTTTCCATTGCTCTCCAGGTTTACATCCCCCTTTGGTGAGAACAATCAACCACATGCAGATCCATGTGGCTGTTCATCACTGGCCCCTGGGTTTCCCAAGCACTTCATGGAGTAGTTGATGAGACTTTGCTGTGTGCCCTACTAAACCCACTAGCACTTTGTTTACTTACCACTTTTTATATGACTTGCTAATAAGTAGGTGTGGAGATAACCATGTCGAAAAAGAAATGAGGTTAATTGTAGCTGATTTATTAATGAACCCATTATAGCTGTCAGTGGTCACAAGCTTTCTTTTTAGAGGCTGAAAAAAGCACTATTTGACAATCAGTTTTTGAATTTTGTCCAGGATTAACATCACCAATACATACTATATAGATATAATAATAACTCCCAATTTATTATTTTATTGAGTGTGTCCTCTATGCTAGGCATTGTGTTAAGTGCTTTACTTATATTATCTCATTGAATTTCTACCACAAGCCTATGGAGTTGATTTTACTCCCAGATGGAGGATGAAGGCCACAGTAGTATAATTATTTTTCCAGCTCCACTAGCTTGTAAGTGGCAGAGTCAGCATCATCCTCTAGCCTGTCTGACTTATAAACTCATGCTGATAACAACAGCTCTGGTTGCCTGATAATGTCCTATACAAATCAGTATCATTGCACCTTCCAAATGTTTACTATATTATCTGTTGAGTGTCTCCTTTCTCTGGGAACCATGTCTAATTTCTCTTTATAGGAAAGATCTCAATAAGTTTTTGTTGAATAAATGTATTAACAATGTCTTCCTATTACTCACAATCTCCCATTTGCCCACCCTCACCCAACACTTATCTTCTTGTTCACAACAATTTCAGATAGTGGCTCAATAATGTCAGTGTTTCTGGCAGCCAGGGGTTCTCATAAAATTCTCTCTCATCCAACGCTTAACAAAAGCCTTTGTTTTAGCTTTTACAATCTGATAATCACCACCTAGGGAGAAAACACAAGGTGAAACAGAAAATGACTGACTGTTTTTTCTTTTTAGCCATTAACTTTTTACCAATATGAATTTATGCCTGCCATATTATTCATCTCTGAATATGAATTACTACCCTTATTGCCCTTAATCTTTTCCTTTATAGAAATGGACGGTCATATTTAAATCAATAATACATTGGAGTAACACACTTAGAACTGAGCACTTCTTGGTCTAGAGTCTCATTTGTTTATTCATTAATCAAATCACATTTTGGGAGGGAGAGGGAAAAGGGAATAATTAATGGGTACAAAAAATATAGTTAGATAGGATGAATAAAGATCTAGTGTTTGATCTTCATTCAACAAGATAACTACAGTCAACAATAACTTATTGTACATTATAAAATAACTAAAAGAGTGTAACTGGAATGCTTATAACACAAAGAAATAATAAATACTTAGATAGATACCTCATTTGCTCTGATGTGATTATTACACATTGTATGCCTATATCAAAGTATCTCATGTACCCCATAAAAATGTACCTACTATGTGACTGTAAAAATTAAAAAAAATTTAAAAATTAAAAAAAAACCCTAAATTGTATTTAAGATGTAATTTTAATAATGTAAGAATACTGGGAGGAGAGTAAGTTAACAAATACTCCCTGATACTTAAGGAATTTTGAATTATGTGCATATTTGTGGCAACCTCAAAAACAGGAGGAAAAGCAAAAAGATGTCTATAGTCCCTAAAATGGACAGATACTCTTTTTTGGCTTTGGCTAACATGTACCCATTCTACTCTGCCTATTCTGCCTACAACATGTGTCTCCCACTGGATACATTCCCAAACAGGAAAGTTTGATAGTTTTCTCTTTCCAGCCAAGAATTCTGTGTTTTGGTCAATAATTTGTAATAGGCTTGACATATGACTCAATGTGGTCTCTAACTTGATAGTCTGATTTAGGGAATAAACTGGATGGTGAAGGTCAAAATTTTCACCTACTCCAGGGTTGTAACTGAACTAATGGACTTAGCAAATGCCAAAAACAAGGAGTGCTCAGAAGGAGAGTCATTTGCTGAGATCCCTTACTAGGAAGGAATAAGACTAGAGTGTCTCCAAGTCATAGAGGAACCAGGTCTAAAGTCAGCTGTGAATCTAGATTAAAGAGGATACTACCGCACACAAGTGGAAAGATGTTTCTAGATGGCATCTGTCCACTGATCTCATCAGGAGATGCCCATGCTATGTATCTCTTAACGTGGTGGTACTTCATTGCCCCCTTTACATGCTGTTTATACAGCTATTCAATCCATGCAGTATATTTGTTTGTTAACCACCATTGGGAGGACATGGCTAGGTGTTAGGGGTACCAAAAATGATTGAAGTCAATTTATTTTCAGGGTAGCAAGTGAAGCAATCATGCCAAACAACCCATCCGTTTTCCATCATAACATAAAAAACAAGCAATTAGAAAGCTCTACATCTAAATCACCATTATAAGATGGAGAAAAAGGAATGCATTATTACATGCTATGCCTGATGATCAAAGTGCCTCTGAATGTTAAGGATTATAAACATGATGTGTATGGTGCAGGCCTTACCAAGATGTACCATTTGATACATGTAAATAAAGTCTACTTTCTATACCAAAGTCACACTTTTGATAATAAATTATCATGCATTGAGTCATTACTCATGAAATTATTGTTCTTTAGTGCCACATTTGCCTATCTGTCTCTCTACACGCACACACACACACATGCACACACACACACACACACACAACCATTATTAACTTTCTGGCTAAACCATTTGAAAATAACTTTCATACAATATGACCCTGACGTTTCACTCCTAAATACCTGATCATACTTCTAAATGCCTCCTAAGGACAGTAACTTTCTCTTACATAACCGTAATTCAATAATCAAATTCAGGAAATTTAACAGCAATACACATTTCTATTACCCAACATACACCTCATTTGACAATTTCACCAATTATCCCAATAATTAAATGTCCTCTAGGGCATTTTTTTTTGATCCAAGAACCATTCCAGGATCACACCCTTCAATTTTGTTGTCATGCCTCTCATGTCCTTGTCCTTGGAAGAGTCCTCACCCTCTCTGTTCCTTTGATGAAATGGATGTTCCTGAGGGGTACCAGCATGTCTGTAGAATGTCCTTCAGCTGGGTTTGGCTGGGTATTTTGCCAAGTTTTTCGTGGAGTTCCTGGACACTGCCTCATGTGCGATCTGGAGCAGGTCTCTCTGGTTCTTCTCTCTGGCGCTGTCCCTGCTTTCCACGTGGTGGCCACTGTGCTCCTCCATTGCAAAAGAAAATCCAGCTATCTCTGCTCAATCCTCTCATGCCTCAGAGAAAGTGCACTGCAGCCCCATGGCCATTAGATGGGTGCTTCTTCATTCCCCGCGGCACACCTCAGGCCAGGCTGTGGCTTTTACATAAAACTTCAGGGCTTGAGGTTAACACAAGTGTAATACAAAGAACACTGTCAAACTGCTGCTAAACATTGCTACTCTTCAAGCCCACATCCTAAATCACCATCTGAGAGTCTTTAAATAGAGGGGTTTCTGCCTTAACACTGGCCTGCCTCCATGTAGAGGGGTGGACTCACTCTAGCACATGTGCTCCCGCGATGTCCATGCTAGACGGTTGGGATCCAACAGATCCCCAGCCCTGGAGATGGGACAACATCATTCTCTACCCCAGCCAGTGACCACTTAGTTTCCTGGTTTGGAAGGATTTTCTTCCCCAGAAGACTAACTCTAAAGACTCTTCTCCCTCTACCTGATAACCTACCTCTGAAGAATTAGGCTTCTGTGACTCAGCAAGTCCAGTCCTCCCAGACCACACTGACTAAAGTTAGACTGTCCGGTCTTATGTAACAGCAATGTGGGACAACCAGAAGCAGCCTGGAAGCACAGCCCCGAGCCAGATGCAATTCCTTTACAGCCTTTTCTCCAGCATGTGGTGAAGCGCAGAATGGTCTTTCACATGAACCCTAATGTAGCCCTGTTTTCATTCCTGATGTCCTATAAACAAATGCTGGACAAGAACCTATAAACACATCTCCCAAGAACAACCAGCATTTTTCAGACATAAATTCTAAATCTAGAGTGAGGGAAAAAATTTATACCTCTGCAGGAACATAATTGAGCTTAAGACATTCCTAATTTACACTACCAAATAGACTGTCTGGAGCATTTGCATTTGGGTTACTGCACTGCATTTCGGCTTTCTTTAAGAAAAATAGTGAGTACTTGCCCTTACACCTACATAATTAAAAGGCCCATTGAAACGATGTTTGTAAAAAACTGACTTAGCAGTTTGGCTCCAATGGTAAATTCTAGCCTTCACCCCAGAGGGTGAGACTGCTTGTAACTTTAAGACTGGAAGGTTTTCCAGCCTCAACTATTTTCACTATTTTAAGGCAGATTTTCCACACTGCACGTGGTTACAGACAGCATCCTTCAAATATGCCCTATCTTTCCCACTTATCACACCAAGCCCATCCTGCTGATCTCTCACTGCATCCCTTATTTTCTCACTTCTAGGCACTTGCTTTTGTTGAATATGCTCCTCATCACTCCAGTCTCCCAAGATTCTACTTGGTAGTTAAAGACAAACCTAATGCTATCTCCTGATCTTCCCAACTGGATGTGATCACTCTTTCCTCTTAAAATCCCATAACACAAGATCTGCGCCTTTCTCTTAGGGTGGTTACACTCTACCTTATGATCTAGTTATTTGGGTTCATGTTTCCTGTCCTAATAGGCTTTCTTCAGGTCAATGACAAACCAACAGTCACCTTGGCACTTCTCTCATTACCTAGCGTGGTGCCTTGCAAAGAACAGGCATTCAGAATGCTTGCAGAGTTGAACTGAACTAAAACCTAGTGAATACAAGGTCTTACAGGAAGGTTTAGTTCTGACCTAAAGTACCTAACATGGGAAATTTGAAAATATTAGTAAAAGGATGAGAGAAGGAAAGTTTCAGTCTGTTTGTTTGCCAACTGCAGCTTTGGCCAAATATTAACACAGACAGGTATTGTAAATGAAGCTCCTTTATGTCCAGACTTAATGAGCATTCGATGACACAGAGTAGAGCAACCGGATAAAATGATTCTTGGGCTGCACAGTTTGAGGTTTACAAGAAAAGTGTGATACCAGCTAAATAACAATTACAAAATTGCTACTGCTCTCTCTACCATTTAGTTGGCCACACTGAAAGGAAAATTAAAAGTAGAAAATAAGAATGTAATAGACACTAAACAAAGATATTTAGTAACACATTTCTGATGATTACATCGCTGGTATCAGATAGAGTCCCCAAGAGCCTTATTAGAGCTAACTATTGAGCAGCTAACTCTATCACAGTATAATGAGAAAGAAAAATGCTATATGGCAAATGGTAAGTAGATTCTTCTTGGGGTGGGGGTGGGGGAGCTCACCTTTCTTGTGGGTAAAGCCTTGAAAAGCCTATGAAGAAAAATAAATCTCTGTAGGTCTTCTGAGGAAGGAAGGAAGACACGGAGAAATGTGTTTGCAACTAGAGTGGGGCTGAGGGAGAAGGGAGAGAGAGGAAAGAGAGAACAAGGGACATGAAGAAATGCCATGTTCAGTGGAATATTATAAACTGCACAGGGTAACTCCTCTCCATGACCCCATGAACACTCAAAAAATTTGACAAAAAGTTTGAGGTGATTGGATTTCTCGTGAAAATCAAATCTCATGAAAAACCAGCCAAATTCTGCGTCAGAATTTTTGTAAGAAAGTGGAGACAGTAAGTTCTAGTGCAGGGGACTGGGTGAGAGGGGATAAGTTCCCAGAAATCCTGGGGACTTCCCCACCCCATGGAAATTAGGGGCTTTGAAAAATTTCCCCCAGGGCACAGAAATAGAGAAGACCTCAGATAAAATCAGCATTATAGCAAATTTAGTGGCCACAGGTTTATCATTTAATATTCCAGGGGTATTAATCCAGGACCTATTTATATAAACACTACCTCCGTTGTAAGAAAAGAAAATAAAGCTTGAGGCAGTACAATGTGGCACTTATGAGCATAGATCCTGGAGCCAAATGCCTGAGTCTAGTTCTGTGATCTTGAACTATGTGATCTTGGTAAGTTACCTGACAGTCTGTGCATCAGTTTCTTCATTGGAAAAATAGGGATAATGAAAGCACCTATTTGTAAACAAAGGGTTTAACAAAACCTGTTATTCCTCTGGGAGACTTGAACATTGGTTGACTATGCAGTTCTGTCCTGGTAGCCTGGAAAAAGTAGAAGTGTTAACTATATCACTAGCATCACTGTTTATTATAAGAATGAGTCCTAATTGGTAAATTGCATCTGAACTTGGGGAATTAGAAGTGAACTGGGGATGCCCTGCTTTGGGCTGCCATGAGTATGGTGACCCTGGTAACTGGGCCTGTGCTTTGCAGGATCCTTGTACCTGTACCTATACAAGTCCTTCATATATATATATATATATATATGTCTCATTTCATACTTTTAAAACTTTTTAAATATAGAAATAGGAAAAGGAAACAATTTCTATAGGAGAGATTAACGTATAATCGAGCAATCATACTCCCTTGTATTTACCCAAATGAGTTGAAAACTCCACAAAACCTCCACACAAAAACCTGGACACAGATGTTTACAGCAGCTTTATTCATAGTTGCCAAAACTTGGCAGCAGCCAAGATGTCCTGTAATAGGTGAGTGGATAAATAAACCATGGTACATCCTGACAATAAAATATTATTCAGCACTAAAAAGAAGTGAGCTATCACATCACGAAAAGACATGCAGTGGTATTAAATGCATATCACTAAGTGAGAGAAGCCATTCTGAAAAGGCTGTACGATTCTAACTAGATGACACTTTGGAAAATGCAAAACTGTAGAGACAGTAAAAGATAGGTGGTTGCTGAGGGAGGGGGATCAGAAGGATGTATAGGTGTGGCACAAGGAATTTTTAGGGCAGTGACACTCTTCTGTATACTATAATACTGGTTACATCTGTTAAAAATCCGTAGAATGTACAACATGCAGAATCCTATTGTAAACCATGAACTTTTAGTTAATACTAATCTATTAACATTGTTTCATCACGTAAAACAATATATCACACTAATGGAAGACATTAACATAAAAACAGGGGAATCTGTGTGCTGGGGGTATATGGGAAATTTCTGTACTTTCCACTCACTTTTTCTGAAACCTGAAACTGCTCTGGTCTGGTGGAGAATGAGGCTTCTAGGCCAGAGTAAATCCTGCACTTACCCCCTGTGGATCTTTTTTCGCTGAACCTGAGCTGTTGGACGACTTCAAAACTGCCATTGAAGGGAACTGTCTGGAGTTGCCCTGGGGTGAGCTATGTTTCCTGTCTTATATCCTTCTCACCAGGCTGGTGGCCTGTGGTCACTTTGTAAGTCTGAACATCTGGTAGAGTCTAAGAAGACCACCTGTTGGGTGATGCACTATCTCAAAAGTGTTGTGACAATTAAATGAAGAGTTAACATAGGCAAAACACTCAGAACAAGGCTTGGGACATATAAGTGCTGTGTAACTACAGTTGTCGTAAGAGTGAGTGGTTGTGGTTTAACTTTTTAATAATAAAATCTCAAAAACGTGTGAATGATATGCCATCTGCAATATCGTATATGTATCTCCACAGATATAGATATCATATATTCATTATGTAATGCCTTGCAAATAATTTTCTGCTTCTCAGGCACCCCCCAAAATTCAACTATCTGGCCATGTTTAAGTGATTACACCATGGAACCCAAATTAGGATTGCAAGTTTCCAAAGTCCAGCCTGCCCTCAGCATAGCTGAGCTCCCCTCAAAATGAACTAACTGACCCCAGAGCTTTGGAGTGGCTATGTGTCTGAAATCTATGCTTTTCTTGTTATTGTATCCAAAGTTCCTAGCACAATGCCTTGCACATATTCATTTATTCACAAACCAATGTGTATCAAGGGCCTACACTGTGCCAAGTGCTGGGCTAGTATTAATAGTTGTTTTAATTTTTATTTTTTATTTTTTGAGACAAGGTCTTGCTCTGTTTCCCAGGCTGGAGTGTGGTGTCACAATCTTGGCTCACTGCAGCGTCTGCCTCCCAGGCTCAAGCGATTCTCCTGCCTCAGCCTTCCAAGTAGCTGAGGTTATAGGCACATGCTACCATGCTTGGCTAATTTTTGTATTTTTGGTGGAGATGGGGTTTCACCATGTTGGCCACGCTGGTCTCAAACTCCTGACCTCAAGTAATCCATCTGCCTCGACCTTCCAAAGTGTTGGGATTACAGGTATGAGCCACCATGCCCAGCCTAATATTTGTTTTTGAAAAGCCCTAATAGAAAACATGAACCTTGTGTTGAACACATTCTATGTGCCATCTCAGATCCGCTTGGCCTCGCCACCTCCTGGGCCCTTACTGCTTGCGTCTCCCCTGAAGTCTGCTCCCTGCCAGTCTCACACTGTACAGCCTGAGGCCAATGTCCAGAGTCTTGGATGAAACACCACGGCACAGGTTAAACACATCTGTCTTCACATACTGAAGGGGCCAGATGACATCATGGAAGTTTGCGGGAGTTAACTCTGTGGGACAAACTGATGAATGAAGATGGCACATCAATCTCTTCTCCATCCCTCCCAACAATGGACCGTTCTGCGGTATGGTGCTCAGGGAGTGCATCTGGAGATGGCTCCTTTAGAGATGAGGCTATTTACACACTTTGTAAAGTGTCTCTTTACGAAGGAGTGACCCAACTTGTGTTTGCCTCCGTTCCTTCCAACCTTACTTCCTTTCCCCCTCACTTTTGCTGCCCTGGGATTGCAACTCCCCCACAAAACATCGGCAATTAAAGTTTTGCCACAGGCCCTGATTTCTGGGCCACCCGGGCTAAGCCATGCTCATAGATCCATGTCCTTAGTAATCCTAGTTACCCTTCTGCTTATTGCACTCTGGGTCCACTCCTTGCCCCTCTCATTCATCACACATTCCAATTCCACTTGGCTCAGTATCACAACTTTTCTGATTATGTCTCAGTGTTGATTCCACATACTCACACCCACCTTGATTATCCCAGTCTCCTTTGCTTTTGCTTTTCCAGCCTCCATTCCTCCTTCTTACAGCTAATGATATTTTTCTGTTTCCTTGGGAAATTTGCTACTCTCTTCCCCTTGGTCCATGTGGTTCAGGTGGGACTGAGCCTTCTCCCCTACCACCCAGGTCCTGGACAATCCGTGTATTCCCAAGACCCAGTCATAGTGATTGGTTTGGAGACAGGGACATGACTAAATCAGTCCAAACAGAGCCTGTCTTGAGATCTTTGCCAGAACTACTGAGGTTTAGAAGCTCTTTCTCTTATTAGAAAGACAAAGGAGGAGAGCCTGGACATGGAAAGAACCTGAGAACAGAGTCGGACCCAATGTGGGGCAAGGGATTGGCCTTTGACGGGGAGCTTTCAGCCACTGAATTAATTCATGCCTGAAATTTCCTATCCTCAATTTGGCTCTCTGTATCTACAACAGAAGGTGAACAAACTAATTGGTTCTCTCTCTATATAAATCCTGGGCATTAATATAAAAGCCTGGAGTACCTAATGTAATACAGTGGAAGTGCTCGCTATCACCTTGTGATCTGCATATCTTTCCACTGCAGGGTTGTGGGATGGGCTTCGGTGAGTCATTTCACAGAGTCAAGGCTTGGGACACGGGCCCTTAGGGCACACACTCCACCTGGTGCACAAGTGGCTGTTCCTTCCACAACGCCGCCTGGCCTGTCTCGGCTTGTCTCTGCCGTTTCCCTCCTGACATGTGTTTCTGTCTGAGTGCCTTGCCAACAGTCTGATGCAACTTCTCAAATTCTTCATACTGCAGGGAGATTTTATGGCCATTTAGGCATACAGTTCTTCAGCAGCGCAGAGCAGGTGGAATTTCTGGCACCCTACCAGACGGGGTGATTCAAGAGCAGGTCTTTTGCTGTAGGAGGTGGTGGCAGCTCTCAGAGAGACTTTCCAGTCGGACCACCGCACGCCTTCCACGGTTGGCTTCTGCTTAACATTTCTACTTGACTCATGTTCCTGTCTTTCCTAACTCTCCTCATAATGCAGTTTTACATCTGTTTCTGGGCTCCCCACACTCTCAGACTGCCTTGGGTAATGTTTCCTCACCCATCCTTGACCCTTCAGACTCTCCTCCTTCCTTTAAGTTGCCCCTTTAGGAAGGCAGGTCTTATCAGTTCTATGCCAACCTGATGAATAGGACCTGGCCACTGGCAAAGTCTAATTACTGCTTCTTCTGACTCAAGATCATGGTGTCCCATGTGTCCCAGGCTAGAACCAACGACAACTTAAAAACTCATCCTCTACCTTGCCAGGTGTCCAGCAGACCTCTAGAATTTATGTCTATCCTGCTGTGTTTTCAGAGAAGTGTCCTTATGCAGTGATCAGGTGTGTATTGAGCAAAGTCTAAAGCACATTTGGGGCTATCCTGCTTGCAGAGGAGTGAGTGGCTGATGGTGAAGTCTTAAAGCACAGACTGAAAAATATTCCCACTCATGCAATGTGGCAATTTTCTTTAACGCTTTAGCCCCTTTAGTCCAGCACAATTTCTGGAGTTTGCTTGGTGACCTGTACAGCAGCCATACCCTCAGTCTACTGAACAGACATACTCTGGACAACCAGTTGGGTTTCAGGCAATATTGATGGTGGAATTCAGGTGTAACATGCATGGACCAAACAATAATTGTAAAACATCTTTCATACGCAATGCTCTGGCTAGGGGCTAGTGGTTTAAACAAGAAAACATTAAATGAAAACATTATTATAAATTGTGAAATATGCTTTGAATATTTGAACTTTGAATAAGCAAGAGGCAGAGACAGAATAATTGGGGAAAGTGTCTACTTAGGGAAGGCCTTTCTGAAGAGGTGACATGAGGTACAGCAAAAAGTAAGAGCAAAAGAAATGAGAAAGTAGAACAAAAAGAATGAGATAAATGCAAACAGTTGAAGGAAGGGTGTTACAGCTAGAAAAAATAGTCTGTACAAACTCCCTGAGGTAGGTATTTTACAAGAATGGAAAGAAAATCAGTGGAGCTGAAGCATAGTGAGCCTGGGGGAGAAATGGTACAAGATAAGAATTGAGGTATAGGCTACGCATGGTGGCTCATGCCTGTAATCCCAGCACTTTGAGAAGCTGAGGCAGGCAGATCACTTGAGCTCAGGAGTTTGAGATCACCCTGGGCAACATGGTGAGACCCTGTCTCTACCCAAAATACAAAAGATTAGTTAAAACAAAACAAAACAAAACAAAACCTATCTTAAAAAAAAAAAAAAAGAATTGAGGCATGATCAGCAGCAGAATGTAGGACCTTAGGGAGCTCATATATAAATCCATGTGAGAAATGAAGGCATTGAGGTGAGAGAATAACGTGGAATAATTGAAATTCCAAGGTCACCCTTACTGCAAAATGTATGGAGAATGGGTTGTAGATGGCAGAAGAGGAAGCAGGGGAGCCAGTCAGGAGGCTGCCCCTGGGTGTGGCGGCTGCGGGGAGGAATGAAGGATTTCTCCATCCTTTTGGAGGGTGATCAGTAGGACTTCCTGTTGGGTTCAACTAGATGGGTAAGAAAAAGAAGAATCAGTATGACTGTTAGGTTTCTGGCTTAAGAGACTGATCCATGGTGGCGTCAGTTAGTAATCCGGGAAAATCTGAGAGGTGAGTATATTTGTAGGGGTGAGTGGGAATCCATTTCATTTTGGAGCTGAGTTTTAGATATTTGTGAGACAGCCAAATGGAGCCATCTAAATGGGAAGTTGGAATACGCACCTGAAACCTGGGCAGATAGGTCTCATCTAGAAGCAGGGATTTGAGAACCATCAGCATACAGATGGCCTTTAGAGCTGCAGGCATGGAGAAGGTCCCTAGGAGGATGTGGTAAAAAAAAAAAAAAAAAAAAAAAAAAAAAATAGGACAGAAGGCCCTACACCCCAGTTCCTCCCCTCAAGTCTTACCATATGTCCTAGTCCTTCCTTCTTTAGCCTTCATGTGCAGAAGATACAGTTCACCTCTGCCCTCTCACTTGGAGTCTGATGGTCCCTCAGCAAGTTGGCCAACTGTGGTCACACTCTCAGAAAGCCCAGCCCCCCTGCCTTTATCTTCTACACCTTTCAGATAAGATTCCTTCCCCCCCTCCCACCCACCCTCAAGATCACCGAATGATCTTCATTGCAAAAGGAAGGAAGGAAGAAACCCTAAACAATACTGCCATCATCACCCAGCCAAGCAACTAAACCAACAAGCAAAACTACAGCATGAGCTTTCAGAGAGATTACCCTCCTGGTCAAGTCTTAGAAGACAATTTGCTGTCCTACGATTTGCCTTTGGGGTGAATCACGTTTCCAGACTGCTCTCTTTTGACTTAGCAGTTAGTTTGTCAGTGTATAGCCTGGATCACACGGAAGGCTGGAATAAGAGAATTTTACCAGCATCACTCTTTGATGAGCATATGCTCCACTGACAATGAATCCCAAAGGGAAAATGAGTTCCGAAGACAATATGCACCTGTAATGACACCACATGTTTTTCAGTGTGGTGTGTGAGTTTCAAAGACCCCATTGTGTAATTCTCCACTCCTTTTATGTTAACTCTTATCTCTGCATGAATATTCCCCATTCCTGGCAGATTCCCCCTCTTACCTGCTCCCTCCCACCGCTCCCAGACTATGTCAGGAGCTAATTCCTGTACCAGAAAGAAGCAAACAGGAAGTGCCCTCTTTAAGGCTGTAGATAACCCACAGCATTGAGGTTTCCTTTTGGTGTTTTGCACCTCTGCTTCAGTTCATTTTGCCCGGCCCCTTTCCTTCCGGTGCAGCATCAGGCCACTTTTCTGGCCTTTCTCTGCAGTTCTTAAGGCCACATGTTTCTCATCTTCCCACTATTTTCCTTGACCAATCATTGTGTGTGCTGCTCATACAAGTGGTGTGATTCACAACTTTGCCCTGAAGCTCAATTTGTTCATGCATCTGGGCTCCCGGCTCCTCATCAGGTTTGCAAACCTGCTGTGCAACCCAGACCCATAACTTCCGCATGTGCTTTGTTCCCCTAGCTCCAGCTTGTGGCCTATCTTTGTACTAAGCCACCACCCCCACAGTTCCTCTGCTGACACATAGTGTGCACATGCAAAAACTGCTTTTTGCTTCATGACTGCTTAAAATACCTGGATCCTGTGATCCTGTGGTTGCGTCTCTGTCCCCTCCTTATTTATGTATTTCATGACATTTTGACTCACCCAAATCTACTCCATCTCTGCTCCCCACTGAGAGGGTCTGCCTTCTGCAGCTTTTTCCTAGGGGTCAGCATTTGTGTGTATCACTGCTCCTAAGCAGGGTTAACTATTTTTTTTTTTTTTTTCTGAGATAGAGTTTCACTGTCATGTTGCCCAGGCTGGAGTGCAATGGCATGATCTTGGCTCACTGAAATCTCCACCTCCAGGGTTCAAGTGATTCTCCTGCCTCAGCCTCCCAAGTAGGTGGGATTACAGGCATGTGCCACCACACCCAGCTAATTTTTGTATTTTTAGTGGAGACAGGGTTTCACCATGTTGGCCAAGCTGGTCTTGAACTCCTGACCTCAGGTGATCCTCACGCCTTGGCCTCCCAAAGTGCTGGGACTACAGATGTGAGCCGTCGTGCCCAACCGCATGGTTGCTATTGATTAGTAAAAGTGTTTCTTTTTCCTGACCTAGAAATGTCTACTTCATGTTAGTTCATCATTCAGAGCTGCTTGGGAGACCTGTGTTCAGCCAGCAAAGAATAAGGCAAGGATGGGGAATGATAAACTGATGGTGGTCCAGTCTTTACTGACATTTAATATTAAATCTATTTCATGGGTGTGATTAGTGAAACTCTTTAAGGAAAGGACGTGTGGTTGTCACTAGTGCTGTAAACGAAATTATTCTGGTTCCCCTGAGTGCGTATGGTTCAATTATACTTCTCTCTGAAGAGGTTAGGAAGGGCTGTGTGAGTTGTTTGGGACAAATAAATTTTAGCAGAAGTGATATGTGTTACCTTGGAATGGAAACTCTAAGAACCATTGTGGACTTTGGCATACTTCCTTTTCTCTGCCAAGGCCAGCATCCTCTGACAGAAATACAGTGCAAATATGTCATCTTAAATGTTTTAGTAGTCTCATTAAAAAGGTTAAGAGAAAAAAGTAAAATTAATTTTAATATATTTTATTTAACTCGATATATCCAAAATATCATTTCAACAGGGAATTGATATTAAAAATTATTTGTGAGACATTTTACAGTCTTTTATATTCATATTAAGTCTTTGAAATCTAGTGTGTATTTTACAATTACCTCTCAGTTCAGAATAGCCACTTTTCAAGGATCCAACAGCCAGAGATGCCTAGTGAATGACAGCTGGACAGTACACGCCCCAGTCAGCATGGAAGCACAGATAGAGCTTATTTCTCTTCACCTGGCTTCCTAAGGAGAGTGGTATAGGCACAGCTGATCTTCAGCGGATGCACAGGCAGGAATGAGAAGTAAGCTTCTGTTGTTTTCAGTCACTCAGACTTTAGGGTTCTCTGTTGCTGCAACATAAGGTAACTAATAGAGACGTTGATATAGGGTATTAGATACTGATGTAACAATGTGCTGAAATATGCGGTGCTATTAGCTACAGGAGCAAGCAATGAGTAGCAAGGAAATTCTTATCAACTAAAAGGATAGCAATTCCCTTTAAGTAGTGGTAAGACATTGAGTAAATCACTTTTGAAAACTTAGAAGGTTGTATGTAATGCACTTGCAGTTTTAGGGAAAGAGGTTGGATGACAACATTTAGTAGCATGT
The DNA here is from genome assembly GCF_024542745.1 of Macaca thibetana thibetana. Classification (NCBI taxonomy): domain Eukaryota; kingdom Metazoa; phylum Chordata; class Mammalia; order Primates; family Cercopithecidae; genus Macaca; species Macaca thibetana. Next base: position 78,705,765 of record NC_065585.1, on the reverse strand, counting down.
GTTAGTTGCCATTGGCTGCATTTATGGAGGAATTGCAAGAAAAGAAATCAGCTGAAAAGAGAATTGTTGGATTTGAAAGTAAGAATAAAAGGAAATAATAGAGATTGTCCCCAAATTGTACAATTTGTGTGGCAGAGACTTATTGCTTATTATTAACCACAAATGGCAAAAAATAAAATTAGGAAATTCACTTAAAGTTAAAAGAAGATTCAAACACAAATTATCAAATTTGTGTTTACTTACTACAAATTATCAAATCAAGGCCTGACCATGGAAACCTCTGAATGGATTAAATAACTCTTTAAATTGGATAAAAGAGCTTAAGGAAAAGATACTAAAACCCTCGTTCTTAGACCCAAGGAATTAATAATTTTATGTTTGTATTATATCCTTACCTACACATTCTACTAAATTTTAAATTTTACTATCTGAAAAACCATGAACCAGGACTTTAAAAATCTACGACTTTCCTCTCCCAGACATTTCTGTCTCTATCAACAAATGTTTAGGAAGGGTGATGGAAATCATCCCTTCAACCTGCAACACCACCAGCCTTGCCACCACAATCAGCCTTGAATCTACTGAGGCTAATTTAAAGGGTTCCTTTAATGTGCTTGTGTTGGTCATCATAGGAAAGTCCAGAAACTCAAGTACTATGGTTTGTTCGTATTTCCCTGAAATTAATATGTTGAAATTCTAACCCTCAAGATGATGATGTTAGGAGGTAGGACCTTTGGGAGGTGATTAGATCATAGGAATGGAGCCCTCATGAATGAGACTAGTTCCCTTCTGAAAAAGATCTAGAGAGAACCCCTTGTCTCTTCTTCCTGTGAGGTTAGAGTGAGAAGACAGCTGTCTATGAGGAAGCAGCCCTCACCAGACATAATCTGCTGGCACCTTGATTGTGGGCTTCCTAGCATCCAGCACTGTGCAAAATATGTTTGTGTTGTTTATAAGCTACCCAGTATATGGTATTTTATAATAGCAGCCCGAATGGATTAAGACACCAAGTAATCTCATCTTTTGCACACGGAAGTCCATGGCATTTACACCCCCATTGAGCCACCCATCCCCAACCCCTGAAACTCTTTAACTCCTCTTCCGTTTCTGAAACACTTCAAGTAGAACTCTACTGTGCCTTATCATTTCGCCCCTCCTCAACTCCTAAACTCTGCGTATTAAAGTTGCACATCATTTTACACTTCCCCAAGTATTCCCTACACCTTCTTGTTCTAAACAGAATCTAATTCTTCCCTGAGGACTGATTTCTCTGCAGAAGTAACTGTGTATTTCTCTCACAACTCTCAGGCCTCCACAAGTCCATAGGTATGCAAGTATCTTTCTTAATTCTCATTGCTTCTTTCATACAATTCTTTCTTCTTTACCCCTAAAATCTCTCAGTTTTGAATCTCATGTCATCAAATTAGATCACTGAATACATTTCATTGTTGCTCTCACATGTATATCCCTAAGATGTTAGTCCTGATTTCTCAATGATTTTATTTACTGCTCATACACCATATTCTACATGATTCTTTCTTAAATATACCTCTGTGGTCTTTCCAGTGACTCTAGCCACTCAGTCCCTTTGACCTCTTTTCCCCACTGTTCTGGTTTTTCTCTCTGTCTCATTTCCCCAGAAATATCTTAGACTACGTCATTATCAAGAACTGTAAACACTCCATAATCTCATTTCCAAGTATTTCAAACTCTGAGCACCAGGGAATAGTACACTTCCTCTATAACCCAAATACTCCTTGACAAGGAGATGGCCTCCAACCCATGGATCCCATTTTTTAAAGTGTCTCCTTCATTTATAGCCTTTTCCCAGTTCTTATCAAACTGAGGTTATATGATGTTATGGGCTGAATTGTATCCTTCCTAAATTCATATGTTGATGTCCTAACCCCCAGTATCTCAGAATATGACTGTATTCAGAGATAGGGCCTTAAAAGAAGTAATTAAGATTAATAAAGTCATATGAGTGGGTCCTAACATAATCTGACTAGTGTCCTTATAAGAAAAACTGTGGAACATAAATTTTATTACCCAAAATTTGACTATTTTTTGGATAGTAAAATTTGCAACATAAAGATATCAGGGAAGTGTGTGCACAGAGGAAAGACCATATGAGTAATAAGGGATTTTTCCCTTGACCTTGACCCCCTTTGTGCAGGGGAACTGGAGTGGCTTGTTTCACTCAGCCTGCCTCTGGCCACTCCTCACAAGAAGGAGTGTGTGAGCAAGTGAGTGTGGGAACTGGAGAGAATGAACGCTGGAACCAGCCAGTCGCTTCTCTCTGGCAGGAGCAGGCTCTGTGTGGGCCTTGCAGCAGAGTCCAAGCCCCTGCGCTCTCAGCACCTGGGCTCTTGTCCATTGTCCAGAAAGAGTCAGGTCACATGAATGGATGGAAGAGTAGTGTATGCTGAGGATTGTATTGGGTGATGGATGTGGTTCTCAGTGGAATGGGGAGTTGGAAAGGGGATGGTGCGGGAAGAAGGTGCTCTTTCTCTGAAACCACATTGTCTGAAGTTAGCCACATCTAACTGTAGTCTCTGAAATTCAGCCACTCATTTGTATCCCTGATACTCAGCTGCTTGTATCCCCAACGCTCAACTGCTTGTGTTGTTCTGCCAGGTGGTCTTTTTATGGGCACAGCATAGGGATGTGGCAGGCCAAAAAGGCAACATTTGGGCAGAAAAATGGGGTCGGCTGTTTTCACTTAGGGCTGCGGTTCCAGGCTTAAGGGGGTTGGCCTGGAGCCCAGCCTTTCTGTCTCATTAGGACACAGCAAGAAGGCAGCCATTTGCAAGTCAAGGAGAGAGGCCTCAGAATAAACCAGACCTGCTGACACGTTGATCTTGGACTTCCAGTCTTCAGAACTATGGGAAAATAAATTTGTGCTGTTTAAACCACCCAGCCTGCAGTATTTTATTATGGCAGCCTTAGCAAACTAATATGGATTTGGTACTGAGAAGTTGGGTACTGCTGTATCAAATACCTAAGAGTGTAGCAGGGGCTTTGGGATTGCATAATGGACGGAAACTAGAAGAGTTTTGAGGTGTATGCCAGAAAAAGCCTAGATTGCCTTGAAGAGTTTGTTGGTACAAATATTGATGTTAAAGGTGGTTCTGATAAGGCACCAGAGGGAATAAGGGACATGTTATTAGAAACTGGAGGAAAAGTGATCCTTGTTATAAAGTAGCAAAGATGTTGGTTTGTGTTCTAGTGTTTTGTGGAGACTAGAAATTGTAAATGATGACCTTCAGTATTTAGCTGACAAGATTTCTAAGCAAAATGTTGAAAGAGCAGTCTTGTTTCCCCTTGGAACTTACAGTAACACACAAGAAGACAGAAGTAATTTGAAGAAAAAGTTGTTAAGTAATAAGGAAGAACTCGAAGATTTGAAAAAGTGTATTTTGGAGAGAACACTAACGGTGTGGCTGGACAATTGCTCCATAGATTTGGGGTATGATTCATGGATCCAATCAGCAATTTTAGCAGAAGCCAGGAAAAGATATGGGGTTACACCAGCAGAAATACTGCCAGCTTGGACTAAATGGGACAGAAATGGGACAAAGTCAAGGAAGGCTGTTGTACTTCTGGGATTCTGCAGGACTGGACAATGGAGCTATCTGGCTGGGAAAATGCATTACCCATTATCCTTAAAGAAAAGGGAAGCATGACACTGAGGTGACTCAGAGATCATCAGGACTGCCACCCCCACTCCAGATCCTAGGGTATAGATCCAGGGGAGACACCATCTCCTCTTCAGTTTCCATGGGGCAGGCCCTCATTGCCCAGGGCTGCCAGGATGGGGGTGTGTCCTGGTGGGCCCAAAGGACAGAGCATTCAGCCAAAGAGGATTATTCTTGAGCCTTAAATTTTAATGAGATTTCCTGCTAGGTTTTGGACTTGCTTGGGATTCATGACCCCTTTCTTCTTTCCATTTTACCCTTATCCTCTGTCTATCCTCTGCCTGTCCCACCAGTGTAATTTGGAAGTAGATAACTTGTCTGGTTTCACAGGTTCACAGCTGGAACGGAGTTTTGCCTTAGGATGAATCATACCTGCAGTCTTGCCCATATCTGAATTATAAGAAATTTGAGACTTAGAGTTTATGCTGGCATGGATTAAGAATTTTGAGCTGCTGGGATGGGGGTAAATGCATTTTGCTTGTGAGGAAGACTTGAATTTTGGGGGCCCAAGGGCAGAGTATCATGGGTTGAATGCCCTGCCAAATTCATATGTTAAAGCCCTAACCTGCCGTATCTCAGTATGTGGCTGCATTTCGAGATAGAAACATGTAAAAGGTAATTAATATTAAGTGAGGTCTTATGGGTGAACCCTAGTTCAATCTGACTTGTGTCCTTATAAGAAGAGGAAGTTTAGACGTCATGAAAGTGCACACAGGAGAAAGATCATATGAGGACACAGCAAGAAGGTGGCCATGCACAAGTCAAGGAGAGAGGTCTTAGGAGAAACCAGACCTGCTAATACCTTGACCTTAGATGTACAGCCTCCAGAACTACAAGAAAATAAATTTCTGTTATTTAAGTTCCCCTACCCACCACCAAAAAAAAAGAAAAAAAAATCCATGACTTTCAATACTTAAAAAGCACCACAGGTCCCTACTTCTGATGAGTAGGAGACTGGTTCCCAAGAAACGAGCTAGTCCCCAAGGAATATTCTCCAACTCTTCAGGTGATCAAGGAAGATAATGGAATAGGTTATCAAGTTACATGTCTACCCGTAAGTAGGAGGCCTTACGACATTTGCTCAGTGGGATTTTAGAATTGTAAATGACTGCTGTGTGTCTACCACGCTTTCCCAGTTTTTAGTCGGGAGATGATATTGTGGCATGAGGAGAAAACACTGGGGAAACTGAGGGATGGGAGAGATACTGAGAACAAAGGGAATGAGAAGTTATGATAGGCAGTTAGATTCCCTTTAAAACTATTTAAAGAATAAAGGTTGGAATTACGTTCAGCTACACTGGCCCCTGGGCGTTTTCTCAGACCATAACTTCTTATGGATACTGCTCTCAGTGGGGCCTCGGCACTATGTGAGTTACAGTAAAATACATTAAACTTGGCACTGGTCATGATTAGTACCTACCGTATCTCTCCTCTGTATATCAACCAGGCTGATCTGCACAGATGTAGATCAGGCTGTGCTGCTGTCCATTGAAATCCAGCAAGGGCTCCCCATTCTATGTATGATAGGAATTAAGTCTCTTTAACCCACTAGACAGGGCTCTTCACGCTGTGGCTCCTGTTTTCTTCTGCAGCCTCATTTCTTGCTGCTCATGTCCTTTGTCTTATGCTTCAGGAACACCAGAGTATTTTAAGTTTTTTGCTCAATGCATGATACTTCTCTTGAGTCAAACTTTCCTGGAATACCCTTCTTCCTCTTTTTTGCCTACTAATTGTTTAAAAACTTAATTCAAGTCTCATCTCAAAGAAGTCTGTGCAAGCTGTCAGAATTATTAGATGTTCTTGTTTGACCCACACATCTATCATTAAGGTTATCACTTTGCATTAAAATTATGTATTTACGGGCCAGGCATGGTGGCTTAGGCCTGTAATCCTAGTACTCTGGGAGGCCAAGGCAGGTGGATCGCTTAAGCTCAGGAGTTCGAGACCAGCCTGGCCAACATAGTGAAACCCCATCTCTACAAGAAATACAAAAGTTAGCTGAGGATGGTGGCTCGAGCCTGTAGTCCCAGCTACTTGGAGGGCTGAGCGGGGAGGATCGCTTGAGCTCAGCAGGCGGAGGTTGCAGTGAGCCAAGACGGCACCACCACACTCCAGCTTGGGTGACAGAGAGAGACCCTGTATCAAAAAAAAAAAAATATATATATATATATATATTTACATTTGTGTATATACATATATTTACATCTGTGTGTGTGTGTGTGTATATATATATATTTACATTTGTATATAAACATTTCTTGGAGAAATGTTTCTGGAAGACAGAGCCAGTGATCACAGGTAAGAATGGATGAGGAAACTTCCTAGAGAGTAAGGTTAGTAGAGGTTTCATAAATGTTTCCTGAGTAAGTGGCAAGTGAGAAGTTTGTTGTTGAAATAGTAGAATCTGACTGTAATTTACAGTTTTTCCCAGCATGGCGAGTGTATTTCTGTACCAATAATCATAATTTCTAAAAGCTCTCATTTTTTGCCTGATAGGCCACCACAACTCTGATGGTATAAGCTAGTCAGCTTTTCCTTGCCAGCTTATCAGAGAAGGATCTCAAATGCCTGATCTTTTACTATAGCTTGCTGACATTCCCTGACTGAATATAGAGAGGTAAGAAGCCACAAGAGTTTTCGTGGTGAAGGGAGTTAGTTATGCAGTAATTGCAATAATGTCTTATATGACTGGGCAACCATGGCCAAGGCCTTAACAGCCGTTGACATAGCTATAATGTTTAGAGTGTATTTTTGGACCATGATGTGAAAAGCAGACATCTGTGAAGTTTTTATCAAATGCCAAGGTTATTGGGAATTTGGGAAACTATCTGCCCATGAAACCATATCATACATTCTTCTCCCCTTGAAACTTGCATTGTCTCTTCCTTATGACTACTTTGGGGCCCTATTATTCCTTTACATGACACCTTGGCCATAATGGATTGGTTTATGAGTGGAAACAGGGACCCACTTGGACCAATCATAAAACTTGACAGCTCCAAATCATACCTCACTGGTACAAAGATTGTCATCTGACCTAAGATTGACTAACAAAATCCAGGATTGTTGTGCTCGGTAAAAGAAAGTTTGGAAGTTATGAGATGTGAGACTTTGGAGACTTATTTGAAAAATTCAGGTGCTGTGAGAAAGAATCCAACCAACTTGCAAAAAGAAAAGAAATGAATTGTACATAGATGGTGGTAAGTTGACTAGGCACAGTAGCCTCACAATAAACATAATTTAAATGGATACCTTAGCTAAATGACAGGTTTATTTTATGACATGGACCTACAGGATGATTCCAATATAAATGTAGCCACAAATCTTAGATTATGAAATATGACCCGTTATATTTACAGACAGAAACACAGAATAAGAGAAGGAAAGTGGCACCAAGATAATAAATACCTCAGTGAAAGAGGCTAGATTTGAGCTTCGAATTATATCGACAGAGCTCTGATTCCAAACCTCCTGATCTGCTAAAGAGAACAGAATCATAGATTCATCTCTATGGTGGAGTAAAGATGGTCACAAAATCTTTGACACTTTTCCCATTGTGAGATGGAGTCTATGTCTCTTCCACTTGAACTCGGGTGGGCTCTGCGACTGCTCTGATGGATAGAATCTGGTGGAAATGACACTGGCGGTGTCTGGCCTTAAGAAACTGACAGCTTCTGCTTCCTATCACCTGGAACACTAACTATTGAAAGGCAGCTTCTATGTGAGTAGGATGACTACCCTGAGAGTACCATGTTGTGAGAAGCCAAGGCCATGTGAAGAGTCCATGGAGGATGAGACATTATGGGGAGCAAGAGAGAGACTGAAGAAGACCGAGATGCTGGACAGAGGAGTGAGACATAGGAGCCCTCTGGGAAGTCCATACCCAGCCCCAGTGACTCGGGCTGACAACACGTGAATCAGAAACAAGCTGCCCAGCTGCAGTCATCATGAATTCCCAATCCAAAATTTTAGGTAAATAATATAGTTGCTTGGGGACACTAAATGATGGATAGTGTGTTAGGCAGCAATAGATAACAGGAACAGATAGACAACTAGAAAAGGGGTGCTGCCATCACAAAAATCTAAAATATATAGTATGGTTTTTTTGTTCTTTTGTTTGTTTTTTGAGATGGAGTCTCACTCTGTTGCTAAGGCTGGAGTGCAGTGACACCACGTCGGCTCACTGCAACCTCCATCTCCTGGGTTCAAGCAATTCTCCTGCCTCAGCCTCCCAAGTAGGTGGGATTACAGGCACCCACCACCATGCCTGGCTAGTTTTCATATTTTTTTGTAGAGACAGGGTTTCACCATGTTGGCCAGGCTTGTCTCAAATTCCTGACCTCAGATGATCCACCTGCCTCGGCCTCCCAAAGTGCTGGGATTACAGGCATGAGCCACCCCTCCTGGCCAATATATAGTATTGGTTTTGGGAATGGACAGTGGGCAGAGACTGAAAAAGCCTCAAGGAAAGTGTTAATGAAGCCTGGAGGACAGAAGGTCATTATTGTGGGTCGGCAGGAACATGACACTTATTGTACAGTGGCAGCAGGTTTAGCAAAACTGTCATCTGAGAGCTTCTAGAAAATAAAATATAGGCCTAATAAACTGATGGGTTTTGCTAAGTAGATTTCCACATAGAATGTTAAAAGTGTCACCTGGTTCTTTGATCTGTACATGATAAAGTAAGGATGGGGGAAATAAGATAAGAAATATTTATTCAAATTTTTTGGCAGAATTTAGAGAAAATGTATAGCAGCCAGGACTTGTTGGCTTCAAATAGGACTATTTCTCATGTTTTCCTGATGGTGTCTCGCTGTGTTGCTGAGGCTAGCATCAAACTCCTGGCCAATCCCAGTGCTTGACATCCCAAAGTGCTAGGATTACATAGGATTACAGGTGTGAGCCACTGCACCCAGCCTAAGAAAACATTTTTAAAGCCAGAAATAGCCTCCAGGCAGAGATCAAAACCAGGGCAATAAGACAAAGACTCAGGGTAAAAGTTAAATCGAAGCTGCAACTGTAAATCCCTTTGATAAGACTTCCAAAAAATTTAAGTTGATGCTTTGTTGGCCCTTTCAGCTAGACAAAATATTTTCTTTTTCTTTTTGTGTTTTTGAGATGGAGTCTCGCTCTTGTCACCCAGACTGGAGTGCAGTGGTGCGATCTTGGCTCACTGCAACCTCCGTCTCCTGAGTTCAAGCAATTCTCCTACCTCAGCCTCCTGAGTAGCTGGGATTACAGGTGCCCACCACCACAGCCAGGTAATTTTTGCATTTTTAGTAGAGACGATTTCACCACGTTGGCCAGGCTGGTCTCTAACTCCTAAACTCAGGTGATCCACCTGCCTCGGCCTCCCAAAGTGCTGGAATTACAGGTGTGAGCCACTGCGTCTGGCCGGACAAAAGATTTTCTAGGATTTTAAGAGTGTGCCTTACAGGCCTATCTGTTAAACTAGCAGTTCCCAGCCTCTTTGGCACCAGCGATCAGTTTCATGGAAGACAGTATTTTTAAGGAGGAGGTTGGGGCCGGGAGGGGGTTAGAGGTTGGGGGATGTTTTCTGGATGAAACTGTTTCACTTCAGATCATCAAGCATTAGTTAGAGTCTCATAAGGAGCATATAACCTAGATCCCTTGCACGCGCAGTTCACAATAGGGTTTGTGTTTCTATGAGATTCTAACGCCACCGCTAATCTGACAGGAGGTGAAGCTCAGGTGGTAATGCGTGCTCACCCGCTGCTCACCTCCTGCTGTGTGGCCTGGTTCCTAACAGGCCATGACTGGTACCGGTCTGCGACCTGGGGGTTGGGGACCCCTTAAGATTCTAATAATCTTAAGGATATTGTCCCATTTTTAAGCAGCTTTGCAGAGGGCCCAGGGCAGAGAATAATCTACCTCAAAAAGATTTGCGGCCATGACTTTTATATAACACAACAGATTATAATTTGATACACAAGAAGCCCATGATGTTTTAAAAGAAATTATATCACCTTGGACTTGAAAAAGTCAGAATCAATATCAAATAAAAAAAAAAAAGTCCTTGGACTCCACACCAAACTAGTACAGCCAGGACTCAGAATGACAAATTTATTCCACATAAAACAAAGGCTATTTCTTAAGGAAAAAGAGGACTGACTTATAGGACCAAACCAAGACCCCAAAGGTCAGAACCAAAGGAAGCAGAGAATCCTACCAAAGGTTCAGGACCGGGGCCGCATCCAGGAGCTGGCAGCATCCACTGTCTGGATGTCAGTGTTGTTCTGGAGCAGCAACGGCCCTGAGCCTCTTGCTTTCCTCCTTTTAGAAAGGGCGTGTTTACACATTTCCACCCATCATGGTATGTTGGAGTGTGTGTGTATCTATGTGTGTGTGCGTGTGTGTGAGTGAGAGAGAGAGAGAGAGAGAGAGAAAGAGAGAGAGAGAGAGAGTTGGGGCAAGATAATTTATTTCTCTATTTCTAGGATTTCAGATTGAGAGGACATGCACTTGAGGAACCAAACCCAAGATTTATTTGTACCTGGATCTGAGATCTGGAACCTTGAGCCTAAGCTTAATAACGTAAGGGGATGAGACTTTTGGGGACTGCAGAAGATGATTAGCACATTTTCATGTGGGGAGAGTATTGTTTGTGACCACAGGGCAGAGTGTGGCACATCAAAGATGGCCACAAATTCTTTGACATTTCTCCCATTGATAAGTGGGAAGCTTGTGTTCCCCTGCTTAAATCTGGTTAGATCCTATGGCTGTTTTGATCAATTGAATATGGCCAAAGTGAAGTCGTGCCAGTTTCTTGAACCAGGTTTTAGGCAGTTGGCAACTTTCACTTCCTGTTCCTTGGAACTCTCAGTTTTGGGATCCAGCTACCTCTTGAGAAGTATGATTGTACTGACACTACCATGCCATGAGATGCCCGGCCACACAGAGGAGGAGGCATCGTGCAGAGAGAGAACCATAGAGAACCCATGTATCATGCATGAGCGAGAGTCATCTTGGAAGTGGATTCTCCAGTCCTAGCTGATGCCTCATGGATTAGCAAGAAACTCAGAATGCATGATGCATAAAACCCCTGAGCAAAATAAACAGGCAGTTTTGAGCTAGTACATTTAGGGTAGCTGATTATACAGCCACAGATGACCAGAACAACTTCTTGGAATTCACTATTTAATCAAAAGCACTTGCTCTTCCTGTCACGAAAATTGTTGGTTATACAAAATTGGAGTTTGTCTGACCTCATGACTTCTGGCCAATAGAATGCAGCAGAAGTGATGTCTCCATTTTGAGCCTGGGCCTCAGGAGGCTCGTGTCCTTCTGCTCTTTCTCTTGGAAGCTTTGGAGGCTGAGGACATGAGTTATCCCAGCTGCCTCCCTGGCTGACCACAAATTTATGAGCAAGCCAAGCTGAGGTCAGCTGAGCCCAGCAGCCTAGAAGAACCCGCCCCGTTGGACCCAGCCTAAATTGCCAACCCACAGAACCATGAACTGAAAAATGGTTATTGTTAAGCTGTAAGTTTTAAAGCGGTTTCTTAAATAGTGAGAGCTAACTTTAATAGTGATACAACAGCCTTCTATTTGATTTACTGCCAACCAAGAACAAAGTGGAGAAATATTGATTGTGCTGTCCAGTTTTAGGGAATTTGTTTACTTTCATTTCTTTACACATTGGAGGATGAAACCAATTAACTTTTAGGATTTCTGTGTAACGGAATATGATGAGGAACACAGCAACACTTCTGTGACATTTCTGCCAAAAACGAAAACCTGAACCTAATTATAAGAAAACATCAGATGAACCCAAACCGAGGGACATTCTTCAAAAGTGTCAAGGTCACAAAGGACAAGGACACACTAAGAAATTCTTCCAGTTTGAAGGAGACTAAAGAGATGTGACAACAAAAATTCAACATGTGATTCTGACTGGATCCTTCGACTAGAAAGAGCATTATTAGAACGCTGGGCAAAATGTGGGCATTTATGGTTTGTTTAGAGGAGTGCATTAGCATTACTTGCCTATTTTGGTGGTTGTATTGTGGTTATGTAGAAATGGCTTTGTTTATAGAAATGATACATGAAAGTATTCGGAAGTTTTGGAGCTTCATGTAAGTAACTTATTCTCAATAGTTCAGTTTACAAGTTTAAAAAGAAAAAGAATATTATAGAAAAGAATTGTTTTGTTTTGTTTTGAGACAGAGTCTCAGTCTGTCACCCAGGCTGGAGGGCAGTGGCACTTTCTAGGCTCACTGCAACCTCCATCTCCTGGGTTCAAGTGATAGAAAAGAATATTAATGTTATGGCAGTTCTAATCCCACAAGATAATAAAGAACAGGTTTCTCCCACTTAAGTCAATAATTTGTGTTTGATCATCAGACTTACTGCCCCCCCAAAAATACTCCTTGAGAGCCTATTTCTTATTATTTTTCCCTATTTATTTATTTATTTATTTATTTACTTACTTACTTACTGGAGACAGAGTCTCACTCTGTCTCCCAGGCTGGAGTGCAGTGGCGCAATCTCGGCTCACTGCAACCTCCACCTCCCAGGTTCAAGTGATTCTTCTGCCTCAGCCTCCTGAGTAGCTAGGATTACAGGCACATGCCACCAGGTCCAGCTAATTTTTATATTTTTAGTGGAGATGAGATTTCACCATATTGTCCAGGCTGGTCTCAAACTCCTGACCTCAGGTGATCCACCCGCCTTGGCTTCCCAGAGTGCTGAGATTACAGGCGTAAGCCACCATGCCCAGCTTCCCTCCATTATTTTAAATGAAAGAAAGTATATGCTTGGCATATCAAACTAGAGCACCTAATCAATTTCTATAACCTGGAACCAAAACACAGTCAAATGCCCATATATCAAAACATCATGCTAGTATGTAAAACATTTAAAACATCACTCTCTGATCACCAAATACTTAATATGGTTATTAACAAACTATTGCTTTGTGTGCAATATCTCAGCCACAATCCCACTTGCTGTCACTTGATGTGCTTTTCAAAATGGTCTACACATGATGACATGATATGAGTATGATATTCTACCAATTTTGTTTGACTCAAGACTATTCTTTATTCTTACTATTCTTTATTAAGATTTATTTCATCCATAGTTTTGTTTAAAATAAGGTATTGAATTTTAGGGAAAATTATACAATTTTCCTATATAAGCAGTGATTTAAAAAGTGTGCTAGAATAAGTATGTTTGATGAAGTTGGCAAGTATAATCCAAGAAGTATTCTAGTAAAAAAAAAAAATTATCTACAAAGACATAGGGGCTGTGCCTGTATATTAAAAAGCCACAATCAGTTCAGCTATAAGTCTTAAATAGATAGCTCAATGAAACAGAACAGATTTACCCTCAAATGAAAGAATTACATCTATACTATATAACACTATAAATATTTGGCAAGTGAATGAGATTATTGGCTAGCAATTGGAAAAACAGTTTAGACCTACACAACATTATGAAAATCATTTTCAGAGAATTTACAAAGTTAAACACTTTAAAACAGAAAATCTAGAAGAAAGTGGAACTGAATTTATTCATTTTATGCATTGGAAGAGTTTCTTAAGGATAGAAGCAACAGAAGTCAATAAAAGAAAACACACGGATTTGATTACAGTAAAATTTTAGAATTCTGTGTGTATGAGCTTAAAAGGAAAATAAACATTTACAGCAAATAGGAGACCAAAGCGTCAAATATTAAGAACTCACACAAATTAGCCCATCGCAGTGACTCATGCTTATAATCCCAGCACTTTGGGAGGCCAAGGTGGGTGGATCACTTGAGGTCAGGAGTTCAAGACCAGCCTGGGCAACATGGTGAAACCCCATCTCTACTCAAAATACAAATTTTAGCTGGGTGTGGTGGTGTGTGCCTGTAATCCCAGCTATTCAGGAGGATGAGGCATAAGAATCGCTTGAACACAGGAGGGTGAGGTTGCGGTGAGCCAAGATCGTGCCACTGTACTCCAGCTTGGGTGACAGAGCCAGACTTCGTCTCAAAAAAAATTTGAAAAAAGTCACACAAATCAATTAAAAAAAAATTAAGACAATGTAGGAAAGGGCACACCAAGACCATTTATAAGAGAAGAAATATGAAATTATGGGAAAAATGACTTTGCTTGTAGTCAGATAGAAATCATAACCCTGAGCTACCATAGCAATCTATTAAATTGAAGACATCATTAAAAATATCACACTATACAGTGGCAATGAAGGGTGTGGCAAACTAGCTGGGTACTCTGCACATAACTAGTGTACAAATAAAATAACAGAGCCCTTTGGGAAAGTAATTTGGTATGGTGACCATAAATATTAACACATTTTGACCTGTTATACTTTTGGAAGTTGCTCTTATTCTTGCACAAAAGTGATCTTTACAATATTGTTTACAATGGCAGAAGAAAGTGTCTGTGTTAGAGAGGGGGCAGAAACTAAATAGCTGGTAGTTAAGCAAGCTATGCTACCAACACTTCATGTAATGGTATGCAGTCATTAAAATAGCCTTAAAAATGAACAGAAGTGTCTGGGCACAGTGGCTTACACTTACAATTACAGGGATTACACACCTGTAATCCCAACATTTTGGAAGGCTGGAGCAATAGGATCATTTGAGCCCAGGAGTTTGAGACTAGCCTGGGCAATACAGTGAGACCTCATCTCTACAAAAAATTTAAAAAGTAGCTGAACATGGTAGCATGCATCTGTAGACCCAGTTACTTGGGGGCCTGAGATGGGAAGATTGCTTCAGTCCAGGAGGTCGAGGCTGCAGTGAATCATGATTGCACCACTAGACTCCAATCTGAGTGACAGAGTAAGATCCTCTCTCAAATAAAAAATGAAAAAATAAAAATTGGACGGGTACAGTGGCTCATGCCTGTAATCCCAGAATTCTGGGAGGCCACTAGGGGTGGATCACCTAAAGTCAGGGGTTCAAGGCCAGCCTGGCCAACATGGTGAAACCCTGTCTCTACTAAAAATACAAAAAATTACCCAGGCATGGTGGTGCATGCCTGTAGTCCCAGCTACTCAGGAAGCTGAGGCAGGAGAATCACTTGAACCCTGGAGGCAGAGGCTGCACTGCGCTGAGATTGGGCCACTACACTCCAGCCTGGGCAACAGAGTGAGACAATGTCATAAAAAATAAAATGAAACAGAAGTGATGATACTATGTCGAAAAAAAAGTAGAAGCCAAAATTGTATGCCCCGTCTGATTACACAACTTAATCAATGCATACGAATAAGTAGTAAGATTATACACCAGGATATTAACAATGGATGTGAGAAGTAATGAATCAATAAAAAATTATTTAAAAAATATTGTTTCTATTTGTCCAAATTAAAAGAGAACATATATTATCTTTACAACTTAAATATATATATAAAGAAAGAAGAGAGGAGGGATGATGTTATAGGCCACTGTAAAAAGTCAGTATCCCTCTGAGAGCTGATGACAACACTGCCTAAGATGGAGGTCATGCTCCAACCTGCCCAAAGAGTCTTTCCATGCAGTCACAGCTGCTGTAATACTTTACAAGGCTTCATAAACACATCAAATGCTTACTGGCCAGGAAATAAGCCTGGTAGTTAGATATTTTTGTTTATGTTCAACATAAAGTGTGTCTGTGTTTTTCAACTTTTCATAAGGTTAAGGTCACAGTGTTTTTCCATTATAAAATTGCTCACGTAAGAAAAAAAACACCCACAGTTGCACCATAGAAAGTGTTTTTATTATAGGAGTCATCAACAGACATAGGATCCATTTTTTCCCCCAAATATCATTTTAAATGTTCAAGTTGCATTTGTGCTGGTAGTATTTTAAATCAAGGAAGTACATTGGTAATATCATTTTACTTGTAGTTTTGCTGCTCCTTATATCGGAGGATGTTTAAAGTGAATGTAATATAGTAGGGGGTAATCTTCCATTGAGCTTGATAATTTTATCAGCAAAATGCCAGGGGAGAAGGAATATAATGTTCTCTTTGAATTGCATTTTTGCAACCTGAGATTCAAGTTCAGGTTTCTTGATGCACCCTTGGGCATTGAATATGAATTAATTATTGTGTCCAATTTCCTCCACCTAGCCCCTAAGGCAAGTGCAAACAAGCCATCAACATCACCCCCATGGCCACTAGAGATCATATCAAAGGAAAGCACAGAATGGCACAATGTTCCACTGGTAAGAAGTTGTTTTTTTTTGTTATTTTTGAGACGGAGTCTCACTCTGTCACCCAGGCTGGAGTGCAGTGGTGTGATCTCGGTTCACTGCAATCTCCGCCCCCTGGGTTCAAGGGATTCTCCTGCTTCAGGCTCCTGAGTAGCTGGGATTATAGGTATGCACAAGCACACCCAGCTAATTTTTGTATTTTTAGTAGACATGGGGTTTCACCATTTTGGCCAGGCTTGTCTCGAACTCCTGACCTCATGTGATCCGCCTGCCTCAGCCTCCCAAAGTGCTAGGATTACCAGCATGAGCCACCTCACCTGGCCCAGTGGTAAGAATTTATCCATTGGGAAGGACTGAAGGGAGAGTCAGGTTGGCCCAAATTGGAAGCTATTCGATACACTTAATATCTTCTAATTTAATTCACACTTTCCAGGTGTAATTTAATTCACACTTTCCTGCCTATAAAGGGGAAGGCAGGCCTTATGCCAGGCTGCATGCTGCTAATGGGGTTGCCACCCATTCTTAGCGGGAAAATGGTTCTTTATGACACGTGTGAGATTTTGGCCTCAAAGAATGACTCACAAAATAAAGCAGATATGGGTCTTTCTAAAGCTCTTGCTTCTCCAAAAGATTTTTAAAACCCTCAGAGTATTTTATTTCCTATGATTTTTTAAGTCCCTAATAAATAATGATGGGCCTGTAATCCTAGCACTTTGGGAGGCTGAGGCGGGCGGATTACTTGAGGCCAGGAGTTCGAGACCAGCCTGGCCAACATGACAAAACCATCTCTACAAAAAATACAAACATTAGCAAGGCATGGTGGTGTGCACCTGTGGCCCCAGTTACTCAAGAGGCTGAGGCACAAGAATCTCTTGAACCCACGAGGCAGAAGTTGCAGTGAGTGGAGATCGCGCCACTACACTCTAGCCTGGATGGCAGAGAGAGACACTGTCTCAAAAAAACACCGCAAAACAAAACAATCAAGTAAAAATGAAAAAATATAATGATAGGATTAATAAAGAAATTTCCTTCTTTTGTCCTCTAAAATGTATGTGCCTGCTCTCAGATTGTCTTTTTGTCTTGGCTGCCATTCTGCATAAAATCTCTCACTGAAGCACTCAAAAGGCTAGTCCTATGGGAAGAAAAATAGAATAGCTTTTCCTATTCTTTTTATTGGAGATGTAAGTGAAAAACTTCTTTCCTCTTAATGTAAGTTTTAGGGCAAAATTCTTGAGAAAGACTTTATAAATCACCTATGAGTTTAATTCTGTACAAGGGAGTATTTTTAAAATAAACATAATAAACATTATTATTAACAACAATGAATAATAATGGAAGCTAGCAGAGAGACTATACAGTAACATGGTCAAGAAGTGGATGAGAGTCAGACAGACTGGCATAGAATCCCAAGCTAGTAATGGTCAAGACAGCGATTTTACTGCCTCTCTAGAGGCCATTATTATTGGTGATGGTTTGTTATTTCTTGTATGGCTAAGGTAATAGGTAGGTGAGGAGGAGGGAGGCCAAATACCAAGAGAGAGCTGGAGAGGCAGCCAGGACCAGATTATGAAAGGCCTTGCTTCTGAGTTTGGATTGAATTATAAGCTTGACATTCACTGGAAAAAATGTATCTTAGAGAGAATGACATACACCTTAGACATTCTGGCTCATGATGCAGAATGCAAGGCTAGGGCAAGAGTGGAGACATGACCTGCTAGGATAATACAGTGGTCCAGTGAGAGGCCACAATGTTAGAGACAGTGGAGATGGGAACAAATTGGTATGTTCTGAATTTATCTAGAAGTTAGAATCCACAGGACATGGAGATATGCTAGAAGTGTCAAGAATGAATACTACCTTACAGAATTAAAGACAAGGTGTGACTCTCCTGGTGTCTATTGTGTATTAACAGGGACCATCTGACACATGGTAACTTAATCCGGAAGAAGAGTAAATCTAGGTAGTTTTGTACAGGCTTTTTGGACAAGACCCCTTTCAGGCCCTGACTAGTTGCTCAGCCCATTGACCCACAGGACTGGCCATCAGAATACATTCAAGCGACTCATACTTTTTATAAGCTTTGGATTCGTAATTGAAAAATCTAAATCCTTCATGCTGTCTTTTAAGTACAATACTAATTTTTGTTTAGTAAAGATTGTTAATTATATTTTCTTTACTAAATCTATATCTTTATGTAAAAGAAGAAAAATTAATCTTTACTTTAAAAATCCTTATACAATATGTGTGTGTGTGTGTGTATATATACACATATGTGTGTGTGTATATATATATACGTGTGTGTGTGTGTGTATATATATATATACACATATATAATTTTTTTTTTCTTTCAGATGGAGTCTCGCTCTGTTGCCAAGACTGGAGTGCAATGGCGTGATCTCAGCTACTGCAACCTCCGCCTCCCAGGTTCAAGCGATTCTCCTGCCTCAGCATCCCGAGTAGCTGGGATTACAGGTGATCACCACCACACCCAGCTAATTTTTGTGTTTTTAGTAGAAATGGGGTTTTGCCATGTCGGCCAGGCTGGTCTCAAACTCCTGACCTCAGGTGATCCGCCCACCTCAGCCCTTCAAAGTGCTGGGATTACAGGTGTGAGCCACCATGCCTGGCCTATAAAAAGTATTTTTAAAATTTAAAAGCAATTTAAATATCTAGGCAAGTTACCCAAATCTCCAGTTCCTTAAATTGTAAGTAGCTGCATGGCCTGTTTGTAGCTTTCCCTTGGTGTGTTCTTTCTAAAGCATAAATCAATTTTGAAAGAAAAAGCCAATGTTTCAAGTGGTATTTACTGAATTCAGAGCCTTGATACAAGTATGGAAATAAGTATACCATGATTGGATAGTATTTAAAAAATCAGAATTAACAGCCCAGGTGTGGTGGCTCACGCCTGTAATCCCAGCACTTGGGGAGGCTGAGGTGGGCCAATACGAGGTCAGGAGATTGAGACCACCCTAGCCAACAGGGTGAAACCCCATCTCTACTAAAATACAAAACAAAACAAAAAAATTAGCTGGGTGTGAAGGCGCGTGCCTATAGTCCCAGCTACTTGGGAGGCTGAGGCAGGGGAATAGCTTGAACTCGGGAGGCGGAGGCTGCAGTGAGCTGAGATTGCGCCACTGCACTCCAGTCTAGCAACACAGCAAGACTCCATCAAATAAATAAATAAATAAATAAATAAATAAATAAATAAATAAAATAAAATAAAAATCATAATTAACAAATATCCCATTCTGACTTTGCTTAATTTTTATGATTATTAATATATTTTAAAATCCTGTTTGCTTTTTTCCCCTGGAGACTGGTTTTTGTCTCTTTCATTAACTTTATTGTTTACACTGAGAAACAATTCCTCAAAGGTAAGAAAAAAAGTTAGTTAAAGACTTAATATTGTTTTAACTTAATATATTACTTTACTATTCAAGCATTTGTTCTATGATGACAATAAATTAACCCTAGCCTTTTTATATAAAAAAGAAAAATCTGTATCATACTATTTATCTTTCTAACTTAGAGCATACCATTTAGGTCACATATACTTTCCAGAGTTATAAATCAGAATTTGTGTGTATTAATTTAGTAATATCTTTAATGAATTGACTATAGTCAATAAACAGTTAATGTTAATGATGATAACCACTTGCCTTTGTGTTATGCTACAGCTTACCTAGTGCTTTCATTTTTTTAATCTTATTTATCATCTCAAATGGTCTGTAACATAAATGAACTAGGTACTAATCCTTCTTTTAAATATGAGAAAACAGAAACTGAAGAACCAAGTATCTTCCTCAAATATCAACTATTGGTAAGGGGGAAAGTCAGCCTTGAAAACAAGTCTCTGGGTAGTGCCTTTTTCTATCACAAACCATTGTGTTTGTCAGTTGCGAGTTAGTAAAACCCAGGATATATTTTAGAAATAAATGAGAACAGATTCAAGATTATCCTTACACTAACATAACTTTTGTTTGCCTGCCACTGTTGCCTTTTTGAATCAGAGAAAAAGTTTTGGACTTTTGGTTAATATTTTGCAGAATTGTGGCCAAACTTGCATCCCCCTATCGTTGTGGGTTGAACCGTATAGCTCAAAAAAGATATGTCAACGTTCTCACACTCGGTACCTCAGAATGTGACCTTATTTGGAAATAGGGTAATTGCAGATGTGATGAGTTAAGCTGAGGTCCTGCTGGAGTAGTGTGGGCCCTGAATCCAATATAATTTTTGTCATTATAACAAAGAATGCCATGTGAAGAGACAGAGATGCACAGAAGAAGACAGCCATATGAAGCTGGAAGCAGAGGTTGGAGTTGCACCGTCACAAGCCAAGAAATGCCTGAGGCCACCAGAAGCTGAAAAGAGGCAAGAATAATCCTCCTCAGAGGTGTCAGAGGGAGCATGGCTCTGCTGATGCCTTGATTTCAACCTGTAGCCTGCAGAACTGTGAGACAATACAACTCTATTTTCTTAAGCCACCCGGTCTGTGGTACCTGGTTATGACAGTCCTAGGAAACTAATACACCTATGGAAGTACACTGTGTTTGGGTAAGTGTGGTTTTAAAGAGAATATGGCTGGGTGCGGTGGCTCATGCCTGTAATCCCAGCACTTTGGGAGGCTGAGCTGGGCAGATCACCTGAGGTCAGGAGTTCAAGACCAGCCTGGCCAACATGGCCAAACCCCATCTCTACTAAAAAATACAAAAATTAGCTGGGTGCAGTGGCACATGCCTGTAATCCCAGCTACTCGGGAGGCTGAGGCAGGAGAATCACTTGAACCTGGGAGGCAGAGGTTGCAGTGAGCTGAGATCACACCACTGCACTCCAGCCTTGGCAACAGAGCTAGACTCCATCTCAAAAATAAAATAAAATAAATAAATAACGATTTCTTCAAAGCTGTACAGAAGTCTGTGGTTGCTGACTATGAAATTTTGTGGCTAGCTAGACGTCTGCAAAGTTCATCATCAATGTTCATTAAGGGTCCTAGTGCCTTACCCATGTAATCTGAGTCTTGGGAAGGCTGTTTTAGATGGCACAAATTGCCAGAGTGACCAAGGCAATCAGGCAGTGATGAAGGGCCTGAGCAAGGAGTCTGCCTCCAAAGATTGCCCCAAGAAAAGTTAGGATTGGGCATTTCCAGGGCAAGTGATCCCTGACTTAGCTCTAAAATTCTCAGCTGGAAGTGAGGCTCCAGTGGAGCATTGGGATTCTTGGCCATCCCCGTATTTCAAGGACATGTCTTGGGCACAGTAGATATCAGGACAAAAGTGCAGGACTTTGGGGTTAATACTTGAAGGGCAAGCAGTGGACTGATGGTGACTGCTGAAGACCCAGTGGACAGACTTGTAATTTCATTAATGAATTCATACAAATACATGGGAATGGGAAATGCTGGTACCTCAGCTATGGATTTGCAGATCCTGGGCTAAACATGTCACCTGTAGGCTAACAGTTGATGATGGTATTGTTTCAAAACAGAATAATCCAGAATGTTTAGCAGTTTGTTTATAATTTAGATCCCAAGAGTCCTAGTCTAGGAAAGATTCATCCCTACAACCCCCAACCTACCAGTCAGCTGAGGGCTTGTAGCAGTCAGGATCCTGGGAAAAAGGAGGTGACACTCTCTAACTGAGTAATTAAGGTGATTTTAGTAAAAGTACTATTTGCAAATGTGTTGGCAGGATTTAAAAAGAGCAACAAAAGACTGTACCCTACTTTAGGCTAGTCACAGCAGGGAGCCATTTCCACATCTTGGTGGGAAGGGACAGAGGAAGGGAGAAGTTACCAAGGCTGGGAGACAGCTGCTGTCTTCAAGGCTGCTGCCAGGAGCTGTGCATTCAGGAGAGGCCTGCACAAAATCCACAGGGCCTGGATGGAGCAGTGTCAGGGCAATAAATCCTAAGCCTCACTCTCCCCTTACTGCATCTCCTGCTAGAGACTCTCACTGGTGAACCCCAACTAGAAGTAGGAGGGCAAGGGAACCCATGGGTGTGATCCATGCAGTTAGCTTTCGGGGATGCAGGACAAAATGAGGACTATAGATGGAGGGAATAGCCAAGTAAATGAAGATAACCAGCACAGGCAACCAGGATCCTTCCAATTGCAAGTGACAGAACCCTATCATAAACTAACTTAGATAAAAAAGGAAATTGATTGGAAGTTGCTATGGTTTGAAGGTTTGTGTCCTTCCAAAATTCACATTGAAGCCTAATCTCCAATACAGCAGTGTTAAATAGTGTGGCCCTTTGGAGGTGATCAAGTCATGAGGACAGAGTCCTCATGGATGGATTCAGTGACCTTATAGAAGAGGTTAAAGGGAGCTCCCTGCCGCTTCCACCATGTGAGAACACAACAACAAGGCACCATCTATGGAGCAGAGTACTAGCCCTTATCAGTCACTGAATCTGCTGGCACGTTGATCTTGGCTTCCCCAGCCGCCAGAACTGTGAAAAATAAATTTCTGTTCTTTATAAGTTACCCAGTCTTAGGCATTTTGTCATAGCAGCCCAAAAGGGCCAAAACAGAATTTGGTAGTAAGAAATGGGATGTTGCTATAAATACCTGAAAATGTGGAAGTAGCTTTGGAACTGGGTAACAGGTAGAGGCTGGAAATGTTTGGAAGTGAACACTAGAAAAAAAACTATATTGTCATGAACAGGACATTAAGGGTGATTTTGGTGAGGGCTCAGAAGAAGAGGTGGGCAGTACAGAATTCTTCAATCTTCTTAGTGATTAAGAAATAATTAACAGAATGTTGGTAGAAATATGAACAGTAAGGGCCATTCTGATGAAGTCTTAGATGGAAATGAGAAACATGATACTGGAGATGGAGTAAAAGCCATCCTTGTTATAAAGCGAAAAACAACTTGGCTGAATTGTATTTGTGTCCTAGTGTTTTGTGGAAAACAGAACTTAAGAGTGATGAATTAGGATATTTGGTGGATGAAATCTCTGAGCAAAGTGTTGAGGATGCAGCTTGACTTCTCTTAACTGCTTATAGTAAAATGTGAGAAGAGAGAAGCAAACTGAAGACAGAATTTTAACCACAAAGAAGACAGAACATAACGATTTGGAAAACTCTCATCCTGGCCAGGTAGTAAAGAATAAGAAAGTATGCCTGGCAGAGAAAACCAAGGGTGTGGCCAAAAGATCATTTGATGAGGAGATTAGCATGAATGAAGGAAGCCATGTGCTATTCATCAAGACAATGGAAGAATGACGCTGAAGGCATTTTGGAGATCTTTGGGGCTGCCACTCCCATCACAGGCCCAGAGTGCCAGAGCCTTGAGGGCAGAACAGATTCCAATGGAAGAGCCCAGATGGAAGTGCCCATGTGACCTCGAGACTCCTGCCTAGGGCCACCTTAAGTTCCTGTCACCCACGTTCCAGTGTAGAGCTCCTCTGGTGCCCCACATGTGGCTCCAGTAGGCCCATGTGCAGGGTGGTCAGCTATGGCCACACCTCTGGAGGGCACAAGTGGTAAACCCTGGCAGTATCCACGTGGTGCTAACTCTTACAGGCACAAAGACTGCAAGAGCTTGGGGGCATGGCTATGTCCACCTAGATTTCAAAGGATGTCCTGGAGATACTTGGGGCCTAGGCAGAGAATTGCTGCAAGTGTGGAGCCACTGCAGAGAGCTCCCACCAGGGCAATCTCTAGCGGAGTCATAGGAGTGGGGCACCCCTGAGACCCCAGAACTCTAGTGTTACCATCATGCAGGCCAGCCTGGAAAAGCCACAGGCACATGACTCCAGTGTGTGAGAGCTACTGCATGGGTGGCACCAAACAAAGCCATAAGGGCAGGGCTTACCAGAACTTTGGGGGTCCAACTGTACCCCCAGTGTGTCCAGCAGGTGGGGCGTGTAGTTAAAGAAGATTATTCTGGACACTTAAGATTTAATGTTTGTCCTGATGGATTTTGGGTTTGGTTGGCATCTGTTACTTTTTCTTGTTTTCTATTTCTCCCTTTGGAATGGGAATGTCTGTTCTATGCCTGTCTAAGCATTGTGTTTTGCAAGCAAATTTTTTTGACTTCACAGACTCACAGCAGGAGGGGGAATTTGACTCAGGATGAATCATACCTCGAGTGTCACCTATATCTGATTTAGAGGAGACTCTTTAGACTTTTAAGTTGATACTGGAACAAGTTAAGACTTGGGGGCTATTGGGATGGAATGAATGCATTTCGTATGGGAGAAGGACTTGAATTTTAGTGAGCAAGGGGTGAAAGGCTATGATTTGAATGTTTGTGCCTCCTCCATAATTCATGTTGAAACTTAATCTCCAGTGCAACAGCATTAAGTAGTGGGTCTTTAGGAGGTGATTCAGTCATGAGGGCAGAGCTCTCATGGATGGAATCAGTGACCTTATATAAGAGGTTGAAGGGAGCTCCATTGCCCTACCACCATGTGAGGGTGCAGCAAGAAGTCATCACATTGCAGCTGACAGCAAGGCCTCACGAGACATGAATCTTCTGGTGCTCCAATCTTGGCCTCTTTAGCTTCCAGACCTGTGAAAAATAAATTTCTGTTGTTTATAAATTGTCCAGTCTTAGATATTAGGTTATCGCCTATTACAGCACAGACTGAGGCAGACATTGGTAGTGAGAAGTGGGGTGAGTGCTATAATAAATACCTGGAAATATGGAAGTGGCTTTGAAACTGGGTTATGGGTAGAGACTGGAACAGTCTTAAAGTAAATACTGAAAAAAAAAAAAAGGCTGTATTGCCATGAACAGAGCACTAAGGGTGATTCTGGTGAACACTCAGAAGAAAAAAGATCCTTGATCTTCTTAGTGATTATTTAAGTGGTTCTGATCAGAATGCTGGTGGAAATATGGACAGAAAAGGCTATTTTGATGAGTTCTTAGAAATTAAAACAAGGTATTGGAAACTGGGGGAATGGCCATCCTTGTTACCACATGGCCAAGAACTGAATTACGTCCAAGTCCTACACTTTGTGGAAGTCAGAATTTAAGAGTGATAAACTAGGATATGTGGCAGAAGAAATTTCTAGGCAGCAAAATATTCAGGGCGGTGCATGGCTTCTTTTAACTGCTTATAAAAATGGGAGAAGATGAGAAAATGTGAGAAGAGAGAAATGATTTAAAGACAGAATTTATCATTAAAAGGGAAGTAGAAGTTAAAGATTTGAAAAATGTTCAGCCTGCCATGTAAAGAATGAAAATAAGTGTGTTCAGGAGAGAACACCAAGGGTGTGGCCAAGCAACCATTTGATGAGGAGATTAGTAGAGACAGGAGGAAGCCAGGTGCTATTCATCAAGAATATGAATGGGAGAATGACCCTGAAGGCATTCTGGAGATCTTTGAGGCTACCAAGCCCATAACAAGCCAGAGTGACAGGGCCTTGAGGGCAGAATGGTTTCCAGGAAAGAACCCAGGATTCCCATGGAATATAGGAGTTCACTTAGGCCATCTTAAAAGTCTCTGCTCCCAGCATTCTTGTGCAGTCCTTCTCACCTGCCCCGGTTGTGGTTTAACCAGGAACATGTGGCTTGGAATACCTCTCTGTAAGGTACAGGTCATAAGCCTTAATGGCATCCATGTGGTGTTAATTCTGCAGGCTAGCAGAATGCAAGTGCTGTAAAGGTATGGCTGCCTCCAGTTAGATTTCAAAGGATGCCTTAGAGACCTGCAGAGCCTAGACAGAGAACTGTCACAGGAGCAGGGGTGCCAAAGAGAGCCCCCACTAGAGAGATGCTTATTGGAGTTAAGAGGGGAGGGCCACTGCAGAAAGCTGCCTCTAGGGCAGGGCTCAGTGGAGCCATGGGAACAGGGCTGTCCCCAAGACTCCAGACCTGTGGAGCCACCAGTGTGCAACACCCGCCTAAGAGAGCCACAGGCACCTGACTCCAACCTGTGAGCACTTTAGTGTGTGTAGTGTCCAGCAAAGCCATGGACACAAGGCTGCCAAGAGACTTGGAGGTTTAACCCCTGTCCCAGTGTGTCCAGAATCCAGAACATGGTGTCTAAGAAGATTATTCTCTAGCCTCAAGATTTAATGTTGTTTGCCTTGTTGGGTTTTGGTCTTACTTGGAATCTGTCACCCCTTATTCTTCCCAATTTCTCCTTTGTGGAATAGAAATGTCCAAATTGTATTTTGGAAGCACATAACCTGTTTGGTTTTGCAGGCTCACAGCTGGAAGGAACTTTGTCTCAGGGTGAATTGTGCCTTGAGTATTATCTATATCTGGTTTAGATGAGACTCTAGACTTTAAACTTTTGAGTTGATGCTGGAATGAGTTAAGACTTTGAGGGATGGAATGAATATATTTTGCACGTGAGAGAGACATGAATTTAGGGGAGCCAGAGTGGAATGCTGTGGTTTGAATATGTCTCTTCCAAAATTCAGGAGTTGAAGCTTAAGGACAATGTGATAGTGTTAAGAGGTAGGGCCTTTAAGAGGTGATTGGGTCATGAGAGCTCTTCCTCTCATGAATGGGATGAAGGCCCTTATGAAAGAGGCTTCAGGCCAGGCATGGTGGCTCACGCCTATAATCCCAGCACTTTGGGAAGCCGAGGCAGGTGGATCACTTGAGGTCAGGAGTTTGAGACCACCTGGCTAACATGGCAAAACTCTGTCTCTACTAAAAATACAAAAATTAGCCAGGTGTGGTGGCACATGCCTGTTGTCCCAGCTATTCGGGAGGCTAAGGCCAGAGAATCTCACTTGAACCCAGGAAGTGGAGGTTGCAGTGAGCTGAGATCGCACCACTGTACTCCAGCCTGGGAGACAGAGTGAGACTCCATCTCAAAAATAATAATAATAATAATAATTAATTAATTTTAAAAAAGAGGTTTCACACAGTGTTTGCTTCTCTTGCCCTTCCACCTTCTGCCATGTGAGGACATAGTGTTTCTCCCTTCTGGGGATGCAACCACAGTGCACCATCCTGGAAGCAGAGAGCAGCCTTCACCAGACAACTGAACCAGCAGCACCTTGATTTTGGACTTCCTAGTCTCCAGAATTGTGAGAAAATAAATGTATGTTCTTTATAAATTACTGCATCTCGGGCATTTTGTTATAGCAGCATAAATATACTATATTAGGCCATTCTTGCATTGCTATAAAGAAATACCTGAGACTGGGTAATTTATAAAGAAAAGAGATTTAATTGCCTCACAGTTCTACAGGCCTCATGAGAAGCATGGTGCTGATGTCTGCTCACCTTGTGCTGAGGCCTTAGGAAGCTTACAGTCATGGCAGTAAGTAAAGTAGGAGCATGCATTTCACATGGTAAAAGCAGGAACAAGAGAGAGAGTTGGCAGGGAGGTCCCACACAGTTCTAAATGACAAGATCTCATGACAACTCACTCACTATCACAAGAATAGCACCAAGGGGATGGTGCTAATCCATTCATGAGAAATCTACCCCTGTGATTCAATCACTTCCCGCCAGGACCCACCTCCAACATTAGGGTTTACAATTGAACATGAGATTTGGGTGGGGACAAATATACAAATTATATCGCAGGCTGAGACAAACACTCTCTGATATGGTTTGGCTGTGTCCCCACCCAAATCTTATCTTAAATTATACTCCCATAATTCCCACATGTTGTGGGAGGGACCTGGTGGGAGATAATTAAATCATGGCGATGGTTTCCCCCATACTGTTCTCGTCATAGTGAATAAGTCTTATGAGATCTGATGGTTTTATCAGGGGTTTCTGCTTTTGCATCTTCCTCATTCTCTCTTTGCCTGCTGTTATCCACATAAGATGTGACTTGCTCCTCTTTACCTTCCGCCATGATTGTGAGGCTTCCCAAGCCACGTGGAACTGTAAGTCCAGTTAAACCCCTTCCTTTGTAAATTGCCCAGTCTCAGGTATGTCTTTATCAGCAGCATGAAAATGGACTAATATAGTAAAATTGTACCAGTGAAGTGGGTTGTTGCTGAAGAGATACCCCAAAATCTGGAGGCAATTTTGGAACTGGGTAAGGGGCAGAGGTTGGAACAGTTTGGAGGGCTCAGAAGAAGACAGGAAAATGTGGGAAAGTTTGGAACTCCCTAGAGACTTGTTGAATGGCTTTGACGAAAATGCTGATAATGATATGGACAATGAAATCCAGGCTGAGTTGGTCTCAGATGGAGATGAGGAACTTACTGGGAACTAGAGCAAATGTGACTCTTGATATGTTTTAGCAAAGAGACTGGTGGCATTTTGCCCCTGCCCTAGAGACTTGTAGAACTTTGAACTTGAGAGAGATTATTTAGGATATCTGGCCGAAGAAATTTCTAAATAGCAAAGCATTCAAGATGTGACTTGGGTGCTGTTAAAAACATTCAGTATTAAAAGGGAAACAGAGCATAAAAGTTTAGAAAATTTGCAGCCTGACAATGAGGCAGAAATTTACATAAGTAACGAGGCACAGAATGTTAATCCCTAAGGCAATGGGGAAAATATTTCTAGGGCATGTCAGAGGTCTTCACGGCAGCTCCTCCCATCACAGGTCTGGAGGCATAGGAAGAAAAAGTGGTTTCATGGGCGAGGTCCAGCATCCCCGAGCTGTGTGCAGCCAAGGGACTTGATGCCCTGCGTTCGAGCTGCTCCAACCATGGCTGAAAGGGGCCAACATAGAGCTCAGGCCATGGCTTCAGATGGTGCAAGCCCCAAGCCTTGGCAGCTTTCATGTTGTGTTGAGCCTGTGGGTGCACAGAAGTCAAGAATTGAGGTTTTGAAACCTCTACCTAGATTTCAGAAGATGTATGGAAATGCCTGGATACCCAGGCAGAAGTTTGCTGCAGGGGTGGGGCTCTCATGGAGAACCTCTGCTAGGGCAGTGCAGAAGGGAAATGTGGGGTCAGAGCCCCCACACAGAGTCCCTACTGGGGCACTACCTAGTGGAGCTGTGAGAAAAGCATCCCCATCCCCTAGACTGTGAATGGTAGATCCACTGGCAGCTTGCACCATGCACTTGGAAAAGCTGCAGACTCTCAACACCAGTCCATGAGAGTGACTGGGAGGGAGGCTGCACCCTGCAAAGCCACAGGGGTAGAGTTGCCCAAGACTATGGGAACCTACCTTTTCATCAGTGTGACCTGGATGTGTGACATGGAATCAAAGGAGTTAACTTTGGAGCTCTAAGATTTGACTGCCTCTTTGGATTTCAGATTTGCCTGGGGCCTGTAGCCCTTTTGTTTTGGCCAATTTCTCCCATTTGGAATGGCTCTATTTACCCAATGTCTGTATCCCCTTTGTATCTAGGAAATAACTAACTTCCTTTTGATTTTACAGGCTCATGGGCGGAAGGGACTTGCCTTTCTCAGATGAGACTTTGGACTGTGGACTTTTGAGTTAATGCTGAAATGAGTTAAGACTTTGGGGAACTGTTGGGAAGGCATGATTGATTTTGAAATGTGAGGACATGAGATTTGGCAGGAACCAGGGTGGAATGATATGGTTTAGCTCTGTGTCCCCACCCAAATCTCATCTTGAATTGTACTCCCATAATTCCCACGTGTTGTTGGAGGGACCTGGTGGGAGATAATTGAATCATGGAGGTGGTTTTCCCCATACTGTTCTCATGGTAGTGAATAAGTCTCACGAGATCTCATGGTTTTATCAGGGGTTTCTGCTTTTGCAACTTCCTCATTCTCTCTTTGCCTGCTGCCATCCACGTAAGATGTGACTTGCTCCTCTTTGCTTTCCATCATGATTGTGAGGCTTCTCCAGCCATGTGGAACTGTAAGTCCAATTAAACCTCTTTCCTTTGTAAATTGCCCAGTCTCAGGTATCTTTTTCAGCAGTGTGAAAATGGACTAATACACTCCCTATGCAAATTGTGTCCTAAGAGTGCGATTCATTTGCTGTTCTCTGGGAACAGCCTATGTCACCATGTCTGGCTGACTCCTTTTCTTTCATCTCCTACCTTTCCTGATCCTACTAATCACTAGAGACCCTGCTCAAGTCTTACCATCTCCATGAGAATATCCCTGCTCCATCCAGGGGAAAGGAAACTTTCTGCCCCTGCTCTTCTGCTACGTATCAGAAAGCTGTTTACACATCTGTCAAGGCCAGCTTTTCATCACAACTAGTGATCTACATCAGTCTCCCTCATGAAACTGCAAGATCCTAAAGGGAAAGCCTCCTATATTCTGGACACACTGCCATAACCTACATGCCCACATCCACACCCACACTTGTGCTTGGCACTGGGCTTGTGTGTTTTTGATGGAAGGAATCTTGGGAGCTGTGGGAAGGAATGAGGACTTGACTCTCATTTCGTGCCCTCCCCCCACTTCACATACTCTCACTAGCTTTCTCCTTCTTCCCATGTCTCCTGTCTGCTCTTGGCTTTTCAGTGGTTGGTTATAAATATGGTCACTTTTCTTATCCACATTGGGATAGATTTAAGATTGAACTTTGACTTTTAAAAGCATGTGCCTAAGACACTGAGCTTGTAAATCTACCCTGGTTAAACATGTGACAAGTGTTGTAAAGCAAATGTGACTGTATTTCCTTTTAGAAACTGATGTTCCTCATAAATGTCAGAACTGAAATCTTTTAGGGAATGATATTTTTACAAGAACTTTTAGAAAAGTGTTGATTACTTAAGCCACATTAGTCAAAGGTATATAGGATCAAACATCATTTGCCTATCCAAAGGGAGAGCTCAGCCTGACCTTGGCAGCTGTGGTTGCATTATAACTTCTTTTGTTCAGAGACATTTTGCTTTGAAAATGGTTTACACTTCACTGTTCAGAAACAGAAGTAAAACTGTTCATAGAGTGGATTGAGGGTCAACGGGCTTTCCTTCTTTCTTTTTTGGTGTTAACCACAGATGTCTTTAACTGAACATGGCCTTTCTAAATGACCCTTTCAGTTTCTATAGCTACTACTTTGTGGACTAAAGTTCAACAGTTTGTGGGCTGGCCAATTTGACTTGGTAACCCCCTAAGCACACTCTGGAACAAAGTAAAAGACATAACATCTCTGTGAAGAGAGCTGCTGAAATTCAGGTAAACAACAAGCCCTGATGATGACCAACAAGTCTTATGATGACCAGTTAATAGTACATCTGTTCCAGGCCTTAGTAATCAACCAAACTGCAGCTTCTAATTATTAAAGCCACCATCTTCGTTTGCCCAACTAGGTAAAAGAGAGAATGTTAACCTTTCTGTCACTTCCAGGACATCAAAAAAGCAATTCCCCCTCCCTCTTCTTTTCTCCATCAAACTAAGAAGGAGAAAGAAAATAAGGAAGGAAAAAACCTGAATATTTCTACAATCAAACAACGGAAATTTTAACAACTTTTCAACAATAAGTGTAATGTTTCCTAGACAAGAATCTTTAATATAGTTGAGTAAACCAGAAACTCTAAACTATTCCTCTTTTAGCACTCAGCCCCCGTAATGACATATTATTGAATCCACATTTTGACACTAACTGTGATAATTTTTCTAGAAGCAAAATGGAGCAGCAGTACAATGGATGTGATGACATTCAAAGTGGTTGGGACGTGTTGACTGACAGAGGACCAAGAAGGAGCATTGAAGATGGTTTTGCAAGTTTAAGCCTAATGACTGGGAAAATGTGTAACCGAAGTAGGAAATCAACAGGGGAGCTAGTTTTATGAAGCAGTTGCTTAGTTCAAGTTTAGATGTTGGGTTTGAGGTAGAGACAGCAGTATGTTCAGTGGAGGCCTACGGGGGCAGATAAAATGGAACCTACAAGATATTGGACATAAAATATAATGCCGCTTCTGGTGCTGCTCCCTAAGATATGTTTTGCATAGGAAGTACAATGGTCTTTCTTAAAATAGGGTGTATAGAGTGATCCAGAGAGGCAAATGATTACATATTTATGGTCTGTACTTGTCAAAAGTCAGGGCTGAAAATTTTGGGGGATTGGTAATAACGGCCCTGTATTAGTCATTTTTTGCATCACTATGAAGAAGTACCTGAGGCTGAGAAATTTATAAAGAAAAGAGTTTTAGTTGGCTCATGGTTCTGCAGGCTGTGCACGAAGCATGGTGCCAGCATCTGCTTCTGGTTGGGACCTCAGGAAGCTTCCAATAATGGCAGAAGATGAAGCAGTATCAGGTGTATCATGTGGTCAGAGTGGGAATAAGAGAGAGAAGGGGAAGGTCCCAGACTCTTTTAAACAACCAGATCTCGAATGAATTAACCAAGTGAGAACTCACTCATCACCATGGGGATGGCACTAAGTCATTCATGAAGAATCCACCCCCATGATCCAATCACCTCACACCAGGCCCCACCTCCATCATTGGGGATTGTATTTCGACATGAGATTTGGAGGTAACAAACATCCAAAGCATATTAGTGCCCCAAAATAAGAAATTAACACTCCATGCCAGGAAGGATAAAAACACCAAGCCAGGAAGAAGGGCATCTAAGCTGGATAATGCTGATACAATTCCCACAACCACACTATGTGTTGCCACTGACTTTTTTTTCTTTGAGACGGAGTCTCGCTCTGTCGCCCAGGCTGGAGTACAGTGGCGTGATCTTGGCTCACTGCAAGCTCTGCCTCCCGGGTTCACGCCATTCTCCTGCCTCAGCCTCCCAAATAGCTGGGACTATAGGTGCCCACCACCACACCTGGTTAATGTTTTGTATGTTTAGTAGAGACGGGGTTTCACCGTGTTAGCCAGGATGGTCTCGATCTCCTGACCTCATGATCTGCCTGCCTTGGCCTCCCAAAGTGCTGGGATACAGGAATGAGCCACCACGGCTGACCAGGTGTTGCTACCAACTTCTGAATGAGAAAGAAGCAGCATATCCAGAATCACCTACACATTTACATCCAAGTTACTTGTTTAATAAACTAGATGTAGCTGTCATTCCCAAGAAATCCTTTGCCACATCCCTAAGTTAAGGAACCTGTCTATAAATTATGTGAAGCTTGTGTTGCACTAGGGTTGATCCCATGCACGTCATCATTCAGCTGGAGGTTGAGAAGGTAAGGTTTTCAGAAGTAAAGGGAATATCTATGTTTCTCACATTTTCTGCATGGAGTATAATGTGTTTATTTAAAAACACATAATTACTGAGAAAAGTTATTAACAAGAAAAACTTTCTGAGCCCACAAAATAAAAATATACTTAAATAAAAAAAAAGTTAGGAGGATAGAACAAGGTGAATGCAATCCTCCTTGTAATAGTATAGTTTTATTAAGTCAGTGTGAGCATCTGGCCTTCTTTCCAAGGGTTTCATCTCCTCAGAGAGAGTTTATCTGTACACCAGGTTGCCAAGACAGCTGAGAAACAAGCAATAGGCTTCAAATACTGGAACTAATTATATGAATGCCAGCTACCAGATTTCTTTCTTCTTTCTTTCTTCCTTTCTTTCTTTCCTTTTTTTTTTTTTTTTTTTTTTTTTTTTTTTTTTTTTTTTTTTTTTAGGGTCTGGCTCTGTCGCCCAAACCGGAGTGCAGTGGTGTGATCCCGGTTCACTGCAACTTCCACCTCCCAGGTTCAAGAGATTCTCCTGCCTCAGCCTCCCAAGTAGCTGGGATTACAGGCATGTGCCACCACGCCCGGCCAATTTCTTGTATTTTTAGTAGAGATGGGGTTTCACCATGTTAGCCAGGCTGGTCTCAAACTCCTGACCTCAGGTAATCCACCCGCCTCAGTCTCCCAAAGTGCTGGGATTACAGACGTGAGCCACGGTGCCTGGCCCAGCTACCAGATTTCTTTTACCTTTTATAAAATATATATAAGGTCCTGAGCCCAGCATTCACATTCTACTTTGGCTTACGTTTTGAATACTGTTGTCCTTTCACAGATAAGGATGGTTATGAATGTATACTAGGTATGTTCATGTATGGAGTTACACGATTCACTGCTCATACAAAAGGTGTATGACCTATGTATCCATGTACGGGGAAGAAAGTATAAGTGTGCCTCTTTTAAAAACATAAATAGATAAAGAGCTACTCAAGGAAAAAGATCCTCCAACACAAACAACCATCATGAAAAATTTTGATTATTCACATTTGAATTGAAATGAAGACCAAATGTTTTGGATTTTTCTAGGCACTCTCCTGCAAGAAAGAAACACATTCGAAGTCCACCTTATCTGAGAGATTTACTGGAAATGTCATTGCTTTGTGCTCTGGCACTTTCTACAATGAGGGTACTTGTCAGTACTCAGCAGAAGGCTGAGGAAAGAGGGTGCAGATGAAAGCGGCAACTGGCAGTGCAGACGAGAACGACGGTGCCAGGAGACCCCTGGGAGGTGAGGAGGGCACAGTGCTGGAAGGCGGATGGGGTCCAATTCAGGTAATGAGTCAGGAACCAGGCGATCCAACTCAACAAGCAGGCATCACCCGAATTCTGTGGTGAGCAATGTGGTTCAATCCTGCCTTTGCCTTTTCAACTTGTGGCCTGAGCACAACAGAAAAATGGAGATGTTGTCCTTTGGCCCTGACAATAATGCTTGAAAACTCTCCACACCAAACCTTGAGTGCAGTGGCCAAGACACAGGCTGTTTCAGCTCCTTTCTTGCCATGGTTGTCTGCTGCCTTTCACATAGGCCCCTTGCAGCTGCCTGAGGTACTTGGCTTGAATTCCTACCTCCAAGGGCGCAAACCTGGTGGTCTGTGACCCGTTGGTCTGCTTGTCTGCTCCCCTGCCTCCTTGTCTCCCTCCTCTGAGGCTGGAGCCCGTCTGCCCATGAGGCCCTCCTGCTTCTCCACTAGTGCTCTCCCATCTCTCTTTCCGACTGAATTCTCAATCCTGGCTCCTAAAGCTACCCACGCTAGATTATGAAAATGAAGATTGTGAGGTATTGCAAATTCTTCAACACTCTACATTCCTTGGAGGTGGGAATGTGTCTGTCTGTAATGTTCGCCACACGTGCCTAGCCCCTAACAGCGTCTACATGTGCCTAGCGTGGAGGAAGCACTAACAAAAGAATGAAAAATTAAAGTGAGTTGGTTATGTAGTATTTATAGAGAGTAGGAAACTTGGATTTTTTTTTTTTTTTTTTTTTTTTTTTTTTTTTTTTTTTTGAGACTAGGTCTCACCCTATCACTCAGGCTGGAGTGCAGTGGCTCAATCACGGCTCACTGTAGCCTTGACCTTCTAGGCTCAAGTG
This sequence comes from Macaca thibetana thibetana, assembly GCF_024542745.1. Taxonomy (NCBI): domain Eukaryota; kingdom Metazoa; phylum Chordata; class Mammalia; order Primates; family Cercopithecidae; genus Macaca; species Macaca thibetana. The sequence continues at coordinate 78,670,814 of NC_065585.1, read as the reverse complement.
ATTCTCCCACCTCAGCCTCCTGGGTAGCTGGGACCAGAGGCATGCTCACCGTGCCCGGCTAATTTTTGTATTTTTTTGTAGAGACTGGATTTCACCACGTTGCCCAGACTGGTCTCGAACTCCTGAGCTCAAGCAATCCACCTGCCTCAGCCTCCCAAAGTGGTGGGATTACAGATGTAAGCCACTGTGCCTGGATGGAAACTTGGGTTTTTAACATAGATTGAAACAAAAACATTTTTCTGCTTAATGAGAAAATTAAAAGAATGAAAAACTATGAAAAATAAAAAGAATGAAAAACCATATTTATGGCTGATTGAGATTTAAATCCCAAGTATTTCATCCTCAAATTCCCTCAAATATGCCAAGCAGGCTCACACTTCGAGGGCTTTGTGTTTGCTGTTCTCTCTGTCTGGAATGTCCTTCCATCAATTCTCCACATAGCTCCTGTATTCTGCAAGGAGGAAAAGGGAACACATATACACTGTTGGTGGGAAGGTAGATTAATACCACCTCTATGGAAAAGAAAATAGTGTGGAGATTTCTCAAAGAACTAAAAATAAAACTACCATTTTCTCCAGCAATCCCGCTACTGGGTATCTACTCAAAAGAAATCAGCATATAAAAGAGATACCCGCACTCATATGTTTATTGCAGCACTATTCACCATACAAAAGGTATGAAATTAACCTAAATGTCCATCAATAGATGATTGGATAAAGAAAATGTGGTGTATACATACAAATTCCATGGAATACTATTTGGCCATAAAAAGAGTGAAATAATGTCTTTTGCATCAACATGTATGGAACTCGAGGCCATTATCTTAAGTAAAGTAACTCGGAAACAGAAAGTTAAAATACTGCATGTTCTCACTTATCAGTGGGAGCTAAATAATGTGTACCCATAGACCCAGAGACTGGAATAATAGACTTTGGAGACTCAAAAATGTGGGAAGGTGAGAGCAGGATGATGGATGAGAAATTACTTAATGGGTACAAGGTACACTATTTGGGTGACGGTTACACCAAAAGGCCAGACTTCACCACTCCACAGCATATCCATGTCACAAAACTGCACTTGTACCCCCAAATCTATAAAAATAACGTTTTTTTTTTTTCTTTTGCGACAGAGTCTTGCTCTGTCTCCCAGGCTGGAGTGCAGTGGTGGGATCTCTGCCTCCCAGCTTCAGGACATTCTCCTGCCTCAGTCTCCCGAGTAGCTGGGACTACAGGCGCCCGCCACCACACCCAGCTAATTTTTTTGTATTTTTTTTTTTAGTAGAGACGGGGTTTCACCATGTTAGCCAGGATGGTCTCGATCTCCTAAAAATAATTTTTTTTAATTATGAAAGAAAATAGCCTGGTATATTTAATTTTATTGGACTTAAATACAAACTGACCTTCTGTTTATAAACATTGTGACATGGGGGTACATATTCCTCATTTTAATATACACTTTTGATCCTCATTAACCTATTCTAAAATATATTACTGCTTACTTACTCCACAATATTTTATCTGTGGGCTAAATAAGACAGAACATCTGCCTCCTAGGTACAGAGAATGAATCATAAAACTACATACTTAGGTTATGTGCAGCAAAAGCAGGGGTCTTCATACACACTCATGCTTAATCTTTAAATGCATATTCTAATGGGGCTTTTGACACTCAAATAGCCAAAGTGCATTTATGAGTTAATGCTTTTAAAGCAACTCACTACTCATTCATGGATAATTCTATTGAAACTTGTTTTTTTCGTATCTAATGGGAAGTTTAAAGCCTACACCATGGGAAAGCATACACTGAATTTGGGGATTTATCGTGGTATCATATGTTAGACAACAGATTCTAGTCTTTGACTTCCCTGCTAAGCCAAAGAACCCTGAAAAGTATAAACACACTTGTCATTCCTGGGAGGTCGCTGTTCAACATGGATATAAAAGGTTTATAAACAAAGATCAGGATAATCAGAGCAAGGGTAGTGAGGGGTCAGGTCTGGGAAGTGATGATGATCTAGAATGCCCAGGGAAAATGGCGTGGATCACTGAACAGGGGCTGGGTCCACAGAGTATTTTTAGTGTCCCAAGCAAGATTTAAACTTTTATCTTTAGTTATTAAAACATAAGGCAGAATCTCCTGCTGTTTCTTCTCAAGGAAGAACTGTTACTAAAGCTTCTACAGAGAAGCCCAAGACCTCTCCCTCTCTTACCAGAAGCTAAATGTAACAAATAAGAACCCTGGTCTTTGGTCAGAAAACCAATCCCTTGGCTGGAGGAGAGTTACTCAACTTCTCTGAGCCTTGGTTTCCTTACTTGCTAAATAGAATAATAATGTATATCATAGGTTGCCATAAATATTAAATGAAACCCTCTGCGGTGGCTCATGCCTGTAAGCCCAACGTTTGAGAGGCTGAGGTGGGAGAATTGCTTGAACTCAGGAGTTCAAGACCAGCCTGGCAACATAGAGAGATCACACCTCTAATAAAAATGAAAAATTAATCAGGCGTGGTGATGTGTGTCTGTGGTTCCAGCTATTCAGGAGGCTGAAGCAGGGAGGATTGCTTGAGCCCAGGAGGTCAAGGCTGCAGTGAGCCACTGCACTCCAGCCTGGGTGACAGAGTGACACTCCGTCTCAAAATGAAACCAAAAAACAAAACCAAGTGAAGCCCTCAAAAATATTAAACAAGATAAGGTACATAAAGTGATAAGCTTGGGACCTGTGATTTAGTAAGCACTCAAGAAGCTCATATTAATGTTTACTTCTTCCATATTCTTCCTGTTCCCTTACTCCTCTCTGCTTCGTTTCTCTTTTCTTTGTTTTTCTCTCACTGTAGAGCCCGATTGTAATGATCATGATTGTTTGTATTTATTGAACATCGATCCATTATCATTAAATAATAATTCAGGAGAGTCAATATGTATGTGAGGATTTACTAAACAACTCTCAGGAGCAATGGGCTAAGAGATACAGGTCAGAGACTGCGTGTTTGGTCGCCCCGATGGGTGCACGCTCCCACGGTGATGCAATGCAGGGTGTTATTCCATAGTGGGGGGCAACATCGCTTTTGGGTGGCTGAAGGTGGCTGGCCTTGATAAAAAGTAAAGGCCTACAGTAGTCAGAAGGCCTGCTCCCATTTGGAAGCCACAGGTTCCTGGGTAAATTTTTTCTAGAGAGGGGACATGGGAAGAGACTAGTTTTCCTGCTTCTTAGAGTCCCTGAGACACCGGAGAACAGGCTTTGTGAACTCCGAAGTGGCAACTCCCTCAGGGCTGTTGCTAAGAAGAGGGCATACCTAGGAAATGGCTCTGTCCCCCAGAGGCATTTGGATCCATTATAGCTGGGCAGGGAGCTGGGGAGGCTGCTTCATGAGCCCCTTCTCTGCTCTTTTCCCTGCTCATGCCTTTGTCCTACCTCACCTGCTCTCTCCCCCTGGCCATACCCTTCACAGGACTACCACTTCTTGCCTCCACGTGTCTCTACTTTAATCATGCTGAAATCCTTCCAGTTTCCTAAAGTGCTTTATTTATTTATTTATTTATTTATTTATTTATTTATTTATTTTTAGAGACAAGATCTTGCTCTGTCACCCCGGCTGGAGTGCATGGCGTGATCTCACTACAACCTCCACCTCCTGGGCCCAAGCAATCTTCCCACCTCAGCCTCCTGAGTAGTTGGAATTACAGGTGCGCACCTCCATGCCTGGCTAAGTTTTTGTATTTTTTGTAGAGATGTGGTTTTGCCATGTTGCCCAGGCTGGTCTCTAACTCCTGAGCCCAAGCGATCTGCCCTCCTTGGCCTCCCAAAATGCTGGGATTACAGGCTTGAGCCACTGTGCCTGGCTGTCTTCTTTATTTATGGAAGGCAGAGCTGCTGCTTCTGCCTTTAATGTTCTTTTTGGCCTATCTTCTATTTGTTCTCAAGACCCACCTCTGTGCAGTCTCCCTTCATCCCCATCTATTCCACAAGGTGCCCCTGTGGTGTGCATGGTCTTGGTACTGTGGTCTTGTGGCCCTCATCAGTCAGTGTGTAATTCTAGGACCTCTCACTCTCCTGGAAGTCTGTTGAGAGTAGAGATGGTTGGTATTCATTTCTCTCATCTCTGTGTCCCTAACACACAGCACGGTGCCTGATGCATAGAAAGTGCTTAGTAAGTGTTGGTGGAGCAAATTAGTGAGAATCACCATCTTCTCTACATCTTCCATCTGAAAGTGAGCTGTGATGGCTTCCCCCAAATAATTAAGTTGTGTTTAAAAAGCACACACTTGGCTGGGTGTGGTGGCTCACGCCTGTAATCCCAGTACTTTGGGAGTCTAAGGCAGGTGGATCACCTGAGATCAAGAGTTTGAGACCAGCTTGACCAACATGGTGAAACCCTGTCTCTACTAAAAATACAAAAAAATTAGCCAGGCATCGTGGCGAGTACCTGTTATCCCAGCTACTTAGGTGGCTGGGGCATGAGAATAGCTTGAACCAGGGAGGTGGAGGTTGCAGTGAGCCGAGATTGCACCATTCCACTCCAGCCTGGGTGACAACAATGAGATTCCGTCTCAAAAAAAAAAAAAAAAAAGAAAGAAAGAAAAAGAAAAAAGAAAAAGCACACACTTTCACATTTCTCCTTGGGTTTTGGAAAGATTCATGTCTATTTGGCAATGAAGATTTTGTAAAGAGACTCAGCTCCTTGAAGGAAAGGGGCCATGCATGATTTAAAAGACATTAATGATTTTGATCTGTGGTGATTGCCACATCTGTCCTCATACTCTGCTTGTGGAGAATACAAGTATCCTTCACTACTTAGGAAAGTGGTACAACTTTTTTAAGTGACTAAAAATAACCTTATATTACCTTGTATTCTGTCAGATGAAATAATTTTTAAAGGTTATTCTGACCAAGCAAAACAAATAAGATGAATTTGATTCACTTACTCTCTGTCCTCTAACAGGGGAGGACCAACTCCTGTGTTCCTATTTCTCCATATCCTCTCCAGCACCTGTTGTTTCCTGACTTTTTAATGATCACCATTCTAAGTGGTGTAAGATGGTATCTCATTATGGTTTTGATTTGCATTTCTCTGATGGCCAGTGATGATGAGCAGTTTTTCATGTGTCTGTTGGCTGTATAAATGTCTTCTTTTGAGAAGTGGCTGTTTATATCTTTGCCCACTTTTTGATGGGGTTGTTTGGTTTTTTTCTTGTAAATTTAAGTTCTTTGTAGATTCTGGATATTAGCCCTTTGTCAGATGCGTAGATTGTAAAAATTTTCTCCCATTCTATAGGTTGCCTGTTCACTCTGATGGTAGTTTCTTTTGCTGTGCAGAAGCTCTTTAGTTTAATTAGATCCCATTTCTCAATTTTGGCTTTTGTTGCTGTTGCTTTTGGTGTTTTAGACATCAAGTCCTTGCCCATGTCTATGTCCTGAATGGTATTGCCTAGGTTTTCTCCTAGGGTTTTTATGGTTTTAGGTCTGACATTTAAGTCTTTAATCCATCTTGAATTAATTTTTGTGTAAGGTGTAAGGAAGGGATCCAGTTTCAGCTTTCTACATATGGCTAACCAGTTTTCCCAGCACTATTTATTAAATAGGGAATCCTTTCCCCATTTCTTATTTTTGTCAGGTTTGTCAAAGATCAGATGGTTTATTATTATTATCATTATTATTTTTTTTTTTTGAGACGGAGTCTTGCTCTGTCACCCAGGCTGGAGTGCGGTGGCCAGATCTCAGCTCACTGCAAGCTCGACCTCCCAGGTTCTCGCCATTCTCCTGCCTCAGCCTTCTGAGTAGCTGGGATTACAGGTGCCCGCCACCTCACCCAGCTAGTTTTTTGTATTTTTTAGTGGAGACGGGGTTTCACTGTGTTAGCCAGGATGGTCTCGATCTCCTGCCCTCGTGATTTGCCATCTCAGTCTCCCAAAGTGCCGGGATTACAGGCTTGAGTCACCGCGCCCAGCCTGTGTGGTATTATTTATGAGGGTTCTGTTCTGTTCCATTGGTCTATATCTCTGTTTTGGTACCAGTGCCATACTGTTTTGGTTACTGTAGCCTTGTAGTATAGTTTGAAGTCAGGTAGTGTGATGCCTCCAGCTTTGTTCTTTTGGCTTAGGATTGTCTTGGCAATGCAGGCTCTTTTTTGGTTCCATATGAACTTTAAAGTGGTTTTTTCCAATTCTGTGAAGAAAGTCATTGGTAGCTTGATGGGGATGGCATTGAATCTATAAACTACCTTGGGCAGTATGGCTATTTTCACGATATTGATTCTTCCAATCCATGAGCATGGAATATCCTTCCATTTGTTTGTGTCCTCTTTTATTTTGTTGAACAGTGGTTCATAATTCTCCTTGAAGAGGTCCTTCACATCCCTTGTGAGTTGGATTCCTAGGTATTTTAATCTCTTTGAAGCAACTGTGAATGGGAGTTCATTCATGATTTGGCTCTCTGTCTGTTGCTGGTGTGTAGTAATGCTTGTGACTTTTGCACACCGATTTTGTATCCTGAGACTTTGCTGAAGTTGCTTATCAGCTTAAGGAGGTTTTGGGCTGAGACGATGGGGTTTTCTAAATATATAGTCATATCATCTGCAAACAGGGACAATTTGACTTCCTGTTTTCCTAATTGCATACCCTTTATTTCTTTCTCCTGACTGATTGCCCTGGCCAGAGCTTCCAACACTATGTTGAATAGGAGTGGTGAGAGAGGGCGTCCCTGTCTTGTGCCAGTTTTCAAAGGGAATGCCTCCAGTTTTTGACCATTCAGTATGATATTGGCTGTGGGTTTGTCATAAATAACTCCTATTATTTTGAGATACGTCCCATCAGTACCTAATTCATTGAGAGTTTTTAGCATGAAGGGCTGTTGAAGTTTGTCAAAGGCCTTTTCTGCATCTATTAAGATAATCGTGTGGTTTTTGTCTTTGATTCTGTTTATATGATGGATTATGTTTATTGATTTGCATATGTTGAACCAGCCTTGCATCCCAGGGATGAAGCCCACTTGATTATGGTGGATAAGCTTTTTGATGTGCTGCTGGATTCGGTTTGCCAGTATTTAACTGAGGATTTTTGCATCGATGTTCTTCAGGGATATTGGTCTAAAATTCTTTTTTTGTTGTGTCTCTGCCAGGCTTTGGTATCAAGATGATGCTGGCATCATAAAATGAATTAGGGAGGATTCCCTCTTTTTCTATTGATTGGAATAGTTTCAGAAGGAATGGTACCAGCTCCTCTTGGTACCTCTGGTAGAATTCGGCTGTGAATCTCTCTGGTCCTGGACTTTTTTTCGTTGGTAGGCTCTTAATTACTGCCTCAATTTCAAAGCCTGTTATTGGTCTATTCAGGGATTCGACTTCTTCCTGGTTTAGTCTCGGGAGAATGTATGTGTCCAGGAATTTATCCATTTCTTCTAGATTTTCTAGTTTATTTGCATAGAGGTATTTATAGTATTCTCTGATGGTAGTTTGTATTTCTGTGGGGTTGGTGGTGATATCCCCTTTATCATTTTTTATTGCATCTATTTGATTCTTCTCTCTTTTCTTCTTTATTAGTCTTGCTATCAATTTTGTTGAGCTTTTCAAAAACCAGCTCCTGGATTCATTGATTTTTTGGAGGGTTTTTGTGTCTCTACCTCCTTCAGTTCCGCTCTGATCTTAGTTATTTCTTGCCTTCTGCTAGCTTTTGAATGTGTTTGCCCTTGCTTCTCTAGTTCTTTTAATTGTAATGTTAGGGTGTCAATTTTAGATTGTTCCTGTTTTCTCTTGTGGGCATTTAGTGCTATAAATTTCCCTCTACACACTGCTTTAAATGTGTCCCAGAGATTCTGGTATGTTGTATCTTTGTTCTCATTGGTTTCAAAGAACATCTTTATTTCTGCCTTCATTTTGTTATGTACCCAGTAGTCATTCAGGAGTAGGTTGTTCAGTTTTCATGTAGTTGAGCGGTTTTTAGTGAGGTTCTTAATCCTGAGTTCTAGTTTGATTGCACTGTGGTCTGAGAGACAGTTTGTTATAATTTCCATTCTTTTACATTTGCTGAGGAGTGCTTTACTTCCAACTATGTGGTCGATTTTGGAATAAGTGCGATGTAGTGCTGAGAAGAATGTATAATCTGTTGATTTGGGGTGAAGAGTTCTATAGATGTCTATTAGGTCTGCTGGGTGCAGAGCTGAGTTCAATTCCTGGATATCCTTGTTAACTTTCTGTCTCATGGATCTGCCTAATGTTGACAGTGGGGTGTCAAAGTCTCCCATTATTATTGTATGGGAGTCTAAGTCTCTTTGTAGGTCTCTAAGGACTTGCTTTATGAATCTGGGTGCTCCTATATTGGGTGCATATATATTTAGGATAGCTCTTCTTGTTGAATTGATCCCTTTACCATTATGTAATGGCCTTCTTTGTCTCTTCTGATGATCTTTGTTGGTTTAAAATCTGTTTTATCAAAGAGACTAGGATTGCAACCCCTGCTTTTCTTTGCTTTCCATTTGTTTGGTAGATCTTCCTCCATCCCTTTATTTTGAGCCTATGTGTGTCTCTGCATGTGAGATGGGTCTCCTGAATACAGCACACTGACAGGTGTTCACTCTTTATGCAATTTGCCAGTGTCTTTTAATTGGATCTTTGAGCCCATTTACATTTAAGGTTAATATTGTTATGTGGGAATTTGATCCTGTCATTATGATGTTAGCTGGTTATTTTGCTCATTCGTTGATGCTATTTCTTCCTAGCCTCAATGGTCTTTACAATTTGGCATGTTTTTGCAGTGACTGGTACCGGTTGTTCCTTTCCATGTTTAGTGCTTCCTTCTGGAGTTCTTGCAAGGCAGGCCTAGTGGTGACAAAATCTCTCAGCATTTGCTTGTCTGTAAAGGATTTTATTTCTCCTTCACTTATGAAGCTTAGTTTGGCTGGATATGAAATTCTGGGTTGAAAATTCTTTTCTTTAAGAATGTTGAATATTGGCCCCCACTCTCTTGTGGCTTGTAGAATTTCTGCCGAGAGATCTGCTGTTAGTCTGATGGGCTTCCCTTTGTGGGTAACCCGATCTTTCTCTCTGGCTGCCCTTAACATTTTTTCCCTCATTTCAACTTTGGTGAATCTGACAATTATGTGTCTTGGAGTTGCTTTTCTCGAGGAGTATCTTTGTGGCATTCTCTGTATTTCCTGAATTTGAATGTTGGCCTGCCTTGCTAGATTGGGGAAGTTTTCCTGGATAATATACTGAAGAATGTTTTCCAACTTGGTTCCATTATCCCTGTCACTTTCAGGTACACCAATCAGACGTCGATTTGGTCTTTTCACATAGTCCCATATTACTTGGAGGCTTTGTTCATTTCTTTTTACTCTTTTTTCTCTAAACGTCTCTTCTCACTTCATTTCATTCATTTGATCTTCAATCACTGATACCCTTTCTTCTAGTTGATTGAATTGGCTACTGAAGCTTGTGCACATGCCACGTAGTTCTCGTGCCATGGTTTTCAGTTCCATCAGGTCATTTAAGGCCTTCTCTGTGCTGTTTATTCTAGTTAGCCATTCATCCAATATTTTTTTTAAGGGTTTTAGCTTCTTTGCAATGGGTTTGGACATCCTCCTTTAGCTCGGAGAAGTTTGTTATTACCAATCTCCTGGAGCCTTCTTCTCTCAACTCGTCAAAGTCATTCTCTGTCCAGCTTTGTTCCATTGCTGGTGAGGAGCTGCATTCCTTTGGAGGAGAAGAGGTGCTCTGAGTTTTAGAATTTTCATCTTTTCTGCTCTGGTTTCTCCCCATCTTGGTGGTTTTATCTGCCTTTGGTTTTTGATGATGGTGGCGTACAGATGGGGTTTTGGTGTGGATGTCTTTCTCTTTGTTAGTTTTCCTTCTAACAGTCAGGACCTTCAGCTGCAGGTCTGTTGGAGTTTGCTGGAAGTCTGCTCTAGACCCTGTTTGCCTGGGTATCACCAGTGGAGGTTGCAGAATCACAAATATTGCAGAACAGCAAATGTTGCTGCCTGATCATTCCTCTGGAAGCTTCATCTCAGAGGGGTACTTGACCATATGAGGTGTCAGTTGGCCCCTACTGGGAAGTGCATCCCAGTTAGGCTACTCGGGAGTCAGGGATCCACTTGAGGAGGCAGTCTGTCCGTTCTCAGATTTCAGACTCCATGCTTGGAGAACCACTACTGTCTCCAAAGCTGTCAGACAGGGACATTTAAGTCTACAGAAATTTCTGCTGCCTTTTGTTCAGCTATGTCCTGCCCCCAGAGGTGGAGTCTACAGAGGCAGGCAAGCCTCCCTGAGCTGCGGTGGGCTCCACCCAGTTCGAGTTTCCAGGCCACTTTGTTTACCTACTCAAGCCTCAGCAATGGCGGATGCCCCTCCCCCAGTCTCACTGCCACCTTGCAGTTCGATCTCAGACTGCAGTGCTAGCAGTGAACAAGGCTCCATGGGCATGGGACCCTCCGAGCCAGGCACAGGATATAATCTCCTGGTGTGCCATTTGTTAAGACCATTGGAAAAGCACAGTATTAGGGTGGGAGTGACCCGATTTTCTAGGTTGCCATCTGTCATGGCTTCCCTTGTCACAGCTAGGAAAAGGAATTCCCTGACCCCTTGCGCTTCCCAGGTGACCTGATATCTTGCCCTGCTTCGGCTCACGGTCCATATGCTGCACCCACTGTCCTGTACCCACTGTTCGACAAGCCCCAGTGAGATGAACCTGGTACCTCAGTTGGAAATGCAGAAATCTCCCATCTTCTGTGTCGCTCACACTGGGAGCTGTAGACTGGAGGTGTTCCTATTTGGCCATCTTGGAACCTCCTTCCTTATCCATTTTTAGAGCAGAACTGCCATCAAAGAAAACCTGCCCAAACCCAGTAAGCACTGTTAAAATAGTTATTATTATTATTATTTTTTGCTTGGGTTTCTTTAACATTTTGAGTGAATACATAGACCATAGAAACCCTTAAAACCCCATCTCTTTCCCGTTTACTTTTCTCTCATCACAAACTGCTCCTCCAACACTCCTACACATTCTGCAAAGCCTTCTTCTAGTCCTAGCCCCTACATCTCCTGTCTCTACCTCCTTCCCACTTTCTCCTTATTCTATATCTTGCAATCTGCAAAGATTTCAAAGAAGAAATCTTTGGAAATGTTTGAAAAGAAGATTTCCAGTCTGGTGAGGTAAGAAGAGGCTTTCTGAAGAGTGAGAAAGGAGAAGAAATGAAGCCAGCAAAGTCAGGATTCTTCTAGAGGCCAGGAGTTGGGGAAAGGTTGGAAGGGCTCTCGCATTAATGTTTTTGTTCCTGTCACAGTGGACTCAAAAACCAGGCTGATCTTCTAAATAAGTCATGCATGCAAAGAGGTTTAGCAGAGAGCAAGGACCCTTGTACCAGGAAGTGGATGGCAACCAAATGAAAGAAGGTTCTGATCAGTGGGTGAAAGGTATTGCCCAGAGACATTCCCTGAGCTGCAGAGAATAGCCGAAGCAGCTTGTACAAGTTCTAGTGGTCTGTAGCACAGAGGAAATGAGTGACTAAAGTGCTAATGAGGCCTGGACATCATTGGAAGAAGGTATAGAGTGAGAAGAAAACAAGAGTCAGGACAGACGCTTAGGGAGCAAGTGGAAAAAAAGAGTCAATGAAAGATTCTGAAGAGAAACTGTCAGGGATGTGGACGAGAACCATGAGTGTGTGGTGTTCTGGAAATTAGGAAGCATTTTTTAAGGAGACAGTATCGAATGTTTCATAATGGTCAAGTTTGATAAGGAATGCAAAGTATCCATTGGGTTTGGCAATTGAGAAGTTACTGGTGACCTTAACAAAAGCATCTTTAGTGGAATGGTGGGAGCAAAACGTAGATTGTTCATTGAGAGTGAAAGATGACAAACTCCAGACATGAGGACAAGTCTCCTGAGCAGCCTGTCTGAGGAGTGGCACAGGACAATAGCTAGAGGAGTTTATCCCCTCCCTCCCTTCTTCCCTCTCTCCCTCCGTCTCTCTGTGTCTCCTTCCTTCTTTCTCTTCCTTTCTTCCTTCTCTCTCCATTCATAATTGGCAAGACATACACTTTTTTTTTTTTTTTTTAATGAGATGGAGTCTTGCTCTGTTGCCCAGCCTGGAGTGCAGTGGCATGATCTCCACTCACTGCAACCTCCACCTCCCGGGTTCAAGCAATTCTCCTGCCTCAGCCTCCCTAGTAGCTGGGATTACAGGCACATGCCACCACACCCGGCTAATTTCTTGTAGAAACGGAGTTTTGCCATGTTGACCAGGCAATGTACTAATTTTTAGTAGAAATGGGGTTTTGCCTGTTGGCCAGGCTGGTCTGAAACCCCTGACCTCAGGTGATTCACCTGCCTTGGCTTCCCAAAGTGTTGGGATTACAGGCGTGAGCCACTGCGCCCGGTAACGTACACATTTTTAAAAGACTGTTAAGTAGGATCTTGTGATGAAGAGTCTGAAAGTCCAGAATGGAAATGGCACAGATGGAGGCATTGACCTTGAATGAGAGAAGGAGGAAACGAATGAATATCTGTTCTTCTGAGGATGGAGGGAAGGGACTAAGGAAAAGGTGTACATAGAAAGGTTTTGTGAGAAAGCAGGACGTGATCAGTCAGCAAGTTGAGGGAGTTTGTCTGTTAGCCTCCAACCTCCAAGTTCTCTGCAAGGGAGCTAGCAAGATCATCTGCTGAGAGCAAAATTAAGAGGCAAGGACAGGCTCAGGGAACATAGAGGTTTGGAATAATGACAGTAGAGAGTGGGAGAGGGGGACAAAATAAATGGCACAGAGGGCTCACATGTGTGGGACCACATGTTTGTGACACCAAGTATGTTTGAAACTCATAATACGTTTTTCCCCTGCTGCACCTGAATGAGGTGCAGTGATATTCATGTGAGATGTGCTCAGGGATGGCAGGTGGAGGTAGATGAGGTGTTTAGTAAGTATCTGCTTCCCCACTAGGCAGTGCAGGTTGGTGGTACAAAAATATGCAACTGTGACTTTCCAGTGAGAAGAAATATTTCCATTTGATTAAATTAATATCAAGGATATGAAGGTCTTCTAAAATTGTTGATTTCAAGCTGAGTACAGTGACTCATGCCTGTAATCCCAGCACTTTAGGAGACCAAGGCAGGAGGACTGCTTGAGCGCAGGAGTTCAAAACCAACCTGGGCAACACAGTGAGACCCTATCTCTATGAAAAATAAAAATAAAAAAATTAGCTGGGTGTAATGGCATGTGCCTGTAGTCGTAACTACTCAGGTGGGAGGCTCACTTGAGCCCAGGAGTTTGTGGTTACAGCGAACCATGATTGTGCCCCTGCACTCCAATCTGGATGACAGGGTAAGACCCCCATCTCTAAATAAATAAATAAAAATAAAATATATAATTGTTGATTTCAAGTTTGGGAAGGTAAACAGCAAAATATCAGGTGGTGCTACTTGGTTATTGGACCTGGGATTGTGACTGCCCTTATCTTGAGAACACAACAGAAGTAATTAACTTCCTTCCTGCTCTACCCAAGTCAAGGGAGACAAAAGAATTTCCAACATATCCAATCTTGACTTTGCAGACAACCTTCAAAGGAAATAATAGGACAGTAAATTTTGGGAACATGCTCATGAAGTGTCTAGCACATGAGATCATTTATTACAACAATTGCATGAAAGCAGAAATACCTTTTTCTTAGAAAAGAGATCTGAATTCAGATAAGGCAGAGCAAGAGTAAGAGAACAAGAGCCTGAATGAATCAGTTTGTCCTCTTTGCCTGGTAGAGAAAGTAAATCAGTCCTCTTGCAGGTAGGTGTCAAAGCAGGAAAAGGATATGGAGAATATTGGAAATAATGTCCAAGGATATGTGGAGACGGTCATGGATATGCTACTCCTTGAAATTGATGTTTGTGTAAGGTTTCAGAAAGAAACCCACATCTGAGCAAGAGTTTCTCTTGTGGAATTGATTTTGATTTGAACTGGTAGCACAGCTCCCACGTGAGTGTGAGTGGGTGATGTAGTGCAGGCCTGTTAGGAACTGGGCTGCACAGCAGGAGGTGAGCAAGCAAAGCTTCATCTGTATTTACAGCCATTCACCATCACTTGCATTACTACCTGAGCTCCACCTCCGGTCAGATCAGCAGTGGCATTAGATTCTCACAGGAGCGAAAACCCTATTGTGAACTGCGCATGCAATGCCATCAGATCTTGGTTGGGTGCTCCTTATGAGAAGCTAATGCCTGATGATCTGAGGTGGAGCTGAAGCAGTGATGCTAGCACTGTGGAGTGGCTGCTAATTCAGACTAACATTAACAGAGAGGTTTGACTGAACAGAGACCATAATAAATCAATTGCTTGCAGACTCATATCAAAACCCTATCAGTGGGTGGTAAGTGACAATTAAACTGCATCTGGTGGCAGGCTTTAAGTATGAATCTGACACTTATTTTAGTCTGCATGTGGTCTATTATTTTATTTGCCACTTTCATCAGTGCCTCTTTCCTGCACTGAGCACTTGTCTCAGTCACAGTTTTGGTAAGTCCACAAACTAGCCAAAATCAGAAAAAAAAACAAATGCCACTGGAGAGCCTCTTCGAAAAGGGGAAAGACCCAATGATGAGAAAGAAGGAGACTCCAAGACTGCAACAAAAAGAAAGCTTAATTTAAAAGAAAATGCTAAGTCCTACTTAAATTACAAGTTCATTGCAACAGGTGATTCACATTCTCCAAGCCCGCTTATATAGCATGTGGTGACCAGATATCCAATGAAGCCATGAAGCCTTCAAAACTGCTTTGCCATGTGTAGACCTGCACCCTGCCTTTGGAGTTTTTCAAAAGAAAAACAATGTGAACACGAAGAATAGAAGCAATTATTGAAGGCCAACACTTCATCAAATGTGTCTGCACTGAGACCATCATTCTTAGTGGCTAACCACATTTCTAAACCTAAGAATCCCATTTCTATTGGCGAAGAGTTGATCCTGCCTGCTGCTAAGGAGTTAAGGACATTTGTTGTGAACTTTTAGAAGAGGCTGTGGTTCAAAAGGTGGCACGTATTCCTCTTTTGGCTAGCACCATAACTAGGCAAATTGATGAAATAACAGAGGATATTGAAGCACAATTGTTAGAGAGGATTAATGAGTAACTGTGGTTCACAATCCAAGTTGACGAGTCTACCTATGCTGATAATAAGGCAACAATGCTTGTTTTGTGCGATATATTTTTCAGGAGGATGGGCATGAGAACGTGTTATGTGCACTTTTGTTGCCAACCAACACCACAGCTACAGAACTATTCAAGCCTTTGAATGATCACATATCAGAAAAACTGAATAGTTCATTTTGTGTCAATATGTGCACGGACAGAGTTGCTACCATGACTGGATGGCTTTCGGGTTTCACTGCTTGGATCAAAGAGGTAGCTTCTGAATGTGAGTCTATGGAGTGTGTCATCTAGAGAGAAATGCTGATTAGCCGAAAAATGCCATCTGAACTTAACAACGTTTTGCAGAATGTGATTAAAATTATCAACTACATTAAGGTATATGCCCTTAACTCACATCTGTTTGCTCAGCTCTGTGAGGAGATGGACACAGAACACACATGTCTTCTTTATACACAGAAGTGAGATAGCTTTCTAAAGGTAGATCACTGGCCAGAGTTTTTGAGTTACTAGAGCTGCACCAGGGATTTCTTTTAGAAAAACAGTCGCCACTGGCAGCACATTTCAGCGACACAGAATGGGTCACAAAATTTGCTTACTTGTGCAACATATTCAACCTGCTCAACAGACTCAATCTGTCACTTCAGGGGAGAATGACAACTGTGTTCAAGTAGGCAAATAAAGTGACTACCTTCAAAGCCAAAATGGAATTATGTGAGTAACGAGTGAACATTGGAATTTCTGACATGTTTCAAGCATTAGCAAAGATTTTGAAAGAGACCAAGCCAGGGCCTGGCACATAATCACCTATCTTAGCTTTCAAAAGAGTTTAAGCATTACTTCCAACCACAAAAGACCCCCAAACTGGGAAGGAATGGGTCTGTGAACCATTTCTGAATAAGCCAGGTGGGTCAAGTGGTTGAGATCACAAATGACAGTGACCTTAAAAGTATGTTTGAGATAACTTCAAATCACCATACCTTTTGGATTAAAGTCAAGGCAGAATATCCCGAGATTGCTACAAGTGCATCAAAAAGCTTGCTGCCATTTCCAACATCCTGTCTTTATGAAGCAGGGCTTTCTGCAGTGACAGCAACCAAAATGAGATTATGAAGTAATCTTCAGTAACACTTCAGGTGTCACTGCCTCCCATCACTCCCAAATAGAACCGTCTAGTTGGAAGAAAACAAGTCAGGGCTCCCACTGATTCTACATTATTGGGAGTTGTATAATTACCTAATCATATATTACAATGTAATAATAATAGACATAAAGTGCACAATAAATGCAATGTGCTTGAATCATCCCAAAACCACCCCCCACTCCTGGTCCATGGAAAAATTGTCTTCCACGAAACTGGCTGCTGATACCAAAAAGTTGGGGGCCATTGATGTAGTGCAAAGGGGAAGGAAATATCTAACATTTGTTGAGCCCCTACTAAGTGCTAACAAATCACTTTTCCCCATTTGATTAACATAACACTGTGCCATAAATATGAGTTCCTACATTTCATAGGGGAAAGAATCTGGGGCTCAGAGTAGTGTAAGAACTTGCCCAAGTTTACATGCACAGACCATCTTGTGCATCTCAGACATGGACCATGGAGACAGGCAGAGCAGGCCTGGGATCTGGCTCTGCCACTAACCAGCCCTGTGACTTGGGAAACCAGTGAAAAGTAGTATCCAGGATGGTCGTTTTATTCAATCACAGATGCTATTCCAGGCATCGCTGTCCTCAATCAGAGAACGTGTTTTGTAGATGTCGTTAAAGTCCATAATCAATTGCCCTTAAGTAAGGAAGGTTATTCTAGATAATCTGGGTGGGCCTGATTCAATCAGTTGAAAGGATTTGAAAGCAGGTTAAGGCTTCCCTGAAGAAGAAAGTCCATCTGTGGACCAGCTTCCCTGAGTGCCTCAAATTCCAGCCTGCCTTTCTCATTGGCCTGCCCTCTGGATTTTGGACTTCCCCAACCAACCCCACAATGACATAAACCTACACATAAAAATTCTGAATATCCCTTGCTGGTTTGGTTTCTCAGGTGGAACTCTGATACAGTGTCTCCCTCACGTGTGGTGAAGATTAATGGAAGTCATGTTATTACCAGATGGGAAGCATTTGACATGGTGCCAGGAACATTCAAACAGGTTTGAAACAAGGTCGTTATTACTGTGAGGACTTGGCAAACACCAGGTTAAGCCTACATCTAGTCGGTTCTCAAGCCTGATGCTTTACCCAGCACAGACTTGGTCAATAGCTATAGTTATCAGTTCTATCACCAATTCAATGGGACCTACCACAAACTCAGTGTGACCTTGAGCGGGCTACAAACTCGATGGGCCCTGGCTTCCTTCCTGTAAAGTGAGGGGATTGTGTACCAAATGATTTTTGTATAAACTTCCAGCTCTGATGTTGTCGGGGTCAGTTTTGACCTAATTGATCAGATTTTTATTAGGCCATGTCTACTTCCTCCAGCCACCAGACAAGATTTGTTCCGTTACTGGTACATTCAGAGCTCCTCCTTCATAAATGGCCCTCTAATTACTGGGTGGTTTATGGCCCAAGAAAATGCAAACTGAGTTTAATATTAACTTGGGCAAAGCATTCATGTCAATTTAGTCAGTAGTTCTAGAGCTCCCACTCTGCCCCAGATGATGGGCCATACAATATATTTAAAAAGCATTAAATCTGGTCCCTGCCCTTAAGGAGCACAGGGAGACCTCCAAAAATCAGATCCTACTGTGAGGGAGTAGGTAATCAAGTCTAAGCACTATAAGAGTTGAGAGTAAGGAGGCAGTGAGATCATTCTGGGCTGAAATAATCAGAAAAGCTTAGCAGAAGAGACAGGAATTTAGATAGGTGAGATGTGTATGTAAGAGGTAAGAAGGAAGTTAAATCTTCCACTTTTCCTGTGCATCACACATATCAAAATCCAATGGGTATGATTTTGGGAGCTCTTTACATTACTGCTTGCCTTTGCTGGCAAAGAATCAAGAAGCAAATGCCACAAGATTTCAGGCTCTCTCTCCTATTCTCCCTGACATCCTCATTAACCACCATTGCTCTGTGCAAAGATGAGCATGTACAGTAACTTCACTACATCACACACATTTATACACACGTATCTACAGATGCCCTGACAGTCCCATCATTTGTGCATTTGGGGACCCCCGTAGTAGAATAAGTTTCATTAAAGTGGGTGGGTCCTAATCCACGTTTCTCTTGTCTACTGCATATATCTTGCCTTCCACAAAGCAGGCCTTCAATAAATATTTAAGGAATAAATAAATGAAAGTATAATCACTCTCCAGACTACAGGAGACACAAAGGGAAAAGTTTCCCTAACTGAAACTTTCAATGGCATTAAAACCCTAATAATGGTGAGTCTTACACTTTGAAGATTCTTTGATTTTTAATGTCAGCCCAATCTAACTCTCTCCTCCCACTTAAAAAAAAATATTGCTTACATCCTACCATCAGGACTTCCTATTCAAAGAGCCATTGATAGAACCACAGCCAAAAACTTGCTGGAGCTGAACAACAACAACAACAAAAAAACAGTGGGTGTAGGTAGAAGAAAAGTTATGCTTGAATGACAAGCAAACACCAGAAGGATTAATTTTACAAGCTCACCTTTGTGATCAGATGAAGGCAGCCTGACTTTTTAAAGACAATATTTATTTTTATCAGTTTAATAAACAGCTCTTAGCAACATTGATAGTCATCCTTCATGGACAAAAACAAAGAAGGCTTATTCACTTTAAATTGTTCACTAATCTTACTTCAGTTTGTTGCCTCTTTCATGATGATATTTTGCTAAATGAGTCTTAAAAAAAAAAACTTGGTGATGTGTGTAAACAAGCCAGAAATTCTCAAGACTGTGGTCTAATGAAAGCAAATAAATAGAGTTTATAAAATAATTCAGAACACTGAAAGAGACAGTGTTTGGGATGTAAATATAGATTTCTACAAACAAGCAGCTAATAATCATAAGTCAACATTCATAAGGATCACTCTAAAGACTGGAAGTGGAAAAAATATCCTCTGGATTCAGAAGTCTCCTAGCCAATTGCAAAATAATTCTGTCCGTAGAATTCTAATTTCATGATTATTAACATTTATATTCCAACACATTTCTGAAAACATGTATTGAGCACCAGCTATGTGCAATGGATAGTTCTCAAAACACTGCATCCAATCCATGCAACCAGTCATTACTTATTTACCAAGGATTGTACTATGAGTAGTATGGATAATGTAATGTACACATGCTGTTTTTGCCTGATCAGCCTCTATGAACTCCCCCTTCTTCTGTTAACAATGCCTGAATTTTCCTTTGGGCAGCCACTCTATTCCACACGCTGTGCTCAATACGACTGAACTCACCCTCCGAGCTCCAGGGGTCTTCAGGTCATCATGACCTGCTCAGTCCTATTTTGGCCTCAGTGATTGATTTAGAGATGGGCATAAATACAGATTGAAATAGAGATGGATTTGGTTATATAAGCCAGGTCATTAGGACTAAATTCAATGGCGGGGGATGTTGCTCAAAAACCTTTGACAAGAGAAGCTCTCCTCCTGTATCTTGCAAACTGTGAGGCTGTTTAGTAAGACCCTGATTAGGAAGAGGGTGGAGAGCAAGTCTGACTTTGTGATGGTGCTGCATATCTTCCATTTGCCCCAGGTCTACCCTCTCCTCCTCTCTCTCAGCTGACTACATAAACTCTTCTTCTTTGACTTCCAAATAGGCGTGCTGACAGAAAAATTGGGTTATTTATTTCCCTCTCTGTGGGGTCCCCTGGGGCTGGCTGTGTCTCACTACTGAAGGCTTCAGCTGTGTCAGGGGACTGTCTCCACACAGCTCTTGGTCTTCAGGTTCCAGCAGCCACCCTTGCTTTGCTCCTTCAGGGTTAGCTACGACAGTGTCCCACTATTACTTAATCTGGTCCTTCAATATCCCTTAAATTTCCTAAGCCCTGCCCTCATCTTTGTAAGCAGTCTTCTTTTTAAAACCCAGTTGGACAGAGCCATCTATTTCCTGCCAGAACCCCAACAGAAACAATGCCAGCATTTGTGTTCTGGATCTAGACATGCCTAAAGATAGTGACACTCTTGGACTCTTTTCAGTTACTCAAGTCAGTGAATGCCCTTTTTCCTTAAGCTGTTTGGTTTTTCTGTTGCTTACAACAGAGTCCTAATAGAGTCTGCTAGACTATCGAAATCACATAGACTCATACAAGACACTTTTTTAAAGGGAGAGGGCATTGTTATGGACTGAATTGGGTACTCCCCAAAATTCATATGTGGAAGTCCTAACCCCAAATACACTAGAATATGACTGTGTTAGGAGATAGGATCTTTAAAGGGGTAAGTTAAAATGAGGCCTTATGGTGAGTCCTAATTCAATATAACTGGTGTCCTTACAAGGAGAGTTGATTTGGACACAGACATGTTCAGAGGGAAGACCATGTGAAAACAGGAAGAAGGCGGTTGTCTGTGAGCCGGGACAGAGACATTAGAAGAAATCAATCCTGCTGATCCCTTGATCTGAGACTTCCAGCCTCCAGAACTGTGAAAAAGTGAACTTCTATTGTTTAAGCCACCTGGTCTGTAGTACCTTTTTTTTTTGGAGGGAGGGGCGCAGCCCAGGCAGATTCATCCAGGCACCTATGGACTAGAACTGGGGGAGACACTTGTAGAGGCCAGCTGCTGTCTCCAGCTCTCTGAGCCAGCATGGCCTCCTAGTTGTGGCTGATAAGTCTCTCTCTACATTGGGTCCACTTGCCTTGGCTACTCACTGGCCCATCTTCCATATTTCCCAGTCCAAAGTAACCAAAACTAATTGACTTGGTTAACTACTGTGATTACCATTGGGTGAGATCTTTGCACAGGCCCACCTCATGGGTTTCTGGCCAGCAGTGCATAAGCTGCCTTTGGGCACTATGCCCACATCTGGTTCCACCAGTGGCTGCCATGTGTTGGGGACAGTTCCATGATGGTTCTGTGTGTAGAACATGGTGGGGGTGCTTAGCTTCAGTGTGAAAGGGATGACAGACACAGCTGGCATTTGACAAGTCCAACATTGGGTTCCCTGAGCGAGTGGCATTGCTAATTACATGAAAACATCAATTCCAACACATCCTGCTCAGATTTGGCCTCAGTTTTTACTGTGCAGCCAATTGCTCATACCAGTCACTCACAAGGCCACTCTCTTGACCTCGAGTTTTATGAGATTCCCCAGAATCCTTACCCCAGCCACTTGACTGGCTTGAGTTAGTTTGATGTGAGGTGATGTTACTTTGAAACAAAAAAGCCTTGATTAAAATAGTTTCCAAAGGAAACCGCAATTTGGTCCAGGAAAGAGGGATCTGTTTATGAGTAAACATGAGTGTTACAGATTATTTACAGATTATTCCTGACAATGCCATCAACTGTATGACTGTGCAAGTAGTCAACTCTTCATCTAAATGAAAAGGAAGGAATAATGAACAGTGTTTTCCACATCCCAGGAAGGCTGCCAGCGAGTCTGAAGAAGGTATCTCATGAGGTCTTCCACTCCTTTCTCAGGCAGGAATTCTTGTCTTCTAGTTCCTTGATCCCGAAAAGGAAAATTATTTCAAGTTTCCTGAATTGATCAATTGATTAATTGATTCTTTTTACTGCTCCATTGACTTTGCTTTCTTTGCTTTCTTTTTTCTTTACTCACTTCCTGACACCTCAGAAGACAGAGGCGTCTCTTGGTACAGGATTTAAGTGGGTGCAGGATTTCAGATTCATGATCTGTGGCCCAGATACGACGGTTTAATTCATTTCTGTGTTTGGTCATTTCTCTTTTTGGGGAGCCTGTGGGTAGTACATGGTGTTGGCCTGGGCTGGAACATGAGCTTGTAGGGTATTTAGGCTTTCAGGCCTGCTCTGCTGCCCAGTGACCCATCCAGCAGAATGTTTGCCCAGTGGGATTTCACAAGTGTCACAGAACAGTGACTGCTTCCCCTTTTGGCACAGGATGTTGATTTTTGTTAACCTATCTCTGTTCCACCCTTATATGTTTGGTGGGGGTGCTGTTCAGCAAATATTCACTCTGTCTCCTTTCCTCACCTATATTAGGAGTATCATAATCTCTCCACTGATGCTGGGGCTGATCATGGAGTTGTTCTGGGCAATGAATGTGAGCAGAGGCTTTGAATGTGTCTGCACCCTTTGCCTTGACATCTCAGTCTTTTGTGTTCCTTCCTGCTCTACCATTAAGAAGAGCTTGCCCCAGGTAGCCACTGTTTCTCCAATGTAGATCCCAAAATGAGAGACTCATGGGACAGACCTAAGCCTCACCTAAACCACAGAGCAAGGCTGCTGTAGCTGACCAGTCAACCTGTGGGCAAGAAGTAAATGTTTTGGTACTGCAAACCACTGAGTTCTTTTTTTTTTTTTTTTTTTTTTTTTTTTTGAGACAAGGTCTCACTCTGTTGCCTAGGCTATATTGCAGCGGTGCTATCAGAGCTCACTGCAGCCTTGACCACCTGGGATCAAATAATCCTCCCACCTCAGTCTTCCAAGTAGCTGGGACTACAAGCATGTGCCACCACGCCCAGCTAAACTCTGAAATTGTGGTACACAACATTATCATAACAAAGCTGATTAATTCCGCTGGCAAAGTTTCCCAAGGAAGGGAGGAATAGTTCTATTTGGGATTTAAAAGTGAGGAAGTAGGTAGGAAAGAAAGTTGAAGGACTTTTTTGGATAAGGAGGCACTCTATATCCAAAATCAGATTAGAGTATTCCAAACACCACACCCCTGAGAGATGCTAGAAATGTTTCCAAATGACTAGAATCCAATGAAGTATTCTTTATGCAGTGTTTTATATAAAACTTTAATAACTAGTGATACTACTAAAACTCAGGCAATGATATGCAGAAAATGGAATCTGGACGCCTTCCTTACACTATATAAAAAATGAACTCAATATGGATTAAAAACTTAAAAACTACAAAAAAAACAAAAAACAAACAAACAAAAAACACAGAAGAAAATCTAGGCAATACCATTCAGGACATAGGCACAGGCAAAGATTTTATGATGAAAATGTCAAAAGCAATTACATCAAAAGCAAAAAACATGGACAAATCGGATCTAATTAAACCAAAGAGCTTCTGCACAGCAAAAGAAACTATCAGAGTGAACAGACAACCTACAGAGTGGGAGAAAATTTTTGCAATCTTTCCATCTGACAAAGATCTAATATCCAGGATCTACAAGAAACTTAAACAAATCTACAAGAAAAAACAACCCCATTAAAAAGTGGGCAAAGGACATGAACAGTCACTTCCCAAAAGAAGACATACATGTGGCCAAAAAAAATGTGGAAAAAAAAGCTCAACATCTCTGATCATTACGTGCAGATCAAACCCACAATGAGATACCATCTTATGACAGTCACAATGGAGATTATTAAAAATTCAAGAAACAATAGATGCTGGCATGGTTGCAGAGAAAAAGGAATATTTTTACAGTGTTGGTGGGGATGTAAATTATAGTTCAACCATTGTGGATGACAGTGTGGCAATTCCTCAGAGACCTAGAGGCAGAAATACCATTTGACCCAGCAATCCCATTACTGGGTATCTACCCAAAGGAACATAAGTTATTCTTTTATAAAGACATGCATACGTATGTTCATTGTGGCACTATTCACAATAGCAAAGACATGGAATCAACCTAGATGCCCATCAATGATACTCTGGATAAAGAAAATGTGGTACATATATACCATGGAATACTATGCAGCCATAAAGAGAAACAAGATCATGTCCTTTGCAGGCACATGGATGGAGTTGGAAGCCATTATCCTCAGCAAAGTAACACAGGAACAGAAAATCGAACAATGCACGTTCTCATTTATAAGTGGGAGCTGAATGACGAGAACACATGGACACACGGCAGCGAACACCACACACTGGGGCCTGTTGATGGGCGGTGAGGGGGAGGGAAAGCATCAGGCAGAATAGCTAATGGATGTTGGGCTTAATACCTGGGTGATGGGATGATCTGTGTAGCAAACCACCATGGCACATGTTTACCTATGTAACAAATCTGCACATCCTGCACGTGTACCCCTGAACTTAAAAGTTGAAGGAAAAAAAACCCAGGCAATAATATAGTCCCAGACAAGATTCTATAATAAATAAATACTGGGCCAGTCATGGCGGCTCATGTCTGTAATCCCAGCACTTTGGGAAGCCCAGGCGTGTGGATCACAAGTTGAGGAGTTCAAGACCAACCTGGCCAACATAGTGAAACCCCATATCTATTAAAAATACAAAAAATTAGCCAGGTGTGGTGGTGCATGCCTGTATTCCTAGCTACTCGGGAGGTTGAGGCAGAAGAATAGCTTGAACCTGGGAGGCAGAGGTTGCAGCGAGCCAAGATTACACCATTGCACTCCAGCCTGGGGGGACAGTGCAAGACTTCATCTCAAAACAAAACAAAACAAAACAAAAACAAAAACAAAAAACAACAACCACCACCAAAAAAAAAAAAAGCAAGAAATAGCTTGGGAATCAGCTAGAGATATAGAATCCTAATAAATGTTAGAATCTTATGTTCTAGAATGACTTATGTTAGATCATTTTTATGCAGAATACACAAGTATTAAGGGCACATTTTCAACTGCGTTTTTATTATAAATACCTTGAAGATAATTGTTAAAACAGACATCTGAGACAAAAATTAACTTTTATATTTATAGAACAAGATTGAAAAGTTACTTGTTCATTTTTTGAACTGTAAGTTTGCACCTGTTAAGATAAATATAGATAGAATTAAAATCCTTATCATAACAGAGTTATTAGAGTCTGTCAATAATGGATTAACCAATAATAACATTGATATTTATTTCACTCTGATACAAACTATATATTTAATTTCACTTTAAGCAACATATGATGCAACAAAATACCAACATAACAAAATAATTCAGACTTACCCATGGAGTTTGTTTTCACAGGAGCTGA
The DNA here is from genome assembly GCF_024542745.1 of Macaca thibetana thibetana. Lineage (NCBI taxonomy): Eukaryota > Metazoa > Chordata > Mammalia > Primates > Cercopithecidae > Macaca > Macaca thibetana. The sequence continues at coordinate 78,645,700 of NC_065585.1, read as the reverse complement.
TCTACGTTCAATGACTGCAAACCACGTGAGCAAGTTTCACTTGTGTTTCTAAGAGACATGCTTTTAAATAACATTTATTTTTTATTTTTTCCTGGCATTAACTGGGGACAATCTTGCCACATTTTACTATACAAAACTACAAGGAAGGAACACTCAATTTGATGTTCATGTAAAATATAACTACCCACTTTTCTTCCTTTACAACATGTACTCCAGAGAGAGGATGCCAAGCCAGAGGCACATAACGCACTGCCTATCATTAATAACCAGTACATGCTTTTGAAATGATTTCACAGTAACGCTTATTCAAAATATCCTTTATTTGCTTTTCCGACTATTTTATGAACATTATAGCCCCTCAACAAGTATTGCCTGTTTCAAAGCAATGATATAAATAGGAATTTATTGAATTAAAAAGTTCATCAGGTACAATTATAAATAAGTATTATAAATTTTAACATGTACAAAGTGTCATCTCTGCCCATGACTCTCAAGGTGGTCATGCTGGCAGGCTCATGGTGCCTGTCAGGATTGCAGAGAGCTGGGAGAAGGGGTTCTCCACCTTGCCCTAAAGAAGTATCACTCATCCTTCGAGGCTCTTCTCAAAGACCACATGCTAAATGAAGTATTTCTTGTGTTTCCCAAGAAAAGATGATCTCTTCCTTCTTTAAATCCATAGAGCATCTATTTTTTCTCTATAATAAAGCTAATAATAGTAAAAAAATCACACTGCTTTGTCATTGAGAACTTCCACTATGCTTCAACCATGCTAAAGTCTACAGTCGGTGTCTCCTTTCTTCTTTGCAGCACTCCTGCAAGGAAGGTATCATTCTTTCCTCTTTATAGATGAAAAAATTGGGCAAGGATTGGAATTCAGGCTGTAACTGCAAAAATAGTAGTCCTAACAACGCTGTTTTCACACTTGATTTGCAGTTGAGTTGTGTGTGACTTTTGTCTCCCTGCTCTGTGGGGTAGTTCTTCCAGCAGGTATTACTGTGACCCTTTCTATCCCATGGGAGTGTTTTGTATACTAAGTAGCCAACAAAAATAAATACTGTATTTCTTTTTTTTTTCTTTTCTTTTCTTTTTTTTTATTTTGAGGCAGTGTTTGGCTCTGTTGCTCAGGCTGGAGTGCAGTGGGGCAATCATTGCTCATTGTAACCTCAAACTCCTGGGCTCAAGTGATCCCCCTTACCTCAGTCTCCCGACTAGCTAGGACTACAGGTGCATGCCACCAGGCTCAGATAATTTTTTAAAATTTTTGTAAAGATGCAGTCTCTCTCTGTTGTCTGGGCTGATCTCCAACTCCTGGCCTTGGCCACCCACAGCGCTGGGAGTACAGGCCTGGCTCTGGTGTCTGGCCAATACTGTATTCCATATTTTCCAAACAGCAGTCCCTTTTTCTACATTTAAGCATCTCTTAAATTGGAACATGTGTTCAATTAATGCCTTGATGTATATGGTAGTCTTATTTTCTTTTGCTAAAAAGCTGTTATTAGCTCTTAGTTATCTCCTAACCAATTTAATCTTAGAATCAAGGAGTAGTTATGGAAATAAACTGGGTAGAACTCACCCTAAACTGCTCAGAGAAAAGATCAAGGTAGATTTCTTTAGGTTTCTTAATGCTATAAGAGTATTAAGTACAGGGGGAATTCAGAGGATAATTCATCTGAAAATAAAAGGGAAGGTGATCAGAGGTGGCTTAGTAAAAATGAAAAGTCAGTGGTTTCAGGGGAACATACAGATGACACCAAGATCTCATGAGGAGAGGACACTTCCAAACACTTGCTTTCCTGTGATTCCAACACCAAGGTAAGCCAGAAACACAGCTGGAGGGTAACTGGAGGGATCCTGAGTCCACCTGACCCTGAACTACACATACTACATTCCCCGATATCCTGGCAACAGCATTATAGTGAGAAAGATCACATTAAAATGCTGCAAACAGTCTTTGAGGCAAGGACATGAGTAGTCTGTCTTCTAGCTGTAGCTTGAAGAAGTCCTGGGAGAATTTGGTAGTGATGCCATGAAGGGAAATGATTAAGTATAAAATGATTAACAAGCCTATGTTCTTTTATCTTCTCCTTGTCTTGTTTCAGACATCAGCCTTATGGCTTGAGAGGAAATGCAGTAGATTATTATTATTTTTTCCATTAGCTTAGCTTGGAAGAAAAGAGAGAACTTTAAGTAGCTGTGTTGGGAAGAGGGGCTTGGGGTTCAGGGAGGTTTCGTGTTTTTATGAATAGAAAAGACTTGAGAATGTTTTATGCTGAGATGGGAGAGCCAGAAAAGAGAGAGAGAGAGAGAGAGAGAGAGAGAGAGAGAGAGAGAGAGACTGGTAGAAATTAGTTAAAGGGAATAATTGAAGGAGCAAATTCTTAAAAGTAGCAGTATTAAATGGGGGCTCAGGTCACATAGAGAGGTATTAGCCTTGGTCTGAAAGAGAATGCCTTTCCACTGAGCTGCAGGAAGGTGTTAAGAGTGGGCATAGATGTGGATGTATTTAGAGTAGGGTAGGTTTGGAATTGAAAATGGGAATAGTTAATGGTTTCTGAGTTTTTAGCAGAGGAAATGAGGCTCACTGCTAAGAATGAGAGGGACATAAATGAAAGGCTTCCAGAGATTGGTGAGAGTTTGCAATGACTGTGCAGTGGACAGTGAGAGAACTGCCCTGTGCTGAGGGCATAATTGAGGTTGGAGACTGTCTTGGTTCATTTATGCTACTATAGAGAAGGACCATAGGCTGGGTCATTTATATATAACAGGATTTTGTTTCTCACAGTGCTGGAGGCTGGGAAGTGTAAGACCAAGGCACCGGCCTTGGTGAAGACTGCTTTCTGCTTCCAAGGTAGTGCCTTATAGCCACATCCTCTGGAAGAGTCAAATGCTGTGTCCTCACATGACAGAAAAGCAAAAGAGTAACAGTGCCTCAGCTAGTTTCCTCCAGCCCTTTCATAAGGCACTAATCCATTCATGAGTGATATGGTTTGGCTGTGTCCCCACTCAAATTTCATCTTGAATTGTAATCCTCATAATCCCCACATGTTGTGGGAGGGATCCAGTGGGAAGTGATGGGATTATGGAGGTGGTTTCCCTCATGCTGTTCTTGTGATAATGAGTGAGTCTCACGAGATCTAATGGTTTTATAAGTGTCCAGCATTTCCCCTGCTCACACTCGCTCCATTCTGCCACACTGGGAAGAAGGTGCCTGCTTCTCCTTTGCCTTCTGCCACAACTGTAAGTTTCCTGAGGCCTCCCCAGCAATGCGGAACCGTGAATCAATTAAACCTCTTTCTTTATAAATTACCCAGTCTTGGGTATTTCTTCAGAGCAGCATGAGGACGAACTAACACAATGAGTGATTTAGTCACTCTGCAAAAGGCCCCACCTCTCAATACCACCACAATGAAGATTAAGTTTCAACATACGAATTTTGTAGAACTTTCAGACCACAGCAGAGACCACTTGTACTTGGCATGGTCTTTATGGCATTATGTGTTTCTGCAATTGTGACTATTTGGGGGTAAAGAAAAAGGCGAAGAGACAGATTTCTACCATGGGTGGAGAAAGTAGAAAAGTTTTCTGAGACAGGGACTCACTGGGAAAGCTAGACCAATATTAGCTGCAATCTTTGGGAATGTAGGTCTTCACAGTGTGTCTCATGTTTGGTTTAAAGCACTTCCAAAATATCAGACAGTTATGTCTGAATGGAATCACACAAATGTATCACAAAGTCAAATATAACTTTTTTTTTTTTTTAGTTTCTAAAATGCGTGGGTTCTTGGTCCTATATATAACTTTCTGTTCTTCAGAGAAGAGCCACATAGAAAGGGCAGGCACTGGTCTTAAAGGGATCACCTTATAGGATCTAAACCAATACATCCCTTACACTTTACTTACAATACAGCATAAAATGCCTCTGCTAATGACTTGAGCATTGTATTTCTTGGATCTATGATCACTTATTATTTTAACCTTTCAAAGCCAATACTTTTAGAGCATTCAACTCAAACTACTTTTATTGGCCTGGAAATGCTTTATTGCAGTTTGGCTGACATTTTCTTTTAATAATGTCATTAGCACTCCTTAAAAATGAATTCTGTTGGGGTATATAGTACTACCTTTGTTTTAAGAAAATGTTATGATTTTGTGTGTACATGAGGTGGGTCCCATAGCTACAAACATTAGCAATATGTTTCTGATTCAACAGAAAGATCTTTCTGATTCTATAGGCACACTTCCATTTCTATTAAGCGTTAAGTATTTGGTTGGTAAAAATTCCTGAATTTAGATGTACTTTTTCAGGATTACATTGAATTCTCAACATCTTTTAAGAGAGAGTCCAACTTCAGAGTCACTAGGCTTAATTAAAATCTCTAGCGCTTAGTTTGTTTATATTCCTTACCTACTTTGTAGATTTAGCTCTGGTAACTGTTGTTATGCTGACACTGGTTTCCAGTGGGTCACTGAAATCAAATTAATGCAGGCATCTGAAAAGTCAGACATCAATTGTGTTCATTTTCATTTTCCTTATTTTAAAAGGTACAAAATAAGGAAAAGTGATTCTGTTTAACCTTGAAGAATCCTGAATGTATGGACATAGACTACAAGCATTTTAGTGGAAAAATAAAAATTATTTGTAGAAAAAATCCTAAAGAACAAAAACCAAAAGCAAAATAAGAACAAAATTCCTTTCTATACCAATTCTTTTCTGAATATGTAAAGACCCAAGGTCCAAACTCCATTTCCTAGGCCTTTGGAAATGCCTTTAGAGTGTACTCAATACTTTACATTCTGTACTACTATCGAGAGCACTCTATACTGTACATTCAATTTCTTTGTCCAAGTGCAGTAGCTCTCAAAGTCTGGTGTCCACCATCAGGCCTAGGAACCTGCTAAAAATGTCAAGTCTTGAGACTCACTCTAGATATTCAAAACCAGAAACTTGATGGGTGGGGCCTGCAATTTGTGTTTTAACAAGTCCTCAGCTGGGTGCGGTGGCTCACTCCTGTAATCCCAGCACTTTGGGAGGCTGAGGCAGGTGGATCACGAGGTCAGGAGTTCAAGACCAGCCTGGCCAAAATGGTGAAACTCCGTCTCTACTAAAATTACAAAAAATTAGCTGGGCATGGTGGCGGTGGAGGGGGTGGGCGCCTGTAATCTCAGCTACTAGGGAGGCTGAGGCAGAGAATTGCTTGAACCTGGGAGATGGAGATGGCAGTGAGCTGACATTGTGCCACTGCACTCCAGCCTAGGCGACAGAGTGAGACTCCATCTCAGAAAACAAAACAAATAAACAACAACAAAAAAAAACCAAAAACAAGTCCTCCAGGCACTCCGTTGGTTTGCTCTGAAGTTTGGGAACTTCTGGCCTAGAGCATTGTTCTCAAGTATTTGTGTACACCTACACCACAAGCTCCTGGAGGAGCTTGACTTAACATGAGTCTCTCACTCAGTCCCTGAGATTTGGAGGCAGTAAATGCAGGAAGCTGTGTGGGAATCTGCGTGTGTGTGTGTATATATATATATATATATATAGTCTGTAGAACACAATTTGAGAAATTCTGCCTTGAAGTGGAATTTAAATGTTGACAAAATTAGCATTTCCCCCCCACAAAATCCTTCTCCATAACTGAGCAAAAACCTTTGAACTCTGACTTACAAATATCTATAACTTTCACTCAGCCTGCAGAATGCCTGCTTCTGAAGAGGTGTGCAGGCTTCCCTCATCACTGCCGTGGGGACCTGGAGCCTCTGTGTGCTCCAGGTGTAAGGCTTTGCCTGACTCTGCTACAGGTGTGCACCTGTTTCATCACAGGGATGTATGCTCAAGGGATGTGGCATAATCCACACCTCCACAGAATGTACAGCATTGAGTATGCTCGGCCAAGACAAAACACAAGGAAAGATGTCATCTTTATTTGCTCTGAGATGATAGTTGGAGGAAGACTGTTTGAGCAAAGAGGCATTGATCCCTGCATATCCTGCCAGGGAAATACCCTCTTCTAAGCAAGGTGACCTTTCAAGCAAGTTTTGAGAATTACTGATTCAGAATGTAAGGTATGCATAAATATATCTAACTGTGATTTGGGATCAGACACACACTGCATTTCTTCTTTCCATTGAACCTTTTCTAGATCAGAGATGAAAAAAGATATTTTTTTAAATGTAGAAAGGTGAAGTTTGTGATGGCAAAAAAGCGTATTAATTGTGATTTTATTAAATCAGTCATGTGTTTTCTTCAAGGTATTGGGACCAAATTAATGCATTCATAACATTACTTTGTTTTCATTGTATTTGTTTTTATTGTCATCTGACATTTAAGGCAATTAATACTGTATTTCTACTTACGTTAATAATAAAACAAACCTTTAAATAATTTTATTCCAGTAAAATGTGTGAATTAAAGGAGAAATGTTAAGTAAATATTAGTGCAGATGGCAATATTCTGAAGATGCCACATGAATAATCAAAGTGTGGGAAATGCACGTTATTTTCATGAGTTCAGCATAATCCATTTTAACACTTTTCCAATGTTGAGCTTTATATTTGTTTTCTGTTATAAACAGTGCTTCAACAAAACCTCTTGTAGCTAAATATTTTTCATATCTGTAATGGTTCTCTTAGGAGAATTCACAGATGTGGAATTGTTGAATGGAAGGGCAATAATTATATTATTTTAAAGTTTAAAATTGGTGTCCATTAATCATTTCCCTAAGTTTTTACGAAGACATTTAGGAAGTCAGTAAAGCAGCATTTATGACCTATGGGAATACTTTCTTCCTTGTTACTCAAAGCGTTGCTTAAGGCAGTGGCCTTCAAGTGTGTTCTGGGACCAAATGGCAATTTCTCCCCAACCAGCCAAGGCGTGTGGTGGGGAAAAGGCTTGGTGGAAGATCTGGTTTGTAGTTAATGTTAAGTAACCTTTCCACTTAATTAGCTTTGTGATATCGTGCAAGACACAACTTCTCTAAGTTGTAATTTTCTCATCCATAAAATTATACTAAAAATAATACTGGTTATCTCACCAAGTTGTGAAGATTAAATAGAGTGATATATGTGAAAATAGCTTGTAAATGAAGCATGATGTAAAATGTTATCAGTATTATAAAAGCCCAATATATGTTCTCCTCTTGAGAGATTCTTAAAGCCTAATTCTCTGACTTCACAGGTACGTCGTCTCACGCAATTCAGATAATTTTTTAGTACCATATAGGGTTAGTGTCTAGAAAAAAAATGAAGGATATGAAAGAATGAAGAACGAAGTTCCAGTGAGACGCTATTTCTTTACAGATTGCTCCTCCCTGTCCCCTACACAACACTAGAACCTGGTATAGCGCTGTAGTCAATACTGTGTGTGTGTGTGCATGTGTGTGTATGTTTTAAACAAGGTCTCATTCTGCGGTCCAGGCTGGAGTGCAGTGGTGCAATCTCAACTCATTGCAGCTTAGACCTCTTGGGCTCAAGCGATCCTCCCCTGTCAGCCTCCTGAGTAGTTAGAACTACAGGCATGCACCACTACGCCCGGCTAATTTTTGTATTTTTTGTAGAGATGGGATCTCACTATATTGCCCAGCTGGTCTCAAACTCCTGGGCTCAAGTGATCCTCCCACCTCAGCCTCCCAAAGTGCTGGGATTACAGGCATGAGCCACCTCACCCTGCCAACACTAACTCTGGATTTTTGTTTGAGCTTTGCTGCTTATCATCAAATCTCAATGAAAATATTAGTTACTCAGAAGTCACCTTGTTAATCTAGAATTGGTCTGGTGGCTTAGGATTTCTGAGTCTAGGCTAGGACCAGAGCCAGCCACTCCTGGCATCTACATTGCTAGGGAAACTAATGATCTTCACTGAGACTCTGTTCTCTTCCCATAATGTACATTACCCAAATGGTCTCTTGTCATGTGTGGATTCAGGTAAAAATTGTCTGATGAGCTGCATACCAGAAAACTGTGATGTGGACAAACTCCAGAGAGTAGAGCAAGATCTGAGTGCAGCGTGGTCAGAATGGCAGAGGCTGACACTGAGAGCACCTGGGCTCTAGAATCAGCTCTGTCACTTCACCACGTGGGGCCTCAGTTCCTTATCTGTAAAAAAAAAAAAAAAAAAAAAAGGAGTTAGATGAGAATCTGGTCATGAGCTGATCTTCTAGGTCTCTCCCCACAGTTAAGATCCCATAATTCTGCAGGTCAGTTTATAACCTGCAAGGGGATTCTTCCCTGAGGGCCCTCACAAGGTTTTGAATGGTAGAGCAAGTGGAAATGGGGGAATGTCCTTCCCAACCTCCCGCCGTGGGCAGGAGAGGAAGTGCTGTCCAGGAAGGCCTTAGCTGGACCATCTGGGGGAATGAGGATTCCACTCTGTGACATCACAATATCCAGCCCAGGTTTGACCTTGACAACCGGGAAGGAGAAATAACAGGAGGTGCAGTTACTGATATAGCCAAGGTGGGACGCTGCTGGAGGGAGCTAGAAGGGATCAGCCAGCCATGCCTCCAGTTCAGGTACGTGGCATTGCTAAGCTTGGAACAGGACTTGCCAATGTCTAAAGGAAAAAGAGGAGAGATCTCAAGGCAAGTGTGTCTCCAAGCTTAGGAAGAACAGTATAAGCACAGATAGCATGTGCCCCAGCTGTGTTAGGGTAATGTAAGGTTCCATACGAGCAGAAGCAGAGCTGGGTGCATTCTGCCAACAGCCAGTCTGCTTGTCATGAAGCTGGACGGTGAGGACATTTCTGAGGCTGTAGTCCACTTGTGCTGCTGGTGATATATTTCTATATAGAGGTTTTTGTCTTTCAATAGCTTCTCCCTGGAATGACAGGGAAGAGTAAACAAAAATAAGTTCACTGAAGGAAGTATTTTAATAGAAGCCAGTACAAAAACAAACAAAAGTAATAAAAGGTGAAAAGTTATATTATGGGTTAGCAAGCAAGACTGACTCTAAGGTCGAGTTTTGAAAGTTCAAAACTTGAAAGGCAAAAGGCCACCCCTATAAACAGTAAAAGAGAAGGGGCTTTTGGCTGAGAAGTAAGTAAAACAGTTCTGCTGGAACCATATACGGGACCCCCCACCCAGCTCCCAGCAACTCCCGCCAGTGAAATCATTGCTGGGGATGCGGACAGTTCTGTTTTCTTTACCTTGCCTTGGGGTTTTGGCTTCTACAATACTTGTTTCTTCCTGCAGTCTTGGGGCCCCGAGAGGCTCTCAGTGACAGCAAAGAACTGTTCTGTTTACCAGTGGGGCGGAGCACGGGGCCAGCGCCAGGCCCTGACTCATCCCCATGTGGACTCCCTTGGGTCTTAGCACACTGCAACCCCGGAGTTGGAGCACAGGACAGCTCAGGCAGGCACGCTGAGCTCTGCCTGCAAGGTCAGAGTTGATGGCGATGCTCCCTCAGTGGGAGCCGGAGTCCCTGTTCTGACAGGTAGGTCAGTCACCCACAGGGGACCCAAACAGCCATCGACAAGAGGAGGAGGAGATGGAATCTCTATCCACAGGACACAATTCTAACTCTCCTTGACCTCCAACACATCACGAATAAATATGTCATAGCAGTAAGGCCAATACTCTCACATTCTATGAAAGTAGTAATCGTCCCCACAGCATGTAAAACTGAGAGATCCAGATAAAAACAAAATACACTTGCACATTAACTTTATAGCACACATTCAACTGCTGTACAGAAGTCACTGTGATTTTCACAATTCGGTTATGATCTAATCATAACCACTCAAACCTTGAACATTAAAATCTCATTGGTCCAGTTTTTAGCCTTCCTTCCTTGATAGCCATTGAAAACTAAGTTTAAGCTGAACCTCAGATAATACCCACAAAACACAGAAAGTCCTAACTCATCTCCATTTGCATTTATTGACTGTAACGTTCCCTGACCCTTGTGTTAGTCACATGCTGCTGCAGCCTGTCACATACTGCAGAATTTTAGAGTCGGAAGGAACTAGAAGATCATCCATTCCACAGCTTCGTTTCCAGAGGGAGAAACCAGACACAGAAGTGTCTCGGCTAAGGGGATCAAGCTAGTTAGTGCTGGGGACTCAAGTTTAAGCCCCCTCACTCTCAGCCTGGTGGCCTCTCCAATACACTCCGCCCCACAATGAATGAATGTGTTGGTTCATATTTGAACTAACTCTTTGATTTTCTAAGTTAGAATATGCTAAAAAGAGGAAATCTCGTTTATCACTTTGGTGTGGTTATTGGTAAAAGTAGGTATTCTCCTAGCCTCTGCATCGCCATACAAAATAAGCTTTGGTTAACGACAAGAAAAAGCACCAAAGACCCCATTCAAAAGACTGAGATAACAGTGAAAATAAATCCAGGGAAACTGACTAGCTACTGTAAATTGAGGGCTGATTAGAAGTAATCTTTTTTTTTCTTAAAAAAAAATTTATACAATTTGCCAGATTTTTACTTTATAATAAATATATAGTCTTCCTGTGGCCTTGTCTTTTCCAGTTTAGGTAGACAATACTTTGTTTATGAACATGTGTGTGTACACCCTTGAATGTACAGATGAGTAAACACTTTATCTGGCAGGTGTGGGGCTGGCTATTACATCCATCCATGGTAACTGACCTACCCTTACTTACCTCATATATCTTCTATATGAGCCTTCTCTGACTTATCCAATGAATTAATATTCTATTTGGAATTAACATGATAGTATAGGAGGAGCCTCCTTAGACTTGTCCAGGGTTTGGCATACATGATGCTATATATGTCTTGCATCCATAATTAATCTGCAAGTTTGAGCCCGGGCAGTGCCTGGGTGCAGGTACTTAGCGTTTTTCCAATTAAATTCATTGCAAATATAATAGTATCAGTCCAAAGATCCAAATTCTGAAAGAAAAGGAAATGAAATGAAGAATTTTTTAATACAAATAGAGATCTAATTTGTATAGTCATCAGCGCCATCATTAGCCTTAGAGAGGTCTGATAAGTATTTTCTAGGTCATTAGATTGTTTTTTAGCCAACTAAAATGTGAACTTCCTGTAAGGATTTTCCATATGTTTCTGGTTTTATATGCAGATTGCCTTTAATAAAAGATAATTATGAAGCAATTACCAACAAGAAGGAGCATAAGAAATAGCATTCCATCATGGCATAGGCTTTAAACAGTTGTTGTTATAGCTTTCAGCTTCCATATTAATTTTTAAAGTTGTGTAATATATTGAGTAATTTTACACACACCACACCATATAACTACAGGAGAAAGCTGATTGTGAAAAACAGAGGGATAAAAGAAGTTTTAGTTTCAGAATTCTTCATTGTGGTTTTGAAGTTTCAAATCTCTCCAGTAAAATGAAACACAGGTATGCCAAGTAAACTTTTGAAATGTTTTCTCTTGAATTACCGGAGAAGATGCAGCCTTGACAAGTTTTATTTAAGAGACTTGGAAGGAAAAAAAGCAAAGGAAGCTACCTCTCTGAAGATCCTGAGACAGCAGAGTCTCCTTTTGCTGCCATCCCCTGAGGCGCCTTGGCAAGCGGCCACGCTGGATCTCCGACACGCGCAGGACACTGCCTGTCATCCCAGCCCAGCCCCCATGCCCACTCTCCCAAGAATTGTGCAACAGGGCCTTTGTAACCTGAGGCCCGTGAAGTCTGTGGAGGAATGTGACCCAGAGCCAAGGGGCGTTGGTGCCACCAGGGCTGAGAAGGAGCTCTCCTGCTGTTTACCCTGCTATCCCGTGGGAACCTCAGAAGGGGGAAGGTATGCTCTGAAATGCACGGGGAGTCAAGTCCTTGGCACAGCTGTGAAGCAAGCACTCTAGTGAGTGTCTTTTCCCGTCATCTTTGCTGACCTCCGGAGGCATGCTTCATGCTACTCCAGAGAGTAGAACCTGATGTGCTTTAATTTTTATTGTATTTGTATAAATATATAGGGTACAAGTGCAATTTTTAAAAATGCATAGATTGTGTGGTGGTCAAGTTTGGGCTTTTAGGATACCCATCACCTGACCTACCCATCCTCCTTTCAAGCCACACCTCCTCCTCGTCCTCCTCCTCTTAATTGTGTCTCCTACTGAGACCAAAGCTACAAGTTGTGGTCCCATTATTCCAATGTCCTGTAAGGGTAAAGGGCATCCTGCTGTCCAGGGAGCAGGGATCCATATTATATGTGATGAGGATGGTAGAGTGCCAGGCACTGGTAGCGGGACAGCCCCAGAAATCTTTGGGATTCATCGATTTACAAAACCAGCTTCCTGCCTCCTCTCCTCACCTCTCCCATAGACATCGTCCTCCAATATGACAAGTACACAATCTGGCCACCATAATACTTGGGGTTGTTCTGTCTCCTCTGCCTGGGGAAAATGTCATGAGCTGAGTCATGAATATTCTCCTTTTAAGTTACCCAAACATCATGATGGCCACACAAATGGAGCTCTAACCAATAGGAAGTGAAAGATTCACTCTCAGTCTTGCCATTTGAGTGGCACCGAGGACTACGGCGTGTAATTCACTACAAATGACAAGTTCCACATTTTTATATTACCAATATTGTTGATCACAAAAAGTGGTCTCAGGAAAACGGACGTTTTAGCCAGTTGAGAAGACAACTTACTTGGCACCTAGAAGACCAGTATTCTCGTCCTTTCAAGTATATTTAGAATGCAAAATCATTATTACTACAAGAGAGGGAAAGCTTTTTTTTAAGTTAGGATATGTTCCTCTGCATGGTAGGAACTGGCGCTATCTCCCTCCCCACATCGACCTTATCTCCTCTCATACTATGTCCTTTCAAGGAGGTTGTTTTCCAGTCTCCTTTCTATGACAAATGAATTCAATGTCAGTTTCAATCCAGTTTGTACTTTTAAAAACTTAATATGCACCTGGGACTGTACTAGGCACTGTGACAACAGTAAAATAAAATGTTTGACATAAGTTGGGCTCTTTAAGAGTTAAGAATTTAGTTAAGGAGACAAGATGTACACCTGCAAAGAGTTCAAAAGCAAAGAGGAAACTACAAAACTATGTGAAAAATGTGCGCACTGTGGACTTCAAAGTGCCCCAGGGGCTCAGAGCGAAGAAGCAGTGTTGTCTGGAGTGTTCAGGTTGCTCATGAGGGCAGGTCAGCACTGACACTTGGGAGGAATCTTGAAAGGAAGAGAAACAGAGTATGACTGATTGACACAAACTTAGGGAGAAAAACAATTTCCTAGTGAAAATTTTGGCCCTGGCACAGCCACTCTTCTCCCACTCACCGGCGCTCATGTCCGCTCTCCCTGCGCTTTGACGACTCGTTCTTGGCGTGCAAAGCAAACAATTCACATTGCTTCATTGGGATATGAAAAAGAGGAGTCATGGAAACACAAGGACACCAGGAAGGACAAAATGAACTCTAACAGGTGGTTTCCGTGAACAGCCCTGCATGCTGAAACCAGGGCTGTGTCTGACTTTAATTATGCACGTGGGCTTCTAGAGCCTACACCCTGAAGCCAACATGTTCCAAAACTAACTCATTATCTTCCCCAAACCTGCTCCCCCTTTGTGATTCCCACCTCAGCCAATGGGCCTCACCATATTCCCAGTTTCTCTGGCGAGGATCTCAAGTGCCCTCTGATTCCTGAGTCACTCTCTACTGCTGCATTCGGTCACTGAGCATTGAGTTTAGGGGGTTGGATCTCCACATCTTTTCCGAACCCATTGCCTCAGCCAGTTCTTCCTGCTGCCACCCTGGTCTGGGCCCTCATCTCCTCATCTTCCTCTAAGGTCACTCATCTCTCCAGCCCCATTCCTCTGCACTCGTTGGCCACACCTTTCTAAAATAGAAACCAGCACTCCCCAGTTTCAAGTTTTTCCCATTGTTTGTAAGACAAGGACTAAACTCCTTTGCTTGGTTTTCAAGGCCTCTCACCTTCTCCAGCTTCACTGGACCAAGCCTCTCCCCTTGGCCACCCATTTACCCATTCCTCCCCACCTCTTATGCACCAGGCGGATCTGTCTGCCTTCAATTTTCCAGCTTGCCCAATACTTTTCTTGCCTCCATGGTCTTGCTCATGCAATTTCTACAGCTTTTCTGATAGTTGAACTCCTAATGCGGCCTCCTGTGGGATTCCTGCTTCCCAGGGGCCACTGCTTCCTACCTCCATCATTTGTATGACGTTCTCCTGACATTTAAAAAATTTTGACCCTTTGTGCTGAAGAAGTGAGCCAGGTGAGATTAGGAGACCAGGGTGAAGGGAGTAGAAGAATGTTTTGAGACAGGGAAGAGCATGTGTAAAGACTCAGAGGACAGAGAGAATGGTGTGTTCATGGAGCTAAACGTGCATAGTAGTTAATAGAAACTGGGTTTGAGTGGACAGGACAGCATTGGGAAGAAATGGCACTGGAGGCAGGGGCAAGTCCTAGGGATTGGCCCTGCTAAGAAGCTGGACTTTTAGCTAAAGATCAACGGGGAAGTTTGAAGAGTTATCAGCAGGGCAGTGATGGGATAATATTTGCATTTTAAAGGAATTAGTATATGGGGACCAGAGAAAGACTGGAGAAAGGACTGTCAGTTAGAGAAGGCTGGCAGGAGATAATAAGCTTGGTCAAGGGTAGTGACCAAGTTCACTACCTCTATTCAAGAAACAGAGGAAGAGAGTAGACTTCAGAGAGCTTTAGAAAGGAGGCGCGATTAGGCCTGGTTAATTGATCGGCATGGTTTAAATGGAGAGGGTGAGAGAAGGGAGACACCTGGGTTTCTGGCATGCCTAGAAATGATACTGTCCACGGCACAGCATCACTTCCTGCTGATGCCCTCTAAAGAGACTGGGTCTCTCTCTCCCTTCTCAGAGATGAAACTTTTGACAGTGAGAGTGGGGGTAGTCGACAGCTCCTCAGACATTTGCTTCGGAGAAGACACTTCCAGTTGATATGGGGCCTGGATCTCATTCATTTGTTACAGTCTCCAGGGCAACTAGTTATTCAATAAACTTTGGTGAATAAACAACTGTGCCTATAAATACTGTTCCTGGTAGTCTTCCTGCTATGTTTTCTAAAAAATATTGGGCATTTTATCTTTTATTGCCCTTCATAGTGTAAATATAATGGAGCCTGTCTTCCTCTCCAACTCAGATTTCAGTTGAAAGTCTTCATTAGGAGGCAAGTCTTCTGCCAGCTGGGTTATTTGATAGCCGTCATAGTCTTCATGGTGCTCCTTGATGGCTATTTAATATCTGGTAGCTCAGAGTCATCACCAGAAAATCAACTGTGTCTTTTGACAGCATCCCGGGCCAACAGTCCCCTTCCTACATCTTCCTTTCTCTTCAAAGTCATGGCCTGTAGAACAAAAGATTAAAATCCCCTTATGTCCTTTACTCCTACCTAGAACCTTAAAGGAACTAAACATACCATGTCTTCTGACTGCATCTTTTCTTATGAATCACTTCAAGGCATGCTCATATTGTCAGAAAGTAGTTCATCTCCAGAATCATGGGTCACGATCAACTTGCTCTGTCCCTCCCCTGCCACCACTGCCCCCTTCCTCTATTGGTAAGTCCACTTGATAGAGCGGTGAGGTCTCCTTCTTTTCCTCCTCCACCTGTAGTCTGTGCTGTTGTGGGATGTTCTTTTTTTTTTTCTTATTTATTTATTTATTTATTTATTTATTTATTTTTGAGACAGAGTCTTGTTCTGCCACCCAGGCTGGATTGCAGTGGCACGATCTCAGCTCACTGCAACCTCCACCTCCCAGGTTCAAGTGTTTCTTGTGCCTCAGCCTCCCCAGTAGCTGGGATTGCAGGTGCCCACCACCATTCCCTGCTAATTTTTGTATTTTTCGTAGAGACACGTGTTTCACCATTTTGGCCAGGCTGGTCTTGAACTCCTAACCTCAAGTGATCTGCCTGCCTCATCCTCCCAAAGTGCTGAAATTACAGGCGTGAGTCTTTCCTTATTCACATCTTGAGGCTGCTCACGGTCCTCCCTTGTGTCTGGAATCTCGTAGTGATGGCTTTCTCCTGGGCGCATGTTCGTGAGAGCCCCTCACTACCTCTGTAAGTTGCAGAAGCAATCAGTGAGCACTTTCTTCACCCTCGTTAGCAGACCGTCAGGTTTGCATATCAGCGATTTCATCATAACTAGGAAATGGTAAAATCATAGTCCAATTAATATAATTCTTTAATTTTAAAGAACTATACAACTAGAAGGAGGTAGTTATCAATATATATTTAAAAATGTGGCCGGGCGCAGTGGCTCAAGCCTGTAATCCCAGCACTTTGGGAGGCCGAGATGGGCGGATCACGAGGTCAGGAGATCGAGACCATCCTGGCTAACACGGTGAAACCCCGTGTCTACTAAAAAAACACAAAAAATTAGGCGGGCGCCTGTAGTCCCAGCTACTCCGGAGGCTGAGGCAGTGTAAACCCGGGAGGCGGAGCTTGCAGTGAGCTGAGATCCGGCTACTGCACTCCCGCCCGGGTGACAGAGCGAGTCTCCATCTCAAAAAAATAAAAATAAAAATAAAATAAAATAAAATAAAAAATAGAAATGTGTTTCCCAGAATTTAAGGTAATGATATTGCCACAGTTGATACACACACATGTTATTATAAATGCTCATTTTAGAAGATGAAAGATACCATCTGAATAGCATACAAATAATAAGTGCTATTTAGGTCATTATTGGCATTTCCTCCTATCCCTTAACATAATTTCAGTCAGCTTTACATTTAGACGTCATTTCTTGCTTAGTTTTGAGATAACAGAAATAGCAATCATTAAAAGCAACCTATTTTTTTTTCTTAAGCACCTATTGTACTAGTCATGGTTCTTCAGAGAAACAGCACCAATAGGAGAGATGGACATATGTGTGTAATGTATGTATTTCATATATATACATATATAAAATAAGGAGTTGGCCCATATGGTTATGGAGGCTGACAAGTCCCAGATCTGCATTCAGCATGCCTGAGACCCAGGAAGAGCCAATGTTTCAGTTTGAGTTTGGAGGTAGAAAAAAAAACCAATGTCCCAGCTCAAAGTGGTGAGGCAGGAGGGTCAGTCTTTTTGTTCCATTCAGGCCTTCAACTGATTGGATGAGGGTGGGGTGGGCAGCAGCAACCTGCTTTACTCAGTCAACTGATTCAAATGATTGAATGATTCAAATGTTCGTCTCACCCAAAACACGCATGCAGACACACCCAGAATCATGTTTGACCAAATATCTGGGCACCCTGCAGCCTAGTCAAGTAGACACATAAAATTAATCATTGTACCTACTATGTCATCAGTTGGCCTAGTAATTACCTCATTTAATTGCCACAAAGACCTCCCATGTGGAAAGTGGCCTTATTCCCATTTACTCCACAGCTGTTTATTTAACAAATGTTTGCACACTTTAGAGATGAAGAACTGAGCCTCAGAGAATTGAAGTAACACTTGTCTAAGGCAGCACAGCCAGTAAATGGCAGGACCAAGATTTCAACACAAGTCTAAGACTCAGCTGGGTACTCTGAACCAGTATGACCACTGCCTCCCAGCACTGGTGCTGTGCTCCCCACAGGGCCTGGGGCTCCCTCCTTAGGATGGAGGAGAGCTGAAGGCATTGGCCACTGGCCAAAACTCAGGGCAGCAGTGGGGCAGGCACGCCTGAACATGTGGGACCTGAGTGCAGCTGGGAGCCTGGAGAAGGCTCCCCTTTCCTTGGCCTTTGAGATGACCCACAGAGCACGAATCTAGCATTTGTTGAAAGCTACGTGCTCATGTTTTGTGTGGATATTATTATTTAATGTTCACAACATTTCTGTGTTCTTCCCACCACCCCACCCTGTTTGGGAGGGAGACAGTGACAGCTTCCCCATGAGGCAGCCATGGGCAAGGACTAGGAGGCATCCTTTTAAACTGTTGTCCTCAGAGCCACCAAGAGTACCCTAGGTTGCCTTAAATGGCCCCATGGACCAGTCCAATCCTGTTCCATCGCTCCTCAAAATCTGTCCATAAAAACTGCTTAAAATGTGCATGAATCAATGGCTCCGCAGGTGTGTGCTGCCTGCTGATTCACCCACGAGCAGGCCTGGGCTTTCCCTTCTTTTTATTTGCTCCTCATCGCCTGATACATTGCTGTTCCTCATTTTCCATTTCCACTAGAGCTTGGCAAAAACATTGTTCAGTTCTAAACATAACTATGAGCCCCTAAATAAATATTGTATAAAAGGAGCTCCTTTGTCCTCAACTTCCCGCAGCACTCTCTGCTCTACGGAGTGCCCTTCATCGTGACAACATAAGCAGTCCTCATGGCATTGGCCAGTTAGCTTCGCCCATAGCAAAACTCTCATTTTGCAGAGGAGGAATCAGAGACTCAGGAGGGCCTGGGCCTTCCCCAAGTTCACACAGTTAGAAGCCAAGCCATCCGTGTCCCAGTCCAGTGCTTCTGGTGTATCCCACAGACATCAGTTCTTACGGGATGGGATGGGGTCAGCCCCCTGGACTGACCCAGTGCAGGCAGGTCAAAGAACAAGACATCCTGGAGGTGGCCTTGCGGGAAGGCACGCAGGCTGGCCCAGGGCCACACGGGAGGTTGGCACCTGTTTTGCATATTTGCCTCCATGTACAGCCATGTGGATGCAACACAAACAAAGGTACTGGAAGAGGAACTGGGATAGGGAAGTACTTTTTATATTAACAGAAGCAGATTCCCTCTGGTGTGCATGCTTTGCTGGAAGGCCCGGGAAAGAGCTGAGATTCCTAATTGACTAGAATATGACTCACT
Organism: Macaca thibetana thibetana; assembly: GCF_024542745.1. Taxonomy (NCBI): domain Eukaryota; kingdom Metazoa; phylum Chordata; class Mammalia; order Primates; family Cercopithecidae; genus Macaca; species Macaca thibetana. Next base: position 78,626,993 of record NC_065585.1, on the reverse strand, counting down.
TAGGACTCCCATTCCCAGAGGAAGTGGCTTTGGCTCGTATTATGTGTTTACAGAAAATCATCTCATCCATGTAAGCCCACAGCATTGGATCAACCCAGCGGATTCTTCTCTATGATACCTTGATGGGTCTCCAGACACGCATTTGGCTTCCATGGGAAGATGTTTCCTGATCAGACCCTTTGGTCAGCTCCCGAGCTCTGAAGCAGACCACAGGAGCCGAGGGTCAACTGTCTTGTTTCAGCCGAGGACTCTGAGAATCCTCTACCAGCCAAACACTTGCACAAGGAAACACAATCGGTGGTAACAACTCTCAGAGGAAAGGAAAAAAAAAAACTGCTTCTTGCTTTCAAGATCATTCTAGTTTTTTTTTTTTTTTTTGGTAGCATGAAGGGTAAATAAACTTTAGGTGCCTTGAGAGCAATTGAATCATAGTTGAGAAGGCAGCACACCCTAGAGGTGGATAGAGAATTTGGATGGTGTCCAGAGATGTGGGAGCTCGTTCTGGATACCAAGGTCTCACTGGTAAAATCACCGCACCGCTTGACCTGGGATGCTCAGAATTGGGAGACCCATGTTCCTACCCTCGCTCTGTTAATAACTGTCTGATGTGTACATGAAACCCCTCTGAGCCTCAGTTTCTTGATTTATAAAGTGGGAATAATAACACTTGCCGTGCCTGCCTGTCCCAGGTGTGTGGGTCAAATGACCCTATGTGAACACACTTTGTTAACAAGGGAGTATTCTATTTGTGTGTGTGTGTGTGTGTGTGATGTAGGTGGGAATGTCTTTTGCTGGAAGTGAGATGGGAATGCTGAAGAGTGGTGGAGAATGGTAAAAGGTCTTACTGGGACACACAGAGGGTGCTGGGTAGGGTTGCAGACCCCTAGCACTGGAGACCCTGGATCTGCAGCTCCAGCATTCACCCCACCAGCAGATGGACATGCGGTCCAGTGTTGGCTGGGGTGGTGGATAGAGTTGGGCATATTGACAAGGCAGCAGTTACAATGGTGATCCCAGAGATTTCACTGAACAGGAAAGGGGCTGAAGAAAGGGACCCAGCAGATAGGTTTGGGGAGCTCGGAAGTATCAGCGAGATGTAAGCATCACGTGCATAAGGGAGTTGTTGGCAAGGTGGCAGTGGTGGGCAGAGAGGCGAGGCTGGAGTTTCAGATTTGAGAGGTGGAGGGCATCCAAGATCTGACAAGGGAGGGGTTGCTGGCTGGGAGGGCCACGGTGGTGCTGAAGGGCCCCAGGCCAAATGACAAGGTTGGCATAGAAAGAGTGGAAGCTGAGTGCCAGGGTCACCTCAAACAATATGGTGGAGTTGTCACACCTAGGGAGATGGGAAATCTGTGAGTGGTGAGGACATCAGAGGTGGGGGCAGGTGTCTGGAGGGGCTGGGAGGAGAAGGCTGATGCTGTTTTAGGGTAATGGAGACCCAGAAAACAGATCTACCTGGATGCATGCTCAGATTTGAAATTGGATATGAATTACACACAGATTGGTCATTTTACATGTAGATAATCAAAAGTTGTTGGGACATCTTATCCTCAATAATACAAAATATGCATTAAAAAACTGTAATAAATAACTCCTTTTAGCTATTGACATTTTTCATAAAATAGGCCCAAGGGCATGGTTAGTACTAATGAAAGAGAGCCACGCATTGCTGAATTTTCAGCAGTTTTGCAAGCCAGGTGTTATGTTGATAGCTTGAAATAGGCCTGGAAGTGAAATCAGCAAACATTACAAACCAGGGCTTCCCTCAACTAATGCCCCCCTATCCCTGGAAATCTAGTTTACCAAATATTTCCCAGCACCACTGCCTAGGCCTAAATAAATCTCCAAATCTGCGCAATTTTACAATCCTGTTGTGGATTGAATGTGTTGTGCCTCTAAAAGAGACATGTCCTAATCTCTGGTACCTGTGGATGTGGTCTTATTTCAAAGCAGGGTCTTTGAAGATATAATTAAGATCTAAGTTAAGATGAGGCCTTACTGGAGTAGGGTGGGCCCTTAATCCGATGTGACTGGAGTCCTCCTTAGAAAACAAGAAGAGATACAGATAGATACAAACAGAGTGGGGAAAACCATGTGAAGACGCAGACCCAGGGCAGAACAGCAAGTGACATTGGAGGCACACCACGGTGACACACACCAATGATTGCTGGCGGCACAAGAGGCCAAGAGAAAGACATGGAACCGACTCCCCTCGGAGCTCCAGAAACAACCAACCCCGCAGACACCTTGACTTCAGACTTCTGGCCTCCACACCTGTAAGAGAAGACATTCCTGTTGTTTTAAGCCACGCGGTTTGTGCCATTGACGGCAGCGCGGGGAAACTGACAACCCTGTCACAGCCTCACGTTTGGGCAGGAGGGCACGGAAGTTCTTCCACGTGAACAGCAAAGGGAAGGTCGGCTTTTGCCTTTCCCTGTCTCTGTTCCTAGGGGACCTTCCCTCTTCCAGCACGTGTTTTCTTTACCATGATCTGGTCCTTCCCACGAGGTGCCAGGTATTGTTGTTCTGAGAGGTGAAGGACATCTCTTAGCCTTGGCATTCCTCCAGCAGCCCCCAGCAGCACTTATTCACTGCTGGTGAACTGGCTGATTGTCTCTGGTTGGTTCCTGCGTTTTTGTTGTCATTTGCTACCTGGATCTCTCAGGGGCCTTTCGTCTTGACATAGCTGAAGAGTGGATGGAGTGGAGATCTCAGAATTTCCACAGTTGCTCAAATGTTTCTCCCTTCAGACAGAAGCCTTACAAAAAAAACCTCAGATTTTTGTAGCTTATAAATCCCCCAACAGACGAGCTGTGGGACGCTATTGCAAAACTCTAGTTTCAGAAGAATGCACCAAGAGGGCAGTGTCCTCTCCAGACGTGACCTGCCCCACGCGGATGTTTCCAGGAGTGTTTTTCTAGGCAGTTCTCGTCATCTTAGGTGGCTGAGAGACAGGCATCAGGCACATGGAAAATCAAGGGTGATTTGGAGTGAGAAACAGTTTGAAATTGTAACTCCTGTTTACAGTTTCTTTCTTTATGAACACCAGAGGGCACCACAGTCATACTGAATGGTGGGTCGGTCTTGCTTTAGGACTGCAATCCTGGCACCCAACTTTTCTTTTTCTAAGTTTAAGAACTAAGAAGTGCTGAATTGAACATGGATTCATTTGAATATTTTGCTCGGACTTCTAAGAAAGTTGCAGAGGAGGCTTTTGGGGCCACTTGCTGGATGTTCACGCCCAGGGCCTGGGGCAGGGGGACCTGTGGGGCAGCACTCCTTTCCTGCTCTCCCACCCAGTCGTGAGATTGTCCAGCTCTGGTCTGCTCTGCAGCAGGGCTACGACTGTGTCCCAGGTCAGAGCTGCCTCTTGCAGGGACCCAGCTCATTACTTCCTGGGCTCATCCTTTTAAACTGGTTCTGTGAGTTGTTCCGCTTCGCATCTGGAGGTGAGACCCGGCCCTGGGAGAATGGAGGATTCCCCAGGGAAGGTCGAAGGATGGCTGAGGTTGCACTGTTGTTGCCTCAACAGCGGTTGGGCTTCGGCAACAGGGACCAGTTCACCGGTGTGTGTGTCTGGGGTCTTGAACAGTTTCCCGCTGATAGCTTCCCACTGACAGCTGCCCTCTGGTAGCTTCCCACTGACAGCAGAGCATTTATGGTTCTGGAGAAATATAGAAAATTTTCTAAAGGCTCCTAAAAGGCTCTGGAAGGAGCAGGAGCAGAGCTACTGAGGGCATGGGAGGCTTCGTGGGTACTGGGGGCCCTGTGAAGGGGTGGCTGGGCTGACCTCCAGGGTGACCTGAGGCCTGGGAGGAGAGACCACGTGGGAGAGGTGCCTTGCCAGAGGTGGGCAGCAGAGGCAGATGCTACCAGCACCATCGCCTGTCTAATCACGAGTGTCTGGGCCCCAAGGGGGTGTGTGTGCTTGTGGAAGAATCTGTGGCAGATGACACAACTCATTCAGACAGGGGCTTTTCCATTCTCACCTCTGGGACAGGCCACTCAATGTTAGCCATACGGTTATGGGCACCTTCTGATGACACTCAGCAGAGAGCAAGACTGTTCTTAGCAACAGCATGTTGTAAATAGCAAAGGAGCACTCGCTCTGCAGGAAAGCAGATGGCTTTGCAGACCAGAAGCTCTATTAATGAGTTGATGGCAATTTAGTGAGCCTTGGCTTTTTGTATGAAAGAGAAAACTTCAGCAAAATGAGGGGAGAATGTATATCTATAAAAGAGAATATGAGGGCATGGCTGTGACCTCCACAAGCAAGTTGAAACATTCCACCGAGAAGATCCACTGTGGATAATGGGAACTCATGCAAGGCCATGATCTGCTTGGTGCAGTGGGCCCAGAAGGCGGGCAGAGGGACTGCCCTGCTTCCAAGACCAGTGACCACTGTGGGGACTACCTGACCATGAGGGGGTTCCCTTTGTCATTTACAATTTGCTTGCTCCATTCAGTATTTTTATTTAACTGGGATCAAGAAGGACATAATTTGATAGCAGACCACTTGGATTCCAGTTCCAGATTTATGACCCTCATGACTGATGCTCATGCTTGGCAGAAGTCACACAATCACACCTAACAGGTTACCTTTCTTAAAATGGGCACCTGTTAATAGTACCAAATAATAGATACGATATGACCTGTGAAAGCACTTAGGAATTGATCCAGTGTGACGTAAGTGGTGTCATTAATCTCAGGAGGGAATCTTTAGCATTTCCTTCTCTTTCAAATATGTGTCTGTTACTTGGGCTGAGTGAAAGAGGTTTATTTAGAGTTAAGATAAAGATATATCTTCAGGCCCATGCTGTTACCATCACCAAACAAATAGAATTGGAAAGTATTTTGGGTTCTGGGTACTCATGGCTTTGTGGTTGCTTAGCCACATTCAGATAACAATTTGCAGAGCAACCTCCATATTAGAAACCCCACTAGAAAGGACTTCTGTCCTGAGCAGGGAATACCGTCCTTGTTTTTGTTTTCTACCCTTTTTAAAGCTAACACTAGAGACATCTTAGGCTAATGGGAACAGAAAATAACTACTGGCAAAATCAGGGACCAAAGTTCTATTTACGTTTTGTCAAACAAATACATCTGTTTGACTCGAAGCCTCCTTGGTTTATTACAGCAATTGCTTACTGTAAGTAAGCAACAAGGTGTTTAAATTTCACACATGTGAAATACATATTATGTTGCCTAGCAGGGACCAAGACTCAGTCAATATTTTTTTGTAGCACAGTTCTCAGGTTCTGAGCTTTACTTAACCAGAAGTTTACTTAACCAAAGGAAGTAAGTTCTTAACCTTGACACCGGAACTGTGAGTTGGATTTTATTAGTGAACACGCTTGGTAGTTCCTTGTTTAAGTCCATTACCCCAATGTTTTTCTTGAGCTTTAAAACATGCACCACTTGGCACAGTCATAGACTGGTAAGCAAGGGAATATAGTAGGCAGCAGTCCCCTGGAATTACAAGCTCCTGAAGCAAAGCTCTGTAATGGGTGACAGCTTAAGCTATGGAATCAACCAGCCTGATTTCAAAGCCAGAGTCCACTGTTTACTGGCTGGTCACCTTGGGCAAATCACTCAACCTCCTCAATCTTAAATTCCTCCTCTAGAAAATGAGTGCATAAAAACACCCACTTCATACTTTTTTTTTTTTTTTTTGAGATGGAATTTCGCTCTTGTTGCCCAGGCTGGAGTGCAGTGGTGCGATCTTGGCTCACTGCAACCTCTGCCTCCTGGGTTCAAGCGATTCTCCTGCCTCAGTCTCCTGAGTAGGTGGGATTATAGGTGCCCACCACCATGCCTGGCTAATTTTTTGTACTTTTAGTAGAGATCGGGTTTCATCATGTTGGCCAGGCTGGTCTCAAACTCCCGACCTCAGGTGATCCGCCAGCTTTGGCCTCCCAAAGTGCTGGGATTACAGGCGTGACCCACTGCGCCCAGTCCACTTTATACTTTTTAGGGCTTCAATGAGATAATCTAGTTAGTGTTAGCTACTATCACAAACAACATCATCATCATCATCATCATCACCACCTCTTAGTCTCCCAAAATACCCAGTATAGTGCCTTGCACTGTGATACGGGGGAGCAATTTCCATTTGTTGTATAACTCATTCCATCCACTGATGCATTTTAAATTTGGAATGAAATCTATCAGGATTACACATTCAGATTCTTAAAGCTCTTCCAATGTACTGTGTTCCCATTTTGGGAGGCAGGGAGAGAGTACCTTCTTAAAACTTTCCCAAACTTCAACCCTAGAAAATAATCTATGTATATAAAAGTTCTTAGTATAATTCTTAGCAAGTCGTAATAGACATTTGATAAAAGTTCTAGGAGATAAAAAGTAAAATGGGTTTATATTTTATGATGATTTTCAGGGGAGACATAGGCTTCAAGAAAGTGACTTGCGGCCACACACGGTGGCTCACACCTGTGTTTGGGGGGCCGAGGCAGGCAGGTGTGACCTCTCGATGAGGTCAGGAGATCGAGACCATCCTGGCTAACATGGTGAAACCCCGTCTCTACTAAAATACAAAAAATTAGCCGGGAGTAGGGGCACGTGCTTATAGTCCCAGCTACTTGGGAGGCTGAGGCAGGAGAATCGCTTGAACCCGGGAGGCAGAGGTTGCAGTGAGCCAAGATCATGCCACTACACTGCACTCCAGCCTGGCAACAGAGTGAGACTCAAAAAAAGAAAAAAAAAAAAAGTGACTTGTCCAATGTTTAAGAAATAAGAATGTTTTGGGATACTCCTTCTTGAGTCAAACTGAATTTTATTTTGTGTTTTTTCACAAGGATGCCATTATCTTCAGTAAATGTTTTCTTGGGAAACCCAGGCAGTGGGAAATTCCTCCAGACAGCTGCTGGTCAGCAGGTGTTTTCCACATTGCTAGACTGGAGAGCTGTCGGCAGTCAGATCTCTCTGACACGGGGTAAACAGGGCTCTCAATCCAGGCAGCTCTTTAGAACCACCCCATGAGCCTTAAAAAGTACACAAGCCCAGCACCACTGAGCCAGATTTTTGCTTTGGGATAGTCTGGGTGGGCCCCAGGCATCAGAATTCTTAAAATCTTTCCAAGTGCTTCTAGAGAGAGTTATAATCTAGGTCTCTCTGCTTCTCCTTCTGTATTTCTATGTTTTATACATGTTTATAGATTTCAGCACATTAAAATTCTCTCCCCTTTGTAACTTCTCTTTAAAAGGGACTTTTTTTTAACTTTGTAAAATGATAAAACATAATAGGAATTAACCAGTTTGTTCTTCTGAAGAAACATATAGGCACTTGATTTTACAGAAGAATTGCCAGAATTGTTCAGTAGCGACATCTTAGATACTGAAGTAGTAGCGACAGCTTTTTCATTTTATGCAATCAAAGCAACCACCTGTTTTTTTCCCTTTCCCAAGTAAGTTAATGCAATGAATCTTGACCAGATGATTTATCTCTTTGAAATTTACAAAGTGATGGCTTGAGTTTCATATATTGTAATACTAATAACACAAATGATGTAGAGAGGTAGTAAAAATAATAACAATATTAGTAATAATAATGTGTTTGTTCATCATGTCCTTGCACATCGCATGTTCAAAACAAGTGGTGTTTGAGCTTGCTGAGATATGAAATTTAAAAGAAAGACTATGTAACCCTAATGCTTATGTGTTAGATAGTTCGGGTGGAATATTCAAATAATTCAGCTGGTACCTGCTGCAGATTCTGTGGTGGTGCACCAGTCATTTCTTAAAATAACCCTAGCCATATGTGGCAATTGAAAGAGGTGGATAAAAGTTCTCTAGAAGCCCCTAAAGGAATGGTGAAGACCCCACAAATAGAGAAAACAAGGAAGATTAGCATGTAAAACCCTCCTCCCCATCATGGTTCTAGCTTCAGTTTCCCACCTCACAGACAGGACTCTTTGGTTCAATCTTGGAAGATCTACTAAGTTCTCTTTTTCAAAATATAAATGATCCACTTGGCAATGCTTTTACAATACATTAGTGCATTTTGAATCAAAGAATTGTTTAATGTGCTAACCATGAGTTATTTCCTTTTGCAAACATCATTTGAAACTCACCACTTCTAGAAAGCCTCACCTGGTTATGTGGAATATGATCCCATTGATCTCTGGACGTATCTTTTGATATCGGAAGCCATATGCTTACAGGCATGTAATGACGTCCTATGTATGACAGTACGCATCAGTATGTCCTTTTAATTTCTCCGACTTAAGCACATAGGACCTTTGAACATGCTCTTCCACCTGCTTGGAATATATTTGCTACTACCAGCAACTCCTTTATCTAGTTCTTTTCAGATCTCTGCCTAGATGTTTTTGTTCAGGGAAGCTTTCTCTAATCTTCCCCTGTTCACTGATTTTATGTTCTTGTAGTATCTCTCCAAAGTCTCACTTTTCCACTTTTTTGGGTGACCATTTGATTGCTCGCTGCCTCTCTCGGAAGGCTGTAACTCTTTGACTCACACACCCAGGGTCTGTGTTGACTTTTGTTTATCAGTATATTTCTGGCAGTTAGTCCAGTGTTTGAATTCAATAGGTGACTAATTGTTGAATGAATACTGCACTTTCTCTTTGAAACTCAGCTACAGTTCCACTTCGCTGAAGAGTTCTGCGTTACTTAACTTTTTGAAACTAATGTTCTATGTAATACTTTAAAATAAAGATTAATGGTTAAGGAGAGTGATTAATTGTGCAAAAAGAATGACTCTTACTAAAAGTATTTCTTATTAGACTAAATCTGAAACATAAACTAAAACATACATTTTTAAAAAGCTACCCATAAGCTCACCATATTTATTTATTTATTTATTTATTTATTATACTTTAAGTTCTAGGGTACATGTGCACAACATGCAGGTTTGTTACATATGTATACATGTGCCATGTTGGTGTGCTGCACCCATTAACTCGTCATTTACATTAGGTATATCTCCTAATGCTATCCCTCCCCCCTCCCCCTTCCCCACAATAGGCCCTTGTGTGTGATGTTCTCCTTCCTGTGTCCAAGTGATCTCATTGTTCAATTCCCACCTATGAGTGAGAACATGTGGTGTTTGGTTTTCTGTTCTTGCGATAGTTTGCTGAGAATGATGGTTTCCAGCTGCATCCATGTCCCTACAAAGGACATGAACTCATCCTTTTTTATGGCTGTATAGTATTCCATGGTGTATATGTGCCACATTTTCTTAATCCAGTCTGTCACTGATGGACATTTGGGTTGATTCCAAGTCTTTGCTATTGTGAATAGTGCTGCAATAAACATACAAAGCTCACCATATGTATATAGCAACTACTTTTATGTCATCAAAGGACACTGTCCTTAAACTGAGGTGATGCTGGAACTTGGGTATTTAGTTCTAAATTTGTTTGTGTTTCTTCTTCTTCTTCCTTCTTCTTCTTCTTCCTTCTTCTTTATCTTCTTCTTGTTCTTCTCCTCCCTCCTCCTTCCTCCTTCCTCCCTCCTCCCTCCTCCTCCTCCCTCCTCCTTCCTCCTCCTCCTCTTCCTTCTTCTTCTTATGTGATGATGGGCAGCTTCATAAACTCTGGCTGGAAATCCAAAGGTATCTAAAATACCAATGCCCTCTAGAGGCAAGAGTGCTCTAAATCATTCACACAAAATTGCCTGAAGCTGGGCTACTTGTCTTGGTAAGCAGCACACTTAAACTACTCCTTCAGGTTTCAGGACCCCACTGTGCCAAATTCAGGAATAAAACCTGTCTCACGTAACACATTTTTAGTCTGTGGGATCTTACTCGAAATCATAAGAGTTGTTGTCTCACGAGAATTTTTAATGTCTGTGAGAGTATGGGCATTAGCACGAGACGCCTTAACTCTTAAAACCACCTCAGTCAGTACTGTGACTCAATGCCTGTTAACTAGACAAGGGTTAAATATGCAGATTTGAAAATATTGGGTTAATAAATAGTGAGCAATTAAAGTTTCCCGCTTATTAATATTGCATGGTCTTTCCAGTAATTTTAAATCAACTGATCAGTATTAGCCGTAGACCAAAAAGAAAATGAAGTTTGAAGGAACCCACTTCACATGTCAGGAGATGAGCTTATTTCCTTAATGGAGAGTCCTGGTGGAGACACTGGAGGCAGTTCTTCAGTGGTGTTTGGTTGAACCAAGCACCAGTTGACCAAGGATCAGAAGTGGGATGCGGCATATATTTTGGTATCAGTGGATGCCTTGTAATTGCAAGCTTTACGGTCATGCATGTTTCATTCTCTCTTTGTTGTGTTTTCCAGAGAGATAACCAACTGGCTGGCAAAGTAACAAATGAAAAGTAACCTGACTCTATTGACCCGCTTAACCCTGCACAGGGGGAAGGATGGAAATGAGCAGCTGTTTGCTTTGAAACAGTGGAACAGGTATGGAACAGCAGCTTTTGTTGTTGCCTTCTTTTATTTCCTTGCACATTATTTCCAGACCAGTTGAAAACAGCAAGTTGTTCCTGTTTGCGGATACAGAATTGGGGTTCCGGGTTCCAGGAACAGGTACTGTGGTTTACTAGTAACATTCTGACTTGCCACATCTTCAGGTTGTCATTTATATAACGACTAGGGCAATGAAAAAACCTTTTTTTTTTTTTTTTTTTGAGACGGGTTCTCTGTCATCCAGGCTGGAGTACAGTGGCACCACCTTGGATCACTGCAACCTCCACCTCCCAGGTTCAAGTGATTCTCCTGCCTCAGCCCCCTGAGTAGCTGGGATTGCAGGCACCCGCTACCACGGCTAATTTTTGTATTTTTAGTAGAGACAGGGTTTCACCATGTTGGCCAGGCTGGTCTGGAACTCCCGACCTCAGGTGATCCACCCACCTTGGCCTCCCAAAGAAGTAGGATTACAGGTGTGTGCCACCATGCCTGGCTGAGACCATTGTTTTCAAACAGCAAATAAGTAATCATTCTAGGGAGAATTTTTACTTTTAAACATAAGATTTGCATTTTGGATGTGCATTTAGCTTTAAGATACATTATTTGGGCTTATGGGAATTTTGCTCCACTAAACGAATTTCTACGAAGGAATCAAAGAAGTAATGACAAAACGGCAAAGCATGTTGATTTCTCCAGGGAATGCCATGAGAGAGTGTTTGCTGTGTTCAATGATCTAATCTCCTCTGCCCACATTCATTTTCTCAGTTGTGAAGGGACCCTGCCAAGAAAGGCATAGTCTGACTTTTTCTATTTTTTCAAATTCACATAATAGATATAGGTGAAACTTCTTTTGCTTCGAAATGAAGATTTCATTTCAACATGAAAAATTTAGAACCGCACTCTTAGGACCCCTGGAATTAGAATCTTTAAAATTTTTGTTCATTTTGAGTCATTGCCTATTGTCATTGGGGGGCTGTACCTTCTTTCGATTACATCCATTATCAAGAGGCACGTGAGCAGTACCTGGTTTGGTAGTCACTCTAAAGAGGTCAATGCTTTTTGTAATATTAATGGCTTTGTCGTGCAGTTAGAAAGTAATTTTAAGTTCAGAAGATTAAGTATCATGTGTTGGATGTTCAAAATTAAGTCACTTAATGACTTTGCTAGACAAGATTTTTCTCCCCATTGGATGCCTGATAGATGAGGGACTATGAATAAATAATAAAGACTTGAAATTTGCATAAGAATATTATAATTCAAAAGGTTACAGAAAAAAGAGTTTCAAAAGTTGTATTTTATATAAGGCATTTAAAAAGGTTTTGGGCCCACTATTTAAGGTTACTTAAGGAAGAGTTTTTATGTTATTACGTTCTCAGGAGATAACATCTTTACACCCATTAAAGGTTTCAATGTATTGCTCTATTGAATCTGAAACTCAATATCATAGAAATCAGTAATATATGAAGAATCTGGTTTCTAACTTAACAAGGAGGCAGAAAAAGTAGTGTGTTGTTGCTGCTTGAGGCACAAAGCAGCCTTATGATCTTTTGGTTCCTTTATGTTTCAGTCTGTGGAGTCAGCCAACTACTTCCCACATTGAACAACTATCTTTTGCTTGCATTTTAACATAATGCAAATGGACTTTTTAAAAAAGTTTCTTCATTAAAAGATGTTGTCTGTCTGAAAGGAAATCTTTGGGATCAGGGCAAAAGAAGACGAAACAGACAATATACACTCTATACTACCCATTCTGAATATTGATCAATCCATATTGTAAAACAAGTTGACTACTGCATTTCATTTAGTGGGAATAGATTATAATGTGATTCAATTTCTAAATGAAGTGATGATTGGAAAAAACATCATAAACCAAAGAATTAGCTAGCTACTGTGTCTTCCCGGGTATGAGTTTCTAGGTATGACACTCTTTGAGAAATGGAATCTGCCCTTTTTTTCTCCCTACTAGAAAAGGGAGGGTAGAGAAGCAAAGGCCTGGGGCAGGGAAAGACAGGCTCCAGGCTGTTTCCAGGACTGTTCTCTGGAAGGGGCTGGGAGCAGCCTCCGCTTGAACCCATCTCTCTTTTTCCGCACCTGGGATAATTTTGAAGGAGGCAGCCTTGGAGAAAACCATCCTCAAAGGGCACCAGAGGGCTTTGCAGGCTCCCCAGGGCTGCTTTCCTTACACTGGAAAAGATACTGGACAGGATTCAGGCACCCTCAACTCCAGAAACCTCGGAGTCTTCCTCTGTGAAAAGCATGAATGATAACGTTAGGCTGCTTCGCTCACAAACACTGGTGTACCCAATAAAAGTGCTGCCCAATGCCAAACCTAATGTGCCCCCCTCCTGTCACCACCCAGTCAGCAGGGAAAATAAGAACCAGGAGTTTGGGAATGGAGAGGAGAGAGTGGTTTTTCATAGGTGGTAAGAGTAAGTTTAACAAGACTAGAAACACTCAGGGCTGTGGCTCATGTGTTTCCTGTAGCCCTGAGCCACAGGGCTTCCTGGAGATCCTCAGGAGGTTTTAACCCAGAGGCCAGGAATCTTCTTTCCTGTGTGACTTACAAACTGGGCTCTCTGCAGAAGTTCTGAAATTCTTGCATAACCCACACATTCCTCTACTTCCAGCTAACCCTACTTTCCTCACTAGCTCCGTTAGGAGCTCCCTCTTAGTCCACGTGCAGGCTCAGTGGCTGTGCAGAGGGAAAACACTTGCTGCAGTAGCCCTTAGATCCCACTGCGCCTCCATGTGGCCCCCCACCCTGGACAGAGCTGCAGGGTCCCTCACAACCTGTAGCTGGACACAGTGCAAGGCTGCTTCGGTTCAGTGTCACTGCTATTCAGAGTTCTTGTGAGGATTAGATGAGATACTAGTTGGGGGAAATTGTAAATTGTAAAGCATCTTAGACATGTCAAGTGTTATTCAATATGACACTCTAGTAAGAACATGGGCTTTAGAACCAGATAGCTCTAAATTCCAAACTCACCTCTGTGAACCTGGGCAAGTTGCTTTACTTCTGGGAGACTCAATTCCCTCATCCATAAAATGAGATTGCAAAGCAGAGAGGTATATGCCTGCTGCCCCTAGGGGGCTGCAGGCTGCTTCTCTTCTAAGAGACTTCATATGACAGCATTCATCACCACATCATGAACTTACCGTGGTCAAAACAGTGAAAGGCTGTCCGGTTCTCAGCCTTTGAAGCTCAACCAGCTGAGTTGGCGGCAGCCAGAGAGCAGGGCCTTGCTGAAGACCGCACTCCCGGCAGCCACGCTCTCCGGATGGCGCATAAACTCTGGATGTCTATTATTTTATGAAGGGAAACAGTTATCCTTGGAAGAAGATCACTTGTGTCAATGTGACCAATTCATGTCCTCCTTGTGGGTGGATCTCAGGGCAAGACAAATCATCATCAGATGCCAATTTATTCATTTACCAGGAGATAGAAGTGTCCCTGAGACCAGTGAAAAGAACTGAATCCATGTGACCAGTGCATTCTCTTCCTTGAGGGAGATTTATGTAGGATGCCAGATAGTAGCCAGAAGGAGACTTGTCAGCATGGAGTTAGATGAGTCCAATGTTTAACAACGAGGGCTGAAATTGCTGGATGGGCTTCTCTCAAGAGCAACCGCCTGGCCAATGGGGCCTGAGTCCCTTCCCGCCTTCCTTGCAATAGCGCTTGGATTGGCCTCCACGTTTGTTTTTCTCTGCCTGTCTGTGTCTGCTCATCCTCCTGAATAACCAACACAAGAAGAACCTGACACTGTCAGTTATGATTATGCAGTTAATCAGGTTCTATCAGGTCTTGCAGGCCCACGAGCCATTTATCTCTTTAAGATGATTTTATAAGACAGCTTTTTTCCTGATCCAGCATGCACTGATCTCCCATTTTACCTCTCAGAAAACAGTTTTATTTATCTTACTCCTAAGCTTTTGGGGGTCCCTCTCTGAAGCCCCCAAGTACTGATAACAGGATTAAATGATACGACATATGAAAGTTGTCTTTCTGGTGCATAGGAGGGGCTCAGTAAAGAATAATTCTCTGTTTTCCTTCCCTTTCATGCAATATGATAGCTCTTAAGACTTTTATGGAACATAGCCCTGTGCTATGTCACTTGTATTTCAAAGATTAATAGAAAATTGGATTCCAGCCCCTGAGGAGCTCAGGGTATGGTGGTGCAGAGATATTTAAGTGGATAATGTTTTGTTGAGTGTAAAAACCCTGTTGTTCCCAGGCCCATTGGCTGTGGGAATAAATGTGACCTTCCTGGTATTCATTTATTCATTTTGCTGTGCTGTTAGACCTCACCTGTACAAATACAGGGCCCCACCTCCTGCAAAATCCTCCCAAAGATGTGCCAGTGCTCAGGGAGATTAGTGTCCACCCTTCATCCCCATTTTCTCCATTAGCATTAGTCCACACCATGCCCATTTTAAAATTTGAATCAATGATGTTTTCTTAACCCCAGCTAAAGTATATACAAAGCAACCTGAAGTTCCCCGACACCCCACCACCCAGCTGCCCACCCTCACTCTTCCTGCCCCTTGCTGGTACTGAGTCTTTCCTACATTGTGATTCTGGAGCTTCCAAACACCCCAAATATTTCTGAGTATCCCTAGCAGGTATTGCAAATGTTTTCTGAAATGACTCTGTGCCTTCTGTGACCAGCCCTTCTCCTATCAGGCCTGATAGGAGGGAAGGAAGGGGCAGGGGCAGGAAGGAAGGGGCGGGGGAAGGGGCAGGCAGCAGTGTCCCCTGACTTTCTGCCACGTTCTCTGTTGCTACTTTCTTTGTAGCAAAATGTTGGCCCAGCGTGGCCTGGGTGCTGCCTCTCCCTACGAAATGGTTTCAGAGTTGCAGATCGTTGTTTCCTTTAGTCTTTACAGAGGGCTCATGCAAACATCTCTTCAGTCTCTAATTTCTCCCCCAGAGGAGCTCAAAAACACATTCTTGGGTAGGGCAGGGGACCAGTGGGCATCATCTAGTCTAGACTCCCCTCATCTTCTCTCTGAGCTAGATCCCAGTCAAAATTTCCTCCCTCCTCTTTCAGCCCCCAAACCCAGAAGTCCTACTTCGTGTTGATTTATGCAAATAGATGACCAAGAGAGTCACTGGCCACCAAGGCCATACAGATCTGAGGTTAGACTTAGATAGAAGGGCTGTAATAGAAAAATGTGAACCAAGTTCTACAGAAGCAAGTGGTAGTATTGCTTTCAGTTCAGGCTTCACCATTTCTGCGAGGCCATCCCTCCCACTCTCACTCAAGTTAAGCACTTGCTCTTGAATCACCCCGCAGACATTTGCCAGATACCTAATCCGTGCCAAGTACAAAGCGAGGCCTCTAATGGCATGGTTCCCAAGCAGAATCCTGTCCTCCAGGAGATCGCTCCTCTGTTTGATCTCTATACTTGGTACTTCTCTGACCCTGAACACTAGTTTCATTTTTGGCTTATACATTTGGATCCCATATTAGTCTGCAACCTCTCTGAAGACCTAACCCACACTTTAGGCTTCTGAATAAATGTAGTCATCTGAATAGCAACATTTTGGTCAACGTCAAACTACATATACAATGGTGGTCCCGGAAGATTGTAATGGAGTTGAAGAATTACTGTTGCCTAGTGACATTGTAGCTGTCATAATGTAGTGTGACACATGACTCATGTCTGTGGCAGTACTGGTGTAAACAAACCTACTGCATTGCCCGTTATATAAAAGTGTACAATCATGACGTAGACCTTCACATTCACTCATCCCTTACTCACTGACTCATCCAGAACAACTTCCAGTCCTTTGAGCTCCATTTGTGGCAAATGCCCTATACAGATGTACCAATTTTTATATTTTATACTACATTTTTACTGTACCTTTTCTGTGGTTAGGTGTTAAAAAGTTGACTACAATATTCAGTACAGTAACACACTGTACAGGTTTGTAGTCTAGGAGCAATAGGCTATACCATATAGCCTTGGTGTGTAGTAGGCTTTCCCATCTAGGTTTGTGTAAATACACTCTGTGATGTTCACACAATGACAAAATCCCCTAAGGATGCATTTCTCGGAACATAGCCTCATTGTCAAGTGGTGCATGACCATAATTAAATTGTCGGCTGTGGGTGTGATCATAATCCGTGTAGTAGATTATCTTCAGTAAACTGTATATCTCTTTCCTGGATTAGTGACAGCAAGATCCAAGTAGGAAGCAATCAAAGTGAGTGAGTCATAGAGCACGGTGCTCACAAGCATGAAAATTATGCTTCTCTGTGCCTTGTTAAAATTGATTTTACAACTATCTGTTGATTTATGGGAGTCATGACATCTCTCTTATTTTATGACATAGATGATGAAGAGGAAATACATTTTTCCCTCAAATTGAAACTATCAAAATGGTTTCTTTTGGATGTTGCATATAGAGAAAAATCGATAAAGCAGACATAACTCTTCTTACCTGTACTAGAAATGTCAACACAACACATTTGAAATCTGTTGGGTTTGAATATCTTAGTTTATCACTATTATTTCCCCAAAGTATTCTTTCCCAAGTACCCAGAAGCCACATTCAACTCAAAGGCAGAGTAGGTGCAGTGATTTAAGAAACTTCCACAATAGTTTGTCTGGCTTGGCGATGCTCAGGGAGCTGCCACTGGTGTTTAATTGAGAGAGTATAACAGCATTTAGGAGTCCTGGTTGACAGTGACCAAAACCTAGCTGAAACACACAAGCTAGGTGAAAAACTATGCGTGTACATTTGTACATGGAGAGGAATTTTATTGGCTCAATCCAAGGAAGGGTTGATAGACAAACTGTTGTAGGGTAAGAGTTGCAGGTGGACCCGAGAACAACCGGAGCCAGGAACTGAACCCCACTGAGGCTCTCACTCTCTTTCACCGTCTCTTAATTCAGGCCAGCCAACAATACTCAAATGTTCAATTGTATAATTTTCACCATCTGAGAGATTGTTCTATGTTTTTAAAATCTTAGGGAAGAATTCTAATTGGTTTGACTTGGGTCAGGTACTTCCACCTGGTGGACTAACAGAGATTGAGTAAGACTGAGGTAGGTCTCAGGAAAAGCACAAGTTGCAGTGGGGGAACCTATGCCCTCACCAGAAAAAGAAAAGCTAAATGGCTAATAAGAAAATTATCTACTACTATGATCTCTGGCCAGAACACCCCAAAAGGCATTTGTTAAGATGGCCTAGATGGCCTCTAACTCTATATTCTGTAGTCCTAGGATTTGAATTATTATGTCGATTTGTTTATTTATTTGACAAACAAAAATTGTGTATATTTATGGTGTACAGTGTGATGTTTTGCCTTATGTGTACATACATGATGGAATGGTTAAGGTAAGCTAATTGCTAAGGTAAGCAAACACATTAGCTCATTTCTCTTTTTGTTGTGTGGTAAGAACACTTAAAATCTACTCTCCTAGCTATTTTCACATACATATATAATATACTGTTATTGACTATTGTCACCAAGTTGTACAACAGATTTCTTGAACTTATTCCTCCTATTTAACTGAAATTTAGCCTAATTTGGACAACATCCCCCAGCCACTGCTTGCCCCATATCCACCACTTCCATTGCTGGCTAAATTTGGAAAATATATGAAAAAGAAGTTAAGCAAATTCCAGAAAAAAATAGAAGACCAAAAAGCTCTACATTTGCCTGGCCTGTGAGGATTGATTCTCAACAATTCTGAATTCACTGGGTGTTTAGATGACATTTTGCTTCTATTTAACCGTGTGGACGAAGCCCTGTTCCATTTGCATGGCTGCCTGTACCCTTTAACACCCTGATTCAGAGCTCTGCTTTTGGCTCTCCTAACCCCTTTCTCCCCTCTTTTTGCAGTTGGTACACAAATATTCTTTAGATTGTCATTTTCCAAAAGGTCAAAAATGAGCTGTCTTCCCCTTTAGAGAGTGGGAAGTAGTGTGCATAACCTTCATGGCTATTTTCTCTCTTTTAGTTTTGCAGCCTTAGAAAATGGCATGTAACGTACCTAACCAAAGACAGCGGACTCTGTCAACAACAGGAGAAGCTCTATACGAAATTCTTGGTCTGCGTAAGGGAGCATCAAATGAAGAAATTAAGAAAACCTACAGGTACAGAGTTCAATGGTGACTTTTCTTGTGCTACTAGTGATAGTTATTTTGTGACTGGTAGGTGCCTCCATTAAAGACATAAGCTTCTTGCTAAGACCAGGTAATCCAAATTTTAGATCTAATGTTCCCTGCTCTACAACATAGGAGTGAGGAATGGACAGGCATGGCACTGATTTTATGGAAGAACTCACTGATGATGCTGGGCCTTAGGAAAGGGCAGCCTATGTCTTAGACCTGCAGTGAGAGAGAGAGAGAGAGAGAGAGAGAGAGAGAGAGAGAGAGAGAAATGAGTGAACCGACCACAACCAATCGCTGTAATTTTTTTTTTTCCTTCTTTGACAGTCTCAGTCTGTCGCCCAGGCTGGAGTGCAGTGGCTCAATCTTGGCTTACTCCAACCTCCGCCTCCCGGGTTCAAGCAATTCTCTGCCTTAGCATCCCAAGTAGCTGGGATTACAGACACGTGCCACAATACCCAGCTAATTTTTTTTTTTTTTTTTTTTTTTTTTTTTTTTTTTGTAGAGACGGGGTTTCACCATGTTGGCCAGGCTGGTCTTGAGCTCCTGACCTCAGGTGATTTGCCCACCTTGGCCTCCCAAAGTGCTGGGGTTACAGGTATGAGTCACTGCACCCTGCCAACCACTGTCATTTAACCCATCTGATATAGCGTCACTGAGTCAGGTAGAGGAATTCTTTTTTAATAAAAGGAGTTGGGTGGAATGCTGTATTTGTAAGCCATATTTCTCAAGCCCTTACTTTTGAGCTTTTATAGTCTAGTTCCAAGTTAGTTATTTCTGGAAAACTTTGAAAAAGACATTTCAAAGTTTTTATTTTAAGTATCCAAGGAATAAAAAAATATTGAGGGAGAAATGCCACTACTACAACCCAAACATATGAGGGAAGCTGTAAAATTAAAGTCGAAGGGACAAATCCCCAACTCAAAACACACAAAAAAATCATCTGCTTCTACACCGAAGTCTAGAAAGGCATATCAGTGACAGAAGAAACACTAGTTCAGGGCTTCCTACTCCAGGAGATATTCTGCACTGGCGCTGTAGTATGTCAGTCCTCTAAGAATTCCATGATGAGTTTAATGAATTTCTCAAAATTCTGATATTTGTCCCACCTGTAAGGCATGTAGCCTGTCCGATACTTGTCTTGACAATGTTTTGGGACCTCATAGGGCATTTTGAGGTATTTAACTGTCTCTTGGCTAGTTGGAGGAAGAAAGATGTGTGGACTTTAACCACCTTCGGGACAAGGCAGCTGCTTTCAGAGAGAGAAAATCTTTCCAGGAGAGTGTTTGTTTGTTTGCTTGTTTGTTTAGAGATAGGGCATCACTTTTGTCACCCAGGCTGAAGTGCAGTGGTCTGATCACAGCTCACTGCAGCCTCGAACCCCTGGGCTCAAGCAATCCTCCCACCTCAGCCTGCTGAGTAGCTAGGACTTCAGGCTAGCTACTCAGGCTATCAGGACCACCAGGCCTAGCTAATTTTTTGAAATTACCTTTTTAAAAAGATGGGATCTTGCTTTGTTGTCCAGGCTGGTCTTGAACCCCCAGCTTCAAGTAATCCTCCCACTTTGGCCTCCCAAAGTGCCAGAAGAGCCTTGACAGTTTCACATTGAAGCCTAAATTTGCTAAGACTCAGGTTCTTTCTTACATGTAGTTTTAAGTAGATGAAACAACCAGAAACTTTTAACTTGTGATACTCTACCATGAAGGTCACGGTGATAACAGAAATAGTGGAATAATCTGTGCTTGTAAGCATTTAAGATACACCTGTGGGTTTTGGTGACTGATGATTAAACTGTTTTCCAACTTGCAAAAGATATGTTGAGTACAAAACTAATTTGCTTATTGTAGAGAATTTGCAAATTACCAAAAATGAAGGCAATAACATTTATCCATAATCCTACCTCTAGTAATAATTATCATTATTATTTTGTTTCTTTCCAGTCTTTTTTTTTTCTATCTAGAAAAGACATTTAAAAATCAGGTTGTATTAGTCTATATTCTTCAACTACCTCTTTTTTATTTTATTTTTATTTATTTATTTATTTATTTCTGAGATGGAGTTTCATTCTTGTTGCCCAGGCTGGAGTGTAATGGCACAATCTCAACTCACCGCAACGTCCACCTCCCGGGTTCAAGTGATTCTCCTGCCTCAGCCTCCTGAGTAGCTGGGACTACAGGTGCCTGTCACCATGCCCGGCTGATTTTGTATTTTTAGTAGAGATGGGTTTTCTCCATGTTGGTCAGGCTGGTCTTGGAACTCCCCACCTCAGGTGATCCTCCCCCCTTGGCCTCCTAAAGTGCTGGGATTACAGGTGTGAGCCACTACGCCTGGACTACTACTGCTTTTTTTTTTTTTTTTTTTTTTTTATTAACAAGGTCTTATCATGAAAATATCTTGATGTTACTAAATAGTCTGATTTTTAATGGTGTTAGTCTATGGTTATTCTGTAATTTGTTTAGTCACATTGCAAGTTATTGAACACATAAGTTCTTTTACTTATTCCTTATACTTAATGTACATATATTACAATGCATATTTTCAATTACTTATTTTCTTATGAGGTAAAAAGCTATGCCTTTATGGGAAAAAAAGAATCAAAGTATAAATAAATTTTCAGATTTTAATCAGTTACTTCTTGATTTAGTCTTGAATTAGGTTTTTTTAACCTATGTGCTTTTTCTTACTGTTCAGAAGTTTAAAATTAGGCAAATTTGTTAGTCATTTCTTTTATGACTTTTGTTTTACCAATTATGGTTAAAAGACCTCTTGCAATTACAACACTATAAAAATATTCACCTTATCTTCTTCTGGCACATTTATGATTTTGCTTTGACACTAAATCTTGATCCAATTGAGGTTTATTTTGGCATATTTCATATGCCAAAATATGAAAAAGGAATGAGGTCAAATTCCAGATCTAATTTTTTTCCAAATCCTTAGCCCACTAATACTTATTGAGTCTCTATATTTATCTATTAATGGGAAATTCTCTGGGTTTGGATTGGAACCTTCACCACTGGCAAACTGTAGGACTGAAATGCCTTTGAGAAGCATGTTTTGAAGAAGAAATGACAATGGTGCGAACTGCAATTTGGAACCAAATGGTTACATGAAAATGGTAGAGTCTGATCAAAGTGAATATCAATCTTCTAGTTTATATTTCCCTTAAGGTGCTAGGGAGAGAAAAGTCTTTGCTTTTCCATCTTGCCCTAGACCTATCCAGAGGAGTGTGCCTGGGAGCTGCCCACACCTGTTGGTGGATGTCCTTGGCTGAAGATCACTGAATTTGACTGAAGGCTTCAGGCTGGGACACTGTGCTGGGGGAGGGGAGGTGGGAGGGAATGCCATAATTGCATTGTCAGTTAACTAATTTTTGTAATAACTACAAAACTGCTCCCCAAAACGGGGAGGGAAAAAAGTGACATCCAACTTCCTTGTAATTTTAAAAATCCACTTTACTTTAAAAA
Source organism: Macaca thibetana thibetana (assembly GCF_024542745.1). Lineage (NCBI taxonomy): Eukaryota > Metazoa > Chordata > Mammalia > Primates > Cercopithecidae > Macaca > Macaca thibetana. The sequence goes on along the minus strand of NC_065585.1, from coordinate 78,604,997 downwards.
TGTGACTCTTAATTGTCTTTATTAATTTTGTAAGCTAAAATTTCAGGTCATATGTTAATTAAGGCATTAATTATGCTGAGTTGTTTGCAAATTTAACAATTACAACATAAAGTCTATTCATGTAATTAGTGTCTTGCTATTAATTTTGTTTTAATGTGATACAAATATTATTTTTTCAGGTGATTAGGGTACTAGTATGCTGCCAAAAGCATCTACTTCTCCCTAAATTACATATTTGTATTCTGCAAGTTATTCAAAATGTATGAGCAAGCTGGAAATCCACTGAGACTATTATTCTTATATTGTGGGATCTGGATCAAAGCAGTCACAATATAGTGAAATTAAAAATCAGTGAAATTTAATAAAATTACCAACTGTTGAATCCATACACAACTTGGCCACTGTTATAATATTTGGTTGTGCTCTTGAAAACAAGGCTGAGTTAGAAGACTTCTTTCTTCTTTTGCATTTTATTTTTAAAAAGATAATCTTTCATTTGATTAAAATGAAAACAGGTATATAAAAAAGTCTTTCTCTTACCTCATATCCCCCAAATCACTTCCCCAGGGGAAGCAATATTATCAATTCTTTGTGTACCCTTCTAGAGAGATCTTATGTCTAAATAAGCATATATAGGCCAGGCACGGTGGCTCACACCTGTAATCTCAGAACTTTGGGAGGCCGAGGCAGGTGGATCACTTGAGGTCAGGAGTTTGAGACCAGCCTGGCCAACATGGCAAAACCCCATCTCTACTAAAAATATAAAAATTAGCTGGGCATGGTGATGCATGCCTGTAATCCCAGCTGCTCTGGAGGCTGAGGCAAGAGAATCGCTTGAACCTGGGAGGCAGAGGTTGCAGTGAGCCGAGAACCGAGATCATGCTGCTGTACTTCAGCCTGGGCGACAGAGTGAGACTGTGTCTTGGAATAAATAAATAAGCATATATACAGAACTTCCAGTCTAAGCAAGATGGTGTAGATTTTTCTCTCCCTGCTAAGCACACCTAAAAACCTTGGAAATATAACACAAGAGACAACCAAAAGAGAACTCTGAAAGGTAGAAAGAGGAAGGTTAATTGGTCAGAAATCCTAGGTCACAGCAGCAGGGCATTTTATAATCCCCTCCATCCCAACCCAACAAAAGATAACCCAGGCCCAGCTTTTCCCAATACCCAATCTAGCAAGAGAAGGCATCCAGTTAACCTTATTCTTCCTCCAAATTGAACAGAAGTCCTGCCAACAACATTAGACAAGTCCCACAGAAACAGCAAGTGGCATCAACTGAAAGCCCTCCATCAACATCTTGCCGGGGAAGTGCTCTCTTTTCCCACCACCAGTCTGGGACTCCTGTCTCTCACCTAGAGACCCCACTTGGCAGAGGACGTTAGTAAGGAGGATTCCACCACAAGCACCCAGCCCAGGAATGCTTCTGTCCCCACAGGCTGGAGACTCCCTTCCTTCAACTAAAGGCACCTGGTTCCTCAGCTACTACCAACAAGGAGTGTTGGGAGCCTCAGAAGCAGGAGACAAACCAAACAAACCGAAGAAGCACCGTAAAGACTCTGAAAAGCAGATTGTTATTGGAACCACTCACAAAAGTAGGCTAGAACCTGCATGCTAAACCTAAAGAAGGGGACTGCCTGCTAAAATAAAACAATTTAAATAGAAACCAGAATCTCCCAACATGATAGCCAAAATATCCAGATACAAACAAAATCACCCATCCTACAAAGAAGCGAGAAAATCATAACTTGAATAAGAAAAGAAAATCAGCTAACTCCTGTGCTGAGATGAACCAGATGTTGGAACCATCTGAAAAGCATTTTAAAGTAACCATCATAAAATAATTCAATGAGTAATGACAAGTAATGACATCATAAAATAATTCAACAAGTAATGCTTCTCTTGAAGCAAGTAAAAAAATGGAAATTCCCAGTGAAGAAATAGGAGTTACAAAAAAGAACCAAATGGAAACTACAGAACCAAAAAAAAAAAAAAAAAAAAACATAAATAATAAAACTAACTGGATAAGATTAATAGTACAGTGGAGATGACAGAGAATAGAAATTGAGGACAGATCAATAGAATGTGCCCGATCTGAATAATCGATAAGCAATAAACTGAAAACAGAGCCTCAGAAACCTGTGGGACAATAACAAAGACCCAACATTTATAGCATTGCCGTCCTAGATGGAGAGGAGTGAAACAATGGGACTAAAAGAGTACTCAGAGAAGTAATGGCTGGAAATTGCCCACATTTGGCAAAAGATAGAAACCTACAGACTTAAGAGGCTGAGAGAACTCCAACAGGATAAACCCAAAGCAATCCATGACAAGAACATTATAATTAAACTTCTGAAAACTAAAGACAAAGAAAAAAATGTGGAAGCAGTCAGGGAGAAACAATGCATGGCCAAACACCCATTTGAATGGCAGCATATTTCTCATCTAAAGCAAGAGAAGCCTGAAGAAAGCGACAAAACATTTTTCAAGTGATGAAAGAGAAGAACTGTCAGCAGAAAATTCTATATCTGGTGAAACTGTATTTCAGGAGTGAAGGGGAAATACGTTCTCACATAAAGGAAATCTAAAAGAATTTGTCACTAGCAGATCTCCTCTTAAAGAATGGCTAAAGGAAGTTCTTCAAAAGAAAGGAAATGATAAAGGAAGGAATCTTAGGTGATCAGGAAGAAGGAAAGAACAAGGGAGAAAGCAGAAATATGGGAAAATACAAGAGACTGTCCTTTTCCTAGTGAGTTTTCATGTATGATGATTGGGACGAAATTTATAATACCATGTGATACTCAAAACAATGATATTTAAAAACGGGAGGATAAAGCAGCCAAAGTGGGAGTAAGGTTTGCACCTTCACTCAAACTGATATCAATAGATTGTGATGTCACACACACATACACATATATAATACCCAGTCACTGGGAAACCCACACAAAATGACACGTTCCAATACACACAAATAAATCAACATGGAATCCTAAAAATGTTCAAATAACCCACAGGAAGACAAGAAAAAAGAACAAGAAAAATGAGAAACAAATGAAACAAACAGAAAATTTAAAATCTATTTCAACAGCCTACCATCTCCCCAATTGTCCAAGTCCCATTATCTAAAATTTGTAGCCTTAAACCCTCACATAATAATTATATTGTGTAAACAGCCTAAGCATATATGTTATATTTTCCTTTCTTCTACCCATGGTGGTGTGTTCTCCCTCCTAGCCTGTACTTTGTATTTTCTTAACAACATATCTTAAAGATAATTCTAAGGAATGATCAGTTCATGAAAGGATTTCTCATTCTTTTCATATTACCATGTAGTATTCCATGACATGGATGTCCCATGGCTTAATTAGTTTCCTAATGATAGATATTTAGGTTGTTTCCCATCAAGGCTGTCTTTTTAAAACCAACTTTTCGCCTCTCGGAGAGGGAAACCCCATAGTCCAGAAAGGTAGATAGAGGTGGGGAAAAAGAAACAATCTTGATTCCTGATCCCTTTTCAGTATTTGCATGTCCTGATCCCAGATTCCTAGAGCAAGAATCTCATGGATCCAGCCAGATCAGATGCCCATTCACGTCTAACTAGCTCTGATTCAGGGAATCACAGCTTCCCACTATCACTTAGCAAGGAGGTGCGATCCAACTTTTACCGGAAGGGAAAGGGACAGTGTTCTCTAAAAAAGGGGACAAAGTTGGGAAAGAAATTATCAGTATCTCCAGTTCTTCATTCTTTTACAGAATTAACCATAAACAGCAGCCTCAAAGACCTATCTCAGTCCCTCCCATGTCTATTTGTAGATCTTTATCATAGAGTCTTCCTGTGAATAAAGCACTTTTTCCTATGTCATCTGAAACTCAACCATATGTCATTAGTCAGCTGATAAAATGGAGTCCCCAGCTACCTCAAAGGACAGCTGGGAAAGGTGACAAGAGGAAGGCTTTTACTGTGCCAATCCATCAGGTATTGAAGTTCTTGCCTTATTGACATTTTGTGAAGAGAAATGAGATCATTTTTTTTTTCAAGGGACGCCAAACTCTTTGTGGCAAAGCACAGTGAAAATACCAGGTACTATTGTGAATGAACAAATATCCAAGTCTAAAATTATCCTGCCCTTTGGTGCTGCTGTTCCAAAACCATTTATCTAACATAAGATGAATTTGTGATCCAAGTCAAAAGTGGCATATCACAGGGTGAAACTCATGGTATAGTGTCATCCAGAGCCTTCATTATGGAATAAATCTTCCTTTAGTATTGCAGATCATAATCATCCCAAAGGGATTGAAGTCTTAGGCTCATTTAATCTGATTTTATCATTGCTAGATCATGTCACTTAATCTGACCAGTATTTGCCTGAGATAAGCAAATATTTTATCCTCTTCTCCCACTGCCTAAAAGTCTTAAGTCTCCCCCTTATCATGCTGTCTGAAGGATACTTATTTGAGTTAATCTTTTAAAATTCAGATAGACCTAAAATGATGGAGGTTATCCATCATTCATACATTTGCCTGAACTTTAAACTGACATGTTTTGCCTTTCCACCTAATTTAGATATTGCTCCAAGAGCCAACAGGAATTTTGAGTTAGAAAGCTAGTGAAGGAAGTGAGGAGAAGGGAGAGTCACTAGTGGACGGTGGGATGATTGAACAATTGGGGAGATGGGAGACTGCTGAAATAAGGAACTCAAAGACTGCTCTCTATATAACCTCAATACTCAGGCTCAAGACCCTTTCAAGTGACTTGAGAACTTGGGTTCACTGCAGTCTCTGCCATCCTTCTTCTAGAAGTCTCCTCTGAGGAAGCCTTCCAGGGCCTGGGAGCCAGTTCATCTCCATGTAGTGGCATTGTCCACCAAGCCATGTTGCCACCCTGTAGCTGATGCTGCTTTGCCATTTGCTATGTTGGCATGTCCACGGTCACTGCTAGACACAGCCCTGGGTGCTAGACTCTGCTGCTACAGCTCCCCTGCCACTCAGCTGCACCTCCCTGCCAGGCATGGTAGGCGCAGCTGGTGCTCCTTGCCAACCACTCAGTCCCCAAATCCTCTGACCGCTCCTTCAGGCCCAGAAGCCTTTTCTGCTGTTTACCTTGAGAGCCGAGGGAGCACCAAAGCCTGCTGGGCTGTACCTCTGGCAGGGATGAGGCTGGGCTTAGGGGATGGCTCCCTCCCTCCTCTTTGTGATATGCTCTGTTAGAGCCCCCTGTGAGTTCAAAGCATGGTAGAAAAGCTCCTTCCAGTTTTCCTTGTAGCTCTCTTTTTCTCTAGGACCCAGACACATGCTCAGGGGGTGAGCCAGACACTAGCAGTAGTGTCGCTCTGCTTAGACTCTCAATCTTATCCAACAGTCCCCCCTGCTCCTGTGTCAAGGTCTTCACACCTGGCTCTTTCTTTCCTAAGAGGCATTCTTTTCCAGAAGATTCTACAATTCCCTCCCCAGCCTAAGAGAGGTTTGTGTCAGTCTGTCCCACTGGTTCTTTAGATGTACCCAGCTGGGGCTGCCACAGCCACGGCTTGGATTCCTTTCTGGAAGCCTCTTCAGCTCTGTGGAACTTCTGGGAGGCCATTGCTACCAGTTTTCCAAACACATCCTGATGTGCCCTAACCCCGAGCAGTGAACAATGGGCGATAATGACTCAAAGAGCAGCCCTACCATATTCCTGCAGCAAGGCCACCCGATTCTGTGTTGAAACAGGTAAATAAAATGTGTCATCTTACTGTTTGTTGCTCAGCAAGTACTGTGGGTGTATGATTAGATTTCCTGTTTTCTTGTTGGTACATAAAGGACCTTCACTCCAAAGTCATTAGATTGTTGATCCATACTGCTACCTAATGATAGCAGAAGCCAAGAAGGCTGATCAGAGCACGTAACAACCACCAGTATGTCTAGAGTCTCTGACACTATCAATGGCTTTATACCAGCAAGTCTTGTTCATTATTCAACGAATATGTGTTGAGCACCGCCTCTGTGTTGGCCACTGTCCTAGGTACTGAGAAAATAGCAGTCAACAAAACAGACCAAATTCCTGCTTCCTTAAACCTGTTCTAAATAGGGCCAGGGGAAGGGGGAGGCTTAATAATGAGCAAATAAGTAAGACACACAGCATATCAGATGTTGCTAAATGCTGTGAAGAAAAGCAGAAGAGGGTAGGGAGTGTTAGGAGTGTGCTGGAAGTTCCACATTCTCTTTGAGATGTTCACATAAACACTAACATCACTCAATTGAAATGTATCCTAAATATAATGTAGCAGTTAAGAGCACAAGATATTTCTGAGTGTGGTGGTGCTTGCCTATAGTCCTAGCTACTCAGGAGGCTGAGGTGGGAGGGTCTCTTGAGCCCAGGAGTTTGAGGCTGTAGTATGCTATGACTGAGCCTGTGAATAGCAACTGCACTCCAGCCTGGGCAACACAGCAAGATCCCATATCTAAAAAAGAGTGCAAGATATTCGGAAAGACCTGAATTCAACTCACTTTTCTCAGCCTCATTCTCTTCATAAGTAAAGTGCAGATAATGATCCAATCTCAGAGGGTTGTGGAGGATTACATGAGATGATGCATGCAAAATGTTTAGCCAAAGTCTGGCACATGGGTACTGGGTGCTACAAAGGATACACAAGAGCCTGAGAACCAACCCTACAGAATGGCAGTTTCCAAACTCAGCTAGGGCATGGGTGCAGGGTGGTGTGCCAAGAAGTGTGAGTATGTGAATGAGAGGAATGGATACAGAATGTGTGTGTGTGTGTGTATGTAGGGGATATTTAGATTATGTGACATTTAGATTCCATTGAATACATTTAAAAGAATGTTACAACTGTTTTATTTTAACATGCTGATGTTTATAATATGTTGAAAATTACATTCTTTCCATCTGTTTAATCTTATAAAGAATTTTAGATACCAAGCTAAAAATGTTGAAGGGACACAATTTCTCATTATTAGTTTAAGAGGTGTGTAAGCAAAAAGAATTTAACTGTGGGTGGGGAGGACAAAAGAAACCCAAACATCCCACCCAGAGTGATGACAAGGAGGCATTCAGGTGGCTTCGGGGAGTGGCGGCCTGCGGGGGCACAGCCAAGCACCTTCCTGAGGCCTTTCATTTGCTCCCTGGCCCACTGTGCTGTCCCAGCAGAGCACTGCAGCCTCACAGACAGTAATTCCCTTGCTGCTTTTCTGCCTCTCCCACTCCATCAGTTCCTTGAGGGCAGACACTGGGCCTGGTCTCTCATTGTACTTCCGGCCCTAGCACCATGCTAGTATTTGCTGAATGCAAAAAGGAATTAGACAATATAGAACGTCTGTTTTCTCCCTGATGGTAATCTCAGCTTCTTCAGGACCATTTCTCAAATAATTAGTTTGGTCACTTTGCTGAACAGGGAGTTATTTACTGACCCAGTAAACAGAGGAGGGGCGGATCAGCAAGGAAAGATACTAGTTTCCATTTGGAAACCAGAGAAGTTTTGTATGATTCTGGGACCTTCAAGTGAAAAGTAGTTAGGGGATGAGAAAAGGAAAACTGTAAAAAACAGCCAGGTTTGCAATTTAGATAATGTCCCTTCAGTGTTTAAAATCTCATTTGTAACATAAACATTGGTTTTTATTTGCACCAATACGTACATTTTTGAAGTGGACTAGAAACAAGATTATGATGCCCCAAAATGAGGCTGACTGGTTTCTCTGGCATGCTGGGTGCAAGAGCTAACAAAATCCTGTGTAAGAAAACACGCAAAGATCTAGCTCTTCCTTGGCTTTTTAGAGAGCCACAAAATCGGAGTGAGGCTGGGTGTGGTGGCTCTTGCCTGTAATCCCAGTAATTTAGCAGGCTGAAGTGGGAGGATCAATTGAGCCCAGGAATTTGAGGCTGTAGTGAGCTATGATCATGCCACTGCACTCCAGCTTGGGTGACAGAGCAAGACCCTGTCTCTAAACAAAACAAAACCCTAATTAGAGATTAACTTATAGACAGGCATGGTGGCATGTGCCTGTGGTCCTAGCTATTTGGGAGGCTGAGGTGGGAGGATCTCTTGAGCCCAGGAGTTTGAGGCTGCAGTGAGCCATGATTGCACCACTGCGCTCCAGCCTATGTGGCAGAGTGAGACCCAGACTCTTAAAAAAAAAAAAATCAAAGTGAACTACTTTGCACATTAGCACTTGGGTCTCTGTGCCTCATAGATAAGCTTAATTTCTCCTTGTTGACAAGGTACCAAGTATTCTGATTCACATGACAGCAGAAGACTCGGTTGACTCTTCTTTTTCATTTGACTTTACATGGAACTTTCTAGAAATTAGCTTCCAATTCTGCAGAAATGAGTTGCCTCAGTGTAGTCCAAAGTGAGGCAAATTCTGTTTTCAAAAGAAGCAGAAAAGAGTGTTATTTCCATAATGATCTGTGGCAACCCCAATCTGTGGTGCTTTTACCCATCTTTATTAGCAATTACAGGTGAAAACAGAGGCTGCTTATGAATAAAGTGTAAATGTCAGGGGAATGCATAGTTAATAGAAGAATTGTAAATATTTACAAGGCAGAGTGATGATTCAAGCTCACAAGATTAATTGACATTAATCTCTATCAAGCACTAATTTGTTTCCTGAGTTCTAAAATCTTCCACTGAAAAGAAGAGTATGTGAGGCCATACTCACAGCCCACTTGGAAGAGTTGTCTTCCGGTGGGCTGCATAACCTCCCTTCTCCCTCGTCAAGTCTTTCACTTGATCGGGCCTCTTAGTTCTTCAAGCAGTGCCAACCTCAGTCATTCCTGGGTGCCGGAATCATTACGATGCACGTCTTTTTACTCATTCATTCACTCAATATCTATTTAGTGTTGGATAATTATTTACATTATACTATGACAGATGAATATACATATTATATATATATATATTCATTGTATTCATTAATATGAACCCTATGCTCAACTTCATCTATCCCACTCACTATACTCTCCCTTGTTTTGCTTGTCTTTGAGACATACCTTTTCAGCCTTATTAAATTTTACTCTATGTAGTAAACTCTTTAAATTTATTGGCTCCAGTTTGCATGGTTGTGCAATCTTCTCCAGCAATGCTGGTCAGCACAGAAACAGGAGTGGAATTAGTGGGTGGCTAATGTCATCTTCTTGGGACTGAAACAGGAAATCAGAATGATTAAGGAATTGAGTAAGATGGTTTGAGTAGCATTCAACTGCATGAACACAAGATTCAGCCTGTATGGTTAAGGAAATTGTCAGTGAGACTGCCAGTCTAGAAAAATCGGTCTTATTAGTTTTAAAAAGTGAGTTTGGGGAAAAATGGGTTTAGGAAGAAGAAGAAAGTGAGAGCTTGACATAAAGATCAGAGGATAATGCTGTTTGTTTTTGCACTGAGAAAACTAAAAGACTGGAGACACTGAGAGCCTGCAAAGAGCTATTGGCAGGAACTGCTTCTGAAAACTACCAGGACCTGCTTGGAGCTTTGTCACTGGAGCTTAAGCCAGGAGCCGGCAGGAAGAAGGCCTACAGAGAGCAAGTGCTTACTGAGAGCTTTGACTAGAATCGGTGGCGTGAGCTGTTATTGAAAGTAGGCGACAAGGTATCAGACAGAGGAAGTCTATACAGCTACTTCTCCTACACCCCAGTCTTATCCTCCCTTGACCTTCTAGCAGTAGAGATTGCTGGCTTGAAGAAAAACCACAAATGTAAATTTTCCCCCAGGAAACATAGTAAAGTTAGGTGCCCAGAAACTTTTATTGGGAGCTTGAGCCAGATACAGATGTTTTGAACTGTATGCAGCCTACAGATTCTGAGTGAGCTGTGGGGCTGGTAGGTTGTGGGAAAAGGATTATATTATACAGTACACAGAAATCTTAGTGGCTTGCTAAAAGCTGTCAGTGACCCACTGGTGTCAGCAGTTCAGGTCCTCATGCCCTAAAGCAGTGCTTTATGATTGGCATTGGACATGTATTTTATCTATTGTGTTTGCACAAATATTCCAGTTCCTTCTACCTTATTAGGGAGGGTAATGACCTGGCTCTTAATCAGCCATGGGAAAAAATTGTAATGACCAGAAAGCTACCTAAAAAAAAAGATTAAGTATTGTTGTGTTTTTAACACTTACATTTAAAAAATCAAGTATAATGCCTCATAAAGTCAAGTTAATACACATTCTAGTAAAAATTTGGGACAATACTTGTCAAGCAATCATTGAGATACAGTGGTTTCACCATCTCCACTACCACTAGAGGTCAGCACTTGACTCTCCATATGGTTCTGTATGAGGGAAAAGACCAATTCTCTGAAATAGATCATCATCTATGGTTCCTGTTGTTATCTCATGCCATCTGTCTTGAATCACAAAGGTGACTGCATCCCAGAAAATGAGAGAACACTCAAACAATGGCTGGGGTGAGTTGCTCAGATATTCCATCTGCAAATGTGAGAAAATCATAGGATTGTGTAATGTGGCCTTCAGTGTGTCCTCAGTGGGGCCTTGCTGGTCAAAGTACTTGAATCATGTACTATGGTAGCAGGTGTTTCAGAAATAATTACACAGCAGGGGTAGCACTGGCATCACAATCTGCAATTTGAAACCAAATGGTGCCCTGAGCTTTCTATTCTGTCCCTTATGAAGGACAGAAACTAATCCTGGACCAATGGCTCCTGAGTCCCTAAGCCCCGCTAGCATTCTCAGCCACATACTGTACTCAAGCTTCTTGTGGGAGGGCAGTTGTACTAGATATAAGTGCATGAAGTGGTTGTAGGGGGTTTGAAGGATTTGGGGGCTGATCAAGGGAAAAGATATGACCACAAGAGGCAGTAACGCATAATAAGCTTTGTTGGTGCTTGGGTGCTTGGATATGGCTGCGTGAGAAGGGCCCTCACAGCATAAGACTGCCCAGGGGTTTTCAGTGAAGGGCCACCATCCGGGAGACGAGGGTGAGGGAACTTCTCAGGAAGAGGGGGTCAAAACGGGGGCTTATGGGACTAGTTATGTCATGCAGTAGCATGGCAGGTCTCTGAGTCAGAGAGCTCCAAAGAGCTATAAAAGCTTGAGATCCTATAACCACAAAGCTCTGTCTTATCAAGAGCCAGCAGAAGAGCAGTGAGGTTTTGCAGGGTAGGTAAAGCGGACTGGCTCTACATGGCCAGAAATCTGATGGTTGGGCTATTTTTTAGATAACTGGATGTGTTAAATAGACATTTCTCAAAAGAAGATATACAAATGACCAACAAACATATTAAAAAATGCTCACCATCACTAATCATAAGGGAAATGCAAACTAAAACCACAATGAGATACCACCTTACTCCTGTAAGAATGGTCATTATTAAAAAGTCAAAAAACAATAGATGTTGGCACAGGTGTGGTGAAAAAGGAATGCTTATACATTGCTGGTGGGAATGTAAATTAGTACAACCACTATGGAAGACAGTATTGAGATTTCTTAAAGATCTAAAAATAGACCTACCATCTGATCCAGCAGTCTCACTACTGAACACAATGTATCAATATATCAAAAAGACATGTGCATGCATGTACTTATTGCAGCACAATTGCAAAGATACAGAACCAACCTAAGTGCCCATCAACCAATGAGTGGCTAAAGAAAATGTGATATATATACATCATGGAATACTACTCAGCCATAGAAAAGAGAAAAATAATGTTTTTTTGCAGCAGCTTGGATGGAGCTGCAGGCCATTATTCTAAATAGGTAACTCAGGAATTGAAAGCAAAACACCGTATGCTGTCACTTATAAGCTAAGCTATGGATACACAAAAGCATACAGGGTGATATAAGGGACTTCGGAGACTCAGAAGCGGGAGGGTGGAAGGGGGTGAGGGATAAAAAAGTACAATGTGTACTACTCAGGTGTTGGATGCACTAAAATCTCAGACCTCACCACTATACAATTCATCCATGTAACCAAAAACCACCTGTACTCCAAAAGCTATTGAAACTTTAAAAATATTTCAGAATAAATACATAAACAATTAGATGTATAAAAATCCAACTTTGATGCTGGCAGGCTTTTAAGCTACTGGGTTTCAGCCTGTAGTTAAGAAATTTTTAAAAAGCTAAGGGCCAATACACAGAGGCTATCTTTGGCTCATTTGTGTAATAGCATGTAAGGCCTTTGGCGGGATTAACATAGTTGAAAGAAGACAACAAAGACATAAGTAATCATCAGGAGTTTCCTGGTTCTCACTGACTACGTAATTTGTACCAATTGTTCCTCCTGCTGACAGCAACTAGAAAAACTGAAAGAACACACCCCTCCCCCACCCCCACCCCCCCATATCTTAAAAGCCTTTGAGAGTAAAGAATTACTGCTAACTGGGCCCTGATCTTGGAGAACAGAAGCTGAAAGACTAAGCAGGACTTTAAAAAACAGCCCTACAGAGAAAAGAGGAGACAACTTGGACACTAGCCCAGCAAGGTTGAAGGTCCTGCAATTTTACTGAGATTCTGAAGTGCTGTAATCCAGGAGAAAGGGTAAACTAGAAGGAAATCATCTGTGGTTGACAATTACTTTGGTGGTCGTCAGCAACCATGCCCACTGGTTTTCATGTCCTTGTGTTGTAACTCATGAATCTGGGATGGCTCTCTGACCCAATTTAACCCATAGAATATGGCAGAAATGATGCTGTGCCTAAATATTAAAGAGGTCTACCAGTTTCTGCTTTTGTTTTAAGCTAGCCACCGTTCAAGAAATTTAACTACCCCCAGACCATCTTGTTGTGAGAAGCCTCACGTAGCCATGAGGAAAAGTCACATGGAAGAGAACAGAGTCCCCCAGACAGCAGCCCTAGCTGAGCTCCCAACCACAGCCAGCACCAACTTATCAGCATATATATGAAGCCACCTTGGGAGCATATCCATCAGCTCCAACTCCTCAGCCAATGCCAAGCAGAGATGAAAATTGTACCCACCAAGTTCTGCCTAATGACAACATTTGAGCAATTAAATAAAATGCTTGTTGTTTTAAGTTACTAAACATTAAACTTGACTGTAGTCAGTTACAGAGAAAAAAATAATAGGAACACCAGTCTTGTATGGACTGCAACTGAACTTTGAGTCCTCTGAGCAGCCGAGGAAACCTTGATCTTTAATGTTGGATTAAGATGATCTTAGTTTTGCAAAGGCCACAGAAATCTGAAAATAGGAAATAAAAACACTTTCTGGTTTAAGAAAACATATTCTTAGTCCTCAGATTATTTCTTAAATATGTTTTAATGCAATGTTTGCCACAGAGATAAGCATACAAATCAAGACAATATGAACAAGATTTGGCAGAAATAATAGAAACAGAACCATGAGAATTTTAGACATTTGAATGATCAGATACAGATCTTAAAATAATTATCCATGACCAAGAAGATAAAACATGAGGTTGAGATTTTTTTTTTAAATCCTGAAAATTATGGAAAGGGATATTTCAGATTTGCAAAAGAAACAGAAACTCTACAACAGAAAATGCAATCACCAAAGTAAAAAACCCAAAGGTAGGTTTTACCAGGTTAGAGAGTTGACTGGAAGATAGGTCAGAAGAAAATACCAAAAGGATGGAAAATGAAAAAAGACTTAAAAATAGAAGATTTATTAACAAGATAAAAATGAAGTTTCACCCTTAACAAGAAAGAATTACAAAAGGATGAAAAATGGAAAAAGATAAAAAACATAGAAGATGTATTAAGTTAGATATAAGCAAGTGGAGTCTAAAAAGGAGAGTAGAAAGGGAATGGGGAAAAGCCATTTGAAAAAACAACATGGGCCGGGCGCGGTGGCTCAAGCCTGTAATCCCAGCATTTTGGGAGGCCGAGACGGGCGGATCACGAGGTCAGGAGATCAAGACCATCCTGGCTAACACGGTGAAACCCCGTCTCTACTAAAAAAAATACAAAAAACTAGCCGAGCGAGGTGGCGGGCGCCTTTAGTCCCAGCTACTCGGGAAGCTGAGGCGGGAGAATGGCGTGAACCCAGGAGGCGGAGCTTGCAGTGAGTCGAGATGGCGCCACTGCACTCCAGCCTGGGGGACAGAGCGAGACGCCGTCTCAAAAAAAAAAAAAAAAAAAAAAGAAAAAACAACATGTCGATATTCCAGGTTCATGAAAGATATTAAACCACATATACTCAATAAAAGCAAGCAAAATAAATTCAAAGAACCCTATACCCAGGCACATCACAGGAAAACTTCCAAAATCTAAAGATGTAAAGGCTTTATAGCAACCAGAGGAAAAAATACAGATTACTTTTAAAGCACGAGAATTAGAATTACAGCTGATTTTTCAGCCAAGATAACAAAAGCCAGAAGACAGTGGACCAAAGTCTTGAATATGATGAAAGAAGATAACATAACCTACAATTCTACATCCAGGGAAATTTTCAAAATTGAGGTGAAATAAAGACATATTAAGTTTTTTTTAAAGAAAGCTGTGAATTAATCCCTAGTGGATTTTTTTCACTTAAAGGAGGTACTAAGAATGTTCATAGACAAAAGGAAAATGATTTCAGATCAATGGTCAGAGATGCAGGAAAGAACTAATAGTAATAACAATGGCAAATATGTGAGTAAATACATGCAAATACTAATTGTATAAAATATCCTTAAATGCTAATTTCATGAAAGAATAATTATTCAGAGCTTGAAAGACTTAGAGAATTAAAGTATATGCTACCAACAACACGTAAGTTAAGAAGAGAGTAACAGTGTCCATGTTCTAAGATTTTTGTATTATTTTGGAGGAAAACAAAAGTACATTAACACTAGTCAAGGATTTTGAAATCTCAAAGGACCCTGAAAAGAATGATAAAAGAATATATAATTTCCAAACCAACAGGGAAAAAAAGTAGAGTAATGAGAAATTAATCCAACAAGAAGGCAAGAAAGGAAAGGGAAAAGAAATACGAGTATATTTTAGAAGGGACAAATAGAATATGGTGACTAAACCTGAAAAATATCAGTAATTATGTTAAAAATAAATATAGACCAAATACTTCAATTAAAAGAAAAAAGTCATTCTGAATAAAAAACCGACATCATATGGTTTTTACAAAAGACACATCTAATATTTAAGAATACAGAAAATTTGAAAATAAAAGGAGGGGCAAAGATGCCATGCAGATGCTTAGCAAAAGAAAGCTGTATAGCTTTATTAAAATTAAAATGAAGACAGAAAGCATTACTACAGATAAAGAGGGATACTTTGTAATGATAAAAATTTGACACCCTCCAAAGTCTAAACCAGGAAGAAGTCTAATCCCTGAATAAACAAATAACAAGTTCTGAAATTGAGGCAGTAATTAACAGCCTACTAACCAAAGAAAGTCCAGGACCAGATGGATTCACAGCCAAATTCTACCAGAGGTACAAAGAGAGCTGGTACCATTCCTTCTGAAACTATTCCAAACAATAGAAAAAGAGGGAATCATCCCTAACTCATTTTATGAGACCAGCATAATCCTGATACCAAAACCTGGCAGAGACACAACAAAAAAAGAAAATTTCAGGCCAATATCCCTGATGAACATGGATGCGAAAATCCTCAGTAAAATACTAGCAAACCAAATCCAGCAGCACATCAAAAAGCTTATCCACCATGATCAAGTCAGCTTCATCCCTGGGATGCAAGGCTGGTTCAACATATGCAAATCAATAAACGTAATCCATCATGTAAACCGAACCAATGACAGAAACCACATGATTATCTCAATAGATGCAGAAAAGGTTTTTGAAAAATTCAACAGCCCTTCATGCTAAAAACTCTCAATAAATGAGGTATTGATGGAATGTATCTCAAGATAATAAGAGCTATTTATGACAGACCTACAGCCAATATCATACTGAATGGTCAAAAACTGGAAGCATTCCCTTTGAAAACCAGCACAAGACAAGGATGCCCTCTCTCACCACTCCTATTCAACATAGCATTGGAAGTTCTGGCCAGGGCAATCAGGCAAGAGAAAGTAATAAAGGGTATTCAAATAGGAAGAGAGGAAGTCAAATTGTCCCTGTTTGAAGATGACATGATTGTATATTTAGAAAACCCAATTGCCTCAGCCCAAAACCTCCTTAAGCTGATAAGCAACTTCAGCAAAGTCTCAGGATACAAAATTAATCTGCAAAAATCACAAGCATTCCTATACACCAATAACAGACAGAGAGCCAAATCATAAGTGAACTCCCATTCACAATTGCTAAAAAGAGAATAAAATACCTAGGAATACAACTTACAAGGGATGTGAAGGACTTCTTCAAGGAGAATTACAAACCACTGCTCAAGGAAATAAGAGAGGACACAAACAAATGGAAAAACATTCCATGCTCATGGATAGGAAGAATCAATATTGTGAAAATGGCCATACTGCCCAAAGTAATTTATAGATTCAATGCTGTTCCCATCAAGCTACCACTGACTTTCTTCACAGAATTGGGAAACATTACTTTAAACTTCATACGGAACCAAAAAAGAGCCTGCATTGCCAAGACAATCCTAAGCCAAAGGCACAAAGCTGGAGGCATCATGCTACCTGACTTCAAACTATACTACAAGGCTACAGTAACCGAAACAGCATGGTACTGTTACCAAAACAGATATATAGACCAATGGAACAGAATAGAAGCCTCACAAATAACACCACACACCTACAATCATCTGATCTTTGACAAACCTGACACAAACAAGCAATGGGGAAAAGATTCCCTATTTAATTAATCATGTTGGGAAAACTAACTAACCATATGCAGAAAACTGAAGCTGGACCCCTTCCTTAGACCTTATACAAAAATCAACTTAAGATGGATCACAGACTTAAATGTAAGACCTAGGACCATAAAAATCCTAGAAGAAAACCTGGGCAATACCATTCAGGGCATAAGCATGGGCAAAGACTTCATGTCTAAAACACCGAAAGCAGTGGAAACAAAAGCCAAAATTAACAAATGCGATCTAATTAAATAAAGAGCTTCTGCACAGCAAAAGAAACTACCATCAGAATGAACAGGCAACCTACAGAATGGGAGAAAATTTTTGCAATCTATCCATCTGACAAAGGGCTAATATCCAGACTCTACTAAGAACTTAACAAATTTACAAGAAAAAAACAAACAACCCCATCAAAAAGTGGGCAAAGGATATGAACAGACATTTCTCAAAAGAAGACATTTATGCAGCTAACAGACACATGAAAAAATGCTCATCATCACTGGTCATTAGAGAAATGCAAATAAAAACCACAATGAGATACCATCTCACACCAATTAGAATGGTGATCATTAAAAAGTCAGGAAACAACAGGTGCTGGAGAGGATGTGGAGAAATAGGGACGCTTTTACACTGTTGGTGGGAGTGTAAATTAATTCGATCTTGTGAAAGATAGTGTGGCAATTCCTCAAGGATCTAGAACTAGAAATACCATTTGATCCAGCCATCCCATTACTGAGTATATACCCAAAGGATTATAAATCATTCTATTATAAAGACACATGCACACATATGTTTATTGCAGCACTAGGCACAATAAAAAGACTTGGAACCAACCCAAATGTCCATCAATAATAGACTGGATAAAGAAAATGTGGCACATATACACCATGGAATACTATGCAGCCATAAAAAAGAATGAGTTTGTGTCCTTTGCAGGGACATGGATGAAGCTGGAATCCATCATTCTCAGCAAACTATCACAAGAACAGAAAACCAAACACCACATGTTCTCACTCATAAGTGGGAGTTGAACATTGAGAGCACATGGACATAGGGAGGGGAATATCACACACTGGGGCCTGTCAGGGAGTGAGGGGCTAGAGGAGGGATAACATTAGGAGAAATACTTAATGTAGGTGATGGATTGATGGGTGCAGCAAACCATCATGGCACGTGTGTACCTGTGTAACAAAACTGCATGTTCTGCACATGTACCCCAGAACTTAAAGTATAATAAAAAAATGATTCACCAAGAATATATAACAGTTATAAGTTTATGGGCTTCTAAAACCCATGGCCTAAAATATACAAAACAAAGAGTTGACAGAACTTTAAGGAGAAATCTGCAAACCTACAGTCATAGTGGAAAGTTTTAACACATCTGGCTTGATCAATAAAATGGCTAAGGATATAGATTTGAGCAAAACAATTATCAAACAAAATCAAAAACTATAAAAACAAAGTACCCAATAGGAATAGAATATATATCCTTTTCAAACACACATGGAACATTTATAAAAGCAATAAGACATAAGGCAAGTCTCAAATTTTAAAACGTTTCAATCATATCAAATATGTTCTCTGACAGCAATGCAATTATGGTAGAGAGCAAAATTTTTAAATAGCTGGAAATTTTCCGTATGTTCAAAAATTAGGAGGTATAATTTAAAATAACTCATGGCTAAAAATAACAAACCATAATTAAAATTATAAAATATCTATAATTCAATGCTACGTATTAAGACGTGAAATGCAGTCAAAATAGCACTTACGGGAAAATTTATAGAGTTTAATGCACATATTAGAAAACCAAGCCCAGCAATAAATTTTAAAAATACATAACGACCAAATGAATTTATCCCAGAAACATAAGCTTCATCTAACATTTAAAAACTCAATCAATCGCATTAACAGACCAAAAGAGAAACAACATATCTTCTACATAGGTGCAGAAATAACATTTGATAAAATTCAAAATCCATTCATTCTTAGTGAATTCAGAAGAAGGACACCTGTTACAGCCACTTTTGACATCGTACTGGGAGGGTCTTAGCCAGGGCAGTACGATAAGGAAAAAAATGTAAATGATATAAGGATTCGAAGGGAAAAAAATCCAATTATCACTTAAGCTTATATAATTGTCTATGTAGAAAATTTAAAAGAATTTATAATTTAATAAAATTTGGACATGAGCTTGGGAAGTTAGAAGGATAAAAAATCAACATACAACAATTATTTCAAACCTAAGCATAAAAATAGAAAAAAATTATATTTATCCGCAATGAATAATTACGAACATTTTTAAATGTCAAAACCACAAAAAAATTAAGCTCCCAGGACGAAATTCAAGAAAATATACATAGGACATAAAGGTAAAAATGATAAAACTTTAAAATTCGTTAAAAAGATCAAAATAGGTGGACATATAATACAAAAGTCAATCTCCAAAATAATCTATAGAGTCAATGCAATTGCAATAAAAATCTCAATCAGTTGTGTGAATGTGTGTACATGTGTTCGTGTGTGTGTGTATATATGTATGTGTGTGTGTGTAAATTGACAAGCTAATTCTAAAATTCATGTGGAAATGTACAGGACCCAGAATAACCACAGAACTCTTGAAGAACAACAGGATGGCAGAATTTGCTCTTTAAGATATGAAGACATATTTTAAAGCATCACATGTAAGACTGTTACTGGCCCAGAAATAACCAAATTGAACCAATGGAACAGAATAGAGATCCCAGAAATCCATGGAAAGGATGTCCTTTTCCTAATAAATGGTGCTACAACAGTGGAATATCTATATAAAATAAGTGAGATTAGAATTCTACCCTCCAGCACATTAAAATGTCAGGTGTAAATGGGCCATAGACTTCCATATGAAAGGAAAAGCTATAAAGATTGTGGAGTTATAGAGAGTTTATAGAACAATATCTTCCTGAATTGAGGAACAGATTGGTTAATTCAGTAAATTAAAATAAAGAATTTCTGATTACCAAGAGATACCGTAAAGTAAAATAACAAGAAAGCCCCAGAATGGAAGAAGATATATGCAATACATAAAACTGACAAAGAATTCATATCTAGAATATGCATTTTTAAAATACCACAAATTAATTTTAAAAACCAAAGTAAAAATCTGTAAAGGACTAAAATACACTTAGAGAATATCCAAATGGTATGTATAACAGCCTCATATAAACCGCGAGATTGACAAATATTAAAATATTTTAAGAGCTGGGACATCATGGTTAGAATCAGGCCTCAGGTGACTCAGAGACTGGTAGAGAGTGGTAGGTAGTAGTAATTTGATTGCATCTTTAAGTGTTAGATGGGGCAAGGAAGATAATGGAGCAAAACATCGTAACTCTTAGAATTATGCTACTGCCTCAAAATAGGAAGACCTTGAGGGCTTTAGATAATTACAACTATAAACCACATGTTTATCTTATCTGCCACTAATTAAATTCACTATGCATTTTAGTTGAAAGCTGTCATTAGATTCTGAAGTAGGAATTAGAGGCATTGAATGCTGTTTCTAATATTAGCTACAGCCATGCCACATTGACAGGTGACCAAGAGTGTAGAGACATTTAGAATTAAAGGCTCACATTCTGGTTGAATATTATGTCACTTTAAGTATCAATGTAGAAATGACAACAAATACCCTTAACAATGGATAGGTGCCTATTCTATTTAAAAATACTCTAAGCACTTCCTTAAACCCTACATTCCATAGTTGTTTCCTTGCTCTATGGATAACACGCAAGAGGGCGAGGCATTGTACGACCACCTCCTTGACGGTTGTGGAATTTTGGCAGCTGTCTCTGCTCACCATGTTTCCCGAGGATTCCTCAGAGCCAAGAGTATCTGCCAAGAGGAATCAAAATGTTGCTGATGACCAGGAATTGGATGTGTTACAAGTGGAGGTGTTCCAGCTCTCCTAATTTGCCAACTCCATTGTTAGGAGTGTGATAAATGGATTGGGTGCATCTGCCCTTGTGAGCTGACAAAGATCCAAGTTGCTTAAAAAATGACAGGAAGCAGCCCTAGAAACAAGAAAATGTATGTAAAGAGGCATTTTCCAGAGATTTCTTCCTTCCTGTTTGTTTGTTTGTTTGTTTGATTTGGAGTCTCACTCTGTCGCCCAGGCTGGAGTGCAGTGATGCAGTCTTGGCTCACTGCAACCTCCACCTCCCGGGTTCAAGCAATTCTCCTGCCTCAGCCTCCCAAGTAGATGGGATTACAGGCGTGTGCCACCACACCTGGCTAATTAGTAGAGACAGGCATGTTGACGAGGCTGATCTCAAATTCCTGACCTCAAGTGATCTGCCCGCCTGGAGATTTCTTTCTTTCAAGGCAGAAGTGACAGCCCTTTCATTTAATTGGCTGAGACATGATCTTTGGAACCATGGAGTGGAAATGCTGCAATTCATATTTCAGGGCCCAGAGTGAGAATTCCAGGAATATTAAGCCATTAGAATTAACATGCTTAAGGTATCCACTTAAGGCTTTTTGATGACCAACATAGTATTGTTGCAGTTTGAGGACTTTTCTTCCTTTCTTCCTTTTTTTAAAAAAATCTTGCTTTGTAGATTTTCCTTCCTTGGTAACGAGTCATTCAAGGAAACAAATTCTGAACTTCCAACTGTTCAAAGAGAACAAAATCTGTGACTAAAGCTTTAAAATGTTCAGGGGAAAAGTTACACAAGTAATATGCAGAGTTTTTATAACAAACAAAACTAGAAGTTTCACAAAAACCTGTTTTTAGTTTATTTATTTTTACAAATGGGGCTTGCTCTGTTGCCCAGGCTGGGTGTAATGGTACAAGTCATAGCTCACTGCAGCCTTAAACTCCTGTGCTCAAGTAATCATCCCACCTCAGCCTCCCAAGTAGCTGAAATTACAGGTATGTGTCATTACATCCAGCTAATTTTTAAATTTTTTTGTAGAGGTAGGATTTCGCTATGTTGCCCAGGCTGGTCTCGAACTCCTGGCCTCAAATGATCCTCCCACCTTGCCCTTCCAAAGTGTTGGGATTACAGGTGTAAACTACCACATCCAGCTTCAGTTTTTAGTTTAAACTTAGCTAACGAAAACTAAGTCTTAGTTTAACAAAAATAACTAAAACTGAATCTGTAATCCCAATGTGCAACTATATACATTGCTAATTTTGGTTAAAACTTTCCATTTTCTGCTTACTTTTCTGTTTTATTTTTTCCTATATATAGACATATATGTAATTGTGTGCATGTGTGTGCACATGCATGGGTGCGTGTGTGTGTGTGTGTGAAGGCCACCAAAAATAATTTTCATTACTAAATTCAGTGGTCAATCTTTTTTTTTTTTTTTTTTTGAGACAGAGTTTTGCTCTTGTTGCCCAGGCTGGAGTGCAATGATGCAATCTCGGCCCACTGCAACCTCTGTGTCCCAGGTTCAAGTGATTCACCTGCCTCAGCCTCCTAAGTAGCTGGTATTATAGGCACCCATCACCAGGCCCAGCTAATTTTTGTATTTTTAGTAGAGATGGGGTTTCACCATGTTGGTCTTCAATCCCTGATGTCAGGTGTTCCACCCGCCTCAGCCTCCCAAAGTGTTGGGATTACAGGTGTGAGCCACCATGCCCAGCCCAGTGGTCAATTCTTAGTCTTCATCTGCCATGACCTGTGAGCAGCATTTGACACATTATGATCACCCTCCTCCTTGAACTATATTCTTCGCTTGGTTCCCAAGAACCCCCACTCTCTGGGCTTTTCCTTCTGTATCATTGACCTTTGTTTTTAAGTGTCCTTTGCTGATTTTCCTTTCCCAAGGCTCAGTTATTCTACTTCTTGGACTCACTGTCTTGGGAATCTCTTTTATTCCCTGGTTCTAAATATCATCATCTACCTGCTGAGAACTCCCACATGTACATCTTGCCCGAGCTTCAGACTTATTTCTCTCTACCTCTACTTGAAAGTCTAATAGGCATCTCAAAGGTGTCCAGAATAGAACTTCCAAATCATAGCAAACCACTCCCCAACTACAAAAAAAGAAGGAAAGAAAGAAAGAAGAAAAAAGAAAGAAAGAAGAAAAAAGAAAGAAAGAAAGAAGGAAGGAAGAAAGAAAAAAAGAAAGAAAGAAAGAAAGAAAGAAAGAAAGAAAGAAAGAAAGAAAGAAAGAAAGAAAGAAAGAAAGAAAGAAAGAAAGAAAGAAAGAAAGAAAGAAAGAAAGAAAGAAAGAGAAAGAGAGACAAAGAAATCTCTTGGCATCTCATTAAATGGTAACTCCAAACTTCAAATTGCTCAGGTCAAAATTTTGGTACCATTCTGATTCTTCTTTTTCACTGCCACCATATATACAATCCATTAGCTAGCCCTTAAAATACTTCCAGAATCCAACCACTTCTCACTATATCCTCACTTCTGCACTAGTCCACACCACCATGAACTTTTGCCTGGATCACTACAAGAACCTCCTGAAAGAGTCTCCCCACTTTTGCCTTTGTCCTCTCCAAGACTGAGTGATCCTTCTGAAGCTAAAGTCTATTCATATCACTCTTCTTCCCAACACACTCCAATGACTTGCCACATGACCCAGACTAAAGCCAACATCCTCACAATGGTCTACTCAACATTCTATGTGTCTTGCTTTTTAAATTTAAAAATATAAATATAGGAAGCAGCATAGTGGCAGTTAAGAGCATGTGGTCAAGGTCAGCTTGCCTGTGTTCAAAGCCTTCTATAAATTATCATCAATAGCTGTGTGGCTATTGGGCAACTAACTTAACCTCTCAGTGCCTACATTTCCTCATCTGTAAAATAATTATAATATCCATATCATAGGGTTGTTGTGAGGATTCATAAATTAATACTTCTAGCATGCTTACAGTAGTGCTGAAATAAACATAAAAGTAAAAAAAATGACAAAAGGCATTTTATGCTATTAGCAAATATTTCATTATAAATTCTGTATGTAAGAAAACATGTCTCCAATGGTCCTATCTATAAGAATTTATAAATACCCCAGATATCTTTCAAAAAGGATAAAAAAAAGTTTTGGTTCAATAAATTTAAGATGAACCATCATTGTTTGATTTTTAAAAATTTATTCCGAGTTTAGGATTAGAATGGATTATCCATCATGATTTATGCTTTTAAATATTTTGGTAATTTAAAGCATCCTGACGCTGAGCTCCTTAAATATTCATCTACTTCCTAATCAATAATACTTTAGTTCCTAAAATAGATGTGATTTGTTCTGTTTATCATACAGATTGATTTATAAAGTGTACTTTACTTTTCTGCTTTACTTCTGGACTTACATTACTGTTTAAAATGAAACAATTTGATCTAAACTAATACAATAAACAAAAGCTTAAGGTGTGTTCCTACATAGATGTATGATAGGCACAGTAGGGAGATGAGTCAGGTGGAATTTCCAGCAGGGTCCCTCAGGAATTGCTTTCTGATCCACAGAGGAGAAGGCCTTATGCCCACAAGAAAATTTATATAGATTATTAAGTGGAAAGACCTATTTAGAAAGAGGCCAAATATGCATTTGAATGCAAAGGAAGTCACAGTATTTGTTCAGAAAACCAAGAGATAGTCAGGGCTTGTGGAAGATTGATGAAGCGGTCTTAATTTTGTTCAAGAGAGACTTTTTTGATAGCCGAGTTGAACTTTTAGAATATATGTTGTGACGTTCTGTTAATTGTGGAAAATTCTTCTGGTTCTAAATGGAAGTTTGGTGTAAACTGATCCTGTTGCTGAAACTCTTAAAGGTCTGTAGGGGTGGGCTACTGATAGCTTCGTGGTAAAAAGACACTTCGCCTATTTGCCGACAACAAATGTCTCTCAGGCTCAACAGTCGTGCAGATACTGAGAATTCCTCTGGAAATGTGAGGGGAGAATTAGTACTATTTTGCCTGTGCACTCGAAACAAGGGACACCATTTAGTGAAAATGTACTTGTCAATCACCGCTAGTCTGAAACTTACCATTTCACAGTATTTGCACTAATAAAGAATATACAAATGAACAGTGCCCTTCTAAAATGCCGTCATCGTTCATTCTTGTCAAATTACACTTTCCTTGTTTTCTTTTATTTTAAAAGAAAATTGGCCCTGAAACACCATCCAGACAAGAATCCAGATGATCCAGCTGCTACTGAGAAGTTTAAAGAAATCAACAACGCCCACGCAATACTTACTGACATCTCAAAGAGAAGCATATACGACAAGTACGGATCGCTGGGACTCTACGTAGCCGAGCAGTTTGGAGACGAAAATGTTAACACCTACTTCATGCTGTCGAGCTGGTGGGCAAAGGTGAATCTGAATTTCCTTTCTTCACAAACAATCTCCTGTAACACCATGATATTAATCACTCTTTTAGATTCCATCTCAAAGGAAGTCTAACCTTCCTGCTATTAAACTCTGGTAAATAAAAGGAGATACTGCTTCCACTGAGTGCTATTATTTAGGATCATTTCTGGTTTAGCTCAACAAATAATTGTAAGATACAACATGATTTAAAATACTTCTAGACATTAATTATATTTGAATTTGGAGCTTCAGATTAACTCTTTATAATGACTAATTAAGGACTGACTCATTGCTCAAAACCAAAAATAATTTATTAGTGTGACAAGTGCTTAATAAATTATTATAGGGCAAATTTAGCCATGTCCTTTACTATCTATAGCATAGGCTACATCAGCAAACACAATACTGGGGAGAATGAGTGGTAATTATGTCAGAGACTCACTTGGAGCCTGCTGTGAGGTAGAGGAGAAAGAAATGAGGGGGAAAATGTGAGAATTTACTAGTGGAGGACAGGGAATTGGAAAGGCAGAGACAGGGGGACAGGGAGCAAAATGGATACCTAGTCAAGAAAAAGGCGACATTTTTAAGGGCTTAGTGCAATCAGAATTGACTTTTGTGTGGTAAATTTTGTTTGGTTTCCTAGGAATCTCTGATATATATATGTTGGTGATGGTTTTTACTTGTTTGTGAATATTAATATCCTTATCTTCTGATAAAAGTATATTTACACATGGGTCATACATGTAGTCCATCAACATATTTTGTGGACAGTTCACATTCATATAAGTTCCAATACATAATAATAATTATTAAATATCTAAAAAGGCAGGTTTAATAGTAGTATCTGATTGCTATTTTCTTCCACTAAATCTTGCTAAATTGAGTTTTATGTATGCAGGAAGAGAGAGAATATGTTTTTGTACATCAGCATGCAAAAGGATTCTTGCAACCTAGCCTAATTTGCTTACTACAGTCTTCAGAGTTCTGTTTCTCGGGGATACCTGGGATTCCCATTTGAAACCCCTTTCTCTATTGTTGAAGACTTAGGGGAGAGACAAGTTCCTGTTGAGAAGATTTGGAATTTGGAATGAGAGTGTACACACTGACAATGTCATTTATGACAATAGATTGAATGTTCATAGGACCGTACAAGCTTTTGTGGGTTTGCTTGGGAACCAAACCTCTGGGCGTGACATTGTTCCATGGGAAGATACTACAGAGGCAGGTCCAGATAATTACACATATCCATCTGATGGCACATCAGGGCCTGCCTGCATAAAAATGAGAATAAATTTCCTTGCTCTGGAAGCTGACAAAATTGATCAAAATTAATATGAACAAGCAGAATCTGCCCAGTAGTGTGAGAGATACACAACATAATTCCTGGTGTGGTTCTTTAAACATGAGACCACAAAAAACATATCTTTACCTTCTCCTTGTACCAAAGCCCAGTTTCACGGCGCCCATCAGAGTGGTCCTGCATATAGCAATCATGTGTTAAATATGCATGACATGAATGAATCAGTGTACCACAAAGTTACTATTTGTAAAATTATTAGACATCTACTTGTGCCTAGTTCTGTACTAAGCACTGTAAGGGATAAAGCAAGGTTATTTCCACAGAAGGCAAACAGTTGGAATAAAGAACAAAACAGTATATGAATGAAAAGAAAAGTTCAGAGAAGAGAACAATATGGGAATTGCATAGTAGAAACAAAAAAGACAAAAATAACTAAAAAAAGGGAGGAGTTTCGTGGGGCAATGGCTCAGGAACACTGCACAGGAGGGTGTGGAGACAGTGAGGTGGCGGGTGTTGTAGTTGTTTTCAGAGTGATTTACCTAAGACTACGAAAATGTAAATTCTCCATAGCGAAGAGATTATATATTTGAGGATGTGACTGAAGCTCCCCTACTCCAAGGCACCAGAGTCTCCACCTCACACCTGGGGCCAGAGTCAGAGATGAAGTCCAGGGCTACGAAGCACGAGTGGGGCAGGTGAGGGCTGTCAGCATTAAAGATTTCTACCTGAAGTTATTGAAGAAGTACTCAGGCATACAAGTCCTCTTTATCCCTCTTGCTCCCTTAATTAGATAAAATCTGTGGGGTTTTTTTTGTTTTTGTTTTTGTTTTTTTGAGACGGAGTCTGGCTCTGTCGCCCAGGCTGGAGTGCAGTGGCCGGCTCTCAGCTCACTGCAAGCTCCGCCTCCTGGGTTCACAACATTCTCCTGCCTCAGCCTCCTGAGTAGCTGGAACTACAGGCGCCCGCCACGTCGCCCAGCTAGTGTTTTTTTTTTTTTTTTTTTTTTGGATTTTTTTTTTTTTTTTTTTTGTAGAGACGGGGTTTCACCAGGTTAGCCAGGATGGTCTTGATCCCCTGACCTCGTGATCCGCCCGTCTCGGCCTCCCAAAGTGCTGGGATTGCAGGCTTGAGCCACTGCGCCCGGCCAAAATCTGTGTTTTAATTAGAGGTGTATAAACCCCTTTCTTTCTACTCCAAATTGCATATTTTTGATAAAAATCATAAATTGATTTTGCTCAATTCACAAAAACTGACTTTTTATAACTTCACATTGGAGGAGTTGAGAGTTTCTTTTAATTTTTAGCTATAACAAACAGCGAGCAAACCTTTTATGTTTTGGGGGAAATCCTGCTGCTGTTCACCAGGCAGAGCAAATAATTTGTCTGTTTATTACTTGATACAATCATTAATTCCGCTGGTATTTTATAAGCATCTAACACATATCAGGCACTAAGTCCTTCAGTAGGAGGAACTGAAAGATGACTAGCTGACAGTGCCAGCTTGCAGGAAGCTCATGGTCTAGTCCAATGAGACAGATCTATAAACTGATCAATGTTCTAAAAATATCACTTAAAAAAAGCACCAAAGTAGAAGTCTGCATGAAACGCAATTGGGGACAAAGGAGGGAGTCATTGTTTGGGGCAGGATCAGGAAAGATGTCATAGAAGGGATCTTTAAGATGAGTCTTACACACCAGGTGGATATTTTGTTAGGTGACTGGGGAACTGGGAGGTGGACGTCCAGACAGATGAATGCACAGGGAAAGCAGAGCTATAAGGCAAGGAAAGGCAAGAACGGGGCTGTGCTGGTGCAGGGAGGCATTGGCAGAGCCAGATCACCATCATAAGGAACTTGGCTGTATCTCAGAGGCAGGAGCGCCATTGCATGGGTTCAAGAGAACATGTATTTCAGAAAGTTCACTCTATCAGCAATGCACAGCATGGATTTGAGGGACGCCAGAGGGGAGGCAGGGAGGCCAGTTGGGAGGCTGCTGAAGTGTCCAGACTAGACATACTGAAGGTCTGTTCTGAAGCCCTGCTGGCCAGGATAAAAGCATGAGGGAGGATACAAGAGACTTGAGGAGAGAAGCTCTCCAGGACTTGGTGACCAGTAGGAATGTGAGTGTAGGAGGGGGAGGTATTGGAAAGTTCATTCTTTATCATTCTGGTGAGGATGATTCAGTTCCTCTGGGCAGGGGGCTTGCTAACTCATTTGACCTGCAGAGGTTTTGTTGGTTGGTTTTTTGGTTTTTGTCTCGCTTTGCTCTGCTCTTAATAATGATCACCATATAGCTTAAGAATAAAAAAAGAAACTCCATACTTTATTACTTTGGCTACAAGTCATTTCCTCTGGGTCTAATTTATTAGGC
Source organism: Macaca thibetana thibetana (assembly GCF_024542745.1). NCBI lineage: Eukaryota > Metazoa > Chordata > Mammalia > Primates > Cercopithecidae > Macaca > Macaca thibetana. Next base: position 78,576,328 of record NC_065585.1, on the reverse strand, counting down.
AAAACTTTACCAGGAAATTGATTTCCAAGGAAGTGAAATCGTTCTTATGTGGAGTAAGGATGAGGGTGAAGATGTGGCCTGTGGGGTGAACTGTGAAGTCTTCAGGTCTCTGGGGGTAACTGGGTGCAGACTTGATTTCATGGGTTCTCCCCTCACCGCATCACCCCTCATCCTCATTTTGCTTTGCCTCTGTTTCCCTAGGCCCTGTTTGTCATCGTTGGCCTCTTGACAGGCTGCTATTTTTGCTGCTGCCTGTGCTGCTGCTGCAACTGCTGCTGTGGGCATTGCCGGCCCAAGTCATCAGTGCCAGAAGAGGATTTCTACGTGTCCCCAGAGGATCTGGAGGCACAGATCAAATCCGACATGGAAAAAGGTGGGGTACAATGAGAGCAGAGGTAGTGAGTGTCCATTCATAGGCCTGAGCAAGCACCAGGTCCCACAGAGACAGCTATCACTATAGTAGGAGAGCTCCCACAACCAAATGGTTGGAACCTCACAGACTGTCAGCTTTGGTACAGCTTCTGAGGAGAATGAAAAGACCGATACCTTTACCAGGCATAGAGAAAAGCAGTTCCTGATGCCATTAGAAAGAAAAATCATGAAATATGCTGATGATGAAACAAAGGAAATACAATTCAGGTCTCATTACAAGAGAGTGAGCACTGGATTCAGGGAGGATTGGATGAAAATGCTCAGGGCAGGAGAACCAAGGTAGAAATTTTTTGCAGAAAAAGCATTTCAGCCGGTTCCTTTAGGATCCTCTTTGGAATAGAAGGAAGTGGGCATCAAAAAAAGTCACCAACCCTTGACTTTGCTTCTTTTTAATGACTTGATTATGAATTTGGGTGAACTAGGAGAGAGAAGTCCTTCTTTACCTGAAATGTAGCTTCTTTCAGGAGTAGCCTCAAACCAGCATCAAGTATGGGACTATTTGCTTTGCTAACCCACCTCCGTATGTCCATGTGTATGCATGACTGTGATGTAGTACTTGATTCTTCAAGTTCATTCTATCCAGAAATGAAAAAAATTTAAAAGTTTAAAGAAAGATGAGAGCTCACGGATTCGCAGCACCAGGAATACTTTATGGCCTCTGGGCAATGCCTTTGTTTAACGAAGCTGGGGTCAGACCTGCCATTGTCCCTCTCCACCTTACAGCCAAGATCCTCCTGTCATTCTCTCCCATTGTTCTCTCTCATAGTTATCCTGGAGTACAGACTTCATCACTGAATCCTCAAAAAAACCTAGACAGCCAAATAAAAGAATTACTTGATAATTCAGACAGTGGCCCATTTTTATCAGAACCGCTAAAATTAGGAACAGTTTACTTTTCTGGACTATATTGTACTCTGATTCTTTTGATCAAACTGAAACGGAAATTCCAGGTCATCTAGCATCAGAGACCAGTTAAAGGCTTCCACACACGTTTTATTCCCTATGAAATGCAGTGCTAAGTAATATCCAGGTATTAACCATCCTGACTCTAGCTCAGAGGAAGGGGTCTTCAATCATGTGAATTGTGCAGACTCCTAGACTCTTTCAGGATTGGGAGCTCAGAGAGGACAGAAGGGGCTTTCTTGAAACCTGGGACCTCTTGCTGTGGGGACCTATAGGTGGCCAGTCCAGCAAACAGAGGTGGTGTTCTGACCATTTTTTTATTACTGACCTTGACGCCAAATTGTGGGCCCATGGTGAAGCCGAATTATAACTCTCCTTTCCTTTATTTGAGATATAAAAGGACAAATTAATCTTTTAATGCGGGCATATACACCAAGAAGACCAAGCAAGCAGGATTACATGTAAATGGGTTAAGGAGTAATGTATGCATGGAATATCTGTTTCTTCAGGAAAAGGTCCACGACGTTGACACAGCTTGCCTAAGAATGACAATCCTAGGGTCTGAATCCCATCTGCTCTTGTGAAGGAGAGAAACTGTTACAAGATTATGTCAGGGATTGCTAGCCCCATAGACCACAGGATCTCCCATAACATCCATCAACCCAGCCCAGTACTCAGTCACTGACAGAGGACCAGAAGAGACAGCAAGATAGGGGAGTATCTTCAACATCCTCCACTGGGTCAACCTAACTGAACTTTTCCTTTACAGTGGGAAAACCAAACCTAGGTGAATTGAACTTAGATATCCCCAATCCAGTGTTTCACACTTCTCTGAACAACCTCAGTCTTTCCTGTTTAAAATGAGATAAAAACTCCACCAGGTCATTTCAGTAGACCTTCTTTGTGGAAGATTTCTTTTTTGGAACAGAAATCCATACTAGGTGCCAGATTCTACCCAGATTTCCTCCCTGCTGGGTGATTGGTGATGAACCTACATGTCTCTCACTGTGCTCAGCTCGGACACCCCAGAGCTACCAATTCCATCACAGAGGTCAGATCTTGGACAAAGTAAACCACGATTCTGTTTGACTATGTTATTAAGAATTCTTAACCAAAAGGAAAAGCTTTATCTTATTTCTAAATATTTAACAGCTCATATGCAGGGATCCAGATTTTGTGGGACTTGAAGTTTACACAATTTGGGCAAACCTCTTTAAGAAAAAGAACACAAAATTAAATCTGAAAGTGAATATATATGTAGAACGAGAAAAAGAAATCACAACAAATTGCAAGGCTTAAATACTTAAGGATACCATAAATGTCACAAAATCTAGAAAAATAGCAATTGTTTAATTAACTCTCTGGTACACCTCTGCAATATGCTTCCCCTGAGGTTTTGCAGCTACACATCCATTGATTGCTTCTTCATATTAATAGAGCAATAATTTTGTAGTATTTTCTTTTTATTTTCTTTTTCTTGAGATGAAGTCTCTGTGTCGCCCAGGCTGGAGTGCAGTAGAAGATCTCGGCTCACTGCAACCTCTGCCTCCCGGGTTCAAGCATTTCTCCTGCCTCAGCCTCCTGAGTAGATGGGACTACAGGCATGTGCCACCACACCTGGCTAATTTTTTGTGTTTTTGGTAGAGATGGGGTTTCACCGTGTTAGCCAGAATGGTCTTGATCTCCTGACCTCGTGATCCTCCTGCCTTGGCCTCCCAAAGTGTTGGGATTACAGGCGTGAGTCACCACGCCTGGCCATTTTGTAATATTTTCTATGAAAAAAAAATAGAAAAATCTGCCTTTCCTCTAGCATGTTTGATCAAAAAGTTTTATTACTGGTAAATTAGAAAAGTTTATTTCAGCTTTATGACTCATTATTGATAATGTTGTCTACATTTTTAGGGATTGTTGTCAAATTCAGGAAAACACCTATATAATTTATTTCATATAGAAGATATAAGATTTGGAGGAATTTTCCACAGAACACCTTTGATTTTGTACATTTCAAACCTTGTTGTCCTTACTCCATCTAATACTCCCAGCATCAGAGCCCAATGGACACATTCACATTGTGTAACATCACCTCTGGTTTAGATTTTCATGTCCCCTCAGCAAGTGAATTGGCACAGTGAGCTGTAGGAGTCTACCTAAAGCCATTTCTGCACTCGTAGGGCTAACAGTAATTAACTACACACAGAGCTGCTGCAAACCACAAAAACATATCCCACTAAATTCAACTGAAACCTAACCCTAACTCTTTATCCCCTTAATCAAATCCCCAAAATGTCTACAGTTCCTCTGTTGCCATTCATCAGACAGAGAAATGTGACAGAAGGGAAGTCAAAGTGGAAAGAGATGTTTTTGTTGATTGTGGCCAAAATATCTTTCTTTTGCAAATTACAAAAAACATGAATACATCGTTAGGGCCCCAATAGGCCCTTGGAAGGCTGTGCACAGGTGAGGATCCTTGAGCTTAAGTTTTATTAACTGTGCAGTAAATCCAGCACTGTTCTTGGATCTACCCTTTCCTTTTAAGGAACTGTGCCTTATTTGCAGTTAGTTGTATTAGCTACATTCACGTTTGTACTCCACTAACCCAGAGTTCAGGCTGGTTAAGAATGAAAATCAGACTTCATCTGAAGACTAAGCTTTCTGGACTGTGGTCCATTAAATGGACTGCACTTGCATCCGCTCTGCAAAAGAAGGGAACCCACTTAAGGTTCTTTAAGAAAATACACTTGAAAGAGTCTACTAGCCACTTAAAAATCAAGTGACTCAAGATAAAGAATAAACAGCATTCATCAAGGTTTGAATCCATTAGAAGGCACTGGTATGACATTAGGGCTTTAAGAATCTTGTTTTAGTGATTCTAAAACTTAATTTAAAAATGGCAAACTTTTTCTTACTTGGGGAATCCTTCATTCTTAGGTAGGATTTAATCATAAAATCTTAGGATTTTAGACTTGGGAGGAATCTGAGGAATCAACCCTCACCTCTGCATGGCTTTTCCAGCCAGCTGCTCATTTGAAAGCTGCCTGTGGTTTAGGACTTTGTTTATAAGTAAGAGATGCCCATAAAAATTCAACCACCAAGGAGGGCGTCAAGTCCACATTAACTCTACAGTCCACCCTCAGGCACCATTCAAGGGTACCAAAACACAATTACATTTACACAATTTTTGTGTAAATTTTTTTTGTTTTACAAAAGTGTGGTATCCACATATTATTACGCCCTTTTCCTGCTTCTTTGCAGAGGAAAATTTTGATGAAATCATATTTATCAGTTCTTTTTAAATTGATTGTGCTTTATTTTGGTGTTATGTCGAGAACTCAGACTACCTTTATGTCATAAAGACTTTCTCCAATGTTTTCTAAAAGTTTTTGAGTTTTATGTTTAACATTTAGATCTATGACCCATTTTGAGTTAATTTTCATATAAGGTGTGAGGTTTAGGTCCAGACTCTTTTTTTTTTCTTGAATATGGAATCTAATTTTTCTAAGACCATTTGCTGAAAATGGTCTATGTATCCTCTACATGGCTTCTACTATGTATCCTTTGTTCATTGAATTGTCTTTCCCTCTTTGCCAAAAATCAGTTGGCCAGGGTTGGGCAGGGTGGCTCACATCTGTAATTCCAGCACTTTGGGAGGCTGAGGCTGGCGGATCGCTTGAGGCCAGGAGTTCAAGACCAGTCTGGCCAACACAGTGAAACCCTGTCTCTACTAAAAATACAATGATTAGCCGAGCATGGTGGCAGGTGCCTGTAATCCCAGCTAATCAGGAGGCTGAGGCACAAGAATTGCTTGAATCTGGGAGGCAGAGGTTTCAGTGAGCAGAGATTGAGCCACTGCACTCCAGCCTGGGTGACAGAGCAAGACTCTGTCTCAAAAAAAAAAAAAAAAAAAAAAAAAAAAAAAAAAAAAAAAAAAAAAGGTCATATTTCTATGGACCTATTCCTGTATTCTCTAGTCCGTCCCATTGATCTATGTGTAGGAATCTACCTAAAGTCATTTCTACACTCGTAGGGCTAACAATAATTAACTACACACAGAGTTGCTGCAAACCACAAAAACATATCCCACTAAATTCAACTGAAACCTATCCCTAACTCTTTATCCCCTTAATCAAATCCCCAAAATGTCTACAGTTCTTCTGTTGCCACTCATCAGACAGAGAAATGTGACCTCATCAATTCCACACTGTCTTGCTGTCTTGCAGCTTTAAAGTAAGCCTTAAAATCAGGTAGTGTGATTCTTCCAACTTTATTTTTTTTTTCAAAATTGTTTTGGCTCTTCTAGTATCTTTGCTTTGCATATAAATTTTAGAATCAAGTTGTCTATATCTACGGAAAAATCCTGCTGGGATTTTTATTGAAATTGCATTAAATTTGTAGATCAGCTTGGAAAGAATTGACATCTTTACTATGTTGAATATTCCAATCTATCACACAGTATGTATCTCTACTTACCCAGGTCTCATTTGATTTCTTTCATGAACATTTTGTAGCTTTCAGCATACAAAGCTAGTATGTCTTGTTAAATGAGTACCTAAGTATTTCATTTTGGAGAGAGCTATTGTAAGTGGCGTTGGTTTTAATTTTGTTTGCAGTTGTTCATTGCAAGTATTTACAATTTCTTTCTGTGTTGCCTTTGTATCCCATGTCTTTGCTAAACTCATTTAACAGTTTGGATTTTTGTGAGTGTGTAAATTCCTTGGGATTTTCTATGCAGACAATTATATCATCTACAAATAGAAACAGTTTGATTTCTTCCATTCGCATCCTTATTCCATTTGTTTCTTTTTCTTGCCTTGTTGTACTAAGATTTCTACCACTTTGTTTGCTGCTGTGCTGTTATTGTCTTAAAATTCTTAATTTTTGAATAAGGTACCTCACATTTTCATTTTGAACTGGGTTTGGCAAGTTATATAGCCACTACTGAGGATATTTCCTCGTGTGGACTATAAATCGGGATTTCAAGTTTGATGACTTTTGCCAACAGAATTTTTCTTCGAAGGAACTATTAGCTAACTTTACATTTACATTTTAAAATCTACATTATATAAGGATGTTTAAAAGAACAGAGGAGCCAATCCTCACTGGCAAGGAAAAAGACAAAATGCCTCCAGAGCATAATACTCTGGTTTTAGGGAAGAAGAAAACAAATTAAGATGAGACAAGGTGGGATGGGGAAGACTAAGTGGAGCCAGTGCTTTATATTAATTACCCATCTAAATGCTATGTTACAGATTATTATACTGTACTTGGAGATTTGACCAGCATATGAAGATTACCACAGGAAATTAATTTTTCATACACGAGCACTGATTTTAAGGAAATATGGTTAGCAGTTCTTTCTTCTATTATTCTCCCCATCTTTTATCCAGAAATGTCAAGATGCAAAGTAGAGTAAAACTACTATGGGGCAATCTTTACTCCGGAATAAAAGTAATAGCTACTTAACACTTTGTCTTCTTATATCTTACTGTATGAACAAATAAGAGAAAGGAACAGGGGTTAACTAGGGAAATACATTTATGATTTGAATTCAGTTACTGTAGCAGTCTGTTTTCACACTATTATAAAGATACAATCAGAGAATGGGTAATTTATAAGCAAAAGAGGTTTAATTGACTCACAGTTCTACATGGCTGAGGAGGCCTTAGGAAACTTACAATCATGGCAGAAAGTGAAGGAGAAGCAAGCACCTTCTTCACAAGGCAGCAGGTGAGAGAGAGAGAGTGAGCAAAGGGTAAGTGCCACACTTTTAAACCTTCAGATCTCATGAGAATTCACTCACTATCATGAGAACAGGATGAGGGACACCAGCCCCATAATCCAGTCACCTCCCACCAGGTCCCTCCCTTGACACATGCAAGTTAAAATTTGAGATAAAATTTGATAGGGACATAGAGCCAAACCATATCATTCTGCCCCTGCCCCCTCCAAAATCTCATGTCCTTTTCACATTTCAAAACAAATCATCCTTTCCCAACAGTCCCCCAAAGTCTTAACTCATTCCAGCATTAACTCAAAAGTCCAAGTCCAAAGTCTCATCTGAGACAAGGCAAGTCCCTTCTACCTATGAGCCTGTAAAAGCAAAAGCAAGTTAGTTACTTCCAAGATACAATGGAGGTACAGGCATTGGGTAAATGTTCCCAATCCAAATAGGAGAAACTGGTCAAAACAAAGGGACCACAGGCCCCAGACAAGTCTGAACCCTGGCTGGGCAGTCATTAAATCTTAAAGCTCCAAAATCTCCTTTGATTTTATGTCTCATATCCAGGGCATGGTGATGCAAGAGGTGGGCTCCCACAGCCTTGGGCAGCTCTGTCCCTGTGGCTTTGCAGGGCTCTGCAGGGTACAGCCCTTGCAGCTGCTTTTCCTAGCTGGCATTGAGTACCTGTGGCTTTTCCAGGCTCTTGGTGCAAGCTATTGATGGGTCTACCTTTCTGGGGTCTGGAGGATGGTGGCCTTCTTCTCACTGCTCCACTAGGCAGTGCCCCAGTGGGGACTGTATGTGGGGGCTCCAAACCCATATTTCCCTTCTGCATTGCCCTAGCAGAGGCTCTCCATGAGGGCTTTACCCCTGCAGCAGACTTCTGCCTTGACATCCAGGCATTTCCATACATCCTCTGAAATCTAGGCAGAGGATCTCAAAGTTCAACTCTTGTGTTCTGCACACCAGCAGGCCCAATACCACGTAGAAGCCACCAAGGTTTGAGGCACCTCTGAAGAGTACCTTGGCCCCTTTCAGCCTCATCTGGAGCTGGAGTGGCTGGGATGCAGGGCACCAAGTCTTGAAGCTGCATAGAGCAGTGGGGCCCTAGACCTGGCCCAAGGAGCCATTTTTTTTTCTCCTAGGCCTCCAGGCTTGTGATTGGAGGGCCTTCTCTGAAGGTCTGTACATGCCCTGGAGACAGTTTCCCCATGATCTTGGCTATTAACATTCAGTTTCTCGTTACTTACGTAAATTTCTGCAGCAGGCTTGAATTCCTCCCCAGAAAATGGATTTTTTTTTTCTATCATATAGTCAGGCTGCAAATCTTCCAAACCTTATGCTCTGCTTGCCTTTTAAACATAAATTCCATAAATTCAAACCATCTCTTTGTGAACACGTATAACTGGCTTTCAGAATCAGCCAGATCACCTCTTGAATGCTTTGCTGCTTAGACATTTCTTCCACCAGATACCCTAAATCATCTCTCTCAAGTTCAAAGTTCCACAGATCTCTAGGACAGGGGCAAAATGCTGTCAGTCTCTTTGCTAAAGCATAGCATGAGTGACCTTTGCTTCAGTTCCCAACAAGTTCCTCATCTCTGTCTGAGATGACCTCAGCCTGGACTTCATTGTCCATATCACTATCAGCATTTTGGTCAAAGCCATTCAACAAGTATCTAGAAAGTTCCAAACTTTCCCACATCTTCCTGTCTTCTTCTGAGCCCTCCAAACTGTTCCAACCTCTGCCTGTTACCCAATCCCAAAGTCGCTTCCATATTTTCAGGTTGTCTTTATAGCAGTACCCCACTCTGCCTGTACCAACTTTCTGTATTAGTCTGTTATAAAAATACCACTCTGCTATAAAAATACCACCTGAGACCGGGTAATTTATAAACAAAAGAGGTTTAATGGACCTCGCAGTTCTGCATGGCTGGGGAGGCCTCAGGAAATTTATAATCATGGAGGAAGGTGAAGGAGAAGCAAACACCTTCTTCATAAGGTGACAGGAGAGAGAGGAGTGAGTGAAAGGGAAGTGTCACACTTTTAACCCAATCAGATCTTGTGAGAACTCACTATCATGAGAACAGCTTGGGGGAAACCGTCTCCATGATCCAGTCACCTCCCTTGACACATAAGGATTCCTACTCAAAATGAGATTTGTGTGGTAACACAGAGCCAAACCATATCAGTGACCAAACACTACAAATTTCACTTTTAAGTACATGTTATAGGACATTATAACTATTTCTTAATTTATGAAAATCCAAATTTGAAATATCAACTCCTTTCTTAATTGTTGACTTATAAAAACTATTAGAAATATTTCTCACCTGCCTTAAGAGAGTTTTAACAATTCTAATTATGTATCCAAGACTTTGTCTTGTGTATTTGTTATTGTGTGCATATTCAAACATGCCTACTCCTTGACTCTAGCTGAAGTCTAAGATACCTTTTGATGATATAAAATTGTACCAAACTCTGTTCAATAGTGGTGTTACAGTGTGGGATTTGGTAGCAAAGGGGATAGATTTGTTTGGGTTTTTATGGCCCTTTAAACTATATCAGAAAGTATAATCCAGCTTCTACCTTTAAGAAATAAATGGGGGAAAGTTCAAACAGTGGCATCTTCAGTATTCACTGGCAACTACAGAACTTATAAGTGGATTCCTATGTCTTTCTTAAAATAGAAATATACTCCCAATATACTCCCAAAATGAGACCCCAGGAACACAGAGGCATTCTGTTGTTCTTATGAATCAATCAAGATCAAATGGAAGATAGATAGTGTCTTGGGGGAACCCTTCCCCAGTTTTGTTGTCTTTGAAAATTTGAAACCTTAAAGGTAAAAGGTAATAGGTACCAACTTATTTCCCTTACTTTCATATGCTCACAAATTAGGAGTTCTACTTTGTGAAATTTTGGGTGGTATGTTTAAAAAAAGCTCACTTAGACCCTATACTCCTTTAACAGCTGAAAGCCACAATGAAATAGAATTCCACTATGAGGGCCTTACAGACCATCTTGAGAGAGAGCCTTATTTCGTGGGACAATGTATCTGTATGTAGTATATGTGCTTGCATGCGTGTGTGTGTGTGTGTGTGTGTGTGTGTGTGTGTGTGTGACAGAGAGAGAGAGAGAGAGAGAGAAGGTATGGAGCAAGAGCCCAAATTGGAACCAGTTACCTCTGAACACCCTGACAAAGCAAACCCACAATATAAGAGCTAAATTCAGTTTGATTTTTCCAAGCTGAAGGCAGTAGAATGACCTCCAACCAAAATTTCCAGCTAAACCCTAAAAAAACAAAACAAAACAAAAACCCTAAACAAAACAAAACAAAAAACTGTGGAGTCATGATTGCCCCAATTTTTTTTAAAGGAGGGAGAATAAAAGAAAAAGAGTTTTATACTATTGACCTTGGATCTAAAAATGTGAGATTCAGTTCATAGAAAAATCTGTTGACTGCTTAACTGTTCTTGCCACTCACCTGGATAAAACCCAAATACATTCACAACCACAAAACCACTGAGATGAAGAGGCCATATGGCTTGTAATTAGACTCTCACTCTTGGCCAAGATATTGAGACATTTATTACATTTGCTATTTAGTATTCATCACATCTTACTGCCCAGGGAAAAGGCACCAAGGAAGAGATTAAATTCATCCTTCCCCTTTTTGCCACTCCCCACATATCATGCTTCTTCCTACCCCTTTCCCTCAATCAAAAGGAATCAATTTCTAGAAATAATGCATGGAAAACAATGCTTGCAAGTCAAGAGTGCTGTGCTTCTTCTTTATACGGAAGCAGCAAGAAAGTACCATCAAGGTCTTAGGCCAGAGCAGTAGGACAGGTTTGTCAGCTCTGAATGCTCCCCCAAAAAGCAGCTCAAAGTGAACCCAAGATTTCTTTGATTTTTGGCCATTAAGGTTCAGTGAGCAAACTTACTGGTCAGGTTTATTGAGATAGTCTTCGGACAGCAAACATTTACTGATCACTTAGTATTTGCCTGATGCTATACCAGGGGCTAGAGAAAGTAAAGACATAGTTCCTGGTACTTTGGACCTTACAAACTAGCAAGGGAAATGGGGAGACAAATATTAAATAAATAATCACACAAAGAACTAGTTAATTTACAGGTACATAAGCCTGCCAAAGAAGAAGTACAGGGGCTGTGAAAGTGAGCACTTGGGGCCTCACCTGCATGCAGGTTGAGGACACTTTCCCAGGAAGTGACATTTAAAGCAGAAGACTTTAAGAAGGAGGAGGAGTTGAGGGGTAGGGGACTCTGGGGATGGTGCACTGTAGAAGGGACCAATCTTAGTACAAGCAAAGAACTATCACAGCCTCTCCCCATATTCTTAGGGATAAGATGGTGAATAGTGCTTTGCATGCCAGGCAAGGCAGGTAGAGTCATATTGGGCTGTTCTATTGAATAGTTTTATCAGGTAATCGAATGAAGCAGAAGTTGTGCAATGACTATTTTTGCAAAGAAACCCAAACTGAGATATGCTTACACAAAGGTTCAAACCATCAAAATGAAACGTGATAAGTGGAAGTAGCTGGAATCCCCAACAGTTTGCTAGAGAAGTGCAAGAGTGGTAGGATTACCTAGGGAAGGGGGAAAAGGACTTGAGAGACTCCATGGAGAAAAATGCAAAAATATAGAGGGGAGGTGAAATATTATTCCGCCATAAAAAGCAATGAGGTAGTGATACATGTGGATGCTACAATGTGGATGAACCTGGGAAGATCATGCTAGACGGAAGAAGTCAAACACAAAAGGACAAACATTGTACGATTCAATTTATATTAAATATTCAGAATAGGTAAATCCAAAGAGGCAGAAAGTAGATTGGTGGTTGCCAGGGCCTGTGGCGCGGGACAAATAGGGAGCAACTGTTTAATGGGGACTGGGTTTCCTTTTGGGGAGATAAAAATGTTTTTCAATTAGACAAAGTGTGAGTCATACATTAGCCGTATTTGTACTCAATGCCACTGAAGTGTTCATTTTAAAGTGGTTGGTTTTAAGTTATGTGAATCTCATTTCAATCTTAAAAATATATAGTAGGGGAGAGGGTAGACCAAGATTTGACTAGAGAAAGAAACTGAACACTCTTCCTTCAGAAAAGGAGAGTCCTTTGTTCTCTGCAAATTCATGCAGCACAGCGAGTGGAGGATATCACAGGCCTAAGGAAGGCATTAAAATTCCCGAAAAGGGACAGCAAAAAGGTGACTCAGCCTTTTACGCCAGCTAACCTTTTACGCCAGCTAACTTGAGGGCAGTCCACCCCAGGGACTAAGACAGAGGGCTGTGGAGTCAGACAATCCTGGCTCAGGCCTCAGCTCCCTAGTTACTGGTTGAGGTTCTGGGGATAATTTACCTAACTCCTTTATCTGTTATTGTTTTTCTCAAATATTAAATAGATACAAATAAATATGACCTGGGTTTCTACCTCAGAAAAAGAATGTTACCATCACCTTTAGAGCTCCTTGTTTGCTCTTCAGACGTAATGATCTTAAATCATGTGTGACCAGTTCTTACTATTCTTTTTAGTATTACAACTTTATTTATAATCCTAATGGCATACTGCTTGGTTTTCCCTATTTTTGAACTTCAAGTGAATAGATTTACATGCAATAATTATCTTTCTTCAACTTTCTTTATTTTTACTGTGTAATATTTCTTTTTTTAAAAAATAGTTTCAACTTTTATTTTAGATTCGGGGGTACATGTGCAGGGTTGTTACATGGTATATTGTGTGACGCTGAAGTGTGGGGTACAGATCCCATCACCCAGGTAGTGAGCATAGTACCCAATAGTTAGTTTTTTAACCCATGCCCCCTTCTCCCCTCCCCACTCTAGCAGCCCACAGTGTCTGTTATTCCCATTTTATGTCTATGTATGCTCCATTCAGCGTTGTCCTTCTGAGATTCATTCACATTATGGCTGTCATTCATGTATTTTCACTGTTGTATAATATTTTGGGTGGCCATCCCATAATTTACTTATCCATTCTACTGCTAATGGACATTTGAGTACCGTCCACTTTTTGACATTACAAACGGTGCTGTTATGAATGTTCTTGCATGTATTTTCTGGTGCATGAATGCTAGAGTTTTTCTCGGTATATGTATACAGAGGATGTAATTTTTTAGTCAAAGGATACACACTTATATAACTCATTAGGTAACACTGAGCAGTCCTGCAAAATCATTGCACTAATTTACATTCCCACTAACAGTTAACGAGAGTTCCTGTTGCCCTACACCCTTGCCTACATTTGACATCCCCAGATGGTAAATGTGTGACAATCTTATAGGTGGGAAACGGTGTGCCATTGTGGTTCTAGTTTTTATCTCCTTGATTAAAGTTGACATCTTTTCATATGTTCATTGTTCATTGGGGTTTCCCCTTCTATGAAATGCCCATTCAGATCTTTTGCAGGTTTTAAGATTGTATCATCTGCCTTTTCCTTACTGATTTTTAAAATATTCTGGATATTGATTCTTCATTGATTATGTTTATTTAGAACATATTCTCCCAGTTTGTGACTTGGTGTTTTACTCTTTATGGCATCTTTTGATGAATCAAAGTTATTGATTTTAATGTTGAAAAGTGAAAAGTCTTTGCCTTTATGTTTAGTGATTTTTGTGTTTTGATTAAGAATTCCTGTACTAACTCAAACATATAAAGATATTCTCTGATATAGATTTTCAAAGTTTTATAGTTTTGCCTTTTCACATATATGAGTTTAATCACCTGGAATTGATTTTTTACATGTGGTATGATGTGGGACTCCAATTTCATTTTTTTTCCAGATAGAAAACAAATTGTTTCAGCACACTGATTTCTAATTTTGGTTTTGATAAACATTAAGTTTCAATAGATATATGGAGCAGTTTCTGGGCTTTCTGTTCTAGTCCATTGGTGATTTTGTTTATTTTATGCAATACCAAGCCCACTTATAATAATCCCTAATATCTGTTTAAGCAAGTCCTTCTCCCTTGTACTTCAGGAGAGTCACATATCCTTAGTATTTTGCTTTCTTATATAAATCTCAAAATCAGGTTTTTGTCAAGTTCTTTAACAAGAATTCCCTAAGCAAAACTTTTTAGGATCTTGGTTAGAATTACAGTGAATCTACAGATCCACAGGTACAATTGACACCTTTAAGAATTTGAGTCTTTTAATAAGTGACATGGTATATTTCACCATTTATTGGCTTTCACTAAGGATGTATTTTCCATATCTTTAGTTATATTTATTTTTGAATACTTTACCATTTTTCTTACTATCAATTATATATGTATTTTTCTACTTGCTTTTTGGCATATAGAAATGTACTTTTAAAAACATTGATTTTTGAATCCAAGAAACTAGCTAAACTCTCTTGCTAATTTTAATTATTTACCTGTAGATTCTTTAGGGTTTCTACATAACTGTTTGTCTCATCTGTGAGTACTGACAGTTTTGATTCTTCCTTTCCATCTCTTATCATTTTTTTCTTTATTTTTTAAACCATACCAAGTATGTGAACCCAGTTTTTTCTCTTGCCTTTCTGTGTTTGCCAAGACTACTAGTAAAATGTTGAAGAGAAGGTACTTTCAGGGTTGCATCGTAATTAGTAAGTTTGCTATAGGTTTTTGATCGGGTTAAGAAAATTGTCTTCTATTCATATTTTGTTAGAACTTCATATTTGATTGTGGATTAAAATTTTATCAAATATTTTTTCTTCATCAACTGAGATGGTCCTGATTTTTCTCCTTTGATCTGTTAATGTGATGAATTATATGAATTGGTTTTCCAATATTAAAGCAACCTTCTACTCCTTAGATAATTAAACTCAGTGTAGTCTTCATGTATTAACTATTTTATTATTTGATGAAATGAGCTGTCAATATTTTGTTTGAGATGTTTGTGACAATGTTAATGAGTGAGAGTGATCTATAATTTCCCTTCCTCAAACTTTCCCTACTGTATTTTGCATCGAGATTATGCCTCATGAAATAAATTGCAAAGTATTCCTTTGTTTTTTACTTCTCTTGGAGAGTTTGTGTAATACTAGGATTCTTTCTACAGGATTTTGAAGACCTTTCTGGGCTAGCGTGTAACTGTGCAAATTTTAAACTATTGATTTAATTTATTTAATGTTTATAGACCAGTTAGATTTCCCTTATTTTTTATTTACAAAAAGAAAAAATGGTTTCTTCAAGATTTCCTCTTATCCTTTACACATCTATAGTATCTGCATGATTATTCTATTTTTTATTCTTTACATTGGTCATTTCTGCTTTCTCTCTGTTTTTTTTTTTAACCATTCTCACCAGATGTCTTACAATCTTATCAGTCTTCTCAAATAAACAACTTTTGGTTTTGTTGATTGGTTCTACTTAATTTCTTTCTTCCTTATTTCTCAGTTTATTTTGTTCATTTTCTAACTTCCTTTTATGCTTCTTAATTTTTGGCCCTTCCTCTGTTCTTACATTAAAAATTTAAGACTATAAATTTAAAATGTTCCTATAAGTTATACTTCAGTTTCACACACACACACACACACACACACTCACACACACATACACACACACACACAGACGTTCTTATATTGTTATCATCTGAGTTCTAAATATTTTCTGATTTCTATTATGATTTTTTTTTTTTCATCTGTAAGCTAGGCCTATGTATATCTTAATTTTCAATCTTGGGATTTCGAGGTTACTTGTTGTTTGTATCTAACTTGACTGCTCTGTGATCAGAAAATGTCAACACTATGATACCAGTGCTTTGAAATGTCTTAGGATTTGCTGTACAGCCTGGAACTTAGCCAATCCACATTGCTTCAAAGCAACACATTCTGCATTTGTTAGGTTCATTGTTCCATATATGTCTATTGCATAAAGCTAATTTATTGTATATATTAGTTTGCTAAGGCAGCCATAACAAACTACTACAGACTGGGGCTTTAAACAACAGAAATTTATTCTCTCAAAGTTCTGGAGGTCAGAAGTCAGAGATCAAGGTAGCAGGGTTGGTTTCTTCTGAGACCCCTCTTCTTGTTTGGTAGCTGTTCATCTCCCTGTGATTTCACATGGTGTTTCCTCAGTGTCCAAATCTCTTCTTATAAGGACACCAGTCCTATTGGATTAGGGCCCACTCTAGTGGCCTCCTTCTAATTTAATTACCTCTTTAAAGACCCTATCTCCAAATATGATCACATTGTAAGGTACTAGGAATTAGGACTTCAACATACGAATTTTGGGGGAGACACAATTCAGTCTATGACATAGTCCTTTTCAAATTCTATGTAAGATTTCCTTCCTTTATTTCATGAGTTAGATGCTGAAAGCAGTCAAATTTTCCACTGTGATGATGAAGTCTTCTGTTCCTCTATAAAGTTCTCTTGATTTTTGATTTATGATTTTGATTTTGAGGTTATGTTATTAGTGTATATAAGTTTAGAATATTTACAGCTACTTGGTGAACTAAACATTTTATTATTATGTAGTTACTTCTAGCTCCAGAAATGTTTTGCCTTCTATTTTATTCTGTCTGTTAAAATATACTTACATTAGCTTTCTTCCCATCAGTGTTTGTGTGGTAAATATGCTTTCATCATTTTACTCTCTACTTTTATCCTTATTTTTAAATGCAGCTTGGGTTTTTAAAATTCGGTCTGACACTATTTTTCTTTTAAATAGAGTATTATATCCATTGGTATTTATTACCATCAATATAATGTACTTTGATCTTTTTCTATTACCCTACTTTTTGTGAGAGACAATATAGAAATAGTCTTGAAGGGAACAGACCCCTGAGAAACACTGCCTTGGTTTGAATATCAGCTCTATTACTTCCTACCCATGTAAAGTTGGCCTAGTTACACAGTCTGTGCCCCCGTTTTCTCATTTGTAAAATGGTTATAATAACAACCCTACCTCATAGCATCATTATAACTTTGAGTGAGTTAATATACATAAAGTGCTAAGAACACTGCTGGATACATAATAAGATATATACATATATCTAATTTTTGGTAATTTTTTATCATTTTATTTATCACTTTAAGTTGACATGTTTTTCTATTTCTTTTTTTTTTTCTTTTAAATTGTCAGAGTGTCTTTTCTTATTTAATTTCCTTCTGTCCTCTGATTTGGAAATTATATTCTCTTTTCTGTTCTTTTGGAATTACCCTGAAAATTTATCAAACATACTTAATTTGTCAAAATTTAAAGCCAATTCTTATCTTTACCCTCCTCTTGAACAATACGAGAATTTTGTAACACTTTAACCCTGATCAACCTCTTTCTGACTTATACATTACTTTCATATTTTAGATTTTTCTCAATTTTAAGCCTCATACATTTTTATTACTGTTTTATATTCAATAATTATTTGGTTTTACTGACATATTTACTGTTTTTTAAAAATTTTTTTACACCTCAATTATTTCATCTGATAACTGTTTCTGCCTGAATTATATCTTTTAAATTGAGTCTGCAGTTAGAAAAATTTGTTTTTTACTGTCTGAAAATATCTTTATCATGCTCTTTTAAAAAAGAAATGTAACTTATTAAGAGAGTTTGTCAATAAATATAGATTGATGTCTTCTTTCAGTATATTGGAGACATAGTTTCATAGTTTTTTTAGCTCCACAGTTTTATCTTCCATATTTGCTATTGACAAGTAAGATTGCTTTTAAAATCCTTGTCTTTTTTTTTTCAGACGGAGTTTCACTCTTGTTGCCCAGGCTAGAGTGCAGTGGCACAATCTTGACTCACTGCAACCACTGCCTCCCAGGTTCAAGTGATTCTCCTGCATCAGCCTCCCGAGTAGCTGGGATTACAGGCGCCTGCTGTCATGCCTGGCTAATTTTTTTTTTTTTTTTTTTTTTTTGTAGAGATAGGGTTTCACTACATTAGCCAGGCTGGTTTCAAAGTCCTGACCTTAGGTAATCTGCCTGCGTTGGCCTCCCCAAGTGCTGGGATTGCAGGCGTGAGGCACCGCACCCGGCCCAAAATCCTTGTCTTTTGTTCTTCAATGTGACTAAGATGTTTTAAAGATGGGTTTCTCTCTCTCTCTTTTTTTTTTTAGACAGAGTATCACTCTGTCACCAGGCTGGAGTGCAGTGGCACAATCTCAGCTCACTGCAACCTCTGCCTCCCAAGTTCAAGTGATTCTCCTTGCCTCAGCCTCCCGAGTAGCTGGGACTACAGGTGTGCGCCACCACACCCAGTTAATTTTTGGATTTTTAGTACAGACGGAGTTTCACCATGTTAGCCAGGATGGTCATCTCCTGACCTCATGATCTGACTGCTTCAGCCTCCAAAAGTGCTGGGATTACAACAGTGAACCACTGTGCTCTTTAATTTATCCTGGCTGGTTCTATGGATTGGTGTATTTCATCAATTCTAGAATAGTCTCAGCCATCAAATCTTCAAATATTGTGTCTCCTTTTTTTTATTTCTTTCTGAAAGTTATGTTAGATATGTTAGACCTTACAATTCTTTCCATCATGTCCTTTAACCTCTTTTATATTTTCACTTTGTCTCTGTTAAATTTTGGATAATCTCTTCCAATCTGTTTTCTACTTCACTAATTCTTTCTTTAGCTATTAAGCCAATTCATGAAGGTTTTTTCCATGTTTTAATCTCCAGAAATTCTCTTTTAAATTTTAAGATCTATTATTTAATTTAATTTAATTACTTTTAAAATGTAATTATTTTGTATTCTGTATCTGATAAATGCAGTTCTTGAAGTCTTTCTGGGTCTGATTTGGCCTTCTGCTGTTTATATTGGATCTTAGTATGCATTGTTTCTATATGTAATCACTCTCTCTCTGTCTCTCTCTCTCTGTCTCTCCCTCTCTCATTCTCTCTCTCCCTCTTTGTCTCACACACACACACATCTATTTCTCTACCTCTAATTGTTTTTACTATGAGATCATGTTTCTTGCAATTTTCTGATGATATTTTGAGGCCTAGGTTGGAGGTGAGGTCATTCACTTTTGCTAAGTGCCTGAGAGCACATCTTGCACTGGACCTCTTTAAACTAAATTATCATCTTGAGGTTTCTTAGAACACAGAGGTTTTGAAAACTTGGTCGGCCAACTTGTGTATTCATTGGCTTGCCATTAAACATTTTTAGGGCAGCTCTCTCAACTTAGCATCCAAATTAAAGGCTAACAAATCTCTCTGTAGATTTAGGAGTAGATTTAGTGATTTTAGAGACAGCATAACCATTTTGGGCACTAGCTTTATCTGAGGAGATTTCTATTAGACTCTCCCTCTAAGCAAACTCCCAGTTTTGACTGCTGTCCCAAGAAGGGCCAGTCATCCAATTGTACACTACTTAATGCCAGGCTGTATCTTTCATATAAACTATACCTTCCCTGTAGATATACATTGTAGTCTATATGAAAGGTGCCCTTTGATAATGTTCAGTTTCCAATCTGCACCACTATATGTGATGGTTCTATCTGTATCCCCACAAGATGGTGAAAACTAAAGTTCAAGTTCACCAGGTTCAGCAAGTACCCTCCAGGTGACAGCTGGGTTTGGTGCTTTGGTTTTATAATTCCATAACTGACAAAACTTGAATAAAGAGTAAAGACAGTGCCTCCTCCCTTTTGAAGTCCTTAAAATGGTAGATATATTGATATCTTATGAATTGAGTTGATTTGCCAGTCATGATTTCAACAAAAATACCTATCACTTGCTTCATTAAAAGAACTGTAACATGATGAAAGTGTTTATTGCTTTGCTTTGTTTATTTTTAGATGTGGACTTTCCAGTTTTTCTCCAGCCTACAAATGCAAATGAGAAAACACAGCTAATCAAAGAAGGATCTCGAAGTTATTGCACAGACTCTTGATATTGAGCCCTCTGAGAGTCCACAGTCCCTCCTCTCAGTTCAGTCTTGTTTCCAGATGGTCGTAGGGGAGCGTGTGGGGCATAAAGTGCTGTGAACTTTTCCATCTTGGTATTTTATTTTTGGGTTAGGAAAACATGATTGCTATATAATTTTCTCAGTTTGCAGACTTTCTCTCTGAGTAGAATTTCTTATGAAACACATTCAATTTGGGTGAATAAAGGCCTGAAGAGTTATTTTATGCTCCTTGCCTGATGTAGGACAGTGGAATTGTACAGCCTTTATGAACCTGCCCTTTATGTGAGGCAGATCTGATTCCTAACTGACCAAAGTAATATTCCAGAACAGAAGCCACTCTTCTTCCATGTAGCACAATATTCATATCTACCACAAACATCATCATCAAAATATATGAGAACCTATAAAGAGTTTTTGGGTGTGGAGCCTCTTCCATGTCAATATTCAATAAAGTTATAGAAACGTTTCAAGAGCCAGAAAAGGATGATTAGATTTCTTAAAAATCACATTTTTAAGGTATATTTTTGGAACATTAAAAATTGGCATTTACTGAAAACTGGCAAGTAAAACCAGGAAGAAACAGGTTTTGTGTGTACTTTTAGATCGGCCTAAAAACAAAACAAAACAAAACTTCAACTGGTTATATGTTGTAAGTGAACCAGAAAATCATTCTGAGACTGAACCAGCCCCATCAGCATGTTGATCATTTTCTAGTAAAATAATTTTTGTATAACTGGCTCAGATTAGCCAAACTAAGGAAAAACAAAACAAAACAAAACAAACAAAAAAAACACATGAAGGGATAGAACTCTAAACTCTAGAGCCTAAATTTACACCAAAACGCATATCACCTCATTTTTGTTAAAATTATTTGCCTTGACAGAAATTGCTCGGCTCTGTACATGTTATACAATTTAAGCCCAGAGGTCATCTCTGCATCTGCTTGTTTGATTCTTACATTTATTATGTGGTAGAAACCATGTGCTATTTCTAAAATACTACGGCAGAAAAAGTGTTTGTTTTTCTAGGTCTTTCTTACTTCTTTATATAATATTGCATTTTCAAGATCTTGTTATGTTTTTATATAATATTGTATAAAATGCCTTCATCTTTTTTCTTGTTTCTTATCCCCCTCCCCACAAAATTATAGTCAATTGCTGCTAAATATATATTGTAAGTGAGAATTAGTGTTATAGCTCTGACAGTTCTGACGTCATTAAAATTCTGCTCTAACTCTTTAGTTACTGAATTTTTTTTTCTATGTAATCAAGTAGACAGAGCCTTGGTTTGAAAGTTAAGAAACCTGGTTCTAATCTAAGCTTTCATTAACTAGCCTTGTGACCAAGTGAGATGAAAATAACATGGCTAATCTCTCTATGGCTCTGTTTTCATATCTGCCCTGACCACCTTCCAAGTTGCTGGATGACCAGATAAAACGGCTAAAGTGAAAGAAATCTGAAAAGTCAAATGTTCAACAAATGTAAGATGGTTTTAAATGAATTTGTATATGTTGACACACACAGACAAATGTACTGTGACTCGCTGCATATAAACTGTCTCACCCAACAAGACCCATAGAGACACCCAGTATTAACAGCTCCAGTAACCAGCAAGTGCTTGGAAAGCTGTACTCAACAAACAAATGCTATTTTCTGTTTGGAGGAAACAATAGGATAAATAGCCCAATCTGCAGATAATTTGAGCCATTCCATTTCCTTCCTGTGGTCTTTTTAAGCAAAATGGTCAGGTCTATTTTGAAAAGCAACTTACAAATTACAAAGCTCACCTTCTCTTTCTTGCTCAAACCTCATTTTCCTTTCTCACATGGAATTTTTTGCTTCCACTCCTAGTTCCCCCAGGAAGCTGGTCCAAGAGTGGTTAAGATGAGAACAGGACATGGATCAGAATCAGAATTAGATGGTAGAATCAAATTGCTAGAGGGGTTCTGGCCAATGTTCCTCACAAAGGGCTAGTTTCTGGTTACAATGATGTGTGACAAATGCAAGCACTTGAATGCCTATGAATGAGGGAATGAATTCTGCAGAATGCTCCTTCAGCTACAGAGATACAAGAATCCACTCTTCATTAGAGGAGGAGCTGCTGAAGTATATTGTGGGGGTCAACAGAAGGGCTATCCAGAAGCACTGGCAGTCATTCTGAACTCACAAGCATCTTAGCAGGGAAGCTTCAAGGCAAGAAGAGAAATGCTGAGCGTGAGCCTCATCGGTGGACACACAGAGTTCATTGAACGGTCCGTGTCAACAGCTCACCACCTATCCTGGGCACTGGGCTACTGGAATGGGAGACTTCTTAAAAAGTTCAATGAGTCATCCATTTATTTTTTTGCTGTCTTACATTAGAACATAATAAAAAACTTACATGTGCATTTTTCTTTACCCAAACACACACACACACACACACACATATCAATTCTTTTAGAATAAGTGACATTCTATATCTAGAATGAAAAAACTGTCTATACATGAATTTTTTTTTTTTTTTTTTGAGACAGAGTCTCACTGCAATCTCTGCCTCCTGGGCTCAAGTAATTCTTGTGCCTCAGTCTCCCGAGTAGCTGGGACTATAGTCGCGTGCCATCACGCCCGGCTACATTATATTTTTAGTATTTTTAGTAGAGACGGGGTTTCACCATGTTGGCCAGGCTGATCTCGAACTCCTGACCTCAGGTGATCTGCCCGCCTCGGCCTCCCAAAGTGTTGGGATTACAGGTGTGAGCCACCACGCCCAGCTACATTGATTAATTTATTAGCATAATAGTTTTATATAAAATGCCTTCATTTTGAAAACATTTTTATTGTATTCAGCATGGAAATTATTTTTTTTAATCAATGTGTAACATACTAGAAAATTAAATATTTAGCTACCAAAACTTGAAAGATACCTGTTATTCTGAGTCAAAGAGTAAAATTTTAACAAAATAAAATGAGTCACTTTCCTACTCATATTCTGCATTTCTTAGCTCTTTTACCTCTTCCTTTCTCATCCCATCCCCCAAAATAGAGGATTTGAAAGTGTTGGCCTTAGTCTCACAGGTGCATTTACTTGTATTTGAGAAAGCTGATTTATTCTTTCATAAATTAGAAATAAAATTTCTAAGAGAATAATAACCAAGAGTCATAGTGCTTAGTATCTGACACTGCCCTAAGAGCTTTATATTGATTCATTTAATACAACAACCTGTGAGAGAAGTACTGTCACCATCATCATCTGTGGTTTTTTAGACTACGTGACTAGAACATGGAAAAGATAAGTAACTTGGCTAACAGGGTTCAAAATGACTTTATACAATGAAATTACATGAACAATAAGAATCAAGTGTATCTTCACTGGAATTCCCCAGAATAGTTCCCTTTCTGACCTAGAAACATCATCTCTGTGGTTTCTCACAAATATCCTTCTTGGAGATGGTGCATATTTAGAGAAAACCATGGATAAGTCAATAAGCCTGAGTCTAGCCCTGCACCCCTAATCTGGATGGTCATTCTAAAGACATTGTTTAATCTTTCCGGGTAGAGCTTCCTTATCTGTAGAATGGTTTCCTTGACTGAAAGGAAAAACTTGGAAGCTCTTTAGTGCACATATGTCTAAGAATAATTTTTCTAGTAAACAATGGCTTTTTGTTTTTTTCACATTTCACGGAGTCTTGACACACCTCCTTGGAGCATTGCTGTTAACAAATTTAAGGGATTTGACCTTTGGATTTAGAGGTGAGAAGAGAATACCCTTTAATAGATGGAACACTTTGCTACTCCCAGAATGTCTGTTTTCTGACTGTACTGGCATCAGAACCTGCCTTTCAACCTCCTTCCTCCCAGAGTAGCAGCCAGCAGCCCAATCTCCCTAACCCAAGTGTCCGTCTGAGGACAGAGAGACCAAGCAGTGCCACAGAAAGGAGCCCTGGCTGTGACTCAGGAGGCCTGAGATCTCACATGCCACTTCTCCTCTCTGTAACCTTGGATAAGTCATTTCACATCTTTGGGCCTCAGTTTCTTCATTCTTAAGCAATTTTTATTAGAGAATATCTTTAATTAGATGACAATTATGGGACACTCTGACCCATACATGTTATGTAAAAATAACTTACATATGGTTAAACAAAAATGTACAAAAGCAAATTTCTTCACCATCCCCATATAGTTTGTTAGGGCTCTCATAACAAAATATCACAGACTGGGTGGCTTTTAAAAACAAAATTTATTTTATCACAGTTCTAGAGACTAGAAGTCTAAGCCAAGGTATTGGCAGGTTTGGTTTCTTCTCAGAATCCATGGCTTGTAGATGGCCATCTTCTCCCTGCATCTTCTTGTGGCCATCTCTCTGTGTGTGTGCATGTGCCTGCTGTCTCTGTGTTCTGTTCTCCTCGTCTTGTAAGGACACCAGTTGTATTGGATCAGGACTTATCCTAATGACCTTGTTTTTGCTTAATTACCTCTTTAAAGGCCTTATCTCCAAATACAGTCACACTCTGAAGTACTAGGAGTTAGGTCTTCAACAAATAAATTGGGGTGGGGAGGGAAGTCAGCCCAACAACACCCATGCCATCAATTTCTCAAAATTGTGCCATATTTCAGTTTGCTTTATATTTGAACCACATATGTTTTATAAAGACTTTTTTTTTTTTTTTTTAGAAATCCCTGAGTATCTTTGTTCTGTCTTTTTGAGAAAAGTGACATGTGCCTTTATCATATCTCTAAGGTCTCCCAGGTCCTTAAGCACACTACTATTGTAAAGAATCTGCTTCTTTTTGAAAAATAATCTTCCCAGAGCCCTCTTTTTTCTTCCCCTTAATTTGTCCCGATTGCTTTCTTTGCCAGCTGCATCACTGTCAACCTGAGATTTTATTTTCATTGAGTTCCTGGGTTGGTTTCCCTTTTTCTTAAATCCTGTGTACTCCTCCTTCTTGGATTCTTGCTTTGCTTTGCTGAAGTACATCCGTGGCATACACAGAGACATGCTGCTAGACATGCTGTTCTTTCCTTTCAAACAAGAATTCACTACCCAGCTGCAAGGAGGATGGTTAACTAGTAGCCACCACGTGTTAACTGCTCTAGCCGAGGTTCTAAGCCTCCGGCCAATGACTGAGCAAGGTGGTGATGCTAGGGCCTCACCATTTCTGCCCAACTTGAGACTCCTCTAAAAAGAAATCTTTGCTCTGGAGCCACCAAGAGGGTTGGCAGAAACTTTGTTGGGTCTGCATTATTGTCTAATGACTACCTCTACCCAATCCTGTGTCCTCCCCTTTTCCATTCACAGAAGTTACTCCCCTGTAAAATGTTGTGCTCTAATTCTGTTTGAGCTTCAGCTTCCTGGAGAAGCCATCCAGTATAACATCCTCAAATAATGTTTACTTACTTTTTATCTGTTTCAGAAAGGAATCATAGATTTAAACTTTATGAGACCTTGCAAGTGTGAACTATTTGTCCTCATATGTGATTACTACTTCGATCGGTATACAATTCTAGGCTTAAAATTATTTCTCTGCAGAACTTTGAAGGCCATGCTCCACTGTCTTCTAACATCCAGTAATGATGATGATAAGTCTGATCATAATCCAATTCTTATTCCTTTGTAGCTAGCCTAGTTCTTGTTTAGATTTTGTTTTGTTTTGTTTTGTTTTTCTCCATCTTTGAAAGTTATAGGGTTTCATCTTTATCCTCAATGCTTTTGAATGTCACTAGGCTGTGTCCAGGCATAGTTGTTTTTCATTCATCCTAACTTGCATGATCCTTTCCATCCATCTGAGGACCAATGTCTTTCTTTTATTCTTTCCCTTGCATTGTCTCTGTTTGCTCTTTCTGGAGCTCATATTAGATACTCTTTATGTCTTCAGGATCTATCTTTTCTTTCTTTTTTTGGGGGGGGGGTGTGTGTGTGTGTGTGTGTGCGCGCGCGTGCGTGTATGTATGAAACCGGATCTCACGCTGTCCCAGGAGCGGGAGTGCAATGGTGCAATCAATCATAGCTCACCGCAGCTTTGAACTCCTGGGCTCAAGAGATCCTCCTGCCTCAGCCTCCCAAGTAGCTGGGACTACAGGTGCACACCACTATGTCTAGCTAATTTTCGTATCTTTTGTAGAGATGAGGGTCTTGCGTTGTTGCCCAGGCTTGCTTAAACTCTTGGCTTCAAGCAATCCTCCCGCCCCGGGCTCCCAAAATACTGGAATTACAGAGGTGAGCCACCATATCCAATGTCATGTTTTTATTTTTTGCTTTCCACATATTTTCCATTCTGTCTTCTATATCTTCATAGTTGATCTTTAGCCATGACCAATATGTTACTTTTCACCTTAACAATCATACTTTTATATTCAGGAACTCTCTTCTTCCCTAATTGCTCCTGTTAATATCACTGTATTCTGGTTTTCATTGCTGTAACACTCTCTTGGATGTCCCTGAGGATATCCCTAACTACTTTTTTGTTAAATAGTTCTGTTCTATTCCTTGCATTATCTCTGTTTTCTCCTCAGTCATTTATTTAACTTGTTCATCTTGGACTTTCTTTTTTAAGTTGTTATTTCCTCCCAAATGTCTGGTAAACACAATATGATGGAATACATTGATATCTGTAAAAATGACTGTGTCCTGAGGACAATCAGGCTTTGCATTTATGGTGCATGGGTGGGAACAGCCATGCAGGCCTAAGATCCCCCAACCTGACAAGTCAAGGAAGAACTTGCTCTAAGAGTTGGGTGGGGTGGCCTTCCTGTTCCCTCCATCTCTATTAGGCTCTACTCTGCCCTACTCCCTAGCCCTATACCACTCTACAGACTCTAGACTGGCAAATCTACTCTGCTTAAGCCATTCTCCAGTGGGATGTCCCTGGCAAAAAATTCAGCAGCAGCTGCACAATGTTGTGGGCGGCTGACCTCTGTGCTGCTCTCTCTGTGCCTGGAGTCTCTTATGAGCTCCATGGGGAGAATGGTTTTGTCTCTGCTAGCTTGCAGAATGTGCATTTGAAGCTGTGCTTTTCTCCATTATAATCTCATTTGATTTGCACCTTCCAGAAGTTATTTAAAATGTCTATTTGTTAATTATACCTACTGTAGTTTTCCATGTTGCAACAGATTTTTTTTTTCTTTTGTGTATTTTTATCATCTTTTCAATGTACTCCTGGGGAGGAAAGGGTGTAGTCGTATGCGCCCAACCTTCATACATGTAATCCTGATCCCTGGACACAGTGGGTGAGCACCTAAGTGAGGCCAAGAATAACGGAGAGTTTTGCAGTCAGGCCAAAGAAAGAGAAGTGACTCTCTGTGTGATAGACCATGAAGAATAAAGCTCCAGAACTTTTAAGGTGGGGGATAGCACC
Source organism: Macaca thibetana thibetana (assembly GCF_024542745.1). Lineage (NCBI taxonomy): Eukaryota > Metazoa > Chordata > Mammalia > Primates > Cercopithecidae > Macaca > Macaca thibetana. The sequence continues at coordinate 78,549,063 of NC_065585.1, read as the reverse complement.
ATGTTTCCAACTGTGTGCGCTAGAGAGGAGCTGAGAAGCACTGACAGAGAAACTTTTAAGGAGGCCTAGTGACATTTCATCCTTGGTTTCTTGGGGACACCCTTGTATCATTATAATAAATGTCTTGCTTATACTAGCTCTTGTGAATTTCTGTCACTTACAAGTAAGAAGGCCAAAAATTATGCATGTTTGGCCTCCCTGAAACCTGTTACTCAAGTAAGGTTGGCCGTTGGGGAAAAGGGCTTGGCTAGGTATGGTAGCTACACCTTAATCCCAGCACTTTGGGAGGCCGAGGCCGGAAAATCACTTGAAGTCAAGAGTTCAAGACCAGCCTGGGCAAAAAAGCTAGAGCCAGGTGAGGTGGTGCATGCCTGTAATCCCATGAGGCTGAGGCAGGAGAATCACTTGAGCTCAGAAGTTTGAGGCTGCAGTGAGCTATGATTGCATCACTGCACCCCAATCTGGGTAACAAAGCAAGACTCTGTTTCTAAAAAATAATGATAAAAATAATTTAATAAACACCCTGCTTGCCACTCTTGTAAAATAAGGAGAAAGTAGGACTAAAAGGAGGCTCTTTTCTCTTAGCCTAATTTACATGGTTCTGTCCATGAACTTGAGCCAGAGGGGTACAACTCACCTCCTCCACCTCTCAGAGGTCATTTTCTCAAACTCTCAGAAACGCTGTATAACTTTAAAGATACATCAGCTTGTTACATGCAAAAATGGAAAAATGTTCACCAGGAAACAAAAATAATCTCCTCATGTTTGTGCAACCTTAAGGAAGCCGCTTTCCCACTTAAAAATCCAGCCCTTTCCTTTTCTCTAACTTCCTATTTTCTCTTTCCTAATTTTACGTTTTATTAAAGCTTTTACTTTTGGGAACTACTATCTTATAGGGGAGATTTAAGAAACAATTCCAATCTCCCTTCCACAAATATTACTATAATAACATTAACACAGAAACTCAGTTTGCCCAAACCAACATGATGCCTTCTTGGTTAAAAGACCCCTGAGGGCAAAATCCAGGTCGTTGGATGGTTTTTATGCTATGCTAAAAACTGAGTGGGAATATGGCGGCAAACCTTTAACAATTTATAAACGCTGACTATGACCGTACAAAAATAGGCCGACAAAGCAGGATTATAGGCCTATTTGAGATTGAATAACTTTGTTAAAATTAAACATAAAATAGGAACCAGATCAAAAAGACATTTTATGTAATCTTAATCTTCTTCCCTCTCTTCGCTTAGCCGGGGGTTGGTGAGGGGACTTTTTCTAGGAACTTAATGACTCTGATGTCTTAAAGTACATGCGGTGGAACCAGCTCTGTCTACACAACCGCGGGCTTCAGTGGCGTCTTCCTAACCCGGCTTGCCGGCCGGGGGCGTCCCGAGAGCCTCGGGGCCTTCCCTTCACCCCGCGGAAGTTGGACGGGCGGCGCTGGTAAGGCCTCCCGGGCTTAAAGTGCAACGGACACTGCAGAAATCCAAACTGGTGGCATTCGCAGTTTGGGGACGCTAGAGGAAGTAATGATTTCTGGTTTGTTAACTTCAGGTGACAAAAATGCCGAGCCAGGAGGGAGCTGGACCTACAATCTTCTGCTGCGTGGTCAGACACGTTATCCATTGCGCCACTGGTCTACCACGCAACTCCTCCACTGGCCGTTGAATTACTGCGTGTTGAGAACACACTCGGCAACCACTTTAAAGGGCAACGCAGGCTGGTAAAGGAAAAGTACGATAAGCGAGGGCGGTAGAGTCGCAGGGTCTTGGCACCGCGGGCCCCAGACACCTGGGTTGAGGGCCTTTACCCGGTCAGTCAGGCTAGCGAGCCAGAGCGCGCTGTCTTTCTGCGCACGCGTGGAGCACACTGGCCAGCTCTCTGGCGCTACGCTCAGTGCAATCTCCGGCTGCCTGGACTGGCGCTCCGATTCTTCTGTGCTGAATCTCAGGGGACGCCAACATCCATACACGTCCCTTCGATAGCTCAGCTGGTAGAGCGGAGGACTGTAGCTACTTCCTCAGCAGGAGACATCCTTAGGTCGCTGGTTCGATTCCGGCTCGAAGGAGACGAGAGCGGTTTTTATTCCAGCTCCCGATGACTTATGTCCCTTTCCTTGGGTGCCCTCAATGACACATTGCATTCCAACAAGCAGTTGGAAACTCTAGCGCGTTCTCCCCATTTTGGGCCTCCCAGCCTGCGCGGTAATTCTTTTTAGCTGTCCCCCCGCGGGGACGTGCCCGGGCAGGTTCCCAGCGCAGCTGTGGGTCTCCGCTCGGCCGAGCGACTGCCGGGTCACGGCTTCTGCATCTTTCTAACCGGTCTTTGGCATTGCCGGGCCCCTGAGTCACACAGGAGGCAGCGCCGGCTCCAGGGGGCCGGGCGGGGCCCCCTCCTCAGAGCCCCGGGCAGCTTCTGCGACCCGATGGCTCCCAACGGCTGCCCTGAGGAGGTGGGGGGTCCGCGGGAAGAGGGATCTAGTGCTCCCGGAACCTGGGAATCAGAAAGAAAGAGAACAAAATACCCAAAACAGGAAGCCTAAAAATGACACAATGTTACAGAGACAAGGCGGCACCCAGGCCGTTTTGCCCGCTCCCTTCGATAGCTCAGCTGGTAGAGCGGAGGACTGTAGGCGCGCGCCCGTAGCCATCCTTAGGTCGCTGGTTCGATTCCGGCTCGAAGGAGAGACTCATCTGTTTTGTTGCTTTGAACCAAAGAAATCTGCCTTTAGTGCTGAGTGTTCTGACCCTTCTCTAGAGGAACAGATAACGAGCCGTGCCCAGCCGTGGGGGATTAGCTCAAATGGTAGAGCGCTCGCTTAGCATGCGAGAGGTAGCGGGATCGATGCCCGCATCCTCCAGTTTTCTTTCCTGTCCCGTACGGTTTTTCTTTCGATTCTCTCAGCCCAAACTAGAGCTGAAAAGTCAGACGAAGTCAGACGAAGTCAACTGAAGAGTAGGGCGAGCTCCAGGTTACCACTCTAAAACTTCCCAGACAAGGAGTGGTGGGTGCTAGCAGTTTATCCTTCTAGCTTTAAATTTCTAGACCCATTTAGTTGGGGGAAATTCACGAAATACAATTATTTCTCCTTCAAAATGGAGACAGATTGCCGTCACATGTATTATCCCTCAAAATCCTTTATGATTTGTGATAAGATGTCTGCATTTCCAGGGACTCATCTGAGGCTAAGCTGCCCATCGTTCGGGGAGACCCTCAGGGAAAACAAAACAAGAAACAGAGAACTTGGAAACGGACACTGATTACTTTGAACGTTTGCTCAGCCGGGGAAGCAGGAACTGTTCGGCCCCGGGCGGGCTGCCTGGCTCCGGACAGAGGACAGATCCGAGGTGGATGGATAAGGCAAAAGGTAGCCCTGGGGAGGTGAGTGGATAAAGTCCCTGGACACAGGGGCTGCCGTTGGAGGAGGTTCTTATGTCATTGTCCTCCAGTGGAAGTAACTGTGCAGTATTAACTAGAGACCAGCGATGAGAGAGAATTAATTGGATAAAAATTTTATCTAGGGCAGTCCTTGAGCGTAATTTTGTTAAGCAAAGACAAGACAAAAACAAAACGAGTAAAACCCAAACACACATCCACACACTCACTGAAAGATTCAGAGATAAAACAGAACACAAAGACTTTTCTGGTAATAAAATCTCCCTATCCTAATTTTCTAGAAAAAAAGCTGTTGAAGCCACCCCGCAGTTCTTACAAGACAAAACACAAATCTTCCACACAAAAGCAGAAATAACAGTATTATCCTTTGTGAGGAGTGCAGCAAATAAATGATATTTCTTCAGGGTCCTAGGCAACCAGTATACTTTTGTTACCAGTGTATACAACATGCTATGGTTTATTGCTATCTTTCATTTTCTAGAGTGGTCTCCATTTTTACCTCGTTTTATTATTTTCAATAGTCTTTCAATTGAATGTGTTGTAAATTACTAGAAATATAACATCATGATGTTCATAAAAACAAATTCACAAAGTAAGAAAAAGAATTCTTTTATCAGATGCCATGTCCCAGTTTCTAGTTTGGGATTATGGGCGTTCTAGCTGGCTGAGGGGAGGAACTGGCAGTGAAACTTTAAGTGACCGAAAGAGCAAGAAGTAAGTAATAAGTCAAAGGAATAGCAAGTAATGCACCGAAAACCCAGTGGAGGACACACGTTTGGGGGAGGTGACCTGGGCCAGAACTCAAAGGATATCTCAGAGTCAGCAACCCAAACTGGGAATGGAATTCACATACAAAGCTCAAAGGTATCAATCAGGAAGCAGTAATGCATAGTGGTTTGTCAGGCAGACTGTGAAACCTGATGGCCTTTCTTGGCTTTGCTACTTCTAACTGTATGACCACAGGCAGGTTGCTTGACATTTCGGTGCTTCAGTGTCTTTGTTTCTCAAATGGGGATATAATAATAATACCTACTTTTAATTAAGATATAACATGTAAAAGCCTTAGTACAGTGCCTGGCACATAGTAAACACAAAATAAACATTAGCTGTTATCAGTGTGCAAGGAAGGAAGAAACAGAAACATAAAGTGTCATTTCCCTGGCAAACTGCAGAGATTCGACACATTTCAGCACCTGGAGGCCTGGCAAGCATAGCATCATACAGTGAAGGCCTGGGGGAATTAGTCTAAGGGTTTGTATATGTGTTTATATAAATATATATGGAAGTGCTTGGAAAGAGGTGCTTGGATCTACTGTGTAGGGAAAGTAGGAAGAACAATGCTAAAAATACAATATGATGGTTAGATATATTATGGTGTGGCCGTGTAATGAAATATATATAGCCCTCAGAATTGTATTTATTAAGAACTTACATTGACATGGGAAATGTTAATAATCATGCTTAGAAATAAAGTAGGTATAGAGCAATATAAACAAGCATAAGTTATTTATAGAAAAGACTAGAAACAGGCTGGCATGGTGGCTCATGCCTATAATCCCAGCACTTTGAGAGGCCCAGGCAAACAGATCCCTTGAAGTCAGGAGTTCGAGACCAGCCTGGGCAACATGGTGAAACCCTGTCTCTAAAAAAAATACAAAAATTAGCTGTATGCGGTGGCATGTACCTGTGATCCCAGCTGCTCGGGAGGGTAAGGTAGGAAGATCTCTTGAACCTGAGAGGTCAAGGCTGCAGTGAGCAGTGATTGCACCACTGCACTCCAGCTTGGGTGACAGAGGGAGACCCCGTCTCAAAAAAAAAAAAAGAAGAAGAAAAAGAAAAAAAAAAGACTGGAAACATGCATTAAAATGTTAACAACAATAATGATCTTTGGTAGTATGATTACTGTGATATATTTTCCTTAAAATTTTAAACTATTTTCTAAGTTTTCTGAAATAAACAATATTTTTAAATTGGAACTAGGGATGACTTTAAAAAAATTAACAGCTGACATCAACCCAGCACTTCCTACAAGCCGAGCACAGCTCTAGGTACTTTACATGTTGTAACTTATTTCTCTCATAAAGAGAACACCAGGCCCAAATGGCTTCAGTACTGAATTCTACCAAAGAGTTAAGGAAGAAAAAAAATACCAATTATATACAAATTTTTCCAAAAAAAATGATGAAAAAGGAGTACTTTCCAACTCATTCTATGAAGTCTCTGATACCAAAATTAGGCAAAGACATTACAGAAAAAGAAAACTACAGACCAATATAGCTTATGAATATAGATGCAAAAATTCTCAACAAAATTTTAGCCAAGTAAATCCAACAACATATAAAAAGGAAAATACGTTATGACTAAGTGAGATTTATCCCAGGAATACAAGACTGGCTCAACATTCAAATTCATAACATTAAACAGATTAAAGAAAAAAAATCATGTGATCATCTGAGCAGATGCAGAAAAATCATTTGACCAAATTCAACATCCATTCCTGCTTTTAAAAACTGTCACCAAATTTAGAGGGGAAGGGAACTCATTCAACCTGATAAAGGACATAAGTGAAACACATGCAGCTTACATTATGCTTAATATTAAAGAACAGTGCTTTCCTCCTAAGACCAAGACCAAGGCAAGGGTGTTTTCAGCTCTCATCAGGGCAATAAAGCAAAGGAAATGAAGTAAAAGATCTCCATATAGGAAAGGAAGAGGGAAAACTGTCTCTGTGTGCACATCTTACCTTTAAACAGTATTGGTTACATGTTGAAATGATAATATTTTAGATGTTCTGGGGTTAAGTAAAATAATATTATTTTTATTTATTTTTAGATTTTTTAAATGTGGCTATTACAAAATTTAAAATCATGTATATGGAACATATTTGTCACATACATCTTATGTCTTTGGACAGTGCAAGTCAGAGAGATAGGCAAGGGCCAGATCACATCAGGTCTTGGGACCACAGTGAGGATTAATACCTTTATCCTAGAGGTGATGTGACCATTAATAGGATTTAAATAAGGGGTGACTTGTGAGAAGTGGATTGCAGAAGGCAAGAGTGAATTCAGAGAAATCAGTTAGGAGGCTGAGGTGGAGGAGAAGTGGGGCTGGGGCTGGGTGGGGAGGGTGGAGCCAACGTGTGGAGTTCAGACATAGGCCATTGGGAAGACCTTGGGCTAAAGTATTCGCTACTTGTTGGGACTGTCGCTGCTTATTTCTGGCACATATATAATGAGTGTTTCTTATTTCCAAGAAGTGTTCAGGGGAAAGTAAAATATGTTCATTTTTCTGACGTTTCCTCAGAGATCTTTATGATGAAGTAAAATTTATAAACAACAGATTTGAAGAAGGAGTGATTATCAAATGAACAAAAGATTTCAAGCAGAAGTTGGCAAACCATCTAATGAAAGAAATGCCACAGTGTTAGCTGCTGTTAAGTGCTTTTCAAGTTCATTTCTCTTTGATTTTAGATTTTGTAAGATGTTTCTTTTCATTAAAAATTTAAAAATCACGCGGGGTGCGGTGGCTCACGCCTGTAATCCCAGCACTTTGGGAGGCCGAGGCGGGCGGATCACGAGGTCAGGAGGTCGAGACCATCCTGGCTAACACTGTGAAACCCCGTCTCTACTAAAAATACAAAAAAATTAGCCAGGCGTGGTGGTGCGCGGCCTGTAGTCCCAGCTACTCGGAGGCTGAGGCAGGAGAATGACGTGAACCCGGGAGGCGGAGCTTGCAGTGAGCCGAGATCGCACCACTGCACTCCAGCCTGGGTGACAAAGCGAGACTCCGTCTCAAAAAAAAAAAAAAAAAATTTTTAAAATCACATATCCAAGCTACTAATTGCCAGGTAGACAGCTAAATAGAAAAGACTGATGACACAGGCAGAGGGAAAACATGAAGTATTTTGTAGATGTCATGGGTCAAGTCCTCAGTGCAAAGGGATGGCAAGAATCTTTGTAAGGAAAGAGAGTTCTGGGTTATATTTTTTGGAATAACTTTTAAAGTTGTTACATGGAGGGAAATTTCTAAGCCGAATAATGGTTAGACAGTGCTTTATTTGGGCCACACCCTGAGCTCTAGGATACCAAAGGAAATAACATTATGTCTTCTGTGGTCAGATGGGTTGTATCTGGCAGGACTGATAACCGAGCCTGGTGCTTGGAACACCAGCTCATTGAAATCCCAAATGAAGTGTGGCCTTCTCTCCACTGGTCATGAGTGGAGTTCTCACTAAAAAAGGGAGGGAGGGAGGGAGGGAGGGATGGATGGATGGATGGATGGATGGACGGACGGATGTAGGCATGCATGTGTGAATATTGCAAGAAAGAATTAACAGCCTCACTGGCTTAGTTTAAGAGGACCTGGTTTGCACAAGATTAAGTGTTGGCCTTTGTTTTGGCATGGGATTAAAATAATTCTCAGATTATATTGGTGCTGGAGTTGACCTGAAAGTCTTGGTCCACTGGTGCCCTAGTGCTCCAGCCCAACTAAACTTCCTTCTTCAGCAATCACCAACTCTCTGCCTTCACATTCACATCATCTGATGTTCTTTCCCTGTTTTAATTCTTTAGTCAGTCACCCCCTTTCTCACTTCCAGTGGGCACAAGAAAGCAAGAATACTTCCTTTCTACCTTAGAGGCTGAGCCAGGAGTGAGATCCGTCTTCCAACTCCTCTTGTTTTCTCTTTCATCAGGACTGCACTCTCTCTGCTCACTGTTTTGCTTCAAACCATATCTATTTTTTATTTTCTTTTAGCTGTACCCTCCATCTAACCATAAATTCTCTGTTCTGTTTGATGAACAAATGGCTCCTTAAACTAAGGCTGGATTATTTTCAAGTACCTGGAATTGCAATTACCTGCACCAAAGACACAAAACAGAACGTGGGTAAATGAAATGCTGAGGATGTTCTGGAATGTTCAGGATTCTTTGGGATTTTCTAATGTCTCCTGTTCACAGAATGCTCTGACCTATTTTGACAGTTACAATGAAGAATCGGTGCTGCTCTTCTGACCACACTGGGGCGAGTAGAGATTCACATCACTCTAGCCAGAGAGTACAAAATCACCAAAAGACAGTGACCCAGTTCTTGTTGGAGAGTCCTTCATATGCATTTGAATTTGCCCCCAATATTTTTTTATATCTCGTGTTCTAGGACTGGTTGTCTAGTATAATAACCACTATCCACATGTGGACATTTAAATATAAGTTTACATTAATACAGTTTAAAATTTAGTTTCAGAGCTGCACTGTGCACATTCCAAGTACTCAAGAACCACAAGTGGCTAGAGATTGGACACTACAGATATAGAACATTTCCATAATTAGTGGAAATTGTTATGGACAGTGCCCTTCTAAAGCATGGGTGTGGTGCAGTTTAGTGGGTGAGGTCATGGGCTCTGTACTCAAAAGATGTGTCTCTTAGTCTGCATCACAGTTTCAGCAGCCATGTGACTCAAGGCAACTACTTAACTTGCTCAGCCACAGTTGACTCAGTGGAGATAATAATACCAGAGACAGGGAGCTATGATATGAAGTAATGGGTACTCAGTACATATTTATCATATTTGTTGTAGTAGTATAGTAGTAAAAATAATTTTAGCATCCCTTCCTGTCTTCCCTAGATGAAAAACACACTGAGCTCTTACTGTATAATAAAGAACTTAGCTGGTCTTTGTCCCAAGTCCCCGAGTGGGAGCCTCTAAATCCTTAGAATTTCTCGAGTGACAGACATGCCTTTGTTATTCATTGTGGGCCCTGATAGTTTATGCTAATGAGATAACTGAGGATGGGGGCCGGCCATGTCAGAAAGAACAACCATGAGATGCAAATCTTGGGGCTTTGAGCCACATGATGTCAGCCCAACCTCCAGGGAGGCAAGGAGAAAGCTGAAGATTGAGATCAGTCACATAGCTAATGATTCCATCAATCATGCCTCCATAATGAAGCCCCCATAAGAACTCTGGACACAGAAGCTCGGGTGACCTTCCCTGGTTAACAGCACTCTGTGTGCATTGTTACACATTCATGTGCCAGGAGGGTGATGCATCCTGACTCCACTGGGAGAGGACATGGAAGTTCACATTTGGGACACCCTGCAACCTTGCCCCTATGAATTTCTTCTTTTGGCCAGTCTTAATTTGTATTCTTTTTGGCTCTAATAAAACTGTAATCATAAATATGTTTTCCTGAGTTCTGTGAGTCATTCTACCAAACCAAGGAGGTAGTGGGAACCCCCAAATTTGTAGCCAGTTGGTCAGAAGTACAGGATCTGGGAACCCCAGAGTTCGCTGCTAGTGTCTTAAGTGAGGACAGACCGTGCCCTTTACTTGTGAAATTTGGCCTAACTCCATTTAGGTCATGTAAGAATTCCACTGCAGATCTACATCTCATTCCTGGGCCCTGGCCCCTGAAAATGCCTGGTTCCATTTGGCCCGGCAGCTACAGGTTGAAAGAGGTCAAAAGCCTTATTTTTCTGTTGTTACTCTTCAGCGTCACATCCACCGTTGGGTGCACACTCAGGTTCCTAGGGACCCATCTAATTTCCCCAGATGTATCTGGGAGACCGGAAAACTGTTGAAAGAGGGGAGGGTGGTGGTAACTTTGCTTCAGTTTTTCAATGTGTCTAAACATACTCCAGCCCCAGGCTGGTGGGACTCAGAAATGAGGGGCAACCAGGGCTTCCAACCATGGCAGCTCCCTGTGTAATTGCTCCCGATCAGTTTCTAGCCTCTGTCCTGATATGTGTGGTGAGAGTAGGGGTGGACGTGGGGGAAGCAGTGCACTCCTTCTATATAAACCAAAATACCTTCAGGAGACTACGCTTTGTTAAATTAAGTTTGACCTAAAGCTACCTTCATATATATTTTAGGTTTCACCTAAAGGTTTCTTGTACATAGTGAACTGTCGCCCAGCTGGGTGTCTAAACAGACTGTAACGTGCTCATGTAACAGGTCGCTGAGTCTCAGCCAATCCCAGGTGGTCAGCTGTTAAACCAGGTTCAAGTAAGGCAAACGCTGAGCTGTCACCAGTCCACCTAACTCTGTGCCCCACTTCTGCTTTCTGTACATCACTTCCTTTTCTCGGTCCATAAATCCTACCCAACCATGGGGCAGCCCTTCAATCTCTAAACCTATTCTGGTTCTGAGGGCTGCCTCATTCGTGAATCATCCTTTGCTCAATTAAATTTTGTTAATTTCAATTTGTCTAAATTTTTTCTTTTATCAGCTGGTTTTCATGTCCAGCACAGGCTCAGGTCCACTCCAAATCCCGGAGCCTGAAGATGACTTAAATTCTGATTCAGGTCCAGAATTTCCCCAATCTCCTGAACCCTGTGAATGATTTGGGAGTAAACAAAATGTTCTGATTTCTCCTTAGAGCAGAGCACTCCCTCCTGTGTCCCACTTCCAGCTCAAACACCCACCCCATGGACTGGTGTCTGAGAGCAGGGAGGAGCAAGAAATGAAGAAAAGAGAACGCAGAGAGGAAGGTGGTAATTATTCATGTTGTGAAGGGAAAATAAATCTTGGGGCCCCCAAATCACTAAGCTAAAGGGAAAAGTCAAGCTGGGAACTGTTTAGGGCCAATCTGCCTCTCATTCTATTCAAAGTCGCCCCTCTGCTCACTGAGATAAATGCATAAATGAAGAGGCTAATTAGAAACTGAAGAGAATGCAACCATTTTTCTCTTTTCTACCTATGACCTGGAATCCTCCTCCCCGCTTCAAATCTTCCACCTTTGCTTTGAGCTGTCCAGACCAAGCCAATGTTCATCTTGCATATGTTGATTGATGTGTCATGTCTCCATAGAATGTATAAAAACAAACTGTGCTCTGATCACCTTGGGCACACATTGTTAGGACCTCCTGAGGCTGTGTCACAGGCGTGCATCCTCAACCTTGGCAAAATTAACTTTCTAAATTAACTGAGACCTGTCTCAGATTTTCAGGGTATATTTTGGTAACCAAAAATATAATTCTAAGCCCCCCAACTCACTGATGGACGCCCCTTCTCGGCCAAGGTCGTTCCAAAGTAAACCTAAAAAATGATTTCAGGCCATCATGGGAAGATAGAGTCACACATGCCTCCTTCTAGCCTCTTTTAGAATTCAGGCTCAGCTGACCAGCATTAACACTAAAACAGAGATCTTAAGACTGAAAAAACAGACTCTTTGTAGCAATAAGATACCAAATTCCAATCTGACGCTAGTATAGCATCATATGACAGATAGCAGGCCCTGAAAGAAATTAAAGTATTTTCCCCCAAAATATATTTCTTTGAAATATTTTGAAATGGCCCTGCAACACTGTCTCTTGTGAGGAAAATCTATATTCTGTAGAGAATCCCTTCCTTTTCCAGGTCTTTTCCCTGATCCAGGAGAGATTTAACTGATTTAACTTCTACTCTCTCTGAAGCCTGCTAGTTGGAAGCATCTTCTGCACAAGAACCTTGGTGTCCACAACCCCTTATCTAAACCCAGACATACCTTACTGTAAATTGCAGGTCCTTAGGTGATATCTTAGCTCTTTTAACCAACTGCCAATCAGAAAATCTTCGAATCTACGTATGTATGACCTGGAAGCCCCTACTTCGAGCTGTCCCATATTTCAGACCAAATGAATGTATACCCCCACATATATTGATTGATGTCTTATGTCTCCCTGAAACTTATAAAACTAAACTGTAGCCTGACCACTTTGGGCACCTGTTCTCAGGACTTCCTGGGGCTGTCACAGGTCATGGTTCTTATATTTGGCTCAGAGTAAATCTTTTCAAATGTTTTACAGAGTTTTACTCTTTTTCATTGACATTCATCACCTGAGCTCTTAGTCCTGTGGGATTCATGCTGGTTTCCTGTGTCGCCTCCAGGGACAGTTCTAAGAAAAAGTAAAAGGCAGGGAGCAAGAAAGAACAGAGAGAAAAAAAAAAGACAGAGAAAGGAAGATAGAGATCAGCTCTGTAATCCCAGAGCTTTGGGAGGCCATGGCAGGAGGATGGCTTGAAGCCAGGAGTTCAAGCCTGGGCAACATAGCAAGACCCTTGTCTCTGCAAAAAAATTAAAAAATTAGCTGGGCCTAGTGGTGCACACCTGTAGTCCCAGCTACTCAGGGGGCTGAAGTGGGGGGATTGCTTGAGCTCAGGACTTTGAGGTTTCAGTGAGCTATGACTGCGCCACTACACTCCAGTTTGGGCAACAGAGTGACTCTCGGTCTCTTAAAAGAAAATACTGTTTCAGAGGTTTTTGTTTTTTTCTACGAATACTGCTAAGCTAGGTTATGAACCCCACTCACTTATAGAGGGCAGAACTGAAATCCTCCTAGGTGAGGTCACCTTCCAAGACCACAAAGCGAGGTAGATCCAGAAGTTGGGAGAAAGCCTGACTGTCTCTGACTCACTCTGCAGCCTCTCACTACATCATCGGTCACTCAGGCTCACGCATCTGAGTCATCTCTGTGGATTCTACTTTCATAGCAGCCCCAGGGATCATTTCCTTCTTTCCTTCCCCACTGCCATGACCTGTGCCAGGGCTTCCCGACCTCTCACCTGGACTATTGGCAACAGCCTCTGATCTGGTCTTTAGCCAGTCACCTTCATGCTAATCTAACCCAATTCTCACTGAAAGATCAATCTAACCAACCACTGCCCTCACGGAAGTGAGAAACTTTTAACGACTTCCTGCTGCTTAATTTATTAAGTGTTAAAAACTCTTTAACGCAGTATCCATGGCCAGTCAATGCTTGAGCAGCATGCCTGCACTCCAGCTCAAGTCACTGTGGCTCGGAGATCCCCTGCACGCCTGTGCATGCCCATGTTGCTGCTTCTGTGCCTTCTCTTGGAAAGCCCCAGCCATGCCTCACCTAACTACACGTCCATCCGTCTGAGATCCTCGGTGCAGCAGTTCAAACACTAACCCCACCCATGAAGCCCTTCTGATTCCTCAGACCCTGAATTGCTGTAGCTGTTGTGAAAGGAAAATAAATCTTGGGACCCCAAAATCATAAGCCAAAGGGAAAAGTCAAGCTGGGAACTGCGTCAGGCAAACCTGCCTCCCACATTATTCCTAAATAAGATAGCTACAAAGATTTAAAAGCTACATACCTCCCTTACAATTTGCACCCTGGGAAATTCCTTACAGGCCCCAATATCTTTACCTTAAAACAGTTTTGTTGAATTTTACCCTGACAGTGTAAACTGACAGCTTATCTTCACAGGCGTGGTACAAAGGACAGAACTCTAAGTCATCTCTCTGCTTACCTGAGACAAATGCATATCTGCTTTCTTCCTCTGATGTAAAAATGCAGACTCACTGAGCTAGAGGAAGACATAAATGACTATTATTCCTCTACCTACCGCCCAGCGCCAACATGTAAATTATGTATTTGGTGAAAGACTGATCAAAGACTCGAAAGAATGCAACCGTTTGCCTCTTATCTATACCCACAACTGAGAAATTTTTTTTCTCTTTCCCCAATATCCATCCTTTTCCCTTTAAATATTAAAGCCTCCGAAATCTTCTCTGGAGAAAGGCACAGACCTGCCTCCTGGCACGCGCCGTTAACTTTCTCGATTGAGACCTGTCTCAGGTACTTTTTGGCTTGGACTCTTTATCACATTTTATTTTGTACTATGTTGTGTGTGTACACGTCTCATCTCCACTCTTAGACTGGGCTCCTTGAGGACAATGACCTATGTCTTGTTCATCTTTCAATCCCCAGAGCCTCACACAATGGAGACACACTACACATATCCAATGAATGTATTTTGAAGGAATGAATTCCTTCTACAAGAAAAGACTCTGCTGCAATGTACATGATTAGTTTAAGTGCTTTTACTTAGATTGCAAGGTCTTTGGCAGTAGAAACTTAATCTTTCCTAGAAAATATCTCACATATTGTATTCAGACCTCCCTTCCACAGCCCATGAATTGATAAACACAATTAACTGTCTAGGCGGGGTGAACCGAAGTAATTCAGTAAAAAAATTTTACCAGTTCCTGTCCTCACTGTAGTTGCTAAATAAATATTGAAAGGACTAAGATAATTCTCTAAAGATCCCCGATATGTTTATGAATACATATAACTTATTATTAATTAATAGAGCTTGTTAGATTCTCAATAAGCTCTCTGTGCACACAGCACTAAGACCACACATAACCAGTCACACTGACCTACACTTCACTGGTAATCTAATTCACACCAGGGATATGTTAACAAAATGTGTTCATTGTCCCAGGTTTTTAAAATCAAGGAGAAAGAAAGCCAAAATTTATCACATATAAACAGACATGGATTTCTTTTTCATTTTTGATCTGATTTAAACATTTTTAAATACAATATATATTGGTTAAATTGTCGCTTCACAAAATCCCGATGAATGTCAGAATCAATGTTTTTGACTCAAGAGCAGACCAAGAATATTAGAAATTACCAGGGAAACTATGGTTTAAAAAGTCACCTTGGAGGAAGGGGAAATGCAAGGGCGTATAGTTATTTTGGAGGCAAATGAAATGCAGGTATGGAAAAAGGACTCCATTTATACTTCACTTGTCAATGGCACTGGTAACTGTGCCCCAAGGGATGACAAAATGAAATAATAGATTTGCCACCCCCAGGCTCCTGCCAGTTGCTACCTCATTACTGATTATTGTTGCAAACTATTATATAATTTAAGAATTTAAATAATCAGTAAAAGACCATCAAATTTGCTTTGTGTTTTTGGGTGTGTGTAGGAGGCGGGGCAGCATAGGAGGAAAGAGGGCCAAGGAAGAGGAAAGCAATGCGGAAGAGCAGACAGCATACTAGAGTTGTTTTATCATATAACTTTTTTCTCAAATAATTAGATCATCCACTGGTTTTGAATTTTTATTTATGCATGTATTTATTTATTTATGAGGTGGATACCTCTGTGGTGAAGATTTGAATTTAGCTTTTAAATTGTAATTTTTCAAAGACCACAACCCCAGCTGACAAAGATGAAATACTTAACATTAAGAAAGTCTTTTTGATGATTGCCCTTGTGAAGCCTGGATAACAATTTTCAACACATGTTTTGTTCATTTTCACCTAAGAAGGCTCTATTAGGCTACTTTTGGTGACTCAGTTCCTACACTCTCAAGACAGGGCTGGCATTAGTTACACAGTCAGACTCTGTGCTGCGTTCTGCCCCTTCCTGGAGAAACTGTCACCAAATTCTCAGTGAGTGTTCACAGAGGGCATGGTTCAGTGGCTAGGCATGCACATTTGCATTTGTTGTTGACAACTGTCAGCTTTGACCTCCTTCTCTTCACAACCCTGTCTAAATGGGGTTTGTAATCCTCCTTCCCACCCACTCTCTTCACTCCCTGGGGCAAGAATGTTGACTCCTGCTCGTCACCTGTCAGGATCCATCCTCCTGTCACTGGCTTATATGGACAAGTCAGCCCACATCACGTGACTGCAGGTTGCTAAAAACAGCTCCGGCACCCACTCCAAACCAGGGCCTGAAACAATGTCCTCCACCGAGGGAAACGTAAAGGACACTTGATCACACAATCCCTGGAATAATATCCAGGAAACACTTGCTGGAGCCACTTGCAGCACCCTTCCCTGGCAGCACACTTGGGGACAGCGAGGAGATGAGCGCATCTCTGAATTACAAGTCTTTTTCCAAAGAGCAGCAGACCATGGATAACTTAGAGAAGCAACTCATCTGTCCCATCTGCTTAGAGATGTTCACGAAACCTGTGGTCATTCTCCCCTGTCAGCACAACCTGTGTAGGAAATGTGCCAGTGATATTTTCCAGGTAGGTTTGTTTGGAATTTGGTTGGGGGGAGGGGGTGGAAAAGATTCCCTTCTCTTGGAATCAAGTGCTTAACATTGAGGTGAAATGCTTTAAAAAACTTTATAAGGTTGCCAGGCGCGGTGGCTCACACCTGTAATCCCAGCACTTTGGGAGGCCGAGGCCAGTGGATCACCTGAGGTCAGGCACTCGAGACGAGGCTGGCTAACATGGCGAAACCCCATCTCCACTAAAAATACAAAAAAAAAAAAAAAAAATTAGCTGGGCATGGTGGTGGGCACCTATAATCTCAGGTACTTGGGAGGCTGAGGCAGGAGAATTGCTTGAACCCAGGAGGTGGAGGTTGCAGTGAGCTGAGATTGTGCCATTGCACTCCAGCCTGGGCAACGGAGTGAAACTCTGTCTCAAAAAAAGAAAAACAAACAAACAAACAAACAAAACTTTATAAAGTTGCATTTACTTTCAAGAAAAACATGTTTCTTTTAACGATTTGGTTTGTGTCCTCTTTACTCCCAAATCTAGTTTTATTTTAATACTAAGAATCATATATTTTTAAAAATCAAACCATTTAATGTGTTTCAAAACTATAAATAAGTAATTGCTGAAGACTTTAATGTGGAGTTTCTGGCTGGAACTTTTGGTTCTGAAAATGTTGAATGGAAAAATATCTTATGTAGACAGTGGTATGTTCGCATATGACTGTGGATAAGGTCTGACCCTGTGTTTCAGGACCACTTGCTGAGAAAGCCCTGAGGGATGATCTTATGGCAAGCTTAAAGTAGAAGTTCATGTTGTTTGTAGTAGCAGAGAGTGAAAACAAGTCTCGGAGAAGCTACTTGTGGCATTACCCAATTCCTTTTTTCTTACTTGGCAAGAACAGGCCTCTAACCCGTATTTGCCCACAAGAGGAGGCACCACCATGGCATCAGGGGGCCGATTCCGCTGCCCATCCTGTAGACATGAAGTGGTTTTGGATAGACATGGGGTATATGGACTTCAGAGGAACCTGCTGGTGGAAAATATCATTGACATCTACAAGCAGGAGTCCACCAGGTAACACTCTTCCACTCTTCCATGTATCAAGGCCATCTGAAACTTGTTTTTGTTTGTTTGGTTTAATGGGTTGCTGCACTGAATGCTTGTTTATCAATCACAGACTGTTTTATGGAAAAATGGTTTTCCAAGTCAGTCCTTCCCAGTGAGATTGAGAGTTGCTCACAGCATGAGAGAGGGGAGTTGGTGCCCATGCTTTTGTATCAATTTAAGAATTAAGTGACTCATTAACACTAATCCATTCCAGATGGTGATGTTGAAAGAGACATACTGCTGTCCCTCTACACCTTAAATCCTGGTATTACATCCATTTTACACATTTTTGCACTTCACAGGTCCTTTGTAGCTCCAGATCTCTACAAAGTAAAGAAAAAATATCTAGTAAAAACTTAATAGAAAATTAATAGAAATGGCATCTTGCAAAATAGCCCAGTTCCTAATTCAGACAGTCTTGCCTTAAAATTGTTTGGATGGTAATAATAAAAACAAAATCCTCTAACATAGGTTGTCACTGTATTTACTCTAAGGGAAGTCACAAAGCAAGGCAAAACCCTGGCCTTTAGGGACTTAAAGTTCAGAGACATGAGGAAAAAAAGATGAAATTCAGGTTATGTTTCCCTATTCCTTATTCTGTATTTACTGCATAGTCAGCATTCACTTGTTGATTGCGAATAGCATTGTGATAGCATTATATATCATCCATTCATTTAAAAAAATGACAAAAAAGGCTTCTTATTCACCAAACCACATTGGCTATAGAATTCCTTTCCTAGATACAACGCTGTGGGAAGCTTATTCCTAGAAAGGAACGATGTGAAGAGCCCCTTTTCAATTGTGCACAGGTCAGTCCAGTCCACAAAGCTTGATAGCAATATTGAGACCATCTAGAAGTGGCCTCATTGTGATTCCATTAGGGGACATGTATTTATGGAACATCTGCAGAGCTCTAAGAGGCTTGTGCTCTTGGAAGGAAAGCTGTTCTATAAATCTAACATAATTATTATAATTATTATAGCTATTAATTTCCGCTAAAGATCCAAAACTAAATTAGATAGTACCAGGATCTAGATGGGTTTGGGGAAGAATTGCTGATGACATATTGCAGAGATTGCAGCTGGCTGTTTCCCTTGCTTCCAAAGTCTCTTGACAAGAACAACAGTACTATTGCTGTTGCTGTTACTTTACAGATTTGATCTCATTGTATTTCACTACTTTAAAATACAAATACACACTGTCTCTTAAAAACTTAACCAACCAATTAAAAACCAATTAATTATGAGACTGATGCAAAATTGCGATTTTTGCAATTACTTTTCATGGCCAAAACAGCAATTACTTTTCCACCAACCTAATATTAAGAGAGTTTATATTAACAAGAGTTTCAGGGCTAGTCCAGTGCCTTGCACAAAATAGTTGCTCCATAAACCCAGCTGATTAAGCAATACCACAAATATTCTTACATAACAAGTTTCAGAGCTAGTACAGTGCCTTGCACAGAATAGTTGCCCCATAAATCCCAGCTGATTAAGCAACACCACAAATATTCTTACATGTTCTATTTATTGCAATAAATTTATGTTTTGTTACTTGTCACAGTGGGAATTTGAGACATGAAAAAATAGCAATACTTGTTATGAAATCCAGAGAAGAGATGTTAAAACTTGCAGTATTAGTAAAACTACAAAACACATCTTCACCTTAACTATGAAGTTGGCTTGGTGCAGCTGCCAAAAATAGTACCCAGGTCTGGGAAGTAAATTGCACAAAAGAAATGAACGAAATTTCCAACAATAAAGCTCATAGTTGAGTGGACTAGGGATGCTTTTGTAATTTTCTGTGATTTTGTTATGCTGTTTTTTCTTGAACTTGAGACTTGCTTGTGGGACAATTTTACTTGGTAGCAGAACCACAAGTCGCACAGAGCGCTTGGCCACGTGTCTGGGAAGAAACGCAGGTGTCCCCTGGGGGCAGGCAGCCTTACTAGACCAGAACCTTGAGCCTCAGGGTACATTAGGTAACCCTGGAATGACCTTGGATATATAGAGTGAGAAGAGTTCAGCTGTGGCCTTTGGAAGGGGGTGGAGGGGTGACCAGTCACAGACTGGGATGTTATTGGTCAACTCTGACCTCCTCCAGAAAGGCTGGAGACTGTAAGTCTCCACCAAACCTAGCATTCTTTTTTTATTTTATTTTACTTATTTTTTTTTGAGATGGAGTCTCGCTCTGTCGCCCAGGCTGGAGTGCAGTGGCGCAATCTTGGCTCACTGCAAGCTCCGCCTCCCGGGTTGACGCCATTCTCCTGCCTCAGCTTCCTGAGTAGCTGGGACTACAGGCGCCCGCCCCCTCGCCCGGCTAATTTTTTCGTATTTTTAGCAGAGATGGGGTTTCACTGTGTTAGCCAGGATGGTCTCGATCTCCTGACCTGGAGGATCCGCCCGCCTTGGCCTCCCAAAGTGCTGGGATTACAGGCATGAGCCACCGTGCCCAGCCAAAACCTAGCATTCTTATCCAGAATTCTGCATGGTGCCAGACTAGCCACAGTTGGGAGGGAGAGACGGTAAGAGAAGGTACTATTTTGGCTAATATTAATAATTAATATAATAATAATTAACTTTAAACTATAACAAGTAAAACTGCTATGTGCTATGTGCCAGACACTTTTCAGGGTTCCTAATACATGAATCATGTGCAATTCTTTTTTTTTTTTTTTTTTGAGACGGAGTCTTGCTCTGTCGCCCAAGCTAGAGTGCAGTGGCACGATCTCCACTAACTTTAAGCTCCACCACCCAGGTTCACGCCATTCTCCTGCCTCAGCCTCCCCAGTAGCTGGGACTCCAGGTGTCCACCACCAAGCCTGGCTAATTTTTTTTTTTTTAAGTAGAGACGGGGTTTCACTGTGTTAGCCAGGATGGTCTCTATCTCCTGACCTCGTGATCTGCCCACCTTGGCCTCCCAAAGTGCTGGGATTACAGGCGTGAGCCACCGTGCCTGGCCCATATGCAATTCTTTAATTCTTACAATAATCCTGTGAGGTGTTGATTATTATAATTACTGCTATTCTATTAAAGTTTTTAGTGTCTTAAAGTAACTAACATACACACTTTTTAAAATTCAGTATACAAGGCCTCTGAAGAGAAATGCTATCTCCACCCTATTCTCTCTTTAACCCCAAGCCTCATTGACCAGAGTCAACCACTTTTAAAATTTTTAACTGTTTTTCTGCTATGTATCACCAATGACATGTGCATACTACTGGTATGCTTCTATTCTTTGACTTTTCAATTTTAGACATTTCCTATTGACTTTCCACTGTAGACAATTAGGACTAAGCCCTCACATGGCTAGACTTTACCCTCTACTTGGGAATTCTTTTACTCTCCCCTGGGTTGAACCCCTTGCTTCCTGGATTCCAGGTCTCCTTGTTTGGTGGCTTACTCTCTTGTTTCTGTGGAGCACATCCTCAAGTAATCTCTTGAAATGTGCACAAAGTCCTCCTCTTTTCAGCCTCTCCCACTCCGTCACTGCCTACTTCCGCCTTCAGGACTCCTGGCTCCTGCAGTTCCAGAGCCTTTCCAGGGTTCCATAGCTCAAGTCAGCTTGCTTATTGTAAGCTTCTCACTGCAGGAACGTAACAGAACTAAGATGCAACTCAAGTAGGTCATGTCCCTTCATCCAGATGTTCCTAATTTCCAACATTGGGTTGACATCTCTCATTTGCTGTTATCCGTGTTCACTTTTTGTCCTTATTAATTTATGTCCTTTTATTTCCTTATCCTCATTTCACTGGGATTTCAGCAGAATAAATACATACATACATATATAAATACATAAATAAATACGTGCTTGTGTGCATTCTGCCACATTTAATTAGAAGACCCTTAATCCGATTTTTGATACGAGTAAAAACTGAGACCAAAAGAGGTTAAGTAACTTGTCTAAGGCCACATAGCCACTACATGGAGAAGCTGAGCTGGAATGAAGCTTTAAGATCAGTTTGGCTGGGCACGGTGGCTCACACCTGTAATCTCAGCACTTTGGGAGGCTGAGTTGGGCAGATCACCTGAGGTCAGGAGTTCGAGGCCAGCCTGACCAACATGGTGAAATCCCGTCTCTACTAAATACAAGAAAAATTGGCCGGGTGCGGTGGCAGATGCGTGTTATCCCAGCAATTTGGGAGACTGAGGCAAGAGAATAACTTGAACCCGGGAGGTGGAGGTTGCAGTGAGCTGAGATTGAGCCATTGCACTGCAGCCTGGGCAACAAGAGCAAAACTCCATCTCAAAAAAAAAAATCAGTTTGACTACAAAGTTACTACTTGAATTGCCTCACCAAGACCAGATGCCCACTCCTCAGGAAACTCTAGGGTGGCCTCAGGAACCTCAGAGACCAGAGACAGCAGGCTACAGACTCCTCAGTCCAGCCTACACTGAATGGCGAGGGGCCACAGCCAACATTTAGCATTGGGCCTTTACCACAGCTGTGAGCTTGGCTGCTCTCACCTCATAAAAATGTATTTATGTCTTTTTTTTTACATGCCAAATCTGTCCCAAGTCTGTTACATGTTTTAAGTTGTACAGAGGTCTCATTATACGCTCATCTATGAATGGGTGGTGCCTCTGGGGCTGGGCTACAACCTAAATAGGAAAAACCCAATGAGGAATACGGGAAATCAGTGTATACAGCACCATGAAAAAAATAAATAAATAAATTGAATCACAAACAAAACTAAATGTAGAGCCTTATGGCTGTTTTCACATTTTCAATATTTGCACATACTGCATAGACACGTGCTCTGTGACACTATCTCTGGTCACAGTTATTGATATCAGAACAGCATGTGGGACCCAGGCTGCCCACTCTTGCTTAACCCACGTTAATAATAAGGTGGAGATACCTAGGAGGGAAGGATTTAGAGGGGAAGATGCCTTTGACCAGGCAGAGACCAACTTGCCAGTCCAAACCCCAGAGGGCACTGTCATTTATTAAAGGAGTAATCAGGAAGTTGTCTGGTCCCTTCCTCTGCCACTCAGGAGTGCCAGGTGATCCCAGGCTTTCCCCATATTTGCCATGCCTTCTCCAGCTGGGTGGTGTTACACTAGAGCACAGAGAATACTGTCCATTAATAGGTCAAATTCCCTTTCGTTGTCTCACTCATTTGTGCAACGAATATTTACGGAGCCACTGCCTCTGTGCGAGGCACTGTTCCGAGTACTGGAGATGCAGCAAAAAAGAAGACTCACCATGGCCCCTGCCTTCATGGAGCTGATTTTCTAGTGGAGGAAACAGACAGACCTGAGAGGGGAACAATTTTCTCAATTGTGGAGTTGACTTTCCTTATTTGAGTTCCAAATATGTGGTCAAATCAGAAGGTCATAGACTTCAAGGAAAGCATATTGGCGCAAAACCAGACAGAAATTCCTTTTGCAACAATCAGATTCTAATATTTTGAAACTGTAAGTCCATGCAATTTTCTTATGAGACCCAGGGATTCTCCCAATGTTTGTCCTAATCTCAAGTACTTGACATCCACCTAGCAACTTATAAAGGAACATTAGTCTCTTACAGAGGTACATCAGTATGTTCTCTGCCTTTCTCTGAGTTCTGGGGTTGCAGCTACAAGATACCACACATCAGAAACAATGGGTTTCAACACCTGTATTCATGATTCACAGTAGGAAGTGCATTTTACATTGTAACCACTTACATATATGGATGGATATATATACACACACGTACATACATATATACGCACATACACACACACGAACACACATACTTTTGTTTCAGTCACATATATACACATGTACACCTGAAACAAAAGTTTCGAATAGCTATACTTTTTCTTACTACATGTAATTCACAGTATTTGCTATTCCATTCTATTTTTATTTTAACAATGCGGATCATAGCTCCCTAAATTGATTTCATGCCTCATAAAAACCTGTAGTTTTTAAAAATTGGATCTGTATAGCAACAAAAAAAAAATGTAGTCCCAAATCTAAGATATTGCTAAATAACTATGTGTTTGGAAATTTGAAGAAAGCTTCTGGATTTGGATTTGAATTTTTTTAATACTTCTGAAAACTATTAGCAGCCTCAGTCATTAGATAGGATATATCAGAATTCCTGGGGTTTATATAAGGAGGTACACCCACACTTGCCTCTCATACACAGTTGCATCCAACCAGTACTTGAATTAATAATCAGAAGATTTCGGTTCCATGTGAGCCACGCCTATCCTCACTCCTTCAAGTGAAAAGGGTGTTTCCTGGGGCCAGAGGCTGGAGGGGTGTGATCTAGCTCCTCCCAAAACTTGTGCAAACTTGACTTTTAGTTAATCAACAACTTCCTGTTCTTGGTCCATAATGGGAAAGTGTCCCTTGAGAAACTCGTGAGCATGTGGACACAGTGCTGGACCACATTCCTGACGGCTCACCAGGGTCCGATGTTCGAACTTTCAGGAATTTCACTAGCAGATTCTTAAACCTTAAATAACTTAAAATTGGCCATGTGGAAATACACCATGGAAATGGGCAAATGGTACAAATCAGGGTCTCCACGTCTCTGTCCCTACCCCAAGCAAGTTGTTAGAGACTTGCCAGCACTCCCCTGCTACACCTGCAGGGAAGCTGAATTTGGTGAACTCTGAGCACGTAAAAGGGCCCCTGGGGGCCTTCTGGAATAGAGTTGCTGGGCATACAGGGACGAGAAGGAATTTGCAAGGCAGAGCAACAGTCTCTGCTCTGGCCCAGTGAGAGCTGATGGACATTTATCTGCCTACCTCCTCCCAGACCAGAAAAGAAGTCCGACCAGCCCATGTGTGAGGAGCATGAAGAGGAGCGCATCAACATCTACTGTCTGAACTGCGAAGTGCCCACCTGCTCTCTGTGCAAGGTGTTTGGTGCACACAAGGACTGCCAGGTGGCTCCCCTCACTCATGTGTTCCAGAGACAGAAGGTAACAGAGCTGCTCCCTCCCTCCTGCACCCCCTTCCCATCCTCACACCTCAGGGCCTTGCTGGGGCCAGTGTGAGTGGCCTCCTCTGGTGGAGGAGGAAACCCAAGCCACACAGGGCCAAGGGACACTGGGGGCACACAAGGTCTGCAGGAAGATGTGTGCACAGTTGTGCACGAGGCACACACCAAATTCCCTGGACGGTGGGGGGAAAGGCGAGACAGGGCAGGGGTGCCCAGGTTCAGGAAGGGGCACAAAAGGGCAGGATCCCTGTTTTTGTGCCCTTTGGAGGTTGCTAAAGATGAGCAATGTTAGGGGACCCAGCAAAAGCTCAAACTGCTCAAGATTATGTGAAGTTTAGACTACAGATAAGAAAAGGACAGCTTTTTACCCTACTCACAGAATACTTTTCTTCATCCACCCATGAAAGGTTTCTTTGGTCCTCCTCAATGCCTTTTCTCTCGCACTCTTAGTGAGGGAGGGTTACACTAATGACATACAGTTACAGAACAGCTTTAAAACACAGACTTGTGCTGGCCCTCCTGTCACGGGGGCCAGTTGCCTAAAGACCCCTCTGAGTGTGGTGCATACCCTTGACCCCAGGGCCTCAATCATAGCCCCCTCTACACTTTACCAACCTGCCAACCTGGTTTCATGCACGAGCAGGTCAGTATTTATCCATCTGGTGCAGATAAAAGCGGAGTTGGGTACTCCAATAGGTGCAGCCACTCCAGGCACTGAGAATTTGAGCAGTTCCACCTCTCAGTTTCTTTCATTTAGAATCATCAGTTCCACATTTGATCAGTGTTTTACTGTGAAGATCAGCACTGGAATCAAATTTGGAAGTAAAACTCTTGGGCAACTCCAACTGCAACTAGTGGCCACTAAGTGCTAAAGCTGGATTTTGCAAATTATCCACAACATTTGTTTATTTTTCAATCCAGTTACAATTTATTCCCCCTTCTGTTCTGCCCACCTCACCCAAAGTCATAGCATGATAGAACTGGATGGTAGCTGTTTCACAGTCCTTCCTTCAGAGCCCATAGACTCATGTGAGATGGACAGAAGGACAGACTGGTGGGACCCTCACCCTTGCTCCTGTTTGGCCAAAGTAGCTTCACCTCCATATTAGCTTTCATTTGAAGAAGGTTCTGCAACTTTAAAATATTTTATAATCACTGTTCTGGTCCAATCTTCTCCTTCTAAATGTGAGAAAATTAGGCAGAAATTGAATATATGTTTTGCCCAACATCACAGAGAAGTTGGGGGTAGAGCTGGACCAAATACATGTGTCTCCCAAGTGCCCATCCAGTGTTCCCAGTGGCTCCATCAGCCAGCCTTGGGAAGGGGGTAAATAGGAACAGTAGAATCTCTTCCTAAGTCAAAAGAGCAAAGGAATTTCAAAGTTGACATTTCTCTCCTAGAACCAGTTCTTTGTTTCAGTGTGAAGTTTGTAATGACTTAGTCTAATGTGTGTTTGTGTCTGTATACACTACATTCTTATGCCCATAATAAGTGTATGTTGAATAAATGAGTATTTACTATACACATTTCCCAAGTAAAATTGACCCTTAGTTCCACTAGGTAAATAATTCCATTTGGGTCCCTGAAGTCACATATTTGTCTCCATGTCATTTATAAGCAATACTTACAATTCTTTAGCTTGAACATGTTGATCTCAATATTAAGAATGTGATGAAAACTGTGAAACCTCTCCCTGCACAAATGTATTCATACACAAAAGTTTGCTTGCAAAATCAGGAGGTCCACAGGCCTCCCTGTTAGTCCTTAGGGATTGCATGTATCCTAAATTAAGAACCTGTAAAGACAATATTATGACCAGTTCACAGCTGGGGTGACTAGGAAATCCCTAAGATATGGGGTTCA
Organism: Macaca thibetana thibetana; assembly: GCF_024542745.1. Lineage (NCBI taxonomy): Eukaryota > Metazoa > Chordata > Mammalia > Primates > Cercopithecidae > Macaca > Macaca thibetana. The sequence goes on along the minus strand of NC_065585.1, from coordinate 78,522,994 downwards.
TGTTTTCTCTTCATTAGTCTGAGCTCAGCGATGGCATAGCCATCCTCGTGGGCAGCAACGATCGAGTCCAGGGAGTGATCAGCCAGCTGGAAGACACCTGCAAAACCATCGAGGTGAGTCAGGTGACTCTCACAGGGTCTCCACCAAGCCTGCAATACCCGGGGGTTCGTGGCTTCCTCAGTGCCACACTAGACATCCCTGTTCTGACCTTTCATCCTTTGCTTCTAGAATGGCCTCCTTCCTGATATGTCTCTGAAATATTCACCTCCTGCACAAAAAGAGACATTACCACATGAGTCACTGAGGCAGATGTTGCCACAATTACTAGGGCTATTGTTGCATGTGTTGTTCTTTCTTCCTTTTGAAAGATTAGCTACAAGAAAAATAAATCCCCCATCGTGGAAATCAGTGTTGTTGCTATTAGAGCAAACTTTCTTGGTGGAAATCCAAACTGTCTTAGGAAATGCTTGTCAGTGCTTTAGACAGTCATAGGCAGGTCTGGGCTGCACTTCTCCGCTCTCACAGCAATACTGCGAAGTGGTTGTCAGGAGAAAAATCTGCCTAGCTGTAGTTAGAGAATGGCTCGGGGACTGTGAGCTCATGGAGGCCAGAGTTCAGGCTCATTCATCACCACTTGCCCTCTGGCTGGCCCAATGCCTGGCACATAATCAACACTCAAAAAAAAAAAAAAAAAAAAAAAAAAAAAAAAAAAAAACTTGCTGAATGAATAGATGAGTGGCTGGTTGTTTAGCTTATATACGTGCTTGCCGTATAGTAAGTAGAGCAAATCGACTTGTCCCTCAAGATCAAATATAAAGTATGTCATTACTGGAGGCCTTTAAAGTGTGGAAGCCTAAAGAGAGTTAGCTATGTGGCAGATATCTTTTCAGGAATTGAAAATTCACTGACTAGTTACAGCCATGTTGCTCTGGGACAGGTGCAAGATATCTGGGTTCAAGTCCAGGCCCTGGCTCTGTAACCCGGAGCAGTCCATTACAATCTCCCTGCTCTAAGCTTTGGGGTCATTGTTTGTGTAGTTGGACCTCTGTGCAGAGGGTGGAGGAATGATGCTGTTCAGTTCATGGCATATAGTTCTCATTGCTGGGTGCCAAGCCTCTCTTGTTATCTATTTATTCCCCATTATCCTCATTTCCCACTCTTGTTCTCTTCCCCATAGATCACCACTCTAACATGTTTGATGTTCTGTTTGTATTCTTATAAAATATGTATTGTGTTATATGCATGTCTTTTAATTTTATAAATGGTATTGTGTGGAATTTTTCATTCTGCTTCTTACTTTTTAAAAAACCAAGCCTTACATTTTTGGAGTTTTTGTTTGTTTTTTGGGATGGAGTCTCACACTGTCACCCAGGCTGGAGTGCAATGACGTGATCTCGGCTCACTGCTACCTCTGCCTCCCAGGTTCAAACGATTTTTCTGCCTCAGCCTCCTGAGTAGCTGGGATTACAGGCTCCCACCACCATGCCCAGCTAATTTTTTGTATTTTTAGTAGAGGCGGGGTTTCATTCTGTTGGCCAGGCTGGTCTCAAACTCCTGACCTCCTGATCTGCCCGCCTTGGCCTCCCAAAGTGCTGGGATCACAGGCATGAGCCACCAGCATTATGTTTTTAAGATCTATTTGTGTTGCTACAAGGAGATTCAGTTCCTCAGTTTTCTCCTCTGTAAAAATGGGGCAATCATGGTACCTACCTTATAGAGTTACTATGAATAATTAAATAAGCAGAAGCAAAATGCTTAGCACAGTGCCTGGCGTGTGGTGAGTGTCCAATAAATACTATTCTTATTATTTTATCATGAGAAAGGCAAATTCTATTGAAAGCTAAAGGTCATTTTCTAAATGAGGGCTTTAGAACATTAGCTATACTTATCTCATTTTAAATTTGCACATTATTAAAATCAATTTTGTTTCTTCTCCACACTCATATTCCTGAAAAGATCCATGATCAGTCTGGGATCCATTTATAGGAGGAAAGTTTTCTCTTGGTGAAGAGCCAAAAGAGATTCGGAAACAGACAGTACAAACTTTTTTCTTTGCACTTATTTACAATAAAGGCAAAATACTATTCAGTTGTAACACCGTGAATCAGCACTCCAGGTAGTACCAACCTGAGTCTTGAGTTTATAAATAGGGGCATGTTGCTTGTGGGTGAGCAAGGTGATCTCAAGGCTTTATTGGAGATGTCTGTTGGAAGGAACAGGCTTTGTGTCTGGGATGGAGAAGCTGGAGAATGCACAGGAGAAGAGCCCTGGAGGGGTCCATCTGGGTCTTGAGCAATTTGATTCTTGAGCAAATGCAAATGATTGGGGCTCCATTTAGCCAGCATCAGAGGACACCGAGTGGGCTGTAGAAATTTGACAACCGATTTTCTTCATAGAAGCCAGTCAAGGGTGCGGTAGGAAGTGCTGTTTTTATTCACCGAAATGACTAGAAGGAACAGGTTTGAAGTTAAATCAGCAATAGGGATTAGTGCAGATGTCAGGAAGAATGCTTGGCAGGGAAGGGCAGGATCATTACCCCCATTCTTATTGGCAATACCATTCATTGAACATGACACACTTTTCTAATAAGCATTTTCATAGGTGGCTAGGGGAGGGTATGTAATCACTCTCTGCAGGACTTCACGATGAGGCTGCAAATTGTCAGGAGTCTTAAAAGTCCATCTTTTTATCTGTTTATTTCATTTCTTTCATTTATTTCATACCTGTTTTTGTAAGATGAAAAAACATAGCAAGTATACAGTCTTATTTGTTGTTTAGAATGTATATTCATATATAACAGTATAGAAAGTACAGTCATGCACCGTGTAATATTTTGGTCAGTGATGAACTGCATATATGATGGAGGTCTCGTAAGATTATAATATCATATTTTATCATATTTTTACTGTACCTTTATATATTTAGATATGCTTAGATGCACAAATACCATGTATTACATTTGCCTGTGGTATTCAGTACTATAACATGCTGTACAGGTTTGTGGCCTAGGAGCAATAGATCATGACATACAACCTAAGTGGGCAGTAGGCTCTGCCATGTAGGTTTGTGTAAGTACATTTTGTGATGCTCACACAATGTAACTGCCTAAGGATGCACTTCTCAGAACATACCCCATAGTTAAGCAACACGTGACTGTGGATATTTACATATAACCTTCTATACATTCATGTGGAGAAATCAGGAATGAAAAACATCAAAAGCTTAAGGCCTGTGAATAGTGGGACTGCAGGTGATTTTCAGTGCCTCCCTTTTATATTCCTGTATTCACATTTTTATAAAGTGAGTCTGACATTTTTAATAATCAGCAAAATAAAGAATGAGTGAATATGACTCACATGAGCATAGTTCTTTCAGATCAGTTAAGGTGGCTCATCTGGAGATGTAGAGGTTGTCTCAAAGCCCCATGGAGGTCTCCTACTTTATGATTCCCACTTGACACATTAGCCTTCATTTGAAGTGTCCCTGAGGACAGGGACGGTTCCAGATGGCCACCCTGTGCATCTGTCATCACTGGGGTGATCTCCCAGAGCCGGTTCCATATCAGTGGGCAAAGCCCAGAGGCTCAGCTTCTTGCCAGCCTGCAAGGCAGGACAACATGGAGCAAACCAGGTCCTCGGCTTGCAGTGAAATTGTCCTAGCTTGAGAGCCGGGTGGATTCTCTACCGGGGTCAGGGCCACAGAGCTCTTGTGTCTCCTTTTCTGCCCGGAGTTCATTTCCCTTTCTGGCTTTGCTCACCACCTGCCCAGAAACATTTTCTGAGAGGCTATGAGTAGTTCCTGGCCGGGGGGCGGGGGGGGTTGTTAAAGAATTCTCTTTTCTGATTGGTGAAGATCTCCTTAGGGATGGAAATGAAGTAGTCCCTGGGGTGGGTATTATCCTTCCATAATTACACAGCCTCTCCCCGCCCTGGGCCCTGACACCTGCCCCAGAGCCCTTTGGTGGCAGTGCCTTCCTTGCACATGTCTAATTCTGTCCTAATCATGTAATATCACATAGGACTGGCCTGGTGAGGCACCTGTCCCAGGACCCGCCCTGGAGCAATGCTGAGCTTAGAGTAAATTACATTGTGGACTCCTTGTTATCATTTAAGAATAATGTCTGCAGTTAACATGAATTTACAGTGATAATGAAGAAGGATTTGAGAATGACTATAGTTGCAAAAGGGCGGTCTGAAAGGGGGAGTGGCATTTTCCTTCCGTGCTGTGGGCTGACAGGGAGTGAAGGAGCCATGAGTCTTTTTACCTCTGCTTCTTGAGAGAGGCTTGGCCTAAGACGGTCCCTGAACTCTGGACTGCAGGTTGGTGGAGGGCTTCTGGGCTGTTCTATGAGCCCAGCATGATCTGACGTTTCACTTGCCTTTCTAGGCCTGGAGATGTTCTGGACAGGAAGGAACTGGATGGGGGGCTGCCTACAGGCAGTGGAAATGTCTGTGGGGAGCTCTCCGCTTCCAGGAAAACATGCTTGACTTTCACTCTTCATCCCTAGAGAACATAATCTACCTCTTGTAAACTTTACCAGTGGCACTTATCCTATGTCACTGGATGCTTAAGGGCACAGACTGTTAATACTAGCCCTCCCAAAGGCAGGCTGGCAGGCCTAGAAACATCCCTGTTTTGTATGGCCTGTCTAGGGAAAATTGTTCCAAGTTGAATAATAAATATTTGATATTGAGCATTTTCAATCTCTGAAAAAGGACAACTTGAATAAAACCCTCCAATGATTGTGCAGTGAGAACAAATTCATTGTGTTTCCAAAGCAGTGATTTTACCCCAAATGACCTTTTCTCATCTCTGAGACATTGTCCATGCCTTTACAAATATGAAATATGAATGTAATTAAAATTGTTTAAATAGCTTGCCAGAATTGTAAAGTCAATATAGCATATGTTTAAAAGAACAGATTTCAGAGTTTGAGTTTTAGCTCTGTTGCTTAATTACATGACATTAGGCACGTTACTTAAGCTTCCTGCCCCTCGGTTTCCTCAGCGTTACAGTGGGAATGATAATATCTTCTTCACAGCATTGTCATGATGATGAAGTTGAAATAAGAGGCACATGCCAGGGGCTTGGTAAATGTCACCTAACAGCCTCAGAGTCAGCTTGGAAAGCATACACTTATTCTGATGATGTGACCCAACTGGAACCTCTAACGATTCTGGAGCATGTTTTAAATGGTGTCAGAAGACGGTCAGGTCCTAGTTGACTGTGATGGCAGGACTGAGCAACTTCCTCTAGAGGGACATGTTGAGAATGAATGGAGCTAGACATGACTTCCGTTCTTTATCGAAGAGGCTTTGTGGCAACAGGAAATACTGGCAACCAAGGGAGACTGAGCCTCTTCTGGGAAACGTGGTGACTACCCACAGCAGACCAGAGTGAGATAAACATCTGCTCAGCCTGACAAGTGGCTTTCGCTGAACCATGGGGCTCCACTCAGAACAGGCCCACCTGGCCCTCAGCCCTCATAATGTCTACTCAAGAAGATTCTAAATGATCTGGCCTAGCCCAGAAAAACCCAAATGCCAAGAACCCCAAGATTAAGTGTTAGAAATCCCTCAAATTATGGCATAATTATCCTTTGAACATGGAGTGGCAACATAAAGTAGTAGAAAAGAGCCTGAGTTTGGAAGACCCGAGACCCAAGCCACTGAATGGAGTTGTTTGCTGAGCACTACAAAAAGGGGCCGGCTGATGGAGAGCCGAATCCCAGTCTGGGTGCCCAGAAGATGGTGTTTCTCTAGTTTATCTGTCTTCTTTCTAGGGACATCCTAGTCTGTACTCATGGGACTTCTCCAAGTGCTTGTAACTGGAGCTTTATAAATGAAAGGCTGGATTTGATTTTCTTGAAAGGAACTTCTTACTTTAGTATAGTTCTTTTTTCAGTATTATTAATCTACAGGCTGCTTTTCTTTTTCTTTTTTGGAGGGTTAGTGGGAGGAAATCCTGTTTGCTTAATGAAGGGAATTTTGAAGTTCCTTATTTCAAATGAAGGTATAGCTCTGAACAAGTATGTCTCGATGAATGTTGGAGGAATGTGGTGGAGATACAAATGGGCCTAATCAAGCCAGTTGCTCAGTGACAAGTGGTGGGGCTAAGAGCTTATCTTCAGCTCTATTTTGGTCACAGAGCTGTATTCCTTACATGGTAAGAGCAGTGGTCGTTGTTGCCTTAGGATTTTTCCTATTGTGGCCATGACACATGCACAAGCTAGTGCTGAGCTTTCAGGGCTAGGACTTGCAATGTATGTCTTAATGCTGTCAATGACACAAGACTTGCCAGGAACAGAGGGAGGCACGTCATAGCCTGTCTGAAATGTCTTCACATTTACTTGAAATTAGAGAGTCTTGGAGCTGTAGAGTCAGAAGGGACCTTAGCAATTATACAATTCAATCTTTCACTGTAGAAATACAAACATGCTAATGACTGTCCTGAGGTTCAATGGTTTCCCAAAGGTTGCATAGTCATATTTTACTGGATTTTTTGTTCTTTGGTCTTTTTTTTTTTTTTTTTAACATTGAATGAAGCAGAAGCTTGGAATATCCACTTAAATACCTATTTCTTTGGAACAGAACAAAATTGAAGCTTTTGCATGAGGGCTGAATGTTTCTAGATGCAAGTCATCTATCTATCTTTCTTTCTTTCTTTCTTTCTTTTTCTCAATCTATATTTCTCAAGTGTGCATGCGTGCCATATTTCTGTACACATAATGCTGGGAACTGGTGATGAGCTAAACATAAAAGGTCCTGTTCACAGGCAGTTTTTATTCTAACAGAGGAGTTAGGCAATAATCAAATGAATAACAAGATCATTTTAGAGAGTGATAATTACCTGAGAGAAAAGCAAACCAATAAAAATCTAGCCATTTAAAACAGTGGTATGATGGTGCTATGCTTGGAAGGCTATCTTCTCTTTTAATGTAAGGTCATCTATTGTTGAATTTTTTTTTCCATGAAAGGTTCTCTTTGCAGTTGCATGTTTTGTTTTTCTTATTACTACTAAAATATAAAGGTGAATAGAAATTGGAGTCTGCCAATTTTAACATTTCCATGATGTCAACAGTTAAACAATGGCTTTAGATCAATGTTAAATGTTACCTACTCACTTCTAAGGAAACAACCCAATGACCATTTGATTTTTTTTCTTTACATCCAGAAATGTTGGCATTGGTTAGGAACAAATATCCCACCCATCATCATCTTACCATTTCAATATGGGAAAGATAATCTTCACTTTGTAAAATCATCCCCTTTTGGTATATTGCATCCACACTGCGTTCTCCCTAGAAATGGGATGAATTTTATTTTCGTTAAAATATTATAGGCAACTTTAATTTCATTCCCCCAAGAAGCCAAGAAATATAACTGTCCCAGCAGACCCAGGAGGAAGGCTGTGCAGCAGCCAGAGGCTTTGCATCAGAGTATGCCTGGAGGCCAATACTTACTGCATTTATGGCGGAGTTATACTTCACTTGCTAAGCACACTTACACAGGTGCACACACACAGAGGATGTAGGAACCACAGACATCAAAAGGGAGAAAATGGAGACTATTTGAAAAGACAAACTCAAAAGCTCAAAAATTATATATTTTGATTGAATTACTGTCCAGAGAAGAGGGGAGGTATATGGTTCCGAATTGGTCTTAAAGATGCATACCTTTTTACTCAAGTAAATGAAAGAAGCATGCTAAAAGCAAGGAGCCTTCTTGGAAATGAGGAAGTGTTTGTGGAGAAGAGACAAATATGGTTGCTATCATGCTTTTGTAGGTAACAGCAATCCTTTAAAGTGTGCTGTCTGCAGACGTTTTCACAATGCAAAAGTCCACATATTTTCCTATTCCATTTTTCAGGCTGCTAGAAAGTTACTGCTGAAAGTGTTGCAGATTCATATTAACAAAGGCACAGCAGGTACTGAAATTCACAGTCATTACTGTCAGTAGCTAGGTGGCCTCTGAGAACATTTTTTTTTTCATGGCACATATCTGTTGCCTCATCAGCTTAGAGGGCAAACTGATAACCTGAGGTGTTTATTGTTCCCTGACTTTCACAGCACTTTGATGTTAGGGGGCACCTAAGTTAGTCTCTCGTGTGTGGGTTCTACCTCAAAGAGTGTGAAAAAATAGAAGACTTCATTTCATGGAGTATTTCACATTTGAATATGACGTTAGGTTAACCTGAACATTTTGAGTTAATTTCTCAAAGTCTGTAAGTTCCAATTTCGTAATTCCAAGGAAGAGGCATGTATTTTTGCCGTTTCAGAAACAGATTTATCTAACTCTTACCCTTTTTTGCATAGAATTATATTAAAAGCTAATTAAACAAGAGAAAAAGGTTTTTTCCATTAGGAATTAGAAAATATAATTTTATATTTATCATTTATGATACATTGTTTTCTTTATTATTCTCCACAACATTGAAAAATTATGGTAGGTTATTAGATCATACAATACCAGGTACAAAGTGAGTAGCTGATGAATTTTGTTGAAAGAAAGAACTAGTGAATATAATTCTGAAACAATTTAAGATGCCTTGCCTTTAACCTACCTTAAGCATTGTGAATTTGCTTTTTTTGTTTTTTTGTTTTTTTGTTTTTGGAGGTGGAGTCTCACTCAGTCGCCCAAGCTGGAGCGCAATGGCACGATCTCAGCTCACTGCAGCCTCCACCTCCCAGGTTCAAGAGATTCTCCTGCCTCAGCCCCCCAAGTAACTGGAATTACAGGCACGTACCACCACACCCAGCTAATTTCTTGTATTTTAGTAGGGATGGGGTTTCACTGTATTGCCCAGGCTGGTCTTGAACTCCCTAGCTCAGGCAATCTGCCTGCCTTGGCCTCCCAAAGTGCTAGGATTACAGGTGTGAGCCACTGTGTCCAGCCAGTAAATTTGTTAAAAGGCATATATTTCATTTACAAGCACTTCATATAATTTTTTTAAGTTACTTAAAATATGGGCCCAGCTGGGTGTGGTAAGAGTAGATCAATGACCCAGGAGTTCAAAGACCTTGACTCTAGGCCAGGCACCAATAATAAATAATCGGATGGCCTTGAGAAAGTGACATCTCTGCTAGGTTTCAGTTTCCACATGAGTGACATGATTGATTTGGAGCAGGTTACTTCTAATATTCCATGCAGCTTCAAAATTCCACAACTGCATAATTCAGATTAAGGAATTTGGACCTAAATTTAATAGACACTGATCCAGTACCAATATATCCCAGGTAATATTATAAGCACTTTACAAAGTATTTAATGATATAATAATTTTAATTGAAGCATAGACCGCATATGGGGTAGTATTTCCTGCACTATAAAGTATAAACAAATGATAATAATTGTACTAACATTCAATATAAGTTATTTAAAAACAGAATAGAAATAAAATAATGCTTGGAATTGGAAGAAATATAGGAATGAAATTAGATATTCCTTTTTTTTTTTCAAAAGATAGCTGAGTAATTTAATATCAGATAAAGTAATAATATCAGAGCAAAGAAATTACCAGCAATAAAGAGAGGCATTACATAATGATAGAAATGTCAGCTGAACAAGCTATAGCAGTATTAAATGTGAGTTCATTTAATAACATAACTTATTTTTTAATTTTTTTAAAAATATTTATAGATTCAGGTGGTATGTGCAGGTTTGTTACATGGATATATCGTAGTGGTGGGGTTTAGGCTTCCATTGTACCAATCACTCAATTAGTGAACACTGTACTCAACAGGTAATTTTTCAGCCCTTACCTCCTGTCATCCTCCCTGCTTTAGGAGTCACCAGTGTCTGTTATTTCCCTCTATACATTCATATGTACCCACTGTTTAGTCCCCACTTATAAGTGAGAACATGCAGTATTTGATTTTCTGTTTCTGAGTTATTTCACATAGGGAAATGACCTTCAGCTCCATCCATGTTCCTGCAAAAAACTTTAAACCGGCAAAAAATTATATGATCAAAATAAATGATTTAATTTTTATTTGACTTGAGAGAGTACACTAGATTACACATGACTTCACATCTGTCTCATTATAAATGACTTGGCTGCCATAAACTTGAATGTTCTCACATATTAAATCACATAGGAGAAAACTTTTGTGAATCAAAGACCTTCTGCCTGTATTACATCTTAATATAATATTCATTATGTTATACATATTTCAAGTGCACAACTCATTTGGGAGAAACAAGCTGGAAACCATCATATGTTCACAGTAGAACTTCTAAATATCGGAGAGGCTTATTTCATGTATACAGTGGGCACATGGTTGCCTGAAGGTTGGGACAAAAGATAATACAGTGAAAGAGAGTTTGATTGGAAAACTACTAATAGGTTTCAGTTTCTAGGCCTGGTTGAACAGTCCAACTGTCAAGCTAAAGGGCTGGAAATGGATGGAAATTTGTCAAGCCAGGCAATTTCCACATCTTGGCATGCTGCATGGACCGTTGTTCCATTACTTTGACAATTGCCAGGACTTCAAGCATTTTCGTCCCCTCCCGAACCTCCTTTACTCCTACTCCTCCTTAAGGTCAAGCTCAAGCACTAACTCCTCTGAGAAACTCCTCCTGAGTCAACATTTCTGGCTCCCCTAAAAGGTCTTCCATCTACACAAAGGGTTGGACAAAGATTCCATAAATGCTTCTAAAACACCTGGTATAGATCTCTAAAATATTTACATTATTCAGCCTAACATATCAAATTACATTATTGGTCTATAGTCTTTCTTAGTGAACTGTGAGCTCCTTGAGAATAGGAATGATGTTTAACCTTTTTTGGATCCCCAGAGTCTTGCATGATACATGACACAAATGACATGCATTGTTTGTTAAATCCATGAATGCATGGGTGGATGCCAGTGGTAAGTCATTTACTATTAAAATGGTTGGCACCACTGGATCTCCATGCATTATAATTTGGTTAGAAACTGTGATGAGAATTGACTGTGCTCCAAGAAAGGCCATGGAGTGAAGGATATATTTCTTGCACATTTGCAGAGTATCTTCATAATCAACAATTTGGTTTAGGTCATTCTCCCCAACTCCACACTGAGAATAGTAGAGAAATTGAGAGGAAACGAAACACATTAAACAAAATCTATTCCGCCGGGTGTGGTGGTTCATGCCTGAAATCCCAGCACTGTGGGAGGCCGAGGCTGGTGGATCATGAGGTCAGGAGTTTGAGACCAGCTTGACCAACATGGTGAAACCCCATCTCCACTAAAAATACAAAAATTAGCCAGGCAAGATGGTATGTGCCTGTAATCCCAGCTACTCAGGAGGCTGAGGCAGGAGAATCACTTGAACCTGGGAGGCGGAGGTTGCGGTGAGCCGAGATCCCACCATTGCACTCCAGCCTGGGCGACAGAGCGTGACTCCATCTCAAAAAAACAAACAAACAAACAAAAAAAACAAAAAAAAAAAACCCCACAAAATCTATTCAACAGATATTTTCTGAACAGTTACTATCCAAGGTGCTGTGTGTCCTAGGCAGACCCAGATTCTACCCTCAAGAAAAATATAGTTTAGATATTTAAGAAATTCACGTAAAGGAAGAAAGCAATACATGACACAAAAGACTTCAGTGTTTACCAAAATGAAAGAATATGTAATAAAGGCTATAGAATGGTCAGAGATGTCAGAAATAAATTTGCTGGATTCCCAAGAAGCTCTCACTGTGCAGGAGAGCTAGGTTAGATCATTATGGCTCACAACCTGCTCTCAGCTAGAAAGATCCTGGACCCAGAGACAGTCAAGTCCAAGGAGACTGGCATACATGCACACCAAGCTTACCAGGGATTGAAAAACCAAAAGGCCAATGACTATGTGAACTGGATAATTAATTATGATTTAAAGATGGGCCCAGAGTAAAAGGATCTGGATGGTACTGGAGATACTTCAGTCACACAACACAAATGTGCAAGCCAGACTTCCAACAGAGCCTTTCTCTCCAAGAGCATAGACCGGATGCAGTATTTCCCATTCTTAGACAGTATTGGATAAATAAGGATCTGGTAGATATAGATATATGCTATCAATGGTAACTATTATGAGATTTCAGAAAGTTAAAAGGTTGCATTCAGCCATAAACATCAAGGGACACTTTATGGAAGAAGTGGTAGTCCAACAATGTCTTTGAATTGCTTAGAGTTTGCAGTGGTGACTTGGGGAAGAACATTGCAGACAGAGGGGAAAGCATGAACAAAGAAAGTGAGTGGTTTATTTTTGCTGGAATTCAGGGTATACAATAGAGGATAGTAGAAAGTTATGAGAGAAATTGGAACCAGATCATGGAGGGGTCTTGAAAGCTAGTTATGAAGTTTAAATGTTATTCTTTGTGTAAAGGGGAGTCATCATAGCAAAAAGCATGATTAAGGCCGGGCATGGTGGCTCACGCCTGTAATCCCAGCACTTTGGGAGGCTGAGGTGGGCAGATCACTTTTGGTCAGGAGTTCAAGACCAGCCTGGCCAACGTGGTGAAACCCCATCTCTACTAAAAATTCAAATATCAGCTGGGCGTGGTGGCAGGTGCCTGTAATCCTAGCTACTCAGAAGACTGAGGCAGGAGAATTGCCTGAACCTGGGAAGTGGAGGTTACAATGAGTCGAGATCGCACCACTGCACTCCAGCCTGGGCGACAGAGCTAGACTCTGTATCAAAAAGAAAGAAAGGAAAGAAAAAAAAAAAACATGATTAGAACTGTACTCTGAGAAAATTAACTTGGTTGCAGCGTGTGAGTTGGCTGGGAGGAGGGAATCCTGGCTGCAGAGGCCCTTGGGAAGCTACAAAATCTATATAGGAGTACTGAAACTAGGACAATATTGGTATAGGTGGAGCAGAAAGAGACTTGAAGGTACAAACCAGGAAGTATCATAGCATTTTCCTTGCACACACACTCCAAAGCAAAATATAACCTATAACCTATGTAACCCAAATATAATATAAAAGAAAATCATTCTTTATTTCTATGAAATTCTTCATTTATAAAGAACAGAAGATTGGAAAACCATTGATTCATGTAGCCAATTTAATTGATTTTTAGATAGTCTAAATACCAAATTTGTTAAAAATGGAATTTCCAAAGCACCAACATAGTGGGTGTCCATACCTAAATGGACAACTTCAGGGAAAAGAAAAAAATATCCTACATAAGTAAATGTTTTTCTTTCCCAAGATGACTAGGTGATTTCTCCAAATTGACTTTCTTTTAAATAGTTTCTAACACTAGCTAACCCAACTAATAGGAATGTTGCAGAAAACAGAAACAGGAGCTTTGTGAGAAGTTTGATTACCTGTACGGCATTTTGGAGGAGAGGAAGAATGAAATGACCCAAGTCATTACCCGAACCCAAGGGGAGAAACTGGAACACGTCCGTGCTCTGATCAAGAAGTATTCTGATCATTTGGAGAACGTCTCAAAGTTGGTTGAGTCAGGAATTCAGTTCATGGATGAGCCAGAAATGGCAGTGTTTCTGCAGGTAAGTCTCTTTTTGGCACCAAAGTAACAACCCAAAAGGTGGGTGCTGGAAAATTAGTTATCACATTTTTATTATTTTATGTACATTTCAGTTTTTATTTATTTTACCATCTAAAATATAAACCCCATATACTTACATATTCATCTATCTAACAACTTAAAAACCATGTCTGTGATACTGCTTAAATCTAAGAGGGTTCTGGTATAAGACAGCAGTTATTTATGACATTTAGAAACTAAGCTATGAGATTCTCAGAGTCAACAAAGGAAATAATTGTCTTACCACTGTCTTTTATGGAAATAATTTAAGTAAGACTATCTTTTGTTTGCTTTCACAGAATGCCAAAACCCTGCTACAAAAGTAAGAACTTTTTATTTTATGGAAAAATGCATATTTTCACCTTTACCCAAGGCTATCCAATTTTAAACAGTGACAGAAAGTGACAACTTGTCTTTGTTGCAGAATCTCCGAAGCATCAAAGGCATTTCAGATGGAGAAAGTAGAACATGGCTATGAGAACATGAACCACTTCACAGTCAACCTCAATAGGGAAGAAAAGATAATACGTGAAATTGACTTTTACAGAGGTTTGTTATTCTTTTGACCATTTGGCCGAAGCTGCAGGTGTGTGAAAGCTGCCAAAGAGTCGGGTGGGAGGAAAGCGGGGATTCAGAATCACCTCCAGAATCAGTCGACAACTTTACAAGGATCATATCCAATGTGAAGCTCTATTTCATTACAGGATAACATCGTTTGTTGACGGTGTTCATTTAGCTTTGCATATATGGTGGCTTTTTTTTTTTTTTAAATGGACTTTCACTGTGTCGCCCAGGCTGGAGTGCAATGGCGCTATCTCAGCTCATTGCAACCCCCACCTCCCCAGTTCAAGTGATTCTCCTGCCTCAGCCTTCTGAGTAGTTGGGATTACAGGCAACAGCAACCACACCCGGCTACTTTTTGTATTACTAGATAAATAGGGTTTCTCCATGTTGGCCAAGCTGGTCTTGAACTTCTGACCTCAGGTGATCCACCTGCCTCAGCCTCCCAAAGTGCTGGGATTACAGGATGAGCCACCGTGCCCAGCCTGGTGTCTATTTTAATGTCAAGTTGAGTATTTGACTCTGGATAAGCAAATGCTTCATAATTGATGTAATGATGATATCTCAACTTCAATGCTATACACAGCGTTAGCCAAAATGATATTAAGTGTCGGCAGGAGCAAGGTTAAAGATGAGATAAAACCAATACATAAGAGGCATCTGGGATAGATATTGCAGCACATCAACCTAATCAAACTTGAGAGGATAAGAACAGTAACAACTCATAGAATAAGTCACAGCCGAGCGCGGTGGCTCACGCCTGTAATCCCAGCACTTTGGGAGGCCAAGGTGGGCGGATCACCTGAGGTCAGAAGTTTGAGAACAGCCTGGCCAACATGGCGAAACCCCGCCTCTACTAAAAATACAAAAATTAGCTGGGTGTGACGGCCAACGCCTGTAGTCTCAGCTACTCGGGAGGCTGAGGCGGGAGAATCGCTTGAACCTGGAAGGTAGTGGTTGCAGAGAGCCGAGATTGTGCCACTGCACTCCAGACTGGGTGACAGAGCAAGGCTCAGTCTAATAAATAAATAAATAAAATAAGTCACAACCTGGACATAAACCTGGGTCTGTGTGATCAGTTATACTCCATGAGCTATAACCACATTCCTACCTTTTGGCCCAGAAATCCCATTTCTGAGATTTTATCCTGATTAAATAATTGAAAAGTGAAAAATAGTCTTGGAGCTGACCAAAACTTTGATCACCTTGACTCATGCTAGCCCATCTAGATGTTCACACCCCTCAGCTAGAACACTGGTAATGCTATGAGGCTGCACCAACATCCACAGACAAAATTTTAAAGGCAGATCTTCAGGACATATCTTTTTAAAAAATTGCTTAACATTGTCTGTCCTTAATGTCGCCTGAGGGAATATTAAGATCAGTGGGTCAGGAAAAGAGTCACAGCATTCCAGCACTTTGGGAGGCCAAGGCGCGTGGATCACTTGAGGCCAGGAGTTCGAGACCAGCCTGACCAACATGGTGAAACCCCATCTCTACTAAAAATACAAAAATAATTAGCCGGGTGTGGTAGTGTACGCCTGTAATCCCAGCTACTCCAGAGGCTGAGGCAGGAGAATCACTTGAACCCAGAACGTGGAGGTTGCAGTGAGCTGAGATCGCACCACTGCACTCCAGCCTGGGCGACAGAGCGAGACTCTGTCTCAAAAAATAATAAATAAATAAATAAATAAATAAATAAATAAATAAAAGAGTCATGACATTAATTATGGCAAAAGTCAGTATTCACCGAACAACAGAGATAGAAAGCTAAAATGACAAAAGGGTTTTGTATGTTTTCTAAGATAGGGAAGAGAGTTGCACTTCCATTTAATGTGACAGAGATAAATAAGTGGCAATCCCAGGCCTCTGGGAGCTTGTAGATGTGGCAGACTGTAATAAAAATGTGGACGGGCTCTGGAAGGTGAGGGGCATGATGCACAGCAGAGGTGAAGACTCTGTACTGGGGAGGAGAACAAGGAGGATGGGGATGGTTCCTTCACATTTGTCCAGTCCACATTCCACTAGAAGCACAAAGTCCTGGCACGGCATACTTGGACCACTGTCAAATGTCTGTGGGAGAGAACTTCCCTAGCCTTGACCGTAATTGGGGCTATAAGCACTGGCCATTAACTGTGTCCATGGCTGCAGGGATAGTTATAACAATTTACAAGATACCTTACTTTACCAGAAGATGAAGATGAAGAAGAAGAAGAAGGCGGAGAAGGAGAAAGAGAAGGAGAAGGAGAAGTGGGAGGAGAAGCAGTAGAAGTGGAAGAGGTAGAAATTGTTCAAGCAGAGTTTCCAGGAGAAGATGAAAGCCCAGAAAAAGCTTCAGAGCTCTCTCAGGTGGAGCTGCAGGCTGCCCCTGAGGCACTTCCAGTTTCCTCTCCAGAGCCACCTCCAGCTCTGCCACCTGCTGCGGATGCCCCTGTGACACAGGTAATCCCCCCTGAGTCTCTTTCTGCAGGGCACGTTGATGTGTCTCCTTACTGAATAGCCTAAATAATTTACCCTATTCTGCCTTAAGAAAAAGATAACTATATGCCAGACATTTGTATGTGGTAGACAAAAGATTTCAGGACAGTCCCCATGTCGGGGAGAAAAGTCCTCTAGGTGATTCAACAGATTCTTCGTTGTTATTGTTAGTTAACAAAACTTAAACTAATACAACTTTCCCACCAGTAATGCCCTCAGATCTGAGGCAATCTTTGTCTGGAAATCATGTGTGTGTGTGTGTGTGTGTGTGTGTGTGTGTGTGTCCATATCTGTGTGTCGTATTAATTCATTGAGAGCTGATACCATGGGAACTGGGTCTGCTCTTTGCTACTTAGTGAATGTAGATGTGGGGTATAGGATGAGAAATAAATAGCACATAAGGTAAGAAATAAAAGTGATTATACTTTCAGAACTTTGAATTTTCTGTAGCTAATTGAGGGGGTAAATAGAGAAACTACACTAATTTATGTTCCTGTTGCTCACCCTGAAATACAATTTATGTATTTTTCCTTCAGTGAGCAAACAATGAAGCCTGGTTTTCTATGGATTTGTCATTTGATGAGATTGTGTGTTGACAGAATTGTTTAAAACATATCTTAGGAAATAAGCTCACCCCAGATGCTGCATCTAATTGTTTGACCTCGTGTTTCTAATATGTCACTGTCCAGTTTTCAAGCCCTTGTGCAGACTCCATGACACTTCAGCAGACAGGATCACAACCTGTTGAGTTTGCAGGCAGTGCAGACTCATCAGAGAGGAGTCCTGCTTCCACTACTGCTTTTGAAGTGGATTGAAACTCCAGAGGGGGATCTCAGGGATGGAATTGTATTTCCATGCTCTGTCTCCACAGGAAACCAGGCTAAAATGACATTTATAGTCTAGGATTTTTCAATTCTGAGCATTCCAGTTGTACTAAAATTGAAAAAGGTAGTAACTAAGTGAGGGATGGACTTGATCAATAAGATTAATTTTTGTTTTTTTATAATGAGGCTTTGGGGACTCACATATAATGCCAACAAATTATTCTAGTCAATAGTTTGACCCTTTTCCCATATCTGATATTTTATAAGCAACATTCACTGAGGTTTATGCTTTCTGCCTGCCTGGGCTCCCAACAAGTGAAAGAAAAGCTCAGAAAAGAAGAGGGCAGACATCCAGATGCTGGACAGAGGGGCACTGTGGGCACCATTCTGCCCTTAGCGCTTCTGGAGGGTGGGATGAACTAAAACGGCCACCAAGGCACTGCATGCAGGGAGCGCGCAGTGTTCAAACCCAAAGGGAACTAAAATCGACTGCTTTTTCTTCTTCTTCTTTTTTTTTTTTTTACTTTTGAATTTATCTGTTCTGATTAAGGGGGAGGTTGTGCCCACTGGCTCTGAGCAGACCACAGAGTCTGAAACTCCAGTCCCTGCAGCAGCGGAAACTGCGGATCCCTTGTTTTACCCTAGTTGGTATAAAGGCCAAACCCGGAAAGCCACCACCAACCCACCTTGCACCCCAGGGAGCGAAGGTCTGGGGCAAATAGGGCCTCCAGGTTCTGAGGATTCGAATGTGCAGAAGGCAGAAGTGGCAGCAGCCGCAACGAGTGAGAGGGCAGCTGTGAGTGGTAAGGAAACTAGTGCACCTGCAGCTACTTCTCAGGTTAGTGATGATGCACTTGTGTCTATGTTTTCCCGCCCCCCCTAGGGTCCCACTGGAACAGGCCACAGCAAGAAGAAAAAGGGCTTTCAAAGGGGCAGAGAGAAACCTCAGCCAGGGGAAAAGTACAGAAATGACTCATCCCCCAAATGTTGGCTTGTTTTGAGCTCTATATAAAAGAAAACATAAAACAAAACAAATTTGAGTTCACTCTGCTGGTGCGTGGTGACCTCACACCTGGCTTCCCAGGGGAAGGGCGCAAGTGAGCCTGGCCCTTAGGCATGCTGCTGAGCGCTGCTTCATCTGCAGTGACTGGCTGTGTCCCTCCCTAGTCCTCCTTACCAATGGCCACTTGCCTTTGCTCAGCCTTCCCTGTGTCCTCCTTGGGCTTCCAAAGACTAATCCCCTGCTTTTGTGTCATTCCCAGCAACCCCCAAGGAGCACACTTGAATTGAGTTTTAAGTCTGTTCTGGAGAATAACCTCTGATTCATGGATTCTTGGAGTGTGCTTGCTACAGCTAGACAGAGACAGTCTTGGCTTGATTAAACCTGTGCTTTGTAAGCATGTGCTCCTGGAAATGGAAAAAGCACAGGTGCTCCTCCATAGAGATTTTTTTCAAGAGACTCTTTCTTTATATAATGAGTTTGAAGTCCATGTCTTCCCCCTAACACTTGGTTAGATGTTTGCATGTCTCGAAGAGTCCACAGAAGAATTCTTTTACAATTTCTTCACAAGGAAGAATGTTCATGGTGACTCCATACTCATGAGCATTCTTAAATGATGTGTGAGGTGTGAATGTTGCCCAGGCAAGAGGCTGCCTGAAAGCACTCTCCAGTTTCATGCTCCTGGGTCATCAGGTGATTGATTATGAACCACAAACAACATGTTCTCACAAATCAGAAAATGACTTATTATTTTGTTTGTATCTGCTCAAGTAGACTTCAGTTCCAGGAGGTAATAAAAGGAAATGATTTTGGAAAATTAAAAGTAACATGGTTTGGGGTTGGATGTTTATTTTCACAGATAAAAGTGACAAAAATAAATGTTTGGTGTGAAGAAATCTTTTGAGGTAGTTTTTAGGTAAAAGATGCAGTAGACTGATTATTTCTAGAAAATGTATGGCAATTCTTATACATGGTGGTAGAAGCTGAGTGCGGAGGGGCTGTTTTCTGAAAACAGCAGTGCACTACCCCATGAAGAGCATGCAGTAGGGCTCAAACCAAAACGAAAAGTCCATTGAAATAATGTTGAAAATAATTATTTGTGATAATATCAGTGAAGCTTTCTTCTTGTTTTCTCACAGGAGTTAGTAATCTGCCTAGCGCTTTTGGCTTTTCTTATACTTCACTACATCTGGAGTCAGATTCAGTGCTTGATTTTTACTTTAATGGGTAGGAAATATTTTCTTTTCCCTTGACTAACATTTCACATAGTTTCTTCCATAATGTTCCTCTTCTGTAGGCCCAGAGATTAATTTCTCCCCAAATCTTGAGGCTCAGTCCTCCCAAAATAACATTGTTCTCAGATTATACTGGAGGTCTCAAGCTCCCACAATGCAACTGCCTCAAGACCTCTTCCTGAGGAGAATTGCTCCATTATCTATTCCTGCATGGAGGGGAACCTTGACCGAGAACAGTGACTCCATGGGCAATTATTCAGTAATCCAGGAGGAGCAAACCCTCCAGAATGGTCATTAAGGGAGACCAGTTTCAAATGTCCATAATGCCGTGAGGACTTACTGCTTGTAGAGAAAGGAGCGGCAAAGGACTTCTGCAGGAAAATGCAGGTTTCCATAGATTAAGAAGAAGCATTTCATCTGCTTACACCAGAGATGCCCAGGAGGTGGCCAAGTGACTCCTGGTGGGATGCTGTTCTAGGCAGTTCCTATGCAGGTGAGCAGGTGGGTTCTCTTTGAATCCTCAGACTCTACAGAATTTCTCCTGGGAGAGGAGGTCCCTGAGAGAAAGATGCCCTGAATGAAGAAGTATCTGGGGAATTGCAACCACGTGAGACCTGAATGAATTAACAGCCAGAGGATCAATGTGCACTTACCAGCCATCAGGAATTAGAACCAAAGAACTAAGCCATAAAGTCATCAAGCAGTCTGTGTATATTACTTTCTAGTCACCCTTCTCATAGCCAAGCCTTTGCTTGATTGCTGTTATGAGATTTGCTTGAGGACTGACATCCTAATCCTTTAATACCCTTTTGAAAGTTCTCAGTTTAATTAATAATATTTAAAGAGCCCAACTTCCATGTACTTTTGTGTAAATGACCCTGCTAGGCCTGAGACCCAGCTCCCTGTGCCTGTAACTCACAGGCAGTTCAGGGTCAGTGGTGCTCAAAGGCCTCGGCTATTTCTGGCTCACTGACTTTTCCCTGGGTTGACACTGACTCTTCTGGAAGCTCCCATCATAGACTTTCTGCCTCATTAGCCATGTGCTTAGCAATGGCGGTGGTGTCTCCATTGGTCTCTGCCGTGTCTGCAACTGTGTGTGAGCAGGACCTGCCCGCAATGTCAGCTGGAAACCTGTGCACCCTAGAGTGTCCCGAGTGTCCTTACAGTCTGCTCAGCTGCCCAACTCTTCCAGACATTATCTTTGGTAAAGAGGAGTGGGAGGATGTATTGGCCATGGACTCAGGGGGGCAAATGGTGAGAGAGAAAACTCCATGCTTTATTGGAACCAGGACCTAATTGTGGATCTGAATAATTGTCTGAAGGGTTCTGTTTGCATTCCAAGAATTCGGGTTTGGGGCTTTGTCACTACATATATGTCTTGTATTGCTTCTCTGAGGCTGCAGAGGGAGTGTCATGCTTCAAGGCTGCCATCCACTGAGCTCATGTCATGTATGCTGACATCCACATGCCTGCCTGGGGAAAGGAGGGTGGGTCAGGTGGAGCAGGTGCGGGGAGGGTGTTGACATCCAGTATTTCAAAGAACCTTGCTGTATAGTTCTTGGTGTTTGAGGAAGGGCCTTTCACATAGAGAAGGACACCTATTCATGATGGAGTACTACTCTTTGATCCCAGAAATGGGATATGGGCAGGTTGATAGAGACCTCGCTATAGCAGCAAATTCCCGGCCTCTGAGAATTTTTTGCAGGCCTGATTCAGCTTCACCACTTCAGAACCCAGTTTACCTGATTCATATTTGTCCAGTTCAAGGTTAGAGTGTTGGAATTTCACTTTTCATCACTAGGCTTACCTTGAACATTTAGGATGTGGTAAGAGTTCTCCTTGATTCAGTGGTGGTCTTATCTCTCTTTACCAGGTGGTCCCATGTCAGAGTAATGTTGCCTTTAAAACTCAGAAGCATCTCAGGCTCACTTGCTGACCTGTAAACTATATTCAGTCCACAACGGCTGAACTGCAAACCCTTTAGAAGCAAATGCTCTCTTTCTTGGTGCTTTCCTCATATCCATGTACATAGTGAAACATGCCCTTGATTTTACTGCCTGTGGTTTCTGGTGCTGAACAATTTCTACTTTATCATGTACCTTCTCTCTTCACCCAAGTACACAGGCAAAAAACCTTTCATGGCAAAAAACAAACATCAACTTCCTCTACCAGTGATGGACAGGACCACTACTTCTTGTTAGATCAGAAGAGTGTTGTAGCTCCCCCTTGGGCATTCCAAAAGCAAGGTTTGGATTCAGTCTTGTGGTGAATTTGAACTCATCGAAGGCCCCAGTTTCCTCGGGCTTCTACAGGATGCACTTGGAACCTCCGCACACCCCAGTCCTCCCAGAAAACTGTGCAAAGCCCTCACTCATGAACTGATCTTTACCTGCAGAGTCATCCTCTCAGTTTCTGCCCTTCTCAGCCAGGCCCGCTGTATTCTCAGTCAATGCAAAGAGAGTTTGGTAGAAGTAAACTTTGATTTACTTCATATGTTAATTTTAAAATTTATTTTGAAAGAATTACACCGTGCCCTAGTCAACCTCAGAAAACAAGCCATGAATAAGGTGGGAGAAGGATGCTGTAAGACGGGTTGGCTGCCTTGGAAGCAGTCTCTGTGAGGCCGTTTCTCTCGGGCATGCCTTCTTATGGCCATTGCTTTTCCAGTCTGCTTCCACCCCCCACCCACTCCCCATGGACAATTGGGCATTTTACTGGGGCTATGTGTGGGAATTAAATTGTTATAGAGGTGGGAGCAGCAGCAATGAAAGCCCCCTCCCAGTTCTCCTTCCTCCCTTTCCAGTGCAGCTTAGTGGCCTCACCTGGAAGAATCTGCCCAAACCATTTAATGGGAGCTAAGCAGGGAACAGGCATTTCCAGAGAAATGTGTCTTTATTTGGTGGATTAACTCAGCAGCTGCTCTGGCTGATACTTGAGCTGGACACAGCAGCTGCCTCAAGGTAAGAGGATCTCCCCACCATGAGCGCGCACGCACACACACACACACACACACACACACACACAAACACTCCAGCCAGAGCCAATTGCTTTGGAGATGGGGACTTTGGCATTGAAATCTTTGCAATTTCTGCCTCTATATAGAACCACAGCTCAGTATTTCACCAGAACACAAAGTTGCTGTGATAAGAGGCCCTAAAAGCTTTACTATATCATAGCGATTTGTTGTTTCAAAAATATCCACTTTTCACATTCTATTCTTCAAGCCTGAAAAATAGACAAACAAATTGGGTAGAAATTTTGCCAAAGCTCAAGACTGTGGAAGGATCCAGAAGCTAGAAGAAAGGACTTCAGATCTGGTCCTGGAGCTGCTTCAGTGTCTGACTCTGGGCATTTAAGTTCTTTGAGCCTCAGTTTTCTCATCAGGAAAATAAAGAGACTACTCAATGAATAGATTCATTTATTTTCACACGGGGCAGTGTAAAATCTAGTACTAGGAATTTTATAATTGGTTTCGGGTATTTTCATTGGGAGGGTTATGGACTTAGGCCTGACACAAGTCATTATGAGTGACAATAATTACAACAGATTCTCAGTGAGATAGAGAGTCCATTGCATTTCTCAAAGTGCATTTCTTGACTTGAAGCTCTTACATAAATCCCAATTTCCCAAACCATTTTCCAGATTTCTCCCTAGACACTCATTTAGCTGAGTGTTTACACAGCTGCTATTACCTCCTTCAGATTGCATGAACTCCACATCCATGATGACTCCACTCTGAAGTCACCTAAAGGTACTTACAGACCTCACTGCTCAGTATAGCAAAGACAGGATGTACACAGCAGAGGCAGACACAGAACATTCAATGGATGAAGAAATGAAAGATGTAAAAAAAAAAAAAAAAAATGAAAGATGTGATTTTTAAAATCAACTTTATTGAGATATACATACACTAAAATTTACCTTTTAATATACAGTTCAGTGAGTTTGGACAAATATGTAGCATTGTATAGCTACCACCACAGTTAAGATGTAGAATGTTTTCATCACCCCAGAAAGTTCCCTCATGTGTCTTTACCATTATATCCCTTCCCTGCATCCTTGCCTCTGGCAACCACCGATGCGTTTAATTGTCATTATAGTTCTGCCAGTTCCAAATGGTCCTGTGAATGAAAACATACAGTATTGTATGCTTTTATAACTAGCTTTTTTTTTCACTTAGCATAACGCTTCTGAGATTTGTTTATTTTGTGGCATGTATAGTATCTCAGTTCTTTTTATTCCCAAGTGGTATTCTATTGTGTGGGTATGTCACTAGTTACTTATCTATACATCACTTGATGGATGTTTGTGTTCTT
Source organism: Macaca thibetana thibetana (assembly GCF_024542745.1). Classification (NCBI taxonomy): domain Eukaryota; kingdom Metazoa; phylum Chordata; class Mammalia; order Primates; family Cercopithecidae; genus Macaca; species Macaca thibetana. The sequence goes on along the minus strand of NC_065585.1, from coordinate 78,499,056 downwards.
AGCAGCTTTGACTATAATAAATAAAGCTGCTGTGAACACTCACATATAGGTCTTTGTGTGAATACATGTTTTCATTTCTCTTGAGTAAATGAAGGAGTGGAATTGCTGGATTGTATGGTAAATTTGTGGTTAACTTCATAAGAAACTGTCAAACAGTTTTCCGTAGTGGTTATTCAATTTTTTCTGTTTCCACCAGCAAGGTAAGAGAGTTCTACCTACTCTATGTTCTACCAGTGCATGGTATTGTGTCAATCTTTCATATTTCAGCTATTCTGGGTGGATGATTATGCATGGTATCTCTTTATGGTTTTAATTTGCATTTTGACAAAGACTAATGGTTAGCACCTTTTCTTGTGCTCATTGGTCATCTTTATATATTCTTTGGTGAAGTAACTGTACATATCTTTTGCCCAACTTTTTATTCAGTTGTTTATCTTCTTAGAGAGAAGTTCTTTATGTGTTTTTGATAAAATTTCCTTATTTTAATAGGAAATAATTTCTCCCAGTCTGTGGCTTTCCCTTTCATTTCTTTTGATTTTTAGGTTTTTTTTTATTTCAATATGTTTTGGGAGAGCAGGTGTTGTTTGATTACATGAATAAGTTTTTTAGTGGTGATTTCTGAGATTTTGGTGCACCCAAGCAGTGTACACTGTAGCCAATGTGTAGTCTTCTATCCCTCCCCAACCCCTACTCTTTCTCCCAAGTCCCCAAAGTCCCATGTATTATTCTTATGCATTTGCATCCTTATAGCTTAGCTCCCACATATAAGTGAGAACATATGATGTTTGGTTTTCCATTCCTGAGTTACTTCACTTAGAATAATAGTCTCCAATTCCATCCAGGTTTCTGCGAATGCCATTACTTCATTCCTTTTTATGGTTGAGTAGTATTCCATGATATGTGTGTGTGTGTGTGTGTGTGTGTGTGTGTGTGTGTGTGTGTATCACATTTTCTCTAGCCACTCATTGACTCATTGACTGATGGGCATTGGGGCTGGTTTCATATTTTTGCAATTGTGAATTGTGCTGCTATAAACATGCATATGATGCATGTGCAAGTATCTTTTTCGTTTAATGACTTATTTTCCTCTGGGTAGATACCCAGTAGTGATATTGCTGGATCAAATGGTAGATCTACTTTCAGTTCTTTAAGGAATCTCCAAACTGTTTACCATAGTGGTTGTATTAGTTTACATTCCCACCAACAGTGTAAATTGTTCCCTTTTCACCTCATCCCCACCAACATTTATTATTATTATTTTTTAATGTTTTGATTATGGCCATTCTTGCAGGAGTGAGGTGGTATCGCATTGTGGTTTTGATTTGCATTTCCCTGACAATTAGTGAGATTGAGCATTTTTCCATATGCTTGCTGGCCATTTGTATATCTTCTTTTCAGAATTGTCTGTTCATGTCCTTTGCCCACTTTTTGATAGGACTGTTTGTTTTTTTTTTCTTGCTGATTTGTTTGAGTTCCTTGTAGATTCTGGATATTAGTCCTTTGTTGGATGTATAGATTGTGCAGATTTTCTTCCACTCTGTGGGCTGTCTGTTAATTCTGCTGATATTTCTTTTGCTGTGCAGAAGCTTTTTAGTTTAATTAAGTCCCATCTATTTGTCTTTGTTTTTGTTATATTTGATTTTGGGTTCTTGGTCATGAAGTCTTTTCCTAAGCCAACGTCTAGAAGGGTTTTTCTCATGCTATTGTCTAGAATTTTTATGGTTTCAGGTCTTAGATTTAAGATGGATTTAAGATCCATCTTGAGTTGATTTTTGTATAAGGTGCAATATGAGGATCAAGTTTCATTCTACTACATGTGGCTTGCCAATTATCCCAGCAACATTTGTTGAATACGGTGTCCTTTCCCCATTTTACGTTTTTGTTTGTTTTGTCAAAGATCAGTTGGCTGTAAGTATTTGGCTTTGTTTCTGGGTTCTCCATTCTGTTCCACTGGTCTATGTGCCTATTTTTATACCAGTGCCATGCTGTTTTGGTAATTATGACCTTCTAGGATAGTTTGAAGTTGGGTAATGTGATGCCTACTGATTTGTTCTTTTTGCTTAGTCTTTCTTTGGCTTATGAGGGCTCTTTTTTGGTTCTATATGAATTTTTGGACTCTTTTTTCTAGTTCTGTGAAGAATGATGGTGGTATTTTGATGGCAAGTGCATTGAATTTTTAAATTTTTTTTGGCAGTATGGTCACTGATTCTACCCATCCATGAGCATGGATTGTGTTTCCATTTGTTTGTATCGTCTATGATTTCTTTCCACAGTGTTTTGTAGTTTTCCTTGTAGAGGTTCTTGGTTAGATATATTCCTAAGGGTTTTTTTTGTTTGTTTGTTTGTTTGTTTTCAAGTATTGTGAAAGGGGTTGAGTTCTTAATTTGATCAAGAACAGCTTGGTTGCTGCTGTTATATAACAAAGCTACTGATTTGTGTACGTTAATTTTGTATCCTGAAACTTTGCTAAATTCATTTACCAGTTCTAGAAGCTTTTTGGATGAGTCATTAGGATTTTGCAGGTATACGATCCTGTTGTCAGCAAACAGCAACAGTTTGACTTCGTCTTTACCAATTTGGATGCCTTTATTCCTTCTCTTGTCTGATTGCTCTGGCTAGAATTTCCAGTACTATGTTGAATAGAAATGGTGAAAGTGGACATCCTTGTCTTGTTCTTGTTCTCAGGGGGAATGCTTTCAACTTCTCCCTGTTCAGTATTTTGTTGGCTGTGGCTTTGTTGTAAATGGTTTTTTATTACCTTAAGGTATGTCCCTTCTATGCCAATTTTGCTGAGGGTTTTAATCATAAAGAGATGCTGGATTTTGTCAAATGCTTTTTCTGCATCTATTGAGATGATCATGTGATTTTTGTTTTTAATTCTGTTTATGTGGCATATCACATTTATTGGCTTATGTACATTAAACCATCCCTGCTTTCCTGGGATGAAACCCATTTGATCATGGTGGACTGAATTTTTAATATGCTATTGGATTTGGTTTGCTAGTATTTCATTGAGGATTTTTGCATCTATGTTCATCAGGGATATTGGTCTGTAGTTTTCTTTTTTTTGTAATGTCCTTCCCTGTTTTGGGTATTGGGGTAATACTGGCTTCATAAATGATTTAAAGAGGATTCCTTTTTCCTCTCTCCTTTGGAATAGTGTCAATAGGATTGGTACCAATTCTTCTTTGAATGTCTGATAGAATTCAGTTGTGAATGCATCTGGTCCTAGACTCTTTTTTTTTGGCAATTTGTTTTATTACCATTTCAATCACGCTGCTTGTTATTCATTTCTTAGAATATTTTGAGGAGCAAACATTTTTAGTTTTGATGAAACCCAATTTATTTTTTTCTTTATGGTGTGTGTTTTTTATGTCCCATTTAAGAAAACTTTCCTTAACTCAAAATTACAAAGATTTTCTCCAATGTTTTCTTCCAGAATTTTTATAGTTTTAGCTCTTAAATCAGGTCTAAGATTATTTCGTTAATTTTTGTGTAGATGAGGTAAGGAAAGTTTGTTATTTGTTTTTTGATATAGATATTCATTTGTTTCAGCACTATTTGTTAACAGGCTATCCTTTTCCTCAGTGAATTACCTTAATACTTTTGTAGAAATTCAATTGACCATATATGTGTGAGTCTATTTCTGGACTTTGTATTTTGTACCATTGATTTGTATGTATGATATGTAAGTTTGTCCCTTCCCCTATACCACACTGTCTTGATTATAATAGCTTTAATAGAAGCCTCCAAATAAGTCAATGTAGTCTCCAACTTCGATATAATTTCCACAATGCTTTGATTATTTATCTTTGAAAAAAAACCAGCTTTTGGCTTTATTGGTTTTCTCCATTTTTTTTAAATCAGTTTTTCTATTCTATTCATTTCTGCTCTTAATGATTTTCTTCCTTGTGCTTTGGGTTTAATTTTTCTCTTCTCTTTCTGTTTATTAGGGTTAAAGCTCTGATTATTAATATGAGATTTTTCTTGCTTTCTGATATAAGCTTTCAGTGCTATAAAGTTACTTCTCATCACTGCTTTTGCTGCATCCCACAAATTTTGATATGTTGTATTTTCATTTTTATTTAATTTGAAACATTTTCTAGTTTACTTTGTAGTTTCTTCTTTGACCCTTGGGTTATTTAGATGAGTGGCATTTCATTTCCAGATATTTGAAGATTTTCAGATATCTTTCTTTTTGACTTGCAGTTTAATTCTGTTATGGAGAGAGACTAGAATATACTTTATATGTTTCCAATCCTTTTAAGTTTATTAAGATTTGTTTTATGTCTCAGAATGTGCTCAACCTTAGTGAATATTCCACATGCATTTGAAAACACAAGTGTTTCTGTTGTTGGGTATGGTGTTCTGTACTTGTCAATTAAGGCAGTTGATTGATAGTGTTGTTTAAGTCTACTATACCCATATTGATTTTCAGTTTACCTGTTTTGTCAGTTTCTGAGAGAGAAATTTTGAGATCTTTGACTAGAATTTTGAATTTTTCTGTTTTACTGTATCAGTTTTTGCCTCATGTATTTGGAAACTGTTTAGGTACATTCATATTTAGCATTGTTTATTTATTTTCTTGAAGAATTGATCCCAAGATAAGTGTTTTCTCTGTTGAAGTCCAGGGTTTATTTCCCAGGCTCTCAGAAACCAATACAGGTGTCCCCAGACCTGAGGCTTTCTCATCACTCAAGGTTCAGTGCCCTTGAAAATATTTGTATTTTCCTAAGCCAGGATGGACAATGGGCCAAAGTTCCAAGGAGGAACAACCTTTGTGAGCCCCGCATCTCTACTGAGTGTAACCTGCAAAAAGATAAAAGCATTTTTATGCAAATGATTTTTGAGACCAAGCTATGCATTCTGATTTCAAGTGCAAACATCCACTCCAGCTGCCACTAGAGACTGAGAGGTGAGAGATGCAGGAGGCTAGAGGGCCAGGAAGCTGCTTTTCTGAGGAAGATTAATTTCACAAGATATTACAAAGCATTAAAAAAAAACTAGAGACTAAGAACATGATTTCCCATGAGTGTGACTATAGGTCTTGGGTTCTTTGAAATGATCTATTTAATTTTCCAAAACAAACGGAAGTGAATGAAAATTTAACTCTGTTCTCTAAATTTAATTGAAGGATTCAGGGTGTCAAATTATTTTCAAACAGAGATCCCTACTGAGAGCAATTGCTACGTGTTTTACAAATTAGGAGATTCAAGCTTACAAATTGCTGATATGCCAGGTGCCCTGACTGTGCTGGAATTTCAACTTGATAAAAATAGAGAAAAACTGATCAGTCCTCAGGACGGGCCTATGTTTACTCCAAAACATTGTCTGGAGCCGAATAATCCTGGAAATTATAAGAAGCTATGGTAGTGAGATGCAGACATTCTTACCCAGAAAAAAAAATCGTAGGAGAGGGTAAGTTTATTTTAACAAGTAAGTTTGAATGAGACCATTACATTAACATTATTAATGCTTTTTCATTTGCACCCTACAACTGCAATATTGTTTTTCTGGGCTTTTTTTTTCCTGCTGAGAAAGTGCCAGATATTGGGGGCTTTGAGGAAATTTACATCCAGGCCCCTACAGCTGGGCTGCCATCTCCTCAATCTCCTCAAGGCCCCCAATATCTGTCACTATATCTCTTATTAACTGTCAATTTGGGGGATTTACCAGAAGGACAAAAAAAAAGTCAATAATAAAATTGTAGACTACATTTCTCAGGATCAAATGGCATCCTAAGTAAATGTCACTTTAATAGGAAGCTAAAATGGATGTATCCATTTTAAAGAGGAAAATACAATGTAAATTGTGTGTGAGTAGGGTAATGAATTCATTCATTTCCCCTGGCAACCTGTGCCTACAACTCTACAATTCCATGAACAGGAGCTCTGGGAGAACTCTCTGGGGGAGCTGTTATGACATAGCTAGCTGAGCTAAGCTTCCTGTGTTTTCAAATTGTTTATTATTCTGATTTAACCTAAGACCTTTGTTAGTGTTGTACATCCTGTGGGTTTTTTTCTGTCTTTATATGTGTATCTCAGTGATTTCCATGGTACACTTTTTCTCCCACTACAGCCCACGAAGTGAAGAGTTAGTCCACCAAGGTGTTAATGCATCTCAAAAAACGATGGCATGTGGCATTGACTGTAACTAATGTGTGTCCATTGCTTTATCATCTACAAAGTCTTTCATAAGGATTCTCTCATTTAAACCTCACAACAGCCCACTACAGTAGGAACTGTTTAACTTCCTCATTTTATAGTGGAGGAAAATGAGGATTCTAAAGGAGGCGTGACTCGCTTAGGATCACAGAGTAGCTTGTTGCCTTTCGATCTCTCATCCTCCACCAAGTGGGGCATGCAGTGTAATGGAAGCCAGGCAGCATCTTCAAGAAAAGTGGATGAATCCCCACTTCACTTCGGTTAATGGGACTGAGGCAAAATTCAGCATGACCAGGGGCTCTTCTGCTTTGACTCACCACTCAGGCTAGATCGGCACAGCCTCACAAGCAGAGGTGGGTCGTTTCTAGGCCTCCACTGCTGGCAGGGATGTGGCTGTCCACTGCAAATGAGGGCAAGCCGATCCTTCAGTTGCATCCCGTGGTGTCAACCAACCTGCCTCTCTCTCTGCCTTCGGTGGAGAGGCTGACCCTGTCCCGAGTCTTAGGTGTGCAGCAGCACCAGCTGCCCTCTTTCCCTTTGGACTTCTGGTCACTATGAACAAATCTCGGCACTTTATCCTAGAGTTACTTTGAGCAAGGTCCTCAAACTTCCTGAGTCTGAGCTTTTCTGTAACTGATAATAATACTGTCGACCTCCTATGATTCTTAAGGGCAACCTGTTGGGTCTGTTTGCCTAATGAAATGTAAGAAACCCCTGTCTGTAAAGAATTAATGATCTAATTCTTTGCAATCCAGTTCTCTTTTCAGGAAGAACAAGAATACCTACACACTCTCTACATGACACACAACTGTCAGCTCCGTATCTGAGAAGAATGCTGGCTGCAAGTTTTGCCAGGCTGTGATATCAACTTCCATAACCTGTCCTCTCCACCCTGATCCCATCAATTCCTGGACAACACACCTGACACAAACCAAACAGTACACACCACAGCATCCTTCTCCAGGTCAGGAAGCAGTGAGTTTAATTCCTGCTTGTTGGATGGGCCTCAGGAAATTATTCTCATTTCCGATTTTCTCTTAGCAAGAAGGAGGCAGCTGATGGCAACAAAGCCCCCCAGTCAGTTCACTCCACACACCCCCTTTATCACTCAGTGTGTATGGCTGTGAATCCCCCCAAGAAAAAATGCTTTTCTTTTTTTTAGAAAAAGGATCTCTCTCTGACATCCAGGCTAGAATGCAGTGTTGTGATCATAGCTCATTGCAACCTTGAACTCCTGAGTTCAAATGATTCTCCCATCCAGCCTCCTGAGTAGCTAGGACTACAGGCACGTGCCACCACACCCAGCAATTTTTTTTAAAGTTTTTTGTAGGGGTAGGGTCGTGCCATATTGCCCAGGCTGGCCTCAAACTCCTGACCTCAAGCAATCCTCCTGCCTCAACTTGCCAAAGCACTGGGATTACAGGCACGCACCATCATGCCTGGCCAAAAGATGCATTTTAGCGAGTGTTTTCCTTCCAGAGCTCTTTTTAGGGGTTCCTATTTTCTGCTTCCTCTAGCTGTGCTGTATTTTCACAGCTCTACATTTCATTCTTAACATACCTTGATTGCCCCGTCCCAAGCAGAAACGTCTGCATTCCTGTGAAAGAGACACCCATGATGGCAGAGCTGCGTAACAGAGTTTCTAAGGCTTTGACCCTTGGCTGTAAGTCAGAGATAGTGCCTCAGTTACTTCTCACCATGGGTGACTGGCCTGGGTTCTTGGCTGTACTCTCCTTCCCAGTTAGGAATCTGTAACACCTAAACTATCCAAGAGCCTGAGGTTCAGGAATGCTAAGTAGGGGAGCAGGCCAATGCTTGGGCTTGGTCTTTCTGAATAAACATTCTAAACATGGCCTCAGCATTCCTACTTACACCTGTTTCCAGCATCTGGCTTTGGTTCTCTGACCCAGCCTAGCAGGTGCGAGATGGATACTGGGTGGTTGCCCACTCAGCAGCCTTAAGTCTAGCTGTATCCCTCCTGTCCACATTCCTTTGAGGCAAAGGCATTTCATGATACATAGGCAAGGGTTTCTTTAAATTGACCCAGAAAGACAGGCATTTAACGTGCATTGGTAACCAGATCCTGTGTCAGGTTGAATTTCTGACTGGCAGTCCCTGCAGCACTCCCTGCAGCACTCAGAGATTGAGGAAATGGCAGCCCAGCTCTGGGGGCCTGGGCATAAATTTCCTTAAGGCCCCCAACATCTCCTCAATGGCCTGGCATCTGTCATCCCTCAGGATAAGGCATGAATATTTCTAGGTAAAGTATTATCTGGCAGCGGCATACATGAGGCCATCATTATCCATTAATGTCTTCATTGCGATGCATCTTCTCAGCTTGATTGCTATCGCTTGACTGAGCCTTAAGGAATGGAACACAAGACAGGTAAGCATTAGTGGATCAGAGTCATGGATGATGTAGAGAATGATCATTTGGGGAAGGGTTGATGCTGGTATGCCATGGAGGCCCTGGGAAACTTAGAGACTCAAAGGCACTGCTCACTGATTAAAATAAGCTCACTCTTCTACTTTCGGGCAGCTTAAAAAAATAATGCCCCCATCCCCCCTAAATGTGGCTATCCAAACTTGTGCCAGAGTGAATGTCAGGAAAGCATTTGTTTAGTTTCATTAGATAGAAGAGGTGGGGTGAGATGCATTTAGGTAAAGGGGGCTACTGGCATTGACCCCCAAACCCAAACAAGCACATATCCACCAGTCTGCACCCAGTTATGTCCCCTATGCTAAGATCCTGGGGACTAATCTGTACTCAAATGAATTTTAAAGGCAGTTTCATGCTTTCACTGTCAAGAATCTTGCCATGAGACACACTTTAGCTTTAAAAAAATCACTCATCACATTTAACATAAAAATCAAGCCAAATCTCTGTTGAGCATTTTGCTTTCTTTTCTTTGACACCTTCATGCTAAAAATGAACCTTCTGTTAAGAGCAGTAAGCTTGTGTGCCTTTAGGAGCCAAGAAGGTAACATGAATGAAAAAGCAGGCCAGGTAACAGAACAATGTTAATAGAAGCATAAATACACGACATTGCTTGCTTTCCTTTTTACTCTGAGCATAGCAACTGTGTAAGCACAATGATAAGTGGCAACTGAAACCAGCCTTGCAGCAGGGGCAGCAAAGGGAGTGTTGGGCACTGTGACCCTGACCAAGACAGGCAGAAGGGAGGAAGCATTCCCAATCCAAGGCACAACACTGCTTAGCTCTCCATGCAAGTTCTGGGTTGTTCATTTCTGCTTTGTCCAAAGAACCTGCAAATCCAGATTTTAATGTGATGTTGCCTGAATTTTTAAAAATGTTTAATTCTAGTAAAGAATGCAGAACACAAATTTACCATCTTAACTACTCCCATTACACATTCTAAGTGTCTATAGTGTCTGTTAAGAGCAATAAGCTTGTGTGCCTTTAGGAGCCAAGAAGGTAACAGGAATGAAAAAGCAGGCCAGGTAACAGAAAAAATGTTAGTATAAACAGTATAACAGAAAATGGGAGTATATAATGTGTATACTCCCATTACACATTCTAAGTGTCCAGTTTAGAAGTCTTAAGTATGTTCACATTATTGTGCAACCAATTGCTAGAACTTTTCCATCTTGCAAAACAGAAGCACTATACACATTAAACAAAAACTCCCCATTTCACCCTTCCGCAGCCCCTGGTAACCATCATCCTAGTTTCTGTCTATGAATGTAACTATCTAGATATGTCATATAAGTGGAATCATATAATGTTTGTCCCTTTGTATCTGGCTTATTTCACTTAGCATAAGGTCCTTAAGGTTCATCCATGTTGTAGCATGTGCCAGAATTTTTCTCCTTTTTAAGGCTGAACAGTGTTCCATTGTATTCCATTGATTTTTGACAACATATGTGTGCATGACATTTTGTTTATCCACTTCTCCATGGATGGACACTTGGGTTGCTTCTACCTCTTGGCTATTGTTAATGTTTCTGTGAACATGGCAAGTATCTGTGCCAAGTCCTGCTTTTTTGTTTGCACGAATTTATATTTTTAAAAAAATACCCTGCAAATATTAGACAATTAGGAGTGAGGATGTGGTAAAATTGGAACACTCATGCGTCTCTGGGAGAATGTAAAATGGTCCTTAGCAGCTGCTATGGAAAACTGTATAGAGGTTCCTCAAAAAATTTAACAGAGTTACCATAAAATCCTGCAATTCCACTTCTGAGAATATACTTAAAGGAATTGAAAGCGAGACCTCACACAGATATTTACACACTCCTGTTTAAGCAACATTATTCTCGATAGCCAAGAGGTAGAAGCAACCTAAATCTAAAATCATTTCTTGTTGATGGGTGTTAATGAGCATGCATTCTGACAGAGCCTTGTGGACATCTGTCTCTGTGTACAGGACAGTTCCACGTTACGGAAAGTGTTTGCCTAACCCAAACTGAGGCTCATGTAAGTACGTTCTATAATGTTCACATAACAACAAAATTACCTAAGGATGCTTTTCTTTTTAAAAAAAACTTTTAAGTTCAGGGGTACAAGTGCAGGTTTGTTACGTAGGTAAACTTGTGTCATGGGGGTTTGTTGTACAGATTATTTCATCACCAAGGTATTAAGCCTAGCACTCATTACTTGTTTTTCCTGATCCTCTCCCTCCTCCCACCCTCCACCCTCCAAAAGGCCCCAGTGTGTGTTGTTCCTGTCTATGTGTTCGTGTGTTCTCATCATTTAGCTCCCACTGATAAGTGAGAACATGTGGTATTTGGTTTTCTGTTTCTGTGTTAGTTTGCTAAGGATAATGGCCTCCTGCTCCATCCATGTCCCTGCAAAAGACATGATCTTGCTATTTTTAATGTCTGCTTAGTATCTAAGGAAGCATTTCTTAGAAGGTATCCCTGTCATTAAAAAACACATGACTGTAATATGGAATTAATAATCTGTTGTTTACCTTTGTGTGCATATCAGACCAAACTGGAATGCAGGACAAGCTCCCAAGCAGGTAGAGGAGAACAGTGCTTGTAATTCTCTGTCCCTTGTTCTGTTTCATAGAACATCACTATTCCCAAGACATAGCACTTCCTGTGATAAACGAGAGCTAGCATTTAGGAAACTATTTGAAGGAACACATACATACAGCTCCATCTGGGGAAGGTTATAGGAAAAAGATCAGCTTTTGATTTGATGGGCCGTGCTTATAAAAAAGAGTTTAGATCTTTAACTCATTCTTCCTTTATGAGGTAGCCATGTGTGAAGTTGGACCTTTTGGAGATACACTGAACAGTGTCATTGATGCCTGTGATTACAGCACACTGAAGGGATTAAGTCATAGAAATGATGCCCAATTCTGGAAAAATGAGATTGCAAATACTATTGTCTTTTCTTCCTGGGGGTCGGTGCTCTTGTATACGGTTTGTCATAAACAGTCCCCAGGTGATTCTGCATGGCAGAGGACTCTCTTCACTGTTGAAAGAAAGGAGGGAGGGAAGAGGGGAAGGGAGGAAAGAAGGAAGGAAGGAAGAAAAGAAGGAAGGAAGGAAGGGAGGAAGGAAGGGAGAAATGAAGAAAAGAAGGAAGAAAGGAAGTGAGGGAGGGAGGGAGGGAGGGAGGAAGGGAGGAAGGAAGGAAGGAAGGAAGGAAGGAAGGAAGGAAGGAAGGAAGGAAGGAAGGAAGGAAGGACCAACCTAATGTAAGTGAGTCATGTGTAAAGTGCTTTATGTGTATTACTTTATTTATTCAGCGCTTACAACAACCTTGTAGGGTAGGTTCTCATCTCTATTTTACAGAAGAGAAAACTAAGGCTCAGAGAGTTAACTAACTTGTCCAAGTCATACAGCTAATTAGTAGTTGGTGTGGGATTCAAAACTAGGCTAAGCCTCTTTGCACAGAACTTTCTTTGCTGAGCTGGTTGTTGGGTCCTCAGTGGATATAAACAAGACCAAGGAGATGGTGCAATTATCTAAAGATACTCAGGATAACCTCTGCTATTGGATAGCCCCCCACTCTGGTACTGGCTTTTCTGTTCTGAAAGACAGCATTGGTCCATATTGTTTGGAGGAAAACCTAATAATTTCCTAGAAACATGGAGGTGTAAGAGAAGCCAACCCAAACTATGTAATCCCAAATATGAAGGCAATAGTGGGTTAACAACTAAAACATTTTAAATGGAAGATAGACATTAATCTCTAGTACAGGAAAGCACAAAAATTTATACACATCCCAAAAGCAGTCCCTTTTGCAGAAAACACATTATGCCACTCGTTTCACCCTTCAGCTATTTCAGAACAGCTGCCATGGAAGTTCCCTTTAGTTTAGAAACTACCTTCAAGAAAAACAGGCCACAAAATGGACTCTGATGGTCTGTTTATCCAGGCAGAATTCACTATTCACTCAAACTGAATGTTTAGAAATAAGTCTTCTTAGGATATTCCCACATCATTTGGGCTTTTGGGTTTTTTGTTGTTGTTGTTTTTTGCATAAACCATACATGAGACTTAAGGGTTTGTTTTTGTTTGTTCGTTCGTTTGTTTATTAGCCAGGGTGAGAAGATTATGGTGGGCAAGGGAGGAGTTCGACATGTAAAAATAGGTGCAGGATTCTGTCAGGATAATGTTTATTTTACTTCACTTTCAAGGACATTGAGGTATCTGACACATTACCGACACAATCTAGTTACATTCTTTTTCAAAAAGCCCAATTTCACTTGATGTTTCCACCATTCCTTCATAGAAAACTACATACTTCAGTTTTATTCTACTGTGGCTGATATGATTTCATGACCCTTTTTAACTTTCTATCAGGAAATGATGTGGCAGCACAAAGGATTATCCCAAAGCCATAAAGACTTAGGATAATTTTATTGCTCTTGAAACATCATCCCCAAACATATGTTTAGGGTAAAATCTGGTAAAGTGCAGACCAATAACTTGTTTTGCTCTCAAGACTATTTTGAGTGGCAGTAAAACAATGTACTTAACAGAAGTTCTGCTTTGCTTGTGCCAGGTATTATCCATTCATATCGCAGCTTCATAAAATCATCCAGTGCTTCTGAGCTGAATGCATGTGGCTACCTCATTGCTTTGAGATCAGTGGCATTCTAATCTGGTGGGATAGTTTTACCAGTGATGTCATCGGAACATGTTTGCTTATTTATCCATAGTTCTCCTAAGAAGAATGGCGTTTGTCATGGTACCTTGAAATGTAAAGAGTTTGAGCTCATAAAATCAAATTGCATTTCAGCAAATATTGGATTTGATTTAATATGAATATGGTTATTAGAATTTATTACCTAGAGAAAAAAATCCCATCATGATTTACCCAAAATTAAGCCTGTAGTTTTGCAAAACGTATAGTAAGATAATATATATGTATGTATATGGTAGAAACTTTTTCAGCAGTGGAGGGATTATATTATGTCCCACAATGTTATGTGGCATAGCAGTGTCATTTAAATTTGGAATATTTTTAAAATTCTGCAAGCTTTTCTAAACCCAATTCCTAGCAGTTTCAATGAGACTCTCATCTGAATAAATCATTTACAAGTGGGCTTTAAAAAAAAAAAAAACTAGTATAGTCTGAACTCCTTTTTCCCAAGAACTTCTCTTCACTGCATGCATTACTGTTCCTTCTTTTTGTATCATAAGGGTGAATTATTTTCATGACTCTTGGCTGTAGCCAAAATAATCTGAGCTTGCTTTCCATTTCTAATGATTATGTCCCATATAATAATATTGTTATTATAATAATAATTGTTATTATTATACTTTCTCCTCAGTAGAAAAGTGACTGGACCAATCCAAAATTAACAAATCTCTTTTTTTCTCTGATTCCCATTTTCTTCCGTTGCAGATTGGATTTGAGGCTCCTCCCCTCCAGGGACAGGCTGCAGCTCCAGCGAGTGGCAGTGGAGCTGATTCTGAGCCAGCTCGCCATATCTTCTCCTTTTCCTGGTTGAACTCCCTAAATGAATGATATTCATTCCAACTGCTGCCCCTCTGTCTGCCTGGCTGAGATGCATGTGGGCAGCAGGAAGCCCAAGTGAAATTAATATTATGCAAATGATGAAAGGGACCTCTGAACAGGATTTCTGCAAAAATAACCCAAAACTGTAATTCCAGATGACTTATCTAACATATTCGGGGGAGAGAATATTTTGAGAAAATAGTTGCAGAAAGCACTGGAAATAATAAACTTGATCTTATGCAAATCTTTTATTGTGTGGGAAACATTGTGAAGGGTGTGTAAGTGTGGTATATGTGTATGTCAGTCACAAGTGGCAAATGGTGAAAAAAGTGGTCACTATGCTCTTGTCTCTCATAGGCGCTGGCTTTTTGTTATTATATTATAGTAGTTCTCATTTCCTTTACTCTTTAACAGTGCAGGTGGTCAGTGAAAATCAGTGTCAACTCAGAAGTGACTGATTTATCAATACATGGACAAAAAGTAAATCATTGACCAAAGCTATGAAATGTTTCACAAAGTTTTCCTCTTTTGCGTAACAGATATCACTGGATGTACATTCAGAGATGTTCTTTGAATCTGGTGACACTTTCATGGTCCAGAAAGCTGAAGGCCTGGGCATCTCTTATGACATTTTTCTAATATTAGTTTTAGATTTTCATATATTAGGCACTTTAATTGAAAAAGATCTTCCAGCAAGAGCTGTCTACTTTCTCTTGTATTCACTGTGGCACCAATCTGGTAAATTGTAGAACAATTGCATGTATTTAAATATATATACAAACATATCACACACTAAACATATATATATATATTTAAATCATGCTTTGTTAATATTTGTCCCACCATAATGCCTCCTTCAGAACGTAAGTGTAACTTTACTCTATATGAACTCTTAAATAAATGATGTTTTTAAAAGCTTTGTCTTATAACGATTTATTCAATGTTACGTATTATCTTATTCATTTATTAGTTAAGTGTATTTCAAAGGTCCCAGGATAAGATGCATCTTCATACAAATTAATTTTGAAGTATTAAATATTTGATTGAATTGTTTAAAGCTATAACTAAACTACCAAAGGCAAATGCACTGTAAAACTAATTAAATGTGCTGTTCAGTTTTAGAAATGAATAAAGGGAGTTCATGTTCCTAAGAATAAAAGTGGGTAGGGTTGGCCTAGGCATAAATGTGGAGGATATTTGTGTAATTATTAAAGTCAAAATGTTCTTCATAAGAAAATTTTTCCTATGTGACATTTTATAATGACTAAATTTAGTCATCTTAAGTGGAGATGCTATTAAGTTTCTCTTATTAGAAGTAGTAATTGGAAAATAGCTTACAAAAAACTGTTTCATGGTACCAAAGTAGTAGTTTGACAGAGTGAGTCTTTCTCATAGAAAAAGAATGCAGCATTTTGGTCATATAGTTTGGAGGAATTTCTACCTTGACACTTCCCTTTTCCTTTCATCTTTTCCCCACTCTCTCCAATTATTTCACATCTTTTAATTGATCAGGGCTAAATGTTATTTCCATTATAAAATGATCTTCCCTTTTAGAATTACCATAATTTAGAGCTGCTGGGAGCAACTTCCTGAATTATTAACTCAACCTCAGAGAAGTAGTCCATGGCACAGAGATGAGCCCAACGTGATTGCAGGGTCTGTGTAAGCCACTGATATATGTTTGCATTTTTAGTGGAAAAGTACAATGCAGGAAGTTTTGTTTTTCTTTTCTGGTGCTGAAGACAATTTGGAGGAAGCTAAGAGATGAGAGTATTTCCAGTGTATGAGCACTGAAGAGAAAAAATAAAGTCATGATTACCTTTGCAGCTTTTATTAAAAATATAAATATTCAACATTCTCTTACACAACCAAACTGACCAAGGACTGGAAAGATGTTTTATTACTGAAACGTTTACAAGAAAAAGTTGTTTCAAAGAGCTTACAGATTTAGTCTTACCCACCCAAGAGAATGGCATTCTCTTTGGTTCAAACCACAACAAAAACAATTGGGTGACTTCTGTCTGCTTTTTCAAACAAAACGTTTTCTCACTGGTCTACATTCTCTTTAAAACACCACTAAAAACACCTGGAAATGGAAACTAAACGTAGACAAAACGAATAACATTGTGTTGTTACTGCACATGAATACACTTTGTGCATGCTAAGTAAGGGGTATAGGCTCTCTCCCTCTCTCCCTCTATGTTTCAAGCTATATAAAAATAAACAAATGGCGTAAGAGCAGCGCTATGGTACAGAATACTGTATTTTTTTTTTTTTTTTTTTTGTGCTAAATGCAGAATCTTTTTGGCCAAACGCACCGTTTCATTTCCCAATAATCTCCATGAGTTTCCTGTTGCTGTGAGCTTGCTGCGCTAACTGCTCGGCCCTGGCCATTTCCAAGACTTCCCGGAGGAGGTGGAAGGTGAGATCCAGGGAGATGGGAGGCTCCTCGGACCGCCTCTCCCTCTCCGTTGCCTCCTGGTGGCCGCCGAGGGCGTTCTCGGCGCCGCGCTCCGCGAGAGCGGTGGGGCTGTCGAGCGAGCGCCGAGGCAGCAGCAGCTGCTGCAGCAACACGCGGAAAAAGTTGGCGGCCGCCTGCTCCGGCGAAGGGCGGCTGCCGCTGCCGCCGGCGAGGAGCGAGGAGGCGGGCGAAAGGGGAGCGGCAGGGTTCTTGTTGAGGTTCCCCAAGCGGAGGAAGTACTCCTCTCCCATGCGGAGCAGGACCGGCCGAGCCTGCGGCTGCTGGGGCTGCTCGGACTGCGGCGGCGGCTGGAAGAAATCCAAGGGCTGAGGGTACTGCGGCGCCTGCCGGGCTCCCGGGACCGGCCCGCGGCTCAGGAGCGCCCTGCATGGCGGGCAGGGCAGGAGAGCCACCAGCAGGACGCCCGCGGACACGAGCAGCGGCAGCCGCATGTTAGGGGCACTCGCTGCGGCACAGAGGTGGGCGGAGGGCGGAATGAGAGAGGGGAAGAGAGAAAGAAAGAGTTGGTGAGAGTTCGCTCAACTGGGAGGTGCACACGAGGTCCTCCTACCGGACTACCTTAGACGTGCTGGCTTCAGTGGTTAGGGTGGGCGCTGTCCGCGGTGCTGAAACACCTGGGGAGCGGGGAAGGGGGTGCCTGCTGGGCTCCGCACCTAAGCTCAAGCGCTCGCCGGCCAGGAGTGACCCTTCTTTCTAGACTCTGAAGGGACGGTCCCTGCGTCCTCTTCTTAATGATCCTCAAAACTAATTTTCCCGAGCCTAGGGAAGAGCCACAGATTTAAGATTCTACCCGCGCTGACTACCTCCCTTTCGGATATTTCAGCATTTTCTTCCAAATTGATTAACTCCTGCCTCCTGGTCCTCCCTCTCCACCCCTGCCCTTGCTGCTTTCTCTCGGGGGTTAGGATAGAAGGGGGTGGGGGAGCTCCTTTACACAGCCAGCTAGGAGCAACTGGCAGCACGGGTAAAGAAGAGCAGCCGTCTAAGTTTGCTTTTGCCACATCCCAGCTAGTATTGTAATCTTAAGGAACAGTCCGCGAACACACACACGCACGCACGCGCGCATACACACACACACACACACGCACACACACATGCATACACATGTACACAGGCAGTGGCAGCCGGCTCTGCGGCGCACATCGCGGCAGCTCAGGCAACGCAAAGTTGGTGGTGTGTTCCGTCCAGGCGCTCCCTACCTTCCCAGGCGCTTTGCAGGTGAGCCGGGTGCTGCCGCCTCTCTGCAGAGGGACGTCTCCGGGGCTTTCTCTGGAGGTTGTCTTCCTTTCTCTTTTCTGTTCCCACTCTCTTTTTCTTTCTCTCCTCTCTTTCCCCTCAGTCTCTCAATGGACTTGGTCTCCGAGTTTCTCCACTCCAGAGCCTGGAGTGGGATTTTATAGTGTCGACCCTCTTCAAAAACCACGCAGCATTTGCCTAATAAGCTGACGCTCTCTTGACAGCTCGATTGCGTGCTGCCTCTGCTCCTGCATAAATCATAGGGCCCTGCCAAGGAACGAGGGGCAGAATTTTGCTATCTCAACACTGAATCTCACATCCAATTATATCAACAGATATTTATCGCCTCTTGGTGACGTCAACTAGCCCTAAAATGGAAGGGCTTCTTATGACTTGTCCATTGACAAAAATTCTTGAATGAGATTTCCCAAGTGTGAAAACATATTGACCTCTTACTATGAAAGGCCATATTAGGGGTGTGCAAAGAGACAGCGAATAGGAGGAAGAAGGGGAAGTGGGAAGGAAGGGAGGTGTCCCAGTGCAGACCTGCCAGGAAAGCAGCAGCCAGTTAGAGGGAGTGGATTTGGATGCCCCTTCTCCTAACCTCCCTGACCAGGTGTCTCTGACAACACCTCAGTATCTGGAAATATCTCATTGCTAGGGACAGAGTCCCACCATCTTTCTGCCTGGAAAAGAATGAAGCATCAGGAGAAGAGTGTGCAGGAACATCTAGCTTTTAAACGTCTATCTGCATTTTCCTCCCAAGAGCAAGCACATAAAGGAGTTATGAGCCTGAGGAAGCAAGGCCAATAAGTCTCTTAAAATTCAGTTGAAGTTTTTAAAATGATGACAAGAGCTACTCCTATGGTGAAGGAGCACAAACCAGGGTTAGTAAGGGGTGTGACAAAGATTTTAGGTTCTCTCAGAAACTCTCTGCTCCTCCTTTGTCTCTCTTCTCACAATCTAAAATTAATTGTGGACTCCCTTTTCTATTCCCAAATTAAAGAGAGAGAAGGCCAGTGAGAGATGCATGAGTTAAACAAGATTTACTTATTCTACTTAATGCAAACTCAGTGAGAGGTGTCCATTCTAACGTCCTAATCTATGTTGAAAAGGCTTAAACTGCTTGACCACAGGGCTAAATTCATCAGTTACATGTTTTCATTGATCAATATTGAGTCTGTAAAAAGTAATCTCATTCATTTCGCCTCCAAATACTATCAACATCCATAATAGTATCCATATCTGGGCCACCCAGGGTGGTTCTTTTTAATCATTTCTTTTTCCGAATGCAAATGTTCTTCATGTGAGCCTGTTAAATAAATAAATGCTCTCTGACGTATCGCCGAATGGAATGGAATGCTAAGCCTGTAAAACTATACTCAATTTTTGAATTAATTGACACTATCATATAGGTGGGAGGCAGTTACCTCTAATTCTGCAATTCAAAATGCAATTCCAAGTTCTTGTGCCTGTGATTCAATTCAGCTTCCAGATAACCATCAGAGTTGTTTATCAGAAACTTCCTGCTCCTCATTTCTGATTACTTCTGCTGCTTCCTTTGTAGCTAATGTGACAAATGATGCAATGCATGTTTCAACTTCCACTTTGGGTCTATACCAATCCACAACTGCTCTTAGGAACAAAGGGAAGGCAGGGAGAGAAATGCTGACAGTTTGCAGAGAAGCCAGCCCATAGTTGGATCACTGCACCATGTTATGTACTTTTGACACAAGAGAACAGAGAAAGAAATGTGCCTACTTGGAAAGATGTGAGTTGTTAATAGATCATGATTATGGAAAATGGTTGAGTTTCTGGGAGAAAGCTGTGTTTTAGATTGGTAGGAAAACACACAGAACCTTAGATTTTGTTATTGTGGGCTTTTTTGTTGTTGTTGTTAAGCTGGAATGGGTTCAACATTTTTGCTTACTTTCCTTTATGACCTGTTTTCTGACCCTGTTAGCAGATTTCGGCTTGAATGTCAAGCTGGAGGTGAAACATTGACTTGGAATAGGCAGTTTCAGTGCAGTAAATGGATACAGAAGAGAAACTAGGAAAGGGATGTGGTTATGAGTTTAGCTGGGGAGGTCTGGGAGGTTCTTCCAGAGAAGACACAAGTTTTGGGCTCTGACTAACCCCATTCCCATACCAATCTCTCTCCCATTGGGCTATCTGGGGGATGTTGTTTTAGTATAGCTCCCTCCTCACTGTTGAGTCCTTGCTGTGAGGTTTTCTTGGGGTATGTCATTAATAGAGCCAAAGTGGCTCCAACTAGGGAGTAAGGAAAAAAATGTTCCTGAAGCCCAGAGGAGGAGAAGCTATGCACAGCAGCCTCTACATGCCACAATTTATCTGTATTTGTCTGTTCTCACACTGCTAATAAAGACATACCAGAGACTGGGTAATTTATAAAGGAAAGTGGTTTAATTGACTCACATTATCACATGGTAGGGGAGGCCTCACAATCATGGCAAAAGGCAATGGAGAAGCAAAGGCACATCTTACATGGTGGCAGGCAAGAGAGAGCATGTGGAAGAGAACTCCGTTTTCTAAAACCATCAGATCTGATGAGACTTATTTACTATCACAAGAACAGCATGGGAAAGACCCACCCTTACGATTCAGTTACCTTCCACCAGGTCCCTCCCACAACACGTGGGAATTATGGGGGCTACAATTCAAGATGAGATTTGGGTGGGGACACAACCTAACCATATCATTATCCAAAATGTATATCTCATTAAATCACCCAGTGTTCACATTAGAAATGACTTAAAGAGATCACTCGGTTTAAATGAGAACCAGAGAATTAAGTGACTTACCTGAAGTCACTCAGCTAGTTAGTGGTAAGGTGAGAATTAGGACTCAGTTCTTTTGATTACCAGCCCATATTATTTGCATAATGTAATGATAAGCTTTGGACTTTCTTTTCCAGCAGAGCACACAAATTTAGGTGAAAAGATGAATTTTAAAACATTTTAGAGCTAGAATCTCACTTTCTTGCCCAGGCTGAAGGCACCATGATAGCTCACTGCAGCCTAGAACTCCAGGGCTCAAGTGATCCTCAGACTCCTGAGCAGCTGGAATTATAGGCATCAATCACCATGCCTGGCCTGAGAAGATGCATTTAAATAAAGTAATATATTCACAGACCAATTGTGGAGTAGCTTCTTATACATTTTCCTTATTTGATAAACTAAGGCATGAGAATGCAGAAATTCTCTGTGTATGCTCACGTCTGTGGCACCTGATTTTCAATGTGTGTGCATACATTGCAATTTACTTTTCAGTATTACCAAATTAAAATGCATTAATTTGATTATTCTGCCTAGGTGACCTTTGAAAAAAGTGATCTTTGGATACAGTATGGAGGGTGAAAGGGATTCTTAAAATTATAATATAGATCTATGATTTGAGAAATAACATAATGCAGATAACTTAAATGTGCAGTAAACTAAATATCCAAATCCATAGAAATCACCCCTAACAGATCTGATCTTACATGTAGGAATAACTTCTGGAAAGGAGTCATTGGAGAATCAATTTAAATGCTTTTAGAACCTAAAAACACAATCCAAGAAACATGGGCACAAAAACAGGGATTACTTTATGTTTTAAGTCTTTTTTTTAATGGTTACATAATATACAGTATAGGTAAATTAAAACAGACCCGACACAACAGTCTAATAAAGAAATACCAGAAATAATAGGTAACTGGTGGGCATATTTTTGCCACTTGCATCACCTTATACCTTCACAAGCTTCTATTAGCATAGCTCGTGGCAAAAAAACACCATCTCCAAGTTGGCTAACAGAAACATTTGTTGAAATAAATCTACCATTTCCAATGACAGCCTTCAGAAATGCCTAGGGTGGACAGGTGGTTTGGTAATTGTTTATAACTGTTCTTTACATAGATTAAGTAACTGTCTTCTGCTTCCACAGGAGGAAAGGTTCTCAAACAGCAAAATATCTAACTGCTTCACTGGCAACAATAACTTTTGTTAATCTCTTCTGATTATCAAAGCCATATGGACTCTTTGCAAAAACTTAGAAAAATCAGAAAAGCATAAAGAATATAAAATTCCTCAGAATATCAGAATCTAAAGATCATCACAGAAAATTAATATTTTGTTGTTTCCCTTGAGCATTTTTCCTGAGCTCATAATCATAATTTAGATAATACCATGTTCTTAATACTGAATATCTGCTTTAAAAAAAAAAACTTTCATTTTAACACTTAAAATAATTGAGAGAGTAAATTTCAAATGTTCTCATCACCAGAAATTGGTAAGTGAGGTAATGGATATGTTCATTAGCTTGATTTAGCCATTCCACAATATACACACATATCAAAACATGTTATACACCATAAACAATTTTTATTTGTCAATTTACATTAATTAATTAATTCACTGAAAAATAATTTGTTGAAGAAATCTTCCCCAGGTTCCTATATTAGGTTTAGCACCTGTGCCTTATATTTTCCTAACAGCATGAATGCCCTTCATTGTAAAGCTCACATTTTGTTATAGTTACTGGTACAATATGTGCCTCCTTTGCTGGACAGTAAACTGTGTAGCAGGACTTTGATTGTCTTTGTAAGTTGCCATATCCATTTATCTTGCCCCAAACATGGTAGATTTCCAGTAAGCCTGCTGAATGAATGAAATGCAGAAAATCTGTTGAATGAATGAAGCATAAAAATTACCCATAAACCGTACATATTATCCAGACATAACTAAATAACATTTTATAGTTAAAATTTTATAATCTACTTTTTTCCACTTAAAATTATATCTCAAGCATTTTCCTATATCCAAATGAAATCCTTTTTTTATTGCGTGGTATTGCATCAAGATGTGCCAAATTTTCTATTCATTCATTGTTGATCACTGCCCAAATGACCTGCTTTTTATTCTTTTTCATCTTACTCTTGCACTTTTAAGTAACATACCCACAGAATTATTTCTTGATTCTTCAGATATAAGCAATATCTCTTAACTTCTTAACTCCCAGATTGTAAGATGAGATTATCTATCCCTTCAACTTTTCAGACACCCTCCTTCACCTTGATCTCTCAGTCTCTTTCATCTATACTTTTACTTCTAGATTGTCCATGTTAATTATTTTTATAATCATAGTTAAATCTTTCATGCTTTTGTGCTTTTAGTATAATTGATTCTACACTTGATCTTAGCCAAAGGACCAAGAACCTCTAGATAGATAGATAGATAGATAGATAGATAGATAGATAGATAGATAGATAGACAGATAGACAGACAGATAGATTCTAAAAGTGGGAAGCCAATATAGTTTTTAACTATTGACTATGTAAATTGTTCACTGAAGAGTAAGATCATGGACTCTGATTACATTTGTTATCTTGTTTTTTCTACAATTTTCTATTGACACTTTTATATTTTTTATATTCCCATTTTGGTTTTTTCCTAGAATTACGAACTGTCTTAATTTTTTTTTTCAAATTTTCAATCATGATAAGTAATCTATTAAGTCTTCCCCTTCCCTCTTTTTAAGACCTCAATCCTTGAGCACGCTAACCTGCTGCTTTCAAACTAGTTACTTTCTAAATCTGACGCACAGGTGTCTTCCTGGGACTTCTCTTTTCTTCTTCCCTGGATTGAATTCCCTGTCCAGAATCACAGGACTTTTTCCCTCTTGATTTCTGAATTTTATTTTGCTAGAGAACATCCTCAGGTAACTTTCTAGGAAAGGATGTATGTGACACATATTTTCTGACTCCTTGCATTCTTGAAAATGGTTATATTTTATCCAGATATTTGAGTGATGCTTTACCAAGGCATATAATTTCAGGTTAAATATAATTCTCTTCTAGAACTTTAAGTATTATTCTCTTGTGTTGTATTATCCAGTGCTGCTGATAAGAAATCCAGTATCATTCTAATTTTCCTTTTCTTTCTTTCTTTCTTTTTTATTTTCACAGAGTCTCACTCTGTCACCCAGGCTGGACAGTGTAGTGGTGCGATCTCAAATCACTGCAACCTCTGCCTCCTGGGTTCAAGCGATTCTCCTACCTCAGCTTCCAAAGTAGCGGGGACTACAGGCATACACCACCATGCCTGGCTAATTTTTGTGTTTTTAGTAGAGATGGAGTTTCACCATGTTGGCCAGACTGGTCTTAAACTCCCAACCTCAGATGATCCACCTGCCTCAGCCTTCCAAAGTTCTGGGATTACAGGAGTGAGCCACCATGCCCAGCCTGATTCTCATTTTTCACAGGACCTTTTTTCCTATTATCTCCTGAAGCTTTTAGTCTCTTCTTTTTTTGTTGATGTTCTGAAATTTTAGAATGGTCTTTGGGTCTTTTTTTATGTACTAATTTTAATTTGGAGGCTCTTACTCTTCAAGGGTGAAAAAAAAAAACTCCTATATTATTTATGTTATAATTTTTTTCCATTTTTCTCTATTCTTTCTTTTTGGAGATTTCTATTATGAGATGTTCTCCCCTCTATTGGCCATCTGTGTTTACTATTTTCTGTCCTGTTAGAACTTTTAGTTTGCGGTTCTACTTTCTAAGATACTCTTCAATATCTTCCAGCTCTTCAGTTACTTTCATTTTACAACTGCATATTCAAACTCCAGACTTTTTATTCTTTCTCCATATGTTTTTCATAACTCCTGTTCTTGCTTTACAGTGGAATGTTCTCTCCGATTTCTTTAAGAATGTTAACTAGAAGGTTTCTAAGTTTTCTTTCTTTCCCTGAATTATCTATTCCATCCGTGGTCATTATTTATCTTAAATTCTCAATTTTATGCTGGAGATCTTTGTGAAATCCCTGAAGGTGACCCTGTGTATGATTGGTAGCACCCTCATGTTTAATAGTTATTCAGTACAAAGCTGATGAAGAACCCTGTGTGCAGGGTAAGGAGCCTGCTTCTCGCCAAGCAGTCTTCCTTCCAGGGTGATCACACAGTGAACTAGTCTTTACTCGGGATATGCATGAATGTCATATTGTCAATTTTATTTAAGAAAAATGTATGTATTAGTTTTCTGAGTATGCCGTAGCAAATACCAGGCTGGATAACTTAAACAGCAGAAATATATTTTCTCCATTCTGGAGGCTAGAAGTCCAAGATCAAAGTGTCAACAGAGTTGCTTTCTTCCCAGGCCTCTCTCCTTGGCTTGTAGTTGGCCATCTTCTCCCTGTGCCTTCACACGTCCTTTCCTCTGTGCATGCCCATGCTTCCATCTCCTCTGCCTACAAAAACACCAGCCATATTGGATTAGGGCCAACCCATATGACCTAATTTAACCTTAATTACCTCTTTAAAGGCCCTGTTTCCAAATACAGTCATATTCTGAAATATGGAAAGTTAGGACTTCAATATGTGAATTTTTCTGCATCGAGGAGACACATTTAGGCCAATAACAATATATTTGTCAATGTTTATTTCTTTATTTGCTTGTTGGCTAACAGGCAGACATTTGAATGTCTGGCATTCTCCACATGGGATGAGAAAAACTGGTGGAGAGGTTGACTCTTCCATATATAAACTTTCAAGTATTCCTCGTATTTTTGACCCTTTTCACATTTCTGTCTTTGGCGAGACTTGGAGATTCTGAGCCTTGAGCCCCTCCTAGGCTCTGCAGTTGTGCTCCTCCCTCAGCTGCCTGCCTCCTACAGCCGCTTCCTCCACATTGTCCTTGGGAGACACTGCATCTTCTTTGTCCTGCACCTTCCTGTGCCTTTGTGGACCCCTTACAGCTGCTTTCTCTCCCTTGCTTCCTCAAACACCATCTCTGCTCTCATTATTTCAGAAGTTTGCTAAACCCTCTCACCTGCTTACATTTTTTATCCTGTTCTTTTCATCATTTGGGGTTTATACGATCATTTTAATGGAGTCTCAAAGAAATGACAGGTAAACACACATGCATTTTGGAAAGACCCCTCTGAATGCAGTATGGAGGGTACATTGGTGGGGCAGGAAGGCAGAAAACAGACTTATGGTTTTTGGGTTATTAGCCCTGGGCCTCCACAGAATGAGCATCACAGGCCCAGGGACGACAGGAAGTGTGGAAGGCAAGGGCAGCGTCCCAGGAGCCCAGGACTCTCTACCTGTGGGCAGCCACATCGCTGTCCACGTTTTGGTGGGAACAGTTCCCCATCAATCAAAAATTCTGTCACCACCCATGAGTCATCACTGAGTACCTTACCTCCTTTCCTAAGAAAATGGCAAGGACTTTGTTACCTGTGCATCTATTTTTCCAGAAGTTGAGAAGTAACTGACCCTGGGAAGATGACTCAGAGCATCAGAAAACCAGCACGTTTCTGCTTCTCTTACAAGCCCTGGTCTTGACAGACACAATTGCCCTTTCTATTTACATCATAATACATCGATTGTGCTGTTTCAGACTCCAGGTAATGGATGGAGGGCAGTGAGAGGATGTGTGTGAACTTTCTGTCATGAAGGACAATTTACAGGAACTAATCATCCTGCAACGGTCGCTCAGAAAAAAGAAATTCATCAACCAGGCACCCCGAATAGGTATTTATATTCATGAACATCACTTGACTCTGAAGAAAGAGTTCCCAAAGAAGCCTCCTAGGAATGTTGCTGGTGTCATAAAAATGGAAGGGAAAAGTTAAAGAAAAGTTAAACTCATATTTTACTGCAGAATTTATTAGTGTTTTTTATTCAGCAGTGTAAATCCCTAAGGCTTTAGCATTTCCCAGACTTATTTGACCACAGAACATGTTTATCATTGGACAAACTGGGAAATATCATAAGCCCAAAGGCATTTTATGAGGAGTCCAGCTAGACTTTTTTTTCTTTATCATTTAAGTTCATGATTAGAGCTACTAGTAATTTTCTACCACTCCAAGGAGAAAATTTAAAATGTCACTTTTTGCCCTGAAGAGAGGGTCTCAGGGTATGGAAATTTGTCTGTTTTCACTCCTTCTGAGGATTACCTGTCCTAGGAAAGGTCATCTTCCAACAAGAAGCTGCCAAACCTCTACTCACCATCCATGAAATGGTCAACTCTGTTTGCATAATCACCCTTAAAGGGTGATTATGGGAAACCTATGTCTGAAAAAGAAAGGATCTGATTTTCCACATTCACTGTTCTTTTTGCATTTTAGGAGTAATCTGAGCAACAACATGGTCAGGATAACAGAAAAAGACTTAGTGACCTTAAGCAGCAGTGATGTTTAATGCACCTATTCATATAAAGTATAGATACATAGTTGAGCCTCACCTCATTTCCCAACTTGTTTTCTTTGTATTTTAATTCCAAATAGTTGTAAAGTTCCTGGTCAGAGGAAGGAGTTGGTCTCTACAGAAATGTAGCCCAGTGGAAATCCATGGACCTACCTTGCAAAGGAGAACCTCTTTGAGTAGGCAGGTGTGTCCTAGACAAAACTGGTTGCAATGGATGAAGTTGGGCTTTTCATAGGGGAAAGTCAGTTACTCGAGAAACAACAAGCAATGAGGGCTACAGAGGTGGACAGAAACTTGGGAGGCCAACATTCAGGAGCTGTGGATTTCAAAGATGTTACAGGTTGTGGGTTCAGACCTTTCGCAAACCTTGGAACAAGATCTTTTCATCTTCAAGGCTTCTGTTATCCACCTGTAGAACGTTCTCTTCATTTTGAGAGCTAGTTATTTCTGTTTATGTGTGTGTGTTTATCTGTCTGTCCCCCAGTTCAGTTATGAACTTACCTCCCACTTCTTTTAGTCCATGACTCCTAATATACTGCTTAAGCATGGTACATATTTGTTGTTGGGGATTGACTATGTGTGTCCTATTTAGGAGAAAGGCTACATCAATTCAAGATGGTCTCATAATTGTGAAAGCCAATGAGTCCTTGAAGTGTGATTATGGGAAACCTATGCTGGAAAAAGAAAGGATCTAATTTTCCACAGTCACTATTCTTTTTACATTTTAGGAGTGTTCTGAGCAACAACATTGCCAGGATAATAGAAAAAGACTTAACAGCCCTAAGCAGCAGTGATGTTTAATTCTTCTATTTATATGAAGTTAAATATAGATACATACTTGAGCCTTACCTCATTTTTCAACTTATTTCCTTTGTACTATAATTCCAAACAGCTATAAAGTTCTGCCTTGTGCTAAGGTGCTTTTATGTTTTCAGAAACAATGATAATTGTAATAAAGGGATGTTTTTAATTTGAATGGAGAAATACAATTATATAACCTGATAGATTTATTCTATAAAAGTGCTATTCTGCTTTTTGAAGTAGGACAGTGCTGGGGACTAAATGTTTGTGTACCCCCAAAATTTGTATGTTGACACCTAATCCCCAATGTGATGGTATTTGGAGGTGGGGCCTTTGGAAGGTAATTAGGTCATGAGGGTGGAAACCCCATGAGTGGGATTAGTGCCTTTATAAAAAGAGACAGAAGAGATGATCTCTCTTCCTCTCTGCAGTGTGAAGATACAATGAGAAGTCATCCACCTGCAAACTAGGAAGAAGGCCCTCGCCAGACACTGGATCCACTGGTGCATTGATCTTGGATGTCCCAGCCTCCAGAACTGTGGGAAATAAATGTTTGTTATTGAAGCCATCTACTAGTCTATGGCATTTTTTTTTTTTTTGGCAGCTCAAACTGACTAAGGTGAGCAGCATATCTGATTCTTGTTTGTAATGGAATTCGTTCTAATATCTTTACTTAAATATTTCACTACAAACAAAGCACTTCAAAGCAGCTTTACAACACTTTTCTGTGGGGACACACTAGGGGACACACTAGACTTCTAAGTATGACATTTGTCAAGCTACTTGAATACAGGTCTGACTCTTGTTTTCTAGCTGCGTGACCTTGGACAATTTATTTAAATTTTCTTAACTCATTTCCCTTTTTTTTTTTTTTTTTTTTTTGTCAAACCAATATTAAATGTAAGTCTCCTTATTTGTTTCTCTTGTGGGAGTAAATGAGATAGTGCACTCAGGGCCTAGTTATAAGTATTCAATAAACATTTGTCATTGTTGTTGGGGTAATGATGTGTTGCTTGGTACTGTTGAAGGTGGCAATTCTGTCTAATCTCAGGTCCTCCAAGCCTACATTCTGTGCTCAGTCACAATAAGTGTTTATTAATGAAATAAAAGAATAAGATAAATATACTCACTAGGTTTTTCTTCTAATATTAGAAGCTCTCAGCCACCTAGTTGATTGAAGATGTTTTTTCAATTTATAGACTTTATTTTAGATTGAGAGAAAAATTGAGGAGAAAGTAGAAAGTTCTCATAGATTCTTTCTCCCCACCCCAACACCACCCCTCCCTTTAGCTTCCCCCTATTATTAACATCTTGCAGTTGTTTCAGTTGATGAGCCAATATTGATGCATTATTATTAACTAAAGCCCATGGTTTCCATTAGGGTTCATTGTTGGCATTTTATATTCTATGAGCTTTGACAAATGCGTAGTGTCATGTATCCACCATTACAGTATCATACAGAACAGTTTCACTGCCCTAACAGTCCCCTAAACTTCCCCTATTCATCCCTTCCTGCCCTCAGCCCCTGGCAACCATTCATCCTTTTAGTTTCTGTAATTTTGCTTTTTTCCTAGAAAGACATGCAGTTGGAATCACACAGTATGGAGCTTTTTCTGACTGGTTTCTTTCACTTACACAATATATATTTTATATATGTAAGTTCCTCCATGTTTATTTAAACAAAGCTATGTTTATACTTAGGAATAGAGTCATTTTTATGGGAATTATCCATTTGGCTAACATATCTCTTCTTAATAAATCCTCATTTAAGGACTACTTCCTTGTTGAAACTCCTATTCTTAGTCTAATTTATTAATTTAACTGAAAACAGGCACACTCAAAGAGGAATTTTGCATCTTAAGGAGAGATTAAAAACAATAATTAAAAATGATTAGTAATTAAGTGCTAATTGGTAATGAACTGCTAATTAAAAGCAAAATTCAAGAGTATATGTATGCCTTTTTCCTTTCATGATTAGTAAGTCCATCACTTCCTGGTGGGAGCCTCGATTATACCACAGGCTGT
Source organism: Macaca thibetana thibetana (assembly GCF_024542745.1). Taxonomy (NCBI): domain Eukaryota; kingdom Metazoa; phylum Chordata; class Mammalia; order Primates; family Cercopithecidae; genus Macaca; species Macaca thibetana. The sequence continues at coordinate 78,469,199 of NC_065585.1, read as the reverse complement.
TAGGGACCTGTCAGATTCTCCTAAGGTAACATGAATTATTACTCATAGCGAACTGGCTGGAAATTCTTTTTTTAAATTATAACTATCTATAACTTAATTGCTTCTGTATGACTTTACTATCATTCCATTCTTGGTATCCTTCTAAGGTCAAGGTAATAGAAAAGAATCATTCATCATAAAGTTTAAAACTCCCCCTTTACTCATCTTGTCTGTCTCCCTGATTGGATCTCTGGAGGATCCTCCCTTTCTCCAGCTTGAGATATTGGGGGAACCTCCCCCCAGTATTTCAATGTAAGTTCTATTTTCTATAAGTGTTGGCCAGCTGAGAAATAAAGAAAGAGTACAAAGAGAGGAATTTTACAGCTGGTCCGCTGGGGGTGACATCACATATCGGTAGGACTGTGATGCCTGCCTGAGGCTCAAACCAGCAAGTTTTTATTAAGGGTTTCAAAAGGGGAAGGGATGTAAAACAGGGAGTAGTTACAAAGATCACATGCTTCAAAGGGCAAAAAGCAAAACAAAGATCACATGCTTCTGAGGGAACAGGACAAAGGCAAAGCAGAACTACTGATAAGGGTCTATATTCAGCTATGTGTGTACTGTCTTGATAAACATCTTAAACAACAGAAAACAGAGTTTGAGAGCAGAGAACTGGTCTGACCACAAATTTACCAGGGCAAGTTTTTTCCCACCCTAATAAGCCTGAGGGTACTGCAGGAGAACAGGGTGTATCTCAGTCCTTATCTCAACAGGATAAGACAGACACTCCCAAAGCAGCCATTTATAGACCTCCTCCGAGGAATGCATTCCTTTCCTAGGGTATTAATATTAATATTCCTTGCTAGGAAAAGAATTTAGCAATATCTCTCCTACTTGCACGTCCATTTATAGGCTCTCTGCAAGAAGAAAAAAATGGTTCTTTTGGCCCGACCCCGCAGGCAGTCAGACTTTATGGTTGTCTTCCCTTGTTCCCTAAAAGTCACTGTTATTCTATTCTTTTTCAAGGTGCACTGATTTCATATTGTTCAAACACACATGTTTTACAATCAATTTGTACAGTTAACACAATTATCATGGTGGTCCTGACATGACATACATCCTCAGCTTATGAAGATAACAGGATTAAGAGATTAAAGACAGGCATAAGAAATTATAAAAGTATTATTTGGGAACTGATAAATGTCCATGAAATCTTCACAATTTGTGTTCCCCTGCCACAGTTCCAGCTGGTCCCTCCATTCGGGTCCCTGGCTTCATGCAACAAGGAGATGGGGACAGCACAGATACAGCTGCCTTCATGCCTTCCCAGGGTGCCAGCCCCAGACGAGCAGGCCTCTTCTGGACTTAATTTCCTTGATAATTTTGTGTTCATCCTGTTCCACTAGATACTCTAAGATACAGTTTCTTCTGCAGCCCTTCAGCCTTCCCTCTCAGCTTTTTAAAGTTTACAGCCTTCAAGCGCTTACAAACAGTATGTCACTCCTCTGGTCTTAATTTAGAAAATGCGCAAATATATTTACTTGGCTTTTGGAGTGCTTTTTAAAAAGCCACCTTCCTGGGCCCTTGAACTTTTCATAGATGGGGAAAGAGAAGATTCTTCACCAAACTGCCTGAGACTGGGTGGTTTGGATTTCTTTAAAACAGCTGTTATTTCCTTCCTGCTGTCATTTCTGCATCTAATCATGGGGGCAGCTCCTGATCAAAGAGCATTGTACTGGTGAGGCACCCATTCTCCCACATACGGGCTGACCCCTGGTGCAGAGTGAGTGAGGTGAGCCTGGTCAGGATGGGGTTGGGAGCACCAAGAAAGAGATGGCTCGATGCAGGGCCCTTGTGTCCACACAAGTTTCATTCACATCCCCAAAGCAGTGTCGAGCTCCTGAAGCCACATCAACTCTCCAATACTAAGCCCCTAGGTTCTTTGAGCAAAGTAGTAGACTGAGAACCAAGAAGACAATGAAGAATAAACATTAACAATGGCTGAAAATTGGGGTTTTAGGTTTTTTATGAAATACGAAAATACCAATCACATTTGTATCTGTTGGGGTTTTATCAGAAATCTTCTAGGGGAACTGTGATGGTTAATATTTAGTGTCAACTTGATTGGATTGAAGGATGCAAAGTATTGTTCCTGAGTGTGTTTGTAAGGGTGTGGCCAAAGGAGGTAACATTTGAGTCAGTGGACTGGGAGAGGCTGACCCACCCTCAATCTGGGTGGGCACCGTCCAATCAGCTGCCAGTGTGGCTAGAATAAAGCAGGCAGAAGTTGGAAGATAAGAACACTTGTTGAGTCTGCCGGCCTTCACGTTTCCCCTGTGCTGGATGTCTTCTGCCCTTGAATATCAGACTCCAAGTTCTTCAGCTTTTGGACTCTTGGACTTACACCAGTGATTTTCCAGGGGCTCTTAGATCTTCGGCCACAAACTGAAGGCTGCACTGTCAGCTTCCCTACTTTTGAGGTTTTGGGACTCAGACTGGCTTCCTTGCTGCTCAGCTTGCAGATGGCCTATTGTGGGACTTCACCTTGTGATCATGTGAGTCAATACTCCCCTTCATGTATACATCTATCCTATTAGCTCTGTGCCTCTGGAGAACCCTGACCAATACAGGAACTAAAAGAGGCTAAGCAGTTCTCAGAACTAACCACTGAGACTTTTCCTCTAGGAACTTTGGGGTACTGCAGCTCCTTCTCTTTTGGTCAAAAAAACTGCAATCATGGCTTCTCTTGTTTATGATTCTTCCAGAAGCTTTATGTGTTTTCTTTCTTTCTTTTTTTTTTTTTAATCACTCATCCTCTCTCCTGGAACTCTGCTAGGAAGTAGAAGTGATTATCTACATTCCATAGAGGAAGAAGTGGAGCTCAGAATGGGTAAGTAACTTGGCTGATGTCTCCCAGCTGATATGTGGAGGGGTGTTGGGGTTCCCAAAGAGCCCCTCCTTTCCCTTTCTCTTCTCTTTCTCAATCTGGGGAGGGGTGGGACAGCATCACATGGTTTTGAAGGGAAAACCCCATATGTATGCCATGCTCCCAGTTTGTCTCTTCCCTCAGCACTAACTACAAGGCATGATCAAGAGGAATACTCTCTGTTTATGCTCATGTCGTTCAAGAGAAGACTAAATCAGCAGACTCAGCCAGAGCATCCCTGGAAACTTACCTGAGCACTGTCCATAGTAATTCTTCTGTTTGCTGCTGGGTTTCCTTCATCAGTTTTAATCCTTACACCTCTTCTGTAAAAACCATGCTGAACATCCATTCTGTCCTTGCTTAGTGGGGCCATTCCCAGGAGCAATGGTTACAACCTACTAACAAATGCGCTTATGCAGATCCTCAAAATAGAGTCAAACTTCCCCACATCTTAGGGCCTGGGAAAGATTTGCAGTTTCTCATTCTATAATGGAAGTTATAAGTTGATGTTGATGCCTCATATCAGTTTCCAAATTAATATTTGCTATATGGAGGCCTGCTAATTAATATGAATCTTTGCTGAAGGTTCAGATCAGCTATTTGAAATGGGAGGAAGGTAGAAAGCAACTTGCAAATTCTGTGCATAATTAGGTGAGGAACAAGCTCACATGATGAAGTAAACAACTGGGCAACATTTGCATGATTCCTTTTTCTTCCAACACAAGACAAGACACAGGGAGCTGACTAGCATTCTGCCTTTGCTGTGAGTCTTACTTCTTATTTCTCCACCATTTGGGAGGATTCTCAAAGCCAAGCACAGACAACACTGTTTTGCCAACATTTTCTTATATTATCCAAGGGACTGCCAGGCAGCAAAGGTTACCCTTCCAAAGTCAACCTGACACAGGTGTCTTCTGTTTCTGTAACTTTTCCCTCAGCTGATACACTTGTGTCCAGAGAAAGGCCACAATTTAGGTTCTGACCTCTGAATGCCAACCAGCCACAGAGTACTGAAAACAGTTATTACTTAACCCCAACACTTACTGAGTATCTACTATGCCCTAGAACCTGTGCTAGAGTTGAAGATAAAAATGAACAAGTGAATGTCCTGCTGCCTTTGAGGTATTCTCTGCCCACTGGAAGAAGACACATTAAAGACACCATTATGGTGAGCGTTCTGCAGGTACACAGGAGGGAGTCTACCTCTGGTGGGGGAAGGAGGAAGGGTTCAAGAAGAGCTCCCAGAGGAGGCAATGCCTGTTGTGAGACTAGAAAGAGGATCAGGAGCTGGCCAACGAGCAGCGGAAGGGGGCTCATTCTAGACAGGGTGCTCCTGACACAAAGAGGCCAAGCTGTGAGGAAGTTCCCAGTGTTCCAGAAACTACAAGTGGTTTCCTAGAGTGTATGAAGTTGTGCACACAGGAAAGTTCTCACAGGTAAAGTTAGAAAAGGCCTGCTCCTGAACCTGAGATGTGGTTCTTGGTGGACAGAGTCAACGAGGGCTTTCAACAGGGAAAATACATGGGAGGATGTATATTTTAGAAAACACACTCAAGCTTGTTGGGCTAGATGGACATGTCAAATAAAGATGATAATGAGCATGTTGGGTGTCTACTGTGTGCCAGGCACAATGCTGGGATGGCAAGGGCACAGACACCAGTCAGAAATCTTCCAGCTGAGTTGGGTCAGCTGGGAGCAGCCCAAGGTGCCAAAGAAGCCATCAAACAGCATGGTTAACATACCCATGCCTTCCCAGATCCAGATCCCAGCTCTGTGGGTTATTAGTTATGTGGCTACATAGCTCAGGGAACTTCTCTGTGTCTCAGTTTCTTCACTGGTGAAATGAGGAAAACAGGACCTACCTCATAGAGGTATTGCTGTGAGGATTAAATGCATAGATGTATGTGATGTCCTTACTTTGGCTTCTGAAAGAGTTAAGTGATTTCTAAGTGTAGTTCACATTATCTGAACAATGGTAAGGACTGAAGACAGAGCCGGAACTTCAAGACATGTTAAGAATAAGAGGTATCGGGGGAACCCGCCCCCAATATTTCAACATAGGTTCTTTCTATTTTCCATAAGTGTTGGCCAGCTGAGAAATAAAGAGTACAAAAAGAGGAATTCTACAGCTGGGCTGCCAGGGGTGACATCACATATCGGTAGGACCGTGATGCCCACCTGAGTCTCAGACCAGCAAGTTTTTTATTAAGGGTTTCAAAAGGGGAGGGTCTGTAAGAACAAGGAGTAGGTACAAAGATCACATGCTTCAAAGGGCAAAAAGCAGAACTACTAATAAGGGTCTAACAAAGATCACAGGGCAAAGAGCAAAAGCAGAACCACTGATAAGGGTCTATGTTCAGCAGTGCACATGTTGTCTTGATAAACATCTTAAACAACAGAAAACAGAGTTCGAGAGCAGAGAACTGGTCTGACCACAAATTTACCTGGGTGGAATTTTTCCCCACCCTAATAAGCCTGAGGGTACTGCAGGAGACCAGGGCGTATCTCAGTCCTTATCTCAACCACGTAAGACAGACATACTACAGACTATACTACAGATATACCACATACTACAGACTATACTGAAGGAGACAGGATGGTGGAATCCAGTGCTTCTGAAAGAGTTAAGCACTTTATAACTGCAATTCTCATTATCTGAACTAAGGTAAAGGCTGGAGGCAGAGCCAGAACTTCAAGAAGGAATTGGCTGACACAGAAACAAGAACATGGATTCTTCTGAGAAGTAAAGAAAGATGTTTCACAAAAGACCCACTTTGTAGGTGGCGATGTGTTGATGTGCTGGGTCTGATACAAAGTGATCCCAACAGAAAGTTCCTCTCATCTTCAGCCTAGGAGATCTTTAGGCCTTCACTCGGATCTTCACTCAGGCCTTCCCAGAACACCCTCTCAAAAATTTTCACCTGCTTTCTCCTGCACACTTGAACTCTCCCTTTCTGCTTGCTCTCTTTGGCACTCACATTCTATCTCACCAAATTATCTGATTTCTTGTTATCTTCCACCCCAGGATGTCAGCCCCATAAAGGCAGGAATTTTTGTCTGTTATGTTCACTGTTGTAACCGGAGTTAAATGCTGCTTGGCACAAAGTAGACACACGATAACTATCTGTTGAATACCTGATGAATGAAATCCTCATGTAAGTACTATTGGAACAGAGAATAGGGTACGACTATTGGTCAACTAGCATTCAGAAACTATCTGCTGGGCCCTATGGGCAATGCTGAAAAAGAAAATGGAAATTCTATCATCAAATGTCTAATATTTGAAGAAACGAAACGAATGAGCCCATGTGGTAAGAGATGACTGAACCCCACTATCCTTCTAAAGCTATGCTTTTTCTCCCTTGTAACCTTGTCTCCAGGCAGCTGTCCGTCTTCTGGATCCCTGGCAACTCCAGTCCACAGCACCCTTTCTCCTCCCAGCCTAGGATTCAGTGCCTTTAGCAGCCCAGTCATGCCACTCTCTCACACCAGCCTGGCACCTGGGTGTCTCCTGAAAGCCTCCTCAGAGCTGTCTTTGATGGGCAGCTCCTGCTGCCTGTCACTCCAACTGCAGTGAAGGTGGTTGGGGTCAAATTCCAATTGTCAAGGTGATAGGAAAGACCTCAGCGTGCTCTGTGGATGCAGAGTATGAAAATCAGCAAAACCAAATGAGGTGTGTGCTGTTTTTAGAGGAAGCACTAGGTAGACTATTTCAGTACAATTCTGTTTATTCTTTTCTGTGCAAACCCAAATTTAGTGTACCCAATACACATGCATATGAATGCATACCACATAGAAATGCACAGACATCACACACACCCACAACAGGGATGTGAGTGTATGCATGAACACACACTCACACTCACACACCATTGTAAGGCTTGTCCTCATCCTAAGAGTTTAAGGTAATAGTTTTTTTTTTTTTAAAAAAGTGGATAAATGAATGAATGAAATCACTATTTTATCTGTAATCATTTAACAGAGGATGGAACATAATAGCTACCCACTCTCAACCATCCCAGTTTTAAACATTTATTAATATTGGAGTTTATTTTTAAAAGAAATTCAAAAAACTTAGGGTAAAATGTTCCCCCAAAACTTTTACTGTTGCCTGGGTTTATTATTTTTCAGAATTCAATACATTTTGGGGAACTGTTTTTCCTTTAAAGAGTGGAAACTTCTGAAGAAAATAGCCATGTTACCAATGTCGTTCCGCTGAAGCCACAAAGTCAAGTTAGTGGCAATGGCCCTGGACTGAGTGCCAATTGAACTGGGTTTCAATCCTGTCTTTTTTTTTTACTATTTTTAAATGCAACTGTATGCAAATTGCTTCTTCTCCCTGAGTCTCCATTTTCTCATTTATAATTTGGGGAGTGGGGTAGAGAGTCTTTACTTAAATATAGGGCATTACACATCCATACATCCCTATTTATGTGCCCCCTTAAGATCCCTCTAAGATATTTTTATAAACAAAGGCTAAGCTTTTTAGCCATAAGAACCCATTGTGGGTGCAGGACATCAATACATTTCCAGGAGGGAACACATTGGGTCATCGGGTAGGTGGTGACTGATCAAACAAGGTGGAGGAAGCCAGAGGAGAAGACAGTAACAAAGAAAGAAATACAGCCATGCACCTTACTGAACCTTGGAGAGATTTGGGATTCTGCAACACCAGTTATGATTAAGCATCGGAGCAAGCCACAGATTGATCCTGGACTGGCATGATTTTGCCCCATCCTCAGGGGACATTCGTCAACATTTGGAGACATCTTTGAGTATCATGACTGGGAGGTGCTCCTGACACCTGGGAGTTAGAAGCCAGAGATGCGGCTAAACATCCTACCATGCACAGGACAGCTCCCTTGGCAAAGAGTTATGCAGCTCAAAATGTCAAAAATACCAAAGTTAAGAAACTCCACTCTACACCCAAGAGTTGATCTCCCACTCTGAAACCCTCTCCATATTTGAAGACTGACAGATACCCATCTATGTCACTGTTATGGGCTGAATTTTTGTCCTCAAAATCCATATGTTGAAGACCAAACCCCCAGTACCTCAGAATGTGACTGCATTTAGAGATGGGGCCATTAAAGAAGTAACTAAGTTAAAATGAGACTTTTAGAGTAAGCCCTTATCTGATCTGACTTGTGTACTTATAAGAAGAGGAGATTAGGACACACAGAGAGACACCAGCGATACACATGCACAGAGAAAAGTTTGCATAAGGACACAGAGAGAAGGCAGCCATCCGCAAACCACGGAGGAATGTCTCAAAAGAAATCAACCCTGCCAACACCTCGATCTTAGACTTCCAGCTTGCAGAACTGTGAGAAAATGAATTTCTGTTGTTTAAGCCATCCAGTCTGTAATACTTTATTATAACAGCCCAAGAAACTAATATACCCACTATGCAAGCAATGAGAGGGTTCTTCTCCAAAGAAATGGGATGAACACAGAGAAAAGACCTCAAATCTGGTAATTATGGATCCCCAGAATTATTGTCCACTCCCCTACATCACATTAAAGGGAACTGCCAGCCTACAATCACTGTTCCCCACCCACCAACCCCCGCCTCACACACACACACAACACACAGCTCAAGATCAGCTTATTGTCCGGCTCTTAAATATGACGTAACAGCCAAAGATCTCTGAGGAACATCTACAACACAAAAGAGAGAAACCAAGATTAACAAGCAGCATATGCAACACTGGAAAGAACAGAAATAATTTGGAAACACAATTTAATCTTTAAAAACTCTTTAATAAATATTCTTAAAAAGAGTAGTAAAAAAAATCATTGCATCAACAGAGTACAACTAGCTAACAAGGAAAAACTATTGAAAAATAAATACATGAGCCTGAAATTCGAATAGTAAGTAAAATATAATAAAACCAATGTTGTAGAACAAAGGCAAGATGTAGGAAAATGAGAAAGGTAAGATGTGTCAAGGATCAGTCCAAGAGGCCCCACATTGATTAACAGGAGTGACAAAAGAGAAAAACAAAAAGAAAGAAATCAAAGAATTATCACGAAGGATTGTCCCAGAGTCAAAGGACACGAGTATCCAATTAAGAAGCCTATCAAGTACCCAAGTGCTCAAACTGACAACTTACATATGTGCATACACATGCAGACACACACACACACACACATCTGGATCCATCACTATAAAACTTCAATACATCCATAATAGAGAGAAGATACTGAGAAGGTTTATCAGGAAAGATAGAAATTTAAAAGAGACCTATGAAAACCAAGAATTTCAACCAGCATCAGACCTGTCATCATCAGCCACACTAGGTCAGAGAAGATTTATTCTGCACATGAGGTTGCCAGATGCCCCCAGGAGTTCTGGGATTCATGCCATGTGTGATTGGCTTGAAGTCCTTGGTCAAGCCCTGATTCCAGGAGGGATTCCTGACAAGTGGATTGCTCCTGCTGCCCAGTGCCATATTTATTTCACAGAATCCTATGAGATTGCCAAAAAATGGCAGCGATATGATGATTTTAAGTGACTCTCAAATACATCTCACCCAGGACAAGTTCAGTGCTCTGAGTACTGATGATGGTCCATCACTGAACCTTGGCCTGAACTGTATGTGTGGACCCCTAGGTCAGCTCTCATCTGGATTTGTTCCATAGTTTCACTTCGGATCTTCAGCACCCAAGTGCAGCTGGGGTGGCAACAGGCATCCTTTACTCCATTTGACTTTACCACTGATACCTAGGGTGGTCATCCCACTGCCCCATTCATCTGATAGGCAGTCTTTTGACAATGGCTACATCTGTCTTTACCTGGTGCTTTCAAGATCTTTGCTCTGCAACAGCAAGGGGCTTTTCCAATTGATGTCTTCCCCTGCCTCCACAGATGTGGGGATGTCTTGCACTCCTGGATCAGCTGAAGCCATTCCTGATGAGAGACAGACGTTTCTTGTGCCAATGACGCTGTTCTTCTCATTCATTTTGTCCTCTCCACTGGTGGCAGTGAGTGGAAGGCAGGAGTGCAGTTAACATTAAAAGAATCACTGTCTAGGAATGTAGTAATTACAGCATAGAGTTTAAGAGAAGATAGGGTTGGAAGCTATGCTCTATGTTTAGATTGTAAAATTCTGAAGAGTAAATTCAACATAATCAGAAAGCAAATTATTTTTCACATTTTCTTGCATACTCTGGATAAGACTTGCATATTTGGTCGTCATCAATGAAGCACAGCAACAACTTTTGAGAAAGTCATTGAAAGCCAGTATTCATGGTGCAGTATTACCTGTAACAATATAACCAGACTCCAATAAATTGTATTGCAAAAGTGGTACAGATCTATATTGTTCATTGTAAACAAGTTCCCAAGAACTTGGCATCGTGAGTAATGACAGTATTGCTACTTTTCTTCACGACTGGAGATATGGAATTAGCCAAGAACACAGAGATAGTGCCTGGACACTATGAAGAAAGAATTTTCACATGCACTGATTAAGTAATAAATATGTAAGTACCTCATCTGTATCCATTATTCTGAATGATTTTCAATAAAACACTACACCCCACATGGGCCCATGAATTTGGTAATACTTTCTTAGTCAAATTATTTATTTAGAAAAAGGTCCCACAAAAAAATATTTATCGGAGGCCCCACACATCTAGGAGCAACACTGCTGTTAGGGAATTACTTGAGGGTGTGCCTCAGCCCAGCAAGTAAATCAAGAAAACAGAAGTCTTGGGATCCAGGAAACAGGAGATTCAACCCAGAAAAGCAAAAAAGAAATCTCAAGATAAAAAAAAAATAAACCCCAGTCTAGAAGTCAACCAGTGTTGATCAGAAGGGAAGAACAGAGTTTCTAGGGGAGAGCAGAGAGTTCCTGGGGAATGGAGAGTTCCTGATCTTGGGAGTTTCAAGGTCAAGCTCTCAGGCCTTAAATAATAGCTAATATAATTTTGACATTTTGAAATAAGTAAATGATAAGAGCAAAATTGCTATGAAGAAAAATAAAGGCAATTAGAAACTCTCAGAAAAGCAAAATGCTGTACAAACCAGGAAACTAATCAATGTATTCCACTTGATTCTACAGTTAACCACATTTACTTAACTAAACACTGTTAATTGATTTTAAGCTTTTATATACAACCTATAAACAAGGCATGAGACACAACTGTGCTCATAAATAAAATGTAAGTGTCATCAACTTTTAACAACAGAGAGGTAAAAATTCAAAAGATAAAGACTAGGAAGTGAAAGTAGTGCAGAGGAGTAAAGGAAAAGTTGGATGGCCTCATCTTTCAAAGTCGTGAAAAATTAAGGATTCATCAAAATGTGGAATCAAGGATTACAGTCCAATGACAAATGTGGAAATAAAATTGTATATGTTTTAAAGTTACAAAGTTATCCCATGAAAAAGACTATATTGGGAGGATGGGTAGATAAATGGTGGGTGTAATGAACTAAATACCCATATATTAGAGCAGTACATACTAGAAAACGTATAACTTTGAATTAATTGAATTTATCAGGATATTACCTGCTAGGGAGTGGGATTTGAGACACAGTGGGGTAGGAAATTGTTACTTTTCATTATAAATATTTGATTTTAAAAGTATATACAGACATCTCTTTCATAAAATTAAATTCTAAATACAATTTTTTAAAAAGTGGCTATACAAGATTATTTCTAAGGTTTCTTTTATATCTAAAATTCATAGAAAGTGCTCCCAAAGCTTAGTCTACTCAGGAGGAACCCTGGAACTTTTCCCTTCAGAAAGTCTGGTATATATTCAAGCTGACTGTCTGATCAGGAGCCAGTTCATGCCCTAGGAACCTCACAAACATTTTGATAAATGTCAAATTTTCACTCCTGACCTTATTTTATCTTCTCAACAGCCCTCTGAAGCAATTATTATGATCATCTGCATTTCAAAGATGAGATTCAATGAGATTAAATTAATTGTCCTGAATGATATGAGTTTTAAATTGTTAGACCGAGATTCATGGCCTCACCATGCTAAGTCATTTTCTCTCCCACCACATTATGCTTTTTGTTGAGCAGAAAGAGAAAGTAAGAAAAATTATCTGCCCAAGAGCCAATCCTTCAGTAAGATGTCTATATAAATGCACTGCCCTGAGGTTATAGGGTAGCTCCTTTAGGAATCTGATGGAGCAGGCTGACAAACTATAGCCTCTTCTCCACTTGGGGTCATGAACATCAGCCATCTGACAACGCACTTCACCAAGGCTGTGAGGCTCATAAGGACCTGGAAAGACTCATCCTAAGTGATTGGCACCAACACAGTGTGCAGCATCCAAAGGGCGCTGGATGAGACCGTTTAGACCCCAACTGAGCACCGTTCCTTACGTTTGACCCACTCTCATTCTTGACATCTTTTACAAGGCCCAAGTCATGATGAGACACTCCTGCATTTCTCTCTCATGCTGCAGTGAGAATGCTCTCAGCACAGACAGTCATTCAGAGTGGGAACTCCAGGAACACTCTGAGATGCCACTCACGCCTGCCAAAGAAAACTCCCAATACCTGTCTTCCCAAGATGTGCTGTCCACTCAAGTTACCTGCATCAAACTCATGCTTGGTGCTGTTGGGCTGCAGAATTTCTAAAGAAGTTGTTTACTGGAAATAAAATCACAGAGTTCTTTACCTGCAGAAACTCCATGAAACACTGGAGAGAGCTTACATAAATTTCCACAGAAAATATTACTTATTCCAAGTGGATCTGCCACATGGGTAATTGCAGCCTCATAGCAATCTTGTGAAGTCAGTGTGGTCCCTCAGTGTGGTCCCCCTGGCTCCCACAAGGTCCCTCTGACTTCCTTTTCCCTCCTGGGATGCTGGCTGCTCAGAGATGGACTTCATGGCTCTCCTCCAGGTGGGCCAGAACAACATTGCCTCCTCAGATCTCTTCCTTCTTTCCCCTTGTCTCAGAGCTACGCTTAGGAGATAGGCCAGTGACTTGATAACTAACAACACCAGATGGTACGTATTGTTGTATTGCCCCTCCCGATAACATGTTTGCATTTTGCAGGTGATCTCTGGTAACTAAATTTAAAGGCTTGGCAGATGGAGGAATGTGTGAGCCCTATGTGACATAGGCCTCTTAGAAGTCCTATGGTTAATTGCCCTGTTGTAGAAACATGGAACATTTTCCTTTAGGCACCTATATATTTCTCAATGTTATATTTTGGTATTATTTTAGTTTTATAGTCAAGTCTTATTGGTCATAGTATAATCCACTTTCTCAAAAATATACTGTTCAGTAAAATAAACTCAGAGTAATGAAAGAAATCACCCCCTAACTCCAAAGAAATATATATACAAAGTTTCCTTGATATGTAGACCTCTATTTTTAATTCATATTGTTTTTAATATTCAAAAGAGACATAAAGGAAATACTTTTAAAGGCTCAAAGTTATACTTAAGAAAAACATGAAATAAAAAGGTAGCAAAATAAGTATGAAGAGCAACTTACATATAAATTGTCTAGAATCAATTTTTATATTAGACTCATATATTCTAAATGAGAAAAGACTACAATGCTTTAAATAAACACATAGGCTTTCTCCTTTTAGTAGGTAAAATATATAAACTTAGCCTAAATTTCTTGAATGGATATGCAATAAACTATTTATAACATCTTCCCTGTCCTACTTAACTTATGACTAATCCTAAACAATTAGAGAGTCAGATGGTTGAGTATTTAAAGAAGCAAACATCTCAAATAAACAGAGGGTCATATCTACCTGAAATCCAGAGCCCCACATCCCATATAGCTGTGGGTCCACTTAGCAATAGCTGCAAATGGAAGCTGCAAAAGTAATTCTGCAGAATCCTGCAGCCTAGAAGTTAGGAAAGATGAGGGTCCGTTAAGATCTGGATAGTGTAGTCAGCCTGTGGGGGCAAGGAGGACTCCCCAGGTACCTGTAATAGCTTCAAAAGCAACTTTCAGATTTCTGTAAATTTCATGAAATTCTTCCCATGTGGACCCTCCTCTGGAAAATTGGAAAACAAAAACCTACACCCACTCACTGCTGATTCTTTATGACACTCACATCACTGAAATTTCTCAATCCCCCCAAGGTAAAGTTTTTGCTAAAGCGAGGCTGGGTCTGCCCCCAAAGCCTATCATTTCACTAACATTTAAAAATATTTTCTCAACATTCTCAGGCAGTGTTCAAAATCGGCCTGATATATATAGAGCCTCCTTTGTGGAATAACAAGATTATTTTTATCATTTTCTGATTCTCCAAAATCTGACCTGTCACCAAAGAACTTCTAAAAATATCAGGATGATAATGATATCCTTCGTCATATCCTCCTGGCTTACGGCTGCATTTGTAGAGCTGGGTTTTTATTTATTTTCTGAGGGTCCTCTCTGATCACAGCACTCATCATTTCATTGCTTCAAGAAGATGTGAGACAGAACAGCTATCTCGGGAAGGTGGTGGATTTTGCTTCCACCTTTAAAGACAAGGTGTTTTTGTGCAATATTCAGTTCAGTTCACTCTCTGCCTATCTTTTAAATCTCATATTTTTGTTGGAAGTATATTGGAATAGATCCTAGAAAACAAATGCTGACTGAGGAGAAGCATTTTGGGTTTTTTTCCCATAGCCGATTCAATTCAACAGCAGCATTACTGAGTGCCTACCATGTGCCAGGAATATAAAGATGAATAGAATATTCTTTGCCCTCAAATAGCTCATAATCTACAGGATAAACAGTCCCACTAAGAAGTAACAAGCTATCCTGTGAGAAGAGCAATAGTCTTATTGCTGTTTATATAAACTTACAAGAATGGGAGCACCAAAAAGGGAGCTACAAATACTGCCTAGAGAAATCAGAAATGTAATGGGAAACCAAAGGTATTTTCAAATAGATCCCGGCAATTTCTTGCTCAGAGATTGTGTCCCATTCTTGATATATCTGGGGTTGGAAAAAAAAAAAAAAAAAAACCCAGAAAACCTTGTTTTAGAGAATTGTGAGCAGCATCTGCTCCTTGGGTAGAATTTAGAATGTATCCTTGGGGATAGATTGGTTTTGGTGAGTCTTTTTCAGTCATGTTTAGATAGAAGTACCTACTCATTGGCCTTGCAGGAGCCCTGGACAGAAGGAAGTTTCCAACAGCAGACGCTTCACCTGGAGAAGGTTCACTACTCTAGCAGTGACAATTCTCTCTTCACATTGGGCACGCTGTATCAATTATCTTGTCAACTGTTATATTGTCTATCGTGTCATCAATGAGTGCTTCCTTCTTTTGGCTATAGATTTGGGGGGGATAAGATGAAGACTTCCACGCATTAAGAACCCTGGACCCTTGTTCCAGTGGCAGGAGGCTGGGGCCACAGGAAAGAGGGAACCCATAGAGCACTGCCTTTAAAGGGAAAACGAGGACGGAATTCAGGAATAGTGATACATGATATCTTGTTTTAGGTTTTCCTTTCCTCCGTAGTGAAATTTGTTAAATACTATTACCTCTTCTTGTTGCGTTGGTAAGCACTGGAGAGTAAAGAGCAAGTACAATATTTGTGCTTTGGAGTAAAACGGACAGAAAAAGGGCTAGCAAATGATCACGAGTGGTCATGAAGAAGCTGGGAGCAGCAGACTGGAGCAGGAAGGCACATGGGATAACCAGAATGGACTTAGGGAACATGTAGGCCTTCTCTGAGCATTCTCAGGAATATTTAGGGAAGGAGGCAGGATGATCCATTGGCCTCAATCCATTGGACGTTAAAAGAAAGAGGCACTGTTCCCCAACTCCTCCCAACCCTGACACATGCCTTCACATTGCAAAGGCTAAAAGAACTTTGGAATAATCTCCATTTTTCAAGGAACAACAGTTCTGGGTTTTGAAGAATGAGTAGATGTTCACAGGGCAGCAGAGAGAAAACAAACGAGTAAAGACTTTTACGGAAAAACAAGCATATGCTGGAATGGCTAAAGCAGAAATCTCAACCACTGTCATGATTCATGGATCTGTTCTAAGCCTTTCCAAGGTTCCACATCCAAATTGCCTTGCTTTTCTCTCTTGCCAGCATGTGCCTTATGCAGACATGCAGCTTTCTACTGTCCCTAGTTGGCTAACCAGCCTTCCATTTTTTTTCCAACTTCCAAAATTTTGGTTTTCTTTTTCATCATATCTCCCCTCTTGTTCTTAGAGGTTCACTTATTTTAAATTATTTTACTGTGAGGTTTTGGACAAGAGTGGAGATAAATGCATGTGTTCAATCTGTGGTCTCCTTCCCCAGTTATATTTTATTTATCTATTCATTATTGTTCCACCTAATGGAGAATAGCATGACACCAGGATCTTGCTTAGAAGTAGCTCTCAAACCCTAAAAGGGCTTATAAAATCACAGTCCCTCACTCAGGGTTAGAATGAGCTGTAAAAGTCAACCTGTCTAAGCTCCTATCAGATGCTTAATTCTGGAAACTCCTTCGCTTGCCTGTTATAAATTTAACTTATTGAGTGAGAATGTTGAAAAGCTGTGTTATCATTTTGCTTATCATCATTCATCATATTTAGTAATTATCAAAATAGCTGCCACTTATGATGCACATTCCATGCACACCACCCTGTGCTGAGGGGTGTTTATGCCTCCCAACAATTCTATGAGGGAGGTGTTATTCCACTCTCGCCACTCCCTGTTTTGCAGAGAAGGAAACTGGGATTTAGCTCAGATTTAACTCACTTCCCAGTCTCTTGTAGTCTGTCCATGGCAGGCAGAGCCTAGTTTTAGACCACTGTCAGGTTCCAAAGCTTATCCTCTCAGCTGTGATGGTTTCCAGATTTAGGACTATGTGACTCGGAAAGAACTGCATTGTTCTGCAGGGTGGCTGGCGTGTGCTTTCTTCTTTTCTCCACTGACAGCTTTAGTCGCTGATGTTGTTGCCATTGCCTACATTTGAATCCTCAGGGTTCTGAGCCACTGTAGTCCCTGGCTGACTTCTGTCTGCTACCCAGATGACTTTTTTTTTTCAACTGATAAAAAAAAATTTAGGAAACAAAAAATAATTTTAAAATTCGTTTTGACAAAACAATGAAGATAAATATGTCGTCAAAATGATGTACAATGCACTTTTAGGTAGTCTATAAATGGCACTGCATTGATTATCAATTACATCCATCATATCAAATCACCATTGTTAATACATTGAGTACAGTTGAATTAAAATGTTGACCAAACCAAAAATTTCAGGTTTGGTGGGTTTGGTTTTTTTTTTTTTTTTTTTTTTTTGGTAAAATAACCACATACTTTTTCCTGTCAATTTCAGTGGTTGAGGGTCCACTGTTAAAATAAGCAGTGAAAGAGAAAGTACCCATAACCCCAAAGCAGATAAGACAGGACCAAGTCACAGCTCTGTGCTTGCTGTGTCTTTTGAGCAATTCACCTAACTTCTCCAAGCCACTGTTTCAAAATCTGCAAAAAAGAACCCTAACACGCAATAGTATTTTGAGTGCAACTGAGACAATACATGTATAAGTGGTCAGCACAGAGTTGGAGCTTAATAAAAGCACATTTACCAGCTTTATCCAAGAGTCTCCAGCAAGTGTTGAAGAACTGCTTTTGTAATAGATTCGATAATGGGAGATAGACATTGAGAATACATGTAAGCAAACAGAAGAGCTTGGATGCCTGAAATCTCATGTATTCATAAAGCATCTCCAAGACTCCCAGGGTTGGCCCCTCTAGTTCTGACAGCTATAGTAGTCATCGGACTGGACTCAGAAACTCAGAATTGCCAGCCCATTTAACTGCACCTTGATCCACAATGTTGTGTGTGGCACACAGTGTTGCCTGTGACCTCCTACACCTCCATTGCTGCTAGGTGCAAACCCTGCTCAGCAAAACTTTGAGCATGCACAGTTCAGAAGATATGAGAATTGTCTCCTGGGGTCACTATGGGGGTCTTCTGTGGATAACAAATACCATGGGAAAGGCAACTTATTAAGGTAAATATTAAAATCTCCTAACGTCTAAAGTCAGCCAGACATACATTTAAATCCCAGCAGAAATTCTCTGAAAGGTTTGCCTCCACCCTAGGTCTTCCAACATTAGAAGAACTTCAGAGAGAAAGTAGGACATTTTGTCTCTCTTGGGTATTTGGGAATCAAGGTGCAGACTTGGGGTAGCATTGGAGATCCCATGAAGAATTGAATACCTAGGCTTACATCAGAGCAGCCGCTATCTATACATGCCCCCCAGTGTCCCCTAGCACCCCAATATTCCAAGAATGGCTCCAGGCATGGCCAGCTCCCCCACAGTCATTTCAGATTGAAGCAGGCTCCTTAGAAGTCCTTGGTGTCTGAGTCTTAGTCCCACAGTGGATGCTGGATATGGTTCAACATTCTGGATTCATGGAGAGAGGAGGGCATGTGGCAAAATATATTTAACTTATATTATTTCTTTCCTCATTATCCCCTCAATCGTCCTTATCCTAGAGACATGTGCCTCTCAGTCAAGAAGTCATTCTGACTCTCAAAGACTCTACAGGAAGTGGGTTGCTAGTAAGGCACCATGAATAGGGTTCTTAGTGGGCTGAGAGCTGAGATGGAGCTCCAGTCACACGTCTGTCACTGATGGAATACATCAGTCAAATTACTTCATCTCTCTGGGCCTCAATTTGTTTGTTTGTTGTTTAAGTTTTTTAAAAAAACTTCTTTAGTGAGAGCAGAGGTCTTGCTTTTCTCTATATGGATTGGATCGTCTCTCTTGGCCCTTCTAATTCCAATGATCTCTAATGTTTCTATAAATCTAACAGGAAGGAGCTGAGCTAATAGAATCATGTGGCTAATAGGGAACATTTCATAATGTTGATTGTAATACTACAATCAAATACTTCTGTTTTCTCTGCTGAGTATTTGACAGAACCATGAGTTATAGGCTGGGATTTCTGGATCCTGTCTGTGTTGTACATGAAGAAAAAATGTTGAGAGCTGTGGCCTTTAAGCTGTTGAAAAGACATATTTCTCATAATCTAGGTAGCTTTGACACTACACACCACAGCCTGACAATTAAATTTCTCCTTCTCTCTCTCCCTAATTTCAACCAGTTGATATGCCACATTGAAAGTTAAACCGTTCTGATGCGAAGACACCTCTTTTCTTCAATCAGAACCCAAAAAGCTGTCAGTGCCACTTTCCTCATTAGTAACCAATCTGCTTGCCCAGACAGTGCCTCACAGTTTGTATCCAGTGAAAATGCTGCTCCCTGAGAACAGAGGAGCAAACACAGCTGAGGAATGGAGTAGAGGTTTGCAGACGGCCCCAGGAGCTGAAATTAAATGTGCTGCTCACCTCATCAAGACAGGGGAAGTGAGTGCTGTTGAAGCTTAAGAGAAGCGCTCCTGATCAGTGATATGTGCCTGAAGAACATTATCTATGGCTGACTCAAGGAATCACTCAGCTCAAGTCTTGGCTTATGACTGCTTTTTCCCTGCATTAGGTGCTCTTTTGAATCAGAACAAGCCATGTCATCTTCTCCAAGGTAGCTGCTGCCACCTTAAAGTAACTAATGAACCCCATTCCTTTTCTGCCATTACACGGGAAACACACAGTATACATCAGGCATCCTAATCTTCCACTTTAGCTTATTCAGGGCACAAGAGGCTGTCTAGAAACTTACTCTGTATTCCTCCAAAAAACTTTAAGGCCCTTGAGCAAATGGACCTCAAGGAAATCTGCTGAGGGTGGTTTATCACAAAAGACAGAGGACCCCCAAGTCAGATGGCCGTTAGTCCCAACAGAGGAAGTAAAACAAAGAGGGCACCAAACGAAAAAAAAAATGGTTTGCACAGAATTCCATGTGAATATCTTAGTCATGGTAATAGAAGTGAGCAATGGAAGGTGGAATAAAAATTCTGGAATTCTGGAAGATCCCAGCCAGAGAGAGCTCTGGATCTGAAGGGAAGGGAGGTGACTGGAGATCCTGCAGAGCCCACTTTTTTGCAGGCATCATAATGTTCTCTTCATCCCCCTCTGCCCCAGCTGATGTAGCCAGTGGTGGTTCTGCTCTGCAGTCTGAGGTCCCTTCAAAGAGATGAGTGAGCAAGATTCTGCCTTCAAAGGCTCCTTTATTCTTTTTTTCTCTCTTTAAACAGGGATCAGAGTTGAATTACCTTTTTGGAGATTTAGATGATAGTACCCCACTTTACTGTAAAAGAAAAAAAAAGAAAGCAAGAAAATAATTTGCTGCATTAAAACATATAACCAGGGAGGCCA
The DNA here is from genome assembly GCF_024542745.1 of Macaca thibetana thibetana. Lineage (NCBI taxonomy): Eukaryota > Metazoa > Chordata > Mammalia > Primates > Cercopithecidae > Macaca > Macaca thibetana. Next base: position 78,449,073 of record NC_065585.1, on the reverse strand, counting down.
AGAGAGTGGGTCATTTGAGGGTATGAGCACTGTAAGCCTCAACAAGAAGAATGCTTACTGTGTGTCCTCTGAATACCCGAATACTGTCTTCTGTCACAGCCTGGTGGTTATCTTAATGCAAATACTTTATTTTTAGTTTTTTACTGAAGAAGATATGCATAAGGAAAAGTGCACATATAAGTGTATAGCCTCACATAATGAGCACACTCAGGCAACTGGCACCCAGAAACAGAAAGACACAGGAAGCCCCTTCCCCTAACCTCCTCCAGGCACTCTGCCCCTGAAGAATAACTATTATCTCACCTTAAAACAGCATAGATTAATTTTGCTGTGTTTGTACCTGATACAGCTGAAATGATGAGTGTAATCTCTTGTGTCTGTATTATTTCCCTCATCATTGTTTGTGGGATTCATCCATATTGTTGTGTGTAGCTTATGTCAGTCTCCTCACTGCACATACCACAGTGAATATGCCACAGTGTATCCATTCTGCAGCTGAATGGCATCTGGTTAGCTTCCAGCTGGGCACTATTTCAAATAATGCTGCTATGAATGTCTTGATACATGTTTTTGGTACACATAAGTAGCAAGTCATAATTTTTAGTAATGCTTGGTGTATTAGTTCATTCTCATGCTGCTAATAAAGATATACCTGAGACTGAGTAATTTATAAAGGAAAGAGGTTTAATTGACTCATAGTTCAGCATGGCTTGCGAGGCCTCAGGAAACTTACTCATGGCAGAAGGGTAAGCAAACACGTTCTTCTTCACATAGTGGCAGCAATGAGAGGTGCCAAGCAAAAGGGGGATAAGCCCCTTATAAAAGCATCAGATCTTGTGAGAACTCACTCACTATCACAAGAACAGCATGAGAGTAACCACCCCCATGATTAAATTGTCTCCCACCGGCTCCCTCCCACAACTCATGGGGATTATGGGGACTATAATTGAAGATGAGATTTGGGTGGGGACACAGCCAAACCATATCACCTGGCCTGAAAGAGGATGCTTATATATTTTTCTGTTTTCCAAGTTCCATTTTAGAAATCTCAGTAGGAAAGTGTGTGTTGAATGTATTTTCAGAATCTATTAGAAAAAAAAAAATAGGAAAATAAGATGATTTGATACTCACATCATCTCTCCACAATATTTTGGCAGTTTGTTCTCCAAAATCAAGCAGCAATGACTAAGATTACACAGCAGCTCTGCTTTTGGCAGCTGTGGGACTGCCGCATTCTCACCTGACAACCTCTTCCCACCTCCCAGCAACAACTTGTAATCACCTCAGTCATGTTGTCTATTTTCAGCTCATATAAAATTATTTCTCTTTTTTTCAAAATACTTTTTCCCAGTCTAATTTTGTCCTCCAAAAAATTCTCTGGTGAATTTGAAAATTAAAATTAAAGACACACTAGTTCAGCCTAGTATCCTGTTTTCAAAATGACACTGAAAAATGTTTTATGGGAGCTAATTGAGCTAATTGAAAAACAAAAAAGAAAAAGCTGTTCCCAGGCTGTGTGAGGGAAGGAGCTGGAGGTGAGGAGTGGGGTAAAACATGGCCCCCAAATTCTTTACCACTCCTTCCACCAAGAGGTAGAATCTGGGTGGTGCGTGACAGCTTGACGGATTGAGAAGCACAGACAAGGCACTGTGTGGCTTCAAGCCTGGGTCTGAGAGGGCCTTGCAGCTCCCTCTTGGAATCCAGCTGCCATGTTGTGAGATGCCCGAGTCACGTGGAGAGGCCACATGGAGAGGCCAGGTGGAGGCTTTGGTCAACCGTCCCAGCTGAGACTGGCCTTTGAGTCATCCCAGCTATAATGGGTTGAATTGCATCCCCAAAGCTGATATGGTGAAGTCTAACCTCCAGTCCCTCAGAATGCACCTAATTTGGAAATAAAGTCATTGCAGATATAATTACTTGAGATGAGGTCACATCGCAGTAGAGTGGGCCCTTAACGTGTCCTTACATAAGAGACACATTAAGTGTAAGACACAGACACATGGAGAAGACAGCCATGTGAAGATGGAGGCAGGGACTGAATGATGCTGCCTCAAGCCAAGGGACACCTGTGGTTACCAGAAGCTGGAAGAGGCAAGGGAGGATCCTCCCATAGACGCTTTGGAGGGGCATGGAACTGCTGATGTGTTGATTTTGGACTGTGAGAGAACACATTTCTGTTGTTCCAAGCCATTCAGTTTATAGCATGTTGCTATAGCAGCCTTGGAAAATGAATACCCCAGTCCAGATGCCAAATATGAGAGTAATGCCAGCCCCAGCTGACCAAGTCTTCCCAGATGAGGACCCAGCACTGGTGAACACACAAGCCATCCCCACCTTTCCCTATCTCAATTTCTGCCCCACAGAAAGAGTGAGCATGATACAGTGGTGGTTATTTTATGCTTCTAAATTCGAGGTGGTTTGACCTGCCCTGGTAGTAAGTGGAGAAGAAAACCATCACAGTTTCAGACCCAGGTGCCTCGGTCTACACTACACAAGGGGCAGACCAGTCATCTCTGCTCTGAAAGTGTGCTGAGCCCCAGTGTCCTTTGACAAAGAAGAGTAACTCAGTTGATCATCCCGCAGGAAGCATGAGCATTGAACCAGAAATAAGACGCAATGTGTATTGAGGATTTACTAAAAGCCAGGTAATCCTCTAAGGCAAGCTTGTCCAAACCACAGCCCATGGGCCACATGTGGCCCAGGACAGCTTCGCATGTGGTACAACACAAATCATAAACTTTCCTAAAACATTATGAGATTGTGTTTTTTGGTAGCTCATCAGCTATCGTTAGTGTTTGTGTATTTTATGTGTGGCTCAAGACAATTCTTCTAGGCTAAAAAACCTACCAGAGTCACAGAGTTAGTACATGGTAATATATAGGCTTCACACGTCAGGAGATGGCACCAAGAATCAAGAAGCTTACCACACTCATTGGAAAGAATGGATGTGATGGGGCTAGTTTCCAGAAGAGGACAGTGGCCTGAGTGTTTATCCACTTAATGGGCATTTCTTGAGCTCTGCTGTGTCACTGAACCGTGCTCTTCTGGAAGGCACAAACTAATAGGGGATTCAGACACGTAAACTCACAGATATCTTTTCTTTTTAGTTCAGGCCAAGGCTAAATTATTTCAAAAGAAACTGTTGTAATTAGGAAAATGAGAGAAAATAATGCAAACAAGAAAAGGAGCAGTGAGGTTCCCTTGCTGATAGAAGCAAAGAGAAACTTGAGATCAAAGATAGTTGTAGTTCTTAAGTATAAACAGAAAGTTTGGGATAAGTCAAGGAGTGGAATGAGAAATTCAGCAGTGGCCCGGTTCTGTGAGTCTCAGCAGTGCACCATAGACTTTCAGGACCCAAGGTGTCCGATTAAATTGGACCCAGCCCAGCTGGGACAAAAACACTCACAACCACATCTAGATGAGCTCATTTTTGGACTGCATTTTTCCCTCAATCAAAATATATCTTTTGGAGTCTCAAAGGAGAGGAAAAGGAGGAAACAGCAGAGATAATACCTCCAGTAGGAAAGGGCATTCTCTGGTTCTCCCACTGCTCAGGACAGCCTGGGCACCACATTCCGCAGAATGGTTACCTGCACTGATGGGAAAACACATTCCAGACTCGGGGCACGCCTGTCATGGTGGCCCTGGCTGTCATCCAGCCACTCTAAGGTGTTGCCCTCTTTTGCAAAATTGGCAGATAAAGGTCAATGAAGCCCCTGACCTTAGCTCGCTCCCCTGGACTTTTGTCCCGCCAGCCCATCACGACTGCGTTCACCATTTCTTCAAGTGGAATGTTTCTTCAACAACTTAAAATAGTTTCAAAAAATGTTTCACAGAAAAGAGAAAAGGTCAAGGTTACAGGGAGCTGGCTCACCTTTTTTTTTTTCTTTTTGACCACTGTTAGAAAATCATTTTGTGAGCTAAGATAAGGACTTTGGTTTTTATTTCTGAAATATTTTATTACTGTTTTTAAAAGACAGTGAAAAGCACTTCAGGACGTTCAGTTAGTGAAGAAGTGACCCGGCCCCAGTCCATGGTTTCCTCACACCCTCCATCACCTCCACTGCCTGCTACTCATCTGTAGGAACGGAGGAGACTGGAACCCCTAAAAGTCAAACAGCATTCTCGTTTCTGTTTACCAGGCAGCAATACATTACCTACTGATTTCAGAATAAGGGAAACATTTCCAGTAGAACATACAGTATCTTCCTTTGAGGATCTTTTTTTAACCTCCATTATCTTTATTGCAGCCAATGGACATAGAGATAGGGTCACAACCACAGCATAGGTGGAAAGAGCTCCAAATTCTCCAAGTTCCCACTGCGATGTGCTCTAAAGCTCTTAATGATATTTGCCCTTTCAACATAAAAGCCAATCACATAAAATGGAAGGATGGAAAGTCAATAGCTGGGGCACTGGCAGGAAGACTGTCATTGCTCTCTTGTCACATGCAGATGAGGGACATTTCCCTCACCTAATCACCTTTGGTGCCAGAAGCAGCGTACTTCATGATTGGGGCAAACTCTGGGCCAGATCTTGTGGTTTGAAATTCAGGCTCTGCAGTTTACTCTGATTTTGAGTGACTGCTTAATCTCTCTGAGCCTCTTTTCTTCATCTGTAAAGTGGGGGTAATGATGGCATCCACTTCTTAGGGTAGTTGGAACCAATAGGTGAGTTAATACAGGAAAGCCCTTTAATAACTATGCCTTAATGTCTTTGCTATTACTTTTATTCCTATAAGAAAAGGAGCCAAAGAGTGGAATAAGATGAGTTTATATTGAGATCCTAAAAGACAGAAAGCTAGTCCCTGTTCTCAATCCTCCTTCTAAAACCACTTTAACCATCAGCTCCCATGATGGTATTCTCATCTATGCAGACAGCAAACTCAGCAACAAGAAAGAACTCTTAATACTTCTCAAGTCACCAGAAACTCATAGGAAGGCACAGAAGACCAAGTTACAAACTACTCCTTTCATTCCTGTATACATTCTCTATACCTGTTGACAAGCTGCCCTGTAGTGTATGATATGTAGGGCCAATTAATCAAGGATTATTTGAAAAACACTTTGGAAGAAAAAAAAATCAAGCAATGGATAAGGCTGAGTGGATTTGCCTAGCTTCAAATTGCATAATGCCAAAAAGTAGACTGAGAGGAAAGTGGGTAAGAAGAGCTAAACCATAAGGGCTTCCTTCTTTCTACTTTTGTACCATGCCTGCCCTTATTTCATAATCAGTTTTCTTACTGGCATAGTGGCTTATGCCTGTAATCCCAGCATTTTGGGAGGCTGAGGCATTAGGATTGTTTGAGCCCAGGAGTTTGAGACCAGCCTGGGCAACATAGTGCAACCCCATCTTTACAAAACAATTTAAAATTAACTGGGCATGGTGGCATGGGCCTATAGTCCCAGCTACTCAGGAGGCTGAGGTGGGAGGATCACCTGAGCCCAGGAGGTCAAGGCTGCAGTGAGTGGTGAGCACGCCACTGCACACCAGCCTAGGTGACAGAGCAAGGCTCTGTCTCAAAAAAAAAAAAAAAAGGTGTCTGTATCCTCTAAAGTCTATATCCTTCCTCCTAGCACAATGTCTTACACATATCTCTCTTATTTTTCAAAAAAAGAATGACAGGATGGATAGATGAAAGAAACATACATATATATGTGATAGGTAGATATACAGATTATTGAGAGACAGAAAGAGAGAGATATGTGAGTTACTTCCTATTCTTAATCCATTTGGAAGGTAAGTATCTAGTTTTTCACAAGTACTCACGATCTCAGTTATGGAAATCTCTGGGTTTCACTTAAATCAGTTTTCTGTACAGGAATAGGCTTTTTGTGCATTTCATTATACCACAAATTTTCTTTTCAATTTCCACGAAAATTTTATCTTTCATTTCATATGAGCAATTTTCATACTAGCTGAGACACCAGCTGAAACTGTTTTACAAAGTGATTTTTCTTTCTTTCTTTAGAGAGTGTATGGCGAATTGCTTGTATTCATAGAACCGGGTCACTGCTGAATTTTACATTCCATTGTTTCATTTACCCAAGACTTTGGTTTTCTAGTTAAGAACTAAAACTGTCTTTGATCTCAACTTTCTCTTTACTTCTGTCAACAATACTTGGTCACCCTTCCTTTCAAATCTTTTTTTTTTTTTTTTTTTTTAACCACAGAAAAATCAGTTTTCTTTTACTTCATGAATACCACCATGAGATGTGGACGCCTGGGCAGTCAGCTAGATGAACTCACTGAGCATCTTGATCTCAGACCAGTCTGGAAATATGATATATCATGGAACTTGCTCCCCATTTGAGCCCCCATGACATAATGTCTTAACTTGCAGGTCACCTTCATACATATTTGTATTACTTGTCTCAGCATAAATGAAATGCTTCAATAACAACCAAATCTCTTATGTATAACTATCTGAAGAGGGGCATCAATATTTCAAAACATTTTCTATAAAGTAAGATGGTGAGCAGATTTGGGGGTTTTGTTCCGCAACATTTTTTTCCAGTGTCTATTGGAGATAACACCATTCACCTTAAGCTTTAGAGATGAAGGAATATTTTTAATAAGGAGTGATGGCAAATAGTGTATGCTATAAAGTAGTATGTGTAACTCAAATTCAGTATCCTTGCTTTTCAGTTTCCATTCAAGAGTTCAAAAATCCAGCCTGTTGGATTTCTGAACTTGATTTTGAGGCTTGAGCATATAGAGTACTACTTGCTTTTCTGGAATTACTTGGCTTGAGTTACATCCTGTGAAATATTCCAGGGATTGCTGTCTATTCGTTTTGAATCTATCTAAGATAAATCGGATAACACTAAAGATACTTCCTTTATTGCCCAGAAATAGACTGAGCTTAAATTTCAAGTCTGTTATTAAAACTGAAAATGCTTCCCCTAGGAAATCTCCTTCAAGATTGTCCTTGAAGAATGGAAGCTTCTCCTGGGCTGAGTGTTCTTTTTCCTTCCTCGTTGGCCCTTGATCTTTCTGCTTTCATTTCGATCTCAGCCCAGCTTGCGCCTCATTAAAACCACCTCACTGTGGACTGATGAATGAAAAGGAAATCCATGCCATGTAAAAGAAACCCCTTTCTGACAACCCAGCACCATAAAAGACAAAATCTCTTCATTGATAACAATGCTAACGTTGGGGTAACACTTGAGTGGATTTTCAAAGCCCTCAGTTCCATGGGCATTCTCTCCTTAGAGCTCTGAGGTTGGCAATTCTCCCTGTGAAGTGATGGTAATTATCCATCCAGACCTCTTGACTGTTGTGAGACAATCCTGGGACCTCCATTCGGGGCATTAGATGTAACTAAACTTCTAATTACCACATTATGCAGCCTTGAAATAAATTGAAATCTGAGATTTCATTCAATTAAGAAAAGGCGCCCGGAGTCCACTTAGCGATGCAGTGCCGACTAGAGCTGCTCATGGCTCGGAGCCAGCTGTACCTAAACGGCGACGTGGCTTCTCCACCATGCTCACACTTTACGGCGATTGCTTTGCCCAGATCAACTGGGCAGCAGTGTGTCCATTATTAAGAGACCTGTATAAGTCCATTCTTTTTACAAAACAGACACTCTCACATAATCATTGAGGGGTATAAGCATCATTTGAGTTTACTTTACAGCAGTTTTCCCAATGTCAGATGTCAGAATGCCCTAAGGTGCATATTAAAATATCCTACTCCAGACCCACCAAAGCAAATTTTCCAGGAGATTCTCATGCTCAGGAATGTATGGGAAACACCAGTTTCATAGCAATCTTTATCTTTGAAATGGGTGCAAAAACACAATTCACTTTTATCGCAAACATGTATGAAGTGAATAATGTGTCCTTCCTGCAATGTTCTCTGACAGACACAAAGAGAAATTAAATGATAAATTAATAATAAAATATGTCCGTCTTATATACCAGGTGCTTAGTATAGTCATCTCCAGATTTTCACAACAAATATATGAGGTAAATTGTAGTTTTCCATCTTACGGATAAGAAACTGAGGCTGAGAAAGAATAAGTCACTTGCTTAATTGCATAGCTAGTAAATGGTGGAACCCCAGTCATTCCAGCTCCTCATCCCATGTGCCAATCATTACTTTCCCTGATTTCCCTTTCTCCTCAAGCAAGATAAGATGCGTGCTTGGAGCACAACACAAGACAAAATGTGTGTGGGCCCCGTGAGGCTGGCCAAGTTCTAACAGCGCTCAGCGAAGAACTATTGGTGTAGTCTCGATCAAGTCAGAAAGACTTCAAGGAGGAAGCAAGGAGGACAGGTAAGATGAGGTAGGTGGGAAGAAGGGAGTGTTATAGGAAGGCGAAAGGGCAATAGGGAAAGGAGCATATTGCTTTTTAAAAACAGTAACAATAAGTATTTATCAAGCACTGAAATGCCAGGCATTTTCTCTGTGCTTTAAATGTGTTCTCACATTTAGTTTAATGCTCACATCAGCCCAGTGACAGCAGGGACTCAAAGCCCCATTTTGACTTTTTGAAGTCCCATGTCACAGAGAACAACTAAAGTTCTGTCCACTTTTTTCCTTCCCTCCCCTTGTCCCTTGTGAGGAAATTCACACTCCAGCGAGGAAATTCACATAGCGTGAACCTTCTGCAGACAGGCCAGCTGGTGCTGGGAGAGGGCCAGTCCAAATGTTGGGAACCCCAGAGAAAGTTTTATTTCATGTTGCTAAGCAAATGCTGAAGTATGTGGAGCTTATGAAAACCACTTGAAGTGGACTAAATTGTTCATAATAATTAAATGTTCCGGGCTCTTCAGAAAGTTCCATGGTTATTAGTCATGTTCTTTGATCCACGAACTTGCTCTCCTCAGAGTGTGAATCAGAGGCGCAGCCCCTTTGTGTGCGACACTGAAGGGCCCTGAGACAGGGGTGGGTGCGGGTGGTGGGGGTGGTGGGTTAGGCATGGCCAACGCTGCTCAGGGAGACAGGACCATTTCTCGGCTTTGTAATTGCCTTTAATGTTCTTTTTAAAAACTATACACTAAGAATTGCACAGAACTGGGGACTGGACTTTAAATGATTGAATTTGGTCTCCCTCCAGTGCCCCATCCTTCCCTTCCCTGGCACCCAGCATCTTTATGCCTCAGGCACCAAAGCTGTCAGGGGAGCCTGACCCAGGAGGCAGACTTGCCATGTGCCGCAGCTGGTATTCTTCCTCTCTCACTTCCTTGCAATCTCTTATCAAAACTCAACAAAATAGATTCCCATTCCATCACTGCTAAAAGATAATGATGAGAAAGGAACAAACTGCACCTGTTCTAGGAGGCACATCAAAGGTGCTCTTCAAATGTTAACTCTTCCAATATTCACCATAACTTTAGGAGTAAGAAATATTTTAATTGATGAGAAAAATAAGGAGGGGTTGAGTGATGGAAGGTTATGTTGTTAATAAGCAGCAGAGACAAGATGTGAATCCAGGACCGAGTCAAAAGTCAATCATTTTCTACTGTACATGGGTCCTTGGAGAAGCAGATGCAGAGTCAGGATTAAACATGTAAGTGATTTACTGGGGAGCCCATGTTAAGGAAAGGGGAGGGAGCAGGAGCAGGCAAGGAGATCCTGCAGGTGAAAACGCAGGTCTGGCCCCTGTGAAGGAGAGAGAGAAGGGCAGGATGGACTAGGAGACCCTTAGCTGCGGCACAGTTCCTAGAAAGGTTAGGCCAGCTGATAGGGATCCCTGAGCCAAAGTGGCCTGTTGGAAGAGCCCTGCATCTCTAGGGAGATCTAGAGGTCTCTAAGAGCATTAGGACTGGGCCATGCTCAGCCCTGGGCTGGGAGCAGCCTGGGGGACATTGGCCTCACTGTGAACAGGTGGTGGATCCAGACGGGAGCTGCTGGGCTGTCAGTCAATGTTCTCTGCAGCAGGAGATCCGAGGTCAGAGTTGTGCCTCTTCATGGCCACCGCGGTCACCCCATTACACGGCAAGATCTACTTTACACAGATTTGGGAAGCAGCTCCTCCATGGATCCCATAGGCCACTCTTCCTGAGGAGAGATCTGGATGACAGAGGTTAGGAATAGGAGCTGCAGTTCTCCTTGTTAGTCCTGGGACCCCATCTGGTTCTCATCCTCTGCCTCCTCCACTGTCCATTCAAAGGTCCCTCATCCTCAGCTACTACCTAGGCGGGGCTCAGAGGACAGGGCTGTGGCATGTGTCCATTCACAGTTGAAATGGGGCACAGGAGTATTTGTAGGTATCCAAGTGGATGCCCTGGGTTCTGGGTTACGCAAATTACTCCCTGTCCCCATTGTATAGAAGCACCCTATCTCCTCTGCTGACAGGGGCAGTGACGCCCACCAGGATGGTAAGCCCTCCTCCCACCAGCTGGTCCTTGGACACAAGGAGTCCAAAGTGCCTTTGTGGCAATCTCAGCCTATAGTGCAATGGGACCCTTGTTGTGCCCTCTTGCAAGAGCACACTCCCCACTGGAAACTCCCAATTGTGAGAAAAGGAATCACAAAATCCCCATGTACCATTAGGAGTAATAAGTAGAGCCATCCCTGCTTTTGCCTTTTGGTCCCAGACCCATGCATTCTTCCATAAGGAACACAGTGGCATATATAGGCCTCTGATTTAATGTATGCACAGCTACAGCCTGGAGGATGGCACCCACTCTCCGAATGCTGCCTCCAAGCTGGCTTTTGAGCTATGCCTTTAGAAGGCCATTCCAGTCCTCTACAAGGCTGGCTGCTTCTGGATTTGGTGTGTGATACATGGTCATGGGACCACTCCTGTACCCACAGCTAGTTCCCTGGTCAAGTGTTACACTCTGTGTGAGCCCATGCCTGTGAATAGGATATTCTGTAAGTCCAGCGATGGTGCTGGCTGAGGGGCTGACATGGGAAGGCAAACCATGTACAGAACAGGTGTCTACTCCTGTGATAATGAGTTGCCAGCCCTTCGGGATAGAAAGGGCTCAATGTAGTTGCCTTACCACAAGAGGCTATCTGTCCCCTCGAGGAATATTGCCATACCAGGGGCTCAGTGTAGTGTCTGTGGCTGACAGGTTGCATACTCAGGCAGCAGTAACTCCCATGCTAATTGGTACTCCCTGCTTCTGGGCCCACACTCAACTTCCATCTCCTTCCCTCCATGCATGTGCCCTTTTTGCCAGTTATGGTGGCTGATGGTGAAGGCTGCTCACCTCATCTGCTGAGCTACTTTGTCTACTTGGTTATTCAAGTAACCAAGTAACCAGGTGAATGCTTTCTGGTGGGTGCTAATATGTGATACAAGTGTCTTCCCACATCAGTACATCCATTCCCAAGCCTGTAGCTCAGACCTCCTTGTCTCCAGTCTCCCAGTTCTCCCCTTACCGGATGTCCAGGCCATTGGCCACTTCCCACGAATCTAGTTCTGTGATTTATATTATCATCTCCGACCTCAGAAAAGCACCATCAACAAGCCCTGTAGACTCAGATTTCCCAACAGCCGTGGTGACTGCCATGTCATCTGGGCCCTCCCCGGGAACATCATCCTCTGATCAGTCTCCTGGTCTTGCATAATACACCCACTCTAGCATGCCTACTTCCCTGTGCTTTTTTATGCCTTCCTCTGCTGTCTGCCAAGGAAACTCTTGCATTTTCACTTTGCTCAGCAAGGGCCGTCACTCTTTCCAGGTTTCTATGAGCCACTCTAGCAATGAATTTGCCTCAACCCCAGGGGTCATCACTAGTATTCAATCCCATGTTTCAACAAAGGGTGCCCAAGAAAATGAGTTTTTGTTAATCTAATCATACACTCCAGCCCCTTTGATCCAGCACCTTCAAAAGCTATTTCCAGGAGTACTCCTCTGATAGCAGCTACATTCTAGCAAGTCCTGAAGCCTCTTCAGTGTATTATCTCTTTCCTCCTTCTCAGACCCAGCAAGTCCTCAACCAGATAATGCTGGGATTTAACCTGATGTTCACCTGGCAGCCAGATGAGGACATGGCAGCAGCTCCTGTTGACCCATGGAGGAGAGGTTTCTGCAGCCTCTCCCACAGAGGGGAAACACTAGCTTGTTCTAACAAAGGGTGGGTTGCCTTGGCAAACTCAGAGGATTTGGGGCAGTCTTCAGAGATGTCCACTTAGATGTCTCCCTTCCATGTTCCAGGGCCCCAGGTTTTCTCATCCAGGGCCCTGACCTTAGCATAATGGACCTGCTCTGCAATTCTAAGTAGCTGTCTAACAGATAGACACTGCTCAGCTGTGTCCAGTGTCAACTGCAGGAGATGGGGGGTCTCTTTGTACACTGCCAAAGAGAACCTCTGGCTCTCACATTTAGACTTTAACTGTTTGTCAAGGCCTCAGTTTCTCACTAGAAACGTTCCCATCTCATCCTCTGAAGGGCATCAGTGCAAATGAGTAGTAACCAGCCAACCTCACTGCCCTTGTAGACATCTCCCCCTGCCCCTGCAATTTTCAAACTCCTGAATCATTACTCCTGCAAGGTGGCTCCCATCACTGGGGAGTTTTCCAGGTTACCATGGGCAAAAAGTTTAGTATTTGGGCCTCCACTCAGTGCCAGAGATCACTCATTTTCTATCTATCACTCAGGATGGTGCCCTCTTTGCCTTCCAGGCTGTGAGTAAGACCATCTCACAACCCCATTTTACCACCTGTCTTTTCACCCAGCTCCTGACATTACATGTGTTAGTTTGGGTCCTCCGGGGGTTAAGTGTGCAAGAGGCTTGTTGGAGGAAATGTCCCGTGAAGGATAAAGGGGAGGGAGCAGGAAGAGGCAGGCACTGCCTTCAGGCCACAATGCAGGTTGAATGCCTGCGAAGGAGATGGGGAGGGAGGAGCTTGGATAGGAAGAGTCTGGGACTGTGCACAGTTCCTTGAAAAGTTCAGTCAGCTGATGGGGAGCTGTTGAATCAGAGTCATGTGTCGGAGGAGTCCCACATCCCTCAGGAATGGACCTGTAGTAATACCACCACCATGGTCAGTCACCAGCTGGGAGCAGTCCACAGGAAATGTGGCATAGGGGCAAACACAGTGGACAGTCCGGAGTGCTAACTGTTGGGGGCATCAGCCAAAGCTGCTCCCTACAGCAGAACTTGGCAGTGCATTTTCATGAGCACCTCAATAACACACTAATGCCCAGACTAAGTCTGGCCATGACGTTAAAGACAGATAATGGCTTGAGATTTTAGTCACCCTAGATAACATTCACATTTTGATAGCTATATATTAAAAAATTACAATGATAGAGGGATTTTAAGATGTGTAGCAGGACCAAAGGGAAAAAGATAATTTGGTGCAATTGAATCTCCCTTTGCCCTCCTCAAATCAGATCACATAGGAAGCTACTCTGTATGGTGCCATTTTTGAAGAAATACATGCCCTTGATAACCTTATAAAATGGAAATGATATCATTTTAGAATTCAAAGGAAGATGGTTCAATTAGGGAGTTGGGAATGAAATGCTCAAAATAAAGTCATTTCTGCCTTCCTATCTTGGGCAGAGAAGTGAATAGTGTTACAGTTGAATGAAGCAATTTTTCCACCTGCATTTTTAATAGCCAGGGAAAGAGAATGGTAATGCCAGTCTGCACAGACTCTTAAAATTGGAAGGGACCCAATAAATCATGTTCATTGTACATTAACCTCCTATTAGCAGTAAAACCTGTGCAAGATTCTCACCCTCAATTCCTAAGACGTTAATTGTCCTAGATTTGTTTGCCTCCAGTGACAGGGACCTCACTACTTCCTGAGATAGCCAATTTTGTGGTTAGACTGCTCTAGTTTTATAATGTTGTTTTCAAAAGTAATTGAATCAGCACTATTTGCCACACTTGGCCATGTATTATCAAATATTATCTCACTGACTCCCTAAAATTACCAGGGAGGAAGAATTTCTTTTCCTATTTCATAAAAGGGGAACCTGAGATTCAGAGTGGCTAAGTGGTTTGCTCAATGTCACACAACTGGAATTCAGTTCCAAGCCCGGTTCTCTTTCTCCATCTCCCCGCAAACACCTTAGAGTGTGCTTGAATCTGTCTCTAATTTTCACTTCCACTGATTCCAGTTCATACTCAGAAATCTCACAGAACAAGCCTACTCTTATCATACACATGATGTTCCTTCCAGTGTCTGGGTCAGCCCTTGCATTATACTGTATGTCATTTTAGTTTCCAGATTAAATGCCCAATTTCAACTGTTTCTCAAATGTATCATTCCCAGATAAGCTCAGAGAGTCTCACCCAGATGCATTTCAGGTTTCTAATATCCCTTTTAATGTGACACATCTTGAACTGAGCACATCCTCCAAGCATGTTATGACTTGTGTGATGTGGAAAGAAGCTATCACCTCTCTTTCCCCACACACTGTACTTCTGTTGATGCAATGACATCGTGCTATTGACTCTAAAAACATATAAGCAATTAATGCCACTAAATCCTTTTTCACACAGGCAGTTATTAAATTGTATCTTCCTCATTCTATACAGGTACAATGAGTTTTTTGAATCATATTCATTCTGCTTAACTTAAAAATATTTCAAAAATATTGTTATACTGTTTATTGTATATTGCAATACTGTTAAATTAATAGTTTTTTTTTTTTTTTTTTTTTTTTTTTTGAGACAGAGTTTTGCTGCTGTTGCCCAGGTTGGAGTGCAATGACACAATCTCGGCTCATCGCAACCTCCACCTCCTGGGTTCAAGTGATTCTCCTGCCTCAGCCTCCCGAGTAGCTGGGGTTACAGGCATGCACCACCACACCTGGCTAATTTTGTAATCTTAGTAGAGAGGGGGTTTCTCCATGTTGGTCGGACTGGTCTTGAACTCTCGACCTCAGGTGATCCACCCGCCTCAGCCTCCCAAAGTGCTGGGATTACAGGTGTGAGCCACTGCGCCCGTGTTAGTCCTCTTAACATGATTTCAATGCCAGTTTCAATTTCAATTGAAGATGACCTGATTTCAGATGCTACCAAATCATGTCATCATCAATAAGTTAGTGTTTTTTGAGAGAGCCTGTCCCACTACCACATATTGCAGGACCTACTAAAATGTGATGTTTTTTAGGCCAGATGAGGTGACTCATGCATGTAATCACAGCACTTTGGGAGGCCGAGGCGGGTGGATCACTTGAGGTCAGGAGTTCAAGATCAACCTATCCAACATAGCAAAACCCCGTCTCTACTGAAAATACAAAAATTGGCTGGGCGTGGTGGCATGTGCCAGTAATCCCAGCTACTTGGGAGGCTGAGGCACGAGAATCACTTGAGCCTGGGAGGCAGAGGTTGCAGTGAGCCAAGATCACACCCACAGCACTTCAGCCTGGGTGACAGAGTGAAACTCCATCTCAAACAAAATGTAGTATCTTAGTCTATTTTATGCTATTATAGTAGAATACCACAGACTAGGTAATTTATAATGAAGAGAAATTTATTTGGCTTGCAGTTCTGGAGGCTAGGAAGTCCAAGATCAAGGCACGACATCTGGTAAGGGCCTTCTTGTTATGTCAAAACATGGCAAAAGGCATCAAACGGCAAGAGAGCACAAAAGAAGGCCAACCTTAATTTTATAATAAACTCATTCCCACAACAACATTAATCTATTCATGAGGGCAGAGTCCTCATGACCTAATCACCCCTCAAAGGTCCTACCACTTAATACTATCGCAATTAGCCAGTAAGTTTCAACACCTAAACTATGGAGGAGACACATTCAAACCACAGCATACTACCCCCGCCCACTTATGTGCTTCTCACATGCAAAATACACTCATTACATCTTCATAACCCCCAAAATCTTAATTTGTTCCAACATCAAAAGTCCAAAGTCCAGTGTCTCATCTGAATCAGATATGGATGAGACTCAAGGCATGATTAATTCCAAGGCAAATTTCTCTTTAGCTGTCAGTCTGTGATATTAACAAGTTACACGCTTCCAAAATATAATAGTGGGACAGGCCTAGGATAGATATTTCCATTGCAAGAGGGAGAACTAGGCAAAAAGAGAGGGGTAAACAGTTCCAAATAAGTCCAAAACCCAACAGCAAAAACAACATTGAGACTTAAAGCTGGAGAATAACCTCTTTGACTTCATCTTCCCCATTCTGGACATACTGAGGTGGGAGTTGGTCTCCCAAGGCCTCAGGCAGCCCCACCCTTATGGAACTCTGTTCCAGGAGTCAAGGTCAAAGACCAAATACAGTTTATTATTACGCCATAGCCCAAAATGAGAAACAGCCCAGATGTCCTTCAACAGGTGAATGGTTTAAAAACTGTGATATAACAATATCATGGAGTACTACTCAGCAATTAAAAAGAATAAACAATTTATGCTCATAACAACTTGGCTTTGCTGGGCTCAGTTCACCCAGCAGCTCTAATACATTGAAGTCTGGTCCCTGCAGCTTTTCCAGGCTGGAGTTGCATGCTGATGACCTTACAATTCTAGGGTCTTTGAGGCTGCCACCCTCCCACAGCTCCGCTAAGCATTGCCCTCATAGGGACTCTCCATGGTGGCTCTGCCCCTATGATAAGTCTCTGCCTGAGTCCCTAGGCTGTCCACAATATCTTTTGAAATCTAAGTGGAGGCTTCCATGGCCCCACAACCCTCACATGGGGTTGAATCTGAGTGTCTGCAGATTCAGCACTACATGGATGCTGCCAAAGCTTACTGCTTGCACCCTTCAGAGCTATGGCATGGGCCACACTTGGGACTTCTGGAGTGGTTGGAGAACTTGAGGAGCACTGTGCCAGAATGTAAGGAATAAAGTCCCAAGGCAGTGCAGGGTAGCAAATGGTGAGGTCTTGCAGGCACTGCTCTGGAAACCTTGCCTTCAAAGTCCTAGCTTGCCCCAAAGATCTCTGAAATGCCTTTGAGGTCATTCTCCCATTGTCTTAATGAATAGAATCTGGCTTCCTTCTACCCACATTAATCTCTTAGAAAATGGTCACTTGGCCACACCTTTAGTATTCTTCCCCCCATCATGCATTTTTATTCTCTTACATGGCCAGGTTGAGCCACATAAGAGAATAAACCTTTTCCAAAACCTTTTCATTCTGCTTCCCTTTTAATTATAAATCTCGTTTTTAAATAATTTCTCTCAAGATGGCCGAATAGGAACAGCTCCGGTCTGCAGCTCCCAGCGAGATTAAGGCAGAAGGTGGGTGATTTCTGCATTTCCAACCGAGGTACCCAGTTCATCTAATTGGAAATGGTTGGACAGTGGGTGCAGCCCATGGAGGGTGGGCCGAAGCAGGGTGGGGCGTCACCTCACCCGGGAAGTGCAAGGGGTCAGGGAATTTTTTCTCCTATCCAAGGGAAGCCATGAGGGACTGAGCCTGAGGAACTGTGCACTCCAGCCCAGATATTGTGCTTTCCCATGGTCCTCCCAACCAGCAGACCAGGAGATCCCCTCTGATGCCTACCCCACCAGAGCCCTGGGTTTCAAGCACAAACCTGGGCGGCAATTTGGGCAGACAGCGATCTAGCTGCAGGAGGTTTTTTTTGTTTGTTTTTTTGTTTTTTGTTTTGTTTTGTTTTTCTCCCATACCCCAGTGGCATGTGGAATGCCGGCAAGACAGAGCTGTTCACTCCCCTGGAAAGGGGTGCTGAAGCCAAGTGGTCTGGCTTGGCAGGTCCCACCCCCATGGAGCCCAGCAAACTAAGATCCACTGGCTTGAAATTCTTGCTGCCAGCACAGCAGCAGTCTGAGATCAGCCCAGGATGCTGGAGCTTGGTGAAGGAGGGGCATCCCCCATTGCTGAGGCTTGAGGAGGTGGTTTTACCTTCACAGTGTAAACAAAGCCTCCTGGAAGTTTGAACTTGGTGGAGCCCACTGCAGCTCAGCAAGGCTGTTACGGCCAGACTGCCAGATTTCACCTTTCTGGATAGGACATCTCTGATAAAAAAAGACAGCAGCCCCAGTCAGGGATTTACAGATAAAACTCCCATCTCCCTGGGACAGAGCTCCTGGGGGAAGGGATGGCTGTGGGCACAGCTTCAGCAGACTTAAATGTCCCTGCCTGATGGCTCTGAAGAGAGCAACGGACCTCCCAGCACACCGTCCAAGCTCTGCTAAGGGCCAGAATTCCTCCTCAAGTGGGTCCCTCACCCATGTATCCTGACTGGGAGACATCTCCCAGTAGGGGATGATGGACACCTCATACAGGAGAACTCTGGCTGGCATCTGGCAGGTGCCCCCCTGGGATGAAGCTTCCAGAGGAAAGAACAGGCAGCAATCTTTGCTGTTCTGCAGCCCCCAACAGGTGATACCCAGGCAGACAGGGTCTGGAGTGGACCTCCAGTAGACTCCAACAGACCTGCAGCAGAGGGGCCTGACTGTTAGAAGGAAAACTAACAAACAGAAAGGAATAGCACATCCACTCAAACACCTCATCCAAAGGTCACCAACATCAAAGACCAAAGTTAGATAAATCCACAAAGAGGGGGAGAAACCAGCGCAAAAAGGCTGAAAATTCCAAAAACCAGAATCCCTCTTCTCCTCCAAAAGATCACAACTCCTCACCAGCAAGGGAACAAAACTGGATGGAGAATGAGTTTAACGAATTGACAGAAGTAGGCTTCAGAAGGGTAATAGAAAACTCCTCCAAGCCAAAGGAGCATGTTCTAACCCAATGCAAGAAAGCTAAGAACCTTGAAAAAAGGTTAGATGAATTGCTAACTAGAAAAACCAGTTTAGAGAAGAATATAAATGACCTGATGGAGCTGAAAAACACAGCACGAGAACTTTGTAAAGCATACAGAAGTATCAATAGCTGAATCGATCAAGCAGAAGAAGGGATATCAGAGATTGAAGATCAACTTAATGAAATAAAGTGAGAAGACAAGATTAGAGAAAAAAGAATAACAAGGGATGAACAAAGCCTCCAAGAAATATGGGATTATGTGAAAAGACCAAATCTACATTTGATTGGTATACCTGAAAGTGAAGGGAAGAATGGAACCAAGTTGGAAAACACTCTTCAGGATATTATCCAGGAGAACTTCCCCAACCTAGCAAGACAGGCCAACATTCAAATTCAGGAAATACAGAGAACACCACAAAGATACTCCTCAAGAAGAGCAACCTCAAGACACATAATCATCAGATTCACCAAGGTTGAAATGAAGGAAAAAATGTTAAGGGCAGCTAGAGAGAAAGGTTGGGTTACCCACAAAAGGAAGCCCATCAGACTAACAGCGGATCTCTCAGCAGAAACTCTACAAGCCAGAAGAGAGTTGGGGGCCAATATTCAACATTCTTGAAGAAAAGAATTTTCAACCCAGAATTTCATACCCAGCCAAACTAAGCTTCAAAAGCGAAGGAGAGATAAAATATTTTACAGACAAGCAAACGCTGAGAGATTTTGTCACCACCAGGCCTGCCTTATAAGAACTCCTGAAGGAAGCACTAAACATGGAAAAGAACAACCAGTACTAGCCACTGCAAAAACATACCAAATTGTAAAGACCATCAACACTATGAAGAAACTGCATCAACTAATGGGCAAAATAACCAGCCAGCATCATAATGACATGATCAAATTCACACATAACAATATTAACCTTAAATGTAAATGAGCTAAATGTCCCAATTAAAAGACACAGACTGGCAAATTGGATAGAGTCAAGACCCATGTGCTGTATTCAGGAGACCCACCTCATGTGCAAAGATAAACACAGGCTCAAAATAAAGGGATGGAGGAATATTTACCAAGCAAATGGAAGGCAAAAAAAAACCCACAGGAGTTGCAATCTTAATCTCTGATAAAACAGATCTTAAACCAACAAATATCAAAAGAGACAAAGAAGGACATTACATAATGGTAAAGGGATCAATGCAACAAGAAGCGTTAACTTTTCTAAATATATATGCACCCAACACAGGACCACCCAGATTCATAAGGCAAGTTCTTAGATACCTACAAAGAGACTTAGACTCCCACACAATAATAGTAGGAGATTTTAACACCCTGCTGTCAATATTAGACAGATCAACGAGACAGAAAATTTACAAGGATATTCAAGACTTGAACTCAGCTCTGGACCAAGCAGACCTAATAGACATCTACAGAACTCTCCACCCCAAATCAACAGAATATACATTCTTCTCAGCACCTCATCACACTTATTCTAAAATTGACCATAAATTGGAAGTAAAACACTCCTCAGCAAATGCAAAAGAATAGAAATCATAACAAATAGTCTCGCAGTCCACAGTGCAATCAAATTAGAACTCAAGACTAAGAAACTCACTCAAAACCACACAGCTACATGGAAACTGAACAACCTGCTCCTGCATGACTACCGGGTAAATAACAAAATGAAAGCAGAAATAAAGATGTTCTTTGAAACCAATGACAATGAAGACATAATGTACCAGAATCTGTGGGACACATCTGAAGCAGTGTGTAGATGGAAATTTATAGCACTAAATGCCCACAAAAGAAAGCAGGAAAGATCTAAAATTGACACCCTAAAATCAAAATTAAAAGAACTACAGAAGCAACAGCAAACGAATTCAAAAGCTAGCAGAACACAAGAAATAACTAAGATAACAGCAGGACTGAGGGAGATAGAGACACAAAAAACCTTCAAAAAAATCAAGGAATCCAGGAGCTGGTTTTTTGAAAAGATCAACAAAACAGATAGACATCTAGACATCTAGCCAGACTAAAAAAGAAGAAGAGAGAATAATCAAATAGATGCAGTAAAAAATGATAAAGGGAACATCACCACTGATCCCACAGAAATACAAACTACCATCAGAGAATGCTATAAACACCTCTATGCAAATAAACTAGAAAATCTAGAAGAAATGGATAAATTCCTGGACACATACACCCTCCCAAGACTAAATCAGGAAGAAGTTGAATCCCTGAAGAGACCAATAACAAGTTCTGAAATTGAGGCAGTAATTAATAGCCTACCAACCAAAAAAAGCCCAGGACCAGATGGATTCACAGCCGAATTCTACCAAGATACAAAGAGGAACTGATACCATTCTTCCTGAAACTATTCCAAACAATAGAAAAAGAGGGAATCCTCCCTAACTCATTTTATGAAGCCAGCATCATCCTGATACCAAAACCTGGCAGAGACACAACAACAAAAAAAGAAAATTTCAGGCCAATATCCCTGATGAACATCGATGCAAAAATCCTCAATAAAATACTGGCACACCGAATCCAGCAGCACATCAAAAAGCTTATCCACCATGATCAAGTCAGCTTCATCCCTGGGATGCAAAGCTTGTTCAACAGATGCAAATCAATAAATATAATCCATCACATAAACAGAACCAATGACAGAAACCACCTGATTATCTCAAGAGATGCAGAAAAGGCCTTCAACAAAATTCAACACCACTTCATGCTAAAAACTCTCAATAAACAAGGTATCAATGGAACATATCTCAAGATAATAAGAGCTACTTATGACAGACCCACAGCCAATATCATACTGAATAGGCAAAAACTGGAAGCATTCCCTTTGAAAACCAGCACAAGACAAGGATGCCCTCTCTCACCACTCCTATTCAACATAGTATTGGAAGTTCTGGCCAGGGCAATCAGGCAAGAGAAAGAAATAAAGGATATTCAAATAGGAAGAGAGGAAGTCAAATTGTCTCTGTTTGCAGATGACACAACTGTATATTTAGAAAACCCCATTGCCTCAGCCCAAAACCTCCTTAAGCTGATAAGCAACTTCAGCAAAATCTCAGGACACAAAATCAATGTTCAAAATCACAATATATACACCAATAACAGACAAACAGAGAGCCAAATCATGAGTAAACTCCCATTCACACTTGCTACTAAGAGAATAAAATACCTGGCAATACAACTTACAAGGGATGTGAAGGACCTCTTCAAGGAGAACTACAAACCACTGCTCAAGGAAATAAGAAAGGACACAAACAAATGGAAAAACATTCCATACTCATGGCAGGAAGAATCAATATCATGAAAATGGCCATACTGCCCAAAGTAATTTATAGATTCAATGGTATCCCCAACAAGCTACTATTGACTTTCTTCACAGAATTGGGAAAAAAACTACTTTAAACTTCATGTGGAACCAAAAAGGAGCCTGCATAGCCAAGACAATCCTAAGCAAAAAGAACAAAGCTGGAGGTATCATGCTACCTGACTTCAAATTACACTACAAGGCTACAGTAACCAAAACAGCATGGTACTGTTACCAAAACAGATATATAGACCAATGGAACAGAACAGAGGCCTCAGAAATCACACCACACATCTACAATCATCTGATCTTTGACAAACCTGACAAAAACAAGAAATGGGTAAAGGATTCCCTATTTAATAAATGGTGTTGGGAAAACTGGCTAGCCATATGCAGAAAACTGAAACTAGACCCCTTTCTTACACCTTATACAAAAGCCAACTCAAGATGGATTAAAGATTAAACATAAGACCCAAAGCCATAAAAATCCTAGAAGAAAACCTAGGGAATACCGTTCAGGACATAGGCATGGGCAAGGACTTTATGTCTAAAACATCAAAAGCAATGGCAACAAAAGCCAAAATTGACAAATGGGATCTAATTAAACTAAGAGCTTCCGCATAGCAAAAGAAACTAGCATCAGAGTGAAGAGACAGCCTACAGAATGGGAGAAAATTTTTGCAATCTATCCATCTCACAAAGGGCTAATATCCAGAATCTACTAAGAACTTAAACAAATTTGCAAGAAAAGCAAATAACCCCATCCAAAAGTGGGCAAAGGGATATGAACAGACACTTCTCAAAAGAAGACCTTTATGTAGCCAGCAAACATATGAAAAAATGTTCATCATCACTGGTCATTAGAGAAATGCAAATCAAAACCACAATGAGATACCATCTCATGCCAGTTAGAATAGCAATCATTAAAAAGTCAGGAAACAACAGATGCTGGAGAGGATGTGGAGAAATTCGAATGCTTTTATACTGTTGGTGGGAGTGTAAGTTAGTACAACCATTGTAGAAGACAGTGTGGCAATTTCTTAAGAATCGAGAACTAGAAATACCATTTGACCCAGCAATACCATTACTGGGTATATACCCAAAAGATTATAAATCATTCCACTATAAAGACACATGCACACGAATATTTATTACGGCACTATTCACAAAAGCAAAAACTTGGAACCAACCCAAATGTCCATCAATGATAGACCAGATAAAGAAAATGTGGCAAATACACACCATGGAATACTATGCAGCCTCAAAAAAGGATTAGTTCATGTCCTTTGCAGGGACATGGATGAAGCTGGAAACCATCATTCTCAGCAAACTATTACAAGAACAGAAAACCAAACACCACATGTTCTCACTCATAAGTTGGAGTTGAACAATAAGAACACATGGACACAGGGAGGGGAACATCACACACTCCGGCCTGTCCGGGAGGTGGGGGGTTAGGGGAGGGACAGCATTAGGATAAATACCTAATGTAGGTGATGAGTTGATGGGTACAGCAAACCACCACGGCACATGTATACCTATGTAACAAAACTGCAAGTTCTGTCCATGTACCCCAGAACTTAAAGTATAATAATAATAATTTCTCTCTTCTCTCTTTTCACTGTACGCAGCCAAAAGAAGCCTTGCAGTGCCTTGAACACTTTGCTGCTTTGATATTTCTTCTGCCAGATATACTAGTTCATCACTCTTAAATTCTGTCTTCCATAAAACCCTAGGGCATTGACACAATTGCACCAATTCTTTTCAACTGTATAGCAAAAATGGCCTTTACTCCAGTTGGTTTTTTTGTTTTGTTTTGAGACAGAGAGTTGTTCTGTCTCCCAGGCTGGAGTGAAGTGGCACAATCTCAGTTCACTGTATCCTCTACCTCCCACGTTCAAGTGATTCTTGCGCCTCAAATTCTTGAGCAGCTAGGACTGCAGGTGTGGGCCACCATGCCCAGCTAATTTTTTTACTTTTAGTAGAGACAGGGTTTCACCATGTTGCCCAGGCTGGTCTTGGACTTCTGGGCGCAGGCAATCTGCCCACCCCGGCCTCCCAAAGTGCTACTGTTATAGGATCCTTGGGGGGTTGCTTTTCTGGTGAGAAACCCCTGTGGCTGGTGGCACCTTTGCCTAAGTTTGGCTTGGACGCACTTGGCTCATTCTGCCCACCTGACCTAGCAGGCTGAGCTTAGCTCATGCTACCAGCCTGTATCCCACACCTGTCAAACTCAAGCCAGGCGTGGAGCAGCATGGGGTGTGTGAGTAAGCGAGCGTGGGGTCTGACCACTGTGCACAGTCAGGTATGCCAGCTGCTTCAGTGGGGCAGGCAGCACCAGGTGCTGGCACAGGCACCGGCTCTCTGTAAGGCTATAGCCAGAGCAGGTGCGCTGCCGGCAGCTTCCATGGCTGTCACCAGGGAACACAGTGGCACCCGGAATCTTGGAGACCCCAGGAACCACAGAGCCCCAAAGAGAGAGTCACAGCCCTGGCTCAAGGAGCTCCCAGGTTTGGTCTCCCTAAAAGGCTACATCTCTTCTCTCCTTCTTTTCAACTGCAACATGGTGAGCAAGGGGCATGTTTCAGTCCTGTTTCTGTTATAGATCTTTCAGCCCTGCCACTTGGCAGGTCCCACGTTTGTGTCCTGTGTCCAGGAAGAATGAGGTACAAAGCCAAGTAGAGAGTGAACAAGGTGAAGAGGAGCTTTACTGAGTGACAGAATAGCTCCAAGGAGGCACTGGGGTGGGTAGCTCCTCTCTGCAGGTAGATCATCCTGCCATCTCTGCAGCTCTCAGAAGACAGGAGGTCTTGGAGTGGGTAGCTCCTTTCTGCAGCTGGTCATCCTTATGTCTGCAGTGGGTAGCTCCTCTCTGCAGCCAGTCTTCCCAATGTCTGCAACTCTCAGCAGAGACGAGACCCTACAGTGGGTAGCTCCCCTCTGCAACTGGTCAGACTGTGGACATCTGCTCGGCTCTGGCAGAGCCCAGGGTGATTATGGGCCTCAGAGGGGAGGAAGTGCACGCTGATTGGTCCATGGGCAGCCATGGGCAGGCCCAGAAAAGGCACCACAAGTTCTCACTCCAGTCAGTGGGACTAGCAGTCTGGCCCCTAGCCTTCAGGCCCTCCCTGAGAGCCCACCTTTTTCTGCCCAGGAGCCTGTCTGCCTCCTGCTGCCATTCATGGCACTCAGGCTGTAGGTGCCAAGGGGCACCTGAAGGCCAGTGCCCAGCTGCCCTCAGCCCCCCATCGGCTTCCCTCCTATGCTCATCAGCGCCCAAAGTCCAGAGGAGGTCAAGGCGTCAGGGACTTGGTGTGTCAGCACTGCCACGAGTGTGTGCATACCTGGCCAAGCTGTGACAGCATCTGGGTCTGGCCCTAACTTTGCTCCAAGATCAGAATGGGCGCCAACAGCAGGGAGAAGCCAGGAGCAGGAGCAGACACTTCCGAGCCTGTGAGGGGAGGAGGTGTCTTCCTGGGCCCCCAAGAGTGCAGGGATGCCTGGGTCCACAGCCACAGTTTCGGCAGCTGCAGCTGCACCTAGGGATTGGGGCTTTTACCTGTTCCATGCAGCGAGAGGCCCAGGTCCACAGTAACAACTTGGGCAGCTGTGGCTGCACCCAGGGAGCTCCTGTCTCACAAACTTTAAAGGGGTGGGGATCCCACTTGGCCCTGGATTCTGCCAGCTCTGCAGAATGTGCAGCCCTGGCCATGCCTCTCCACTGCAGCTGGCATAATGACAGCAGCTGCTCCAGAGTAGCTGCCATTGCCATCACTAGGATTACAAGTGTGAGCCAGCATGCCCAGCCTTGACTCCAATTTTTAACATCTTGTTCCTCATTTCCATTTAAGACCTCATCAGAATGGCCTTTACATCCCATATTTCTACCCATCTTCCGGTCATAACCAATTAAGAAATTTCAAAGAAGTTTCAAACTTTTCCTGCAGCTCTTCTCTTCTAAACCGTCACCAGAATCACCCTTAGAGGTTTGTTTACAGCAATACAGCCTTTTTCTATTATTGCTTGATCCTCCTAATTCTTCTAGCCTCTACCCATTCCCCAGTTCCAAAGCTATTTCTATATTTTCAACTATTTGTTATAGCAACAGCCCCACTTCACACTACCGTTTTTCTGTCTTAGTCCATTTTATGCTGCTATAACCTAATACCACAGACTGACTAATTCATAATAAATAGAAATTTATTTGGCTCATGATTCTGAAGGCTGGGAAGTCCAAGATCAAGTGACTACATCTGATGAGGGCCTTCTTGATGCATCATGATATGGCAGAAGGCATCACATAATATGGCAGAAGGTGAGAGAGTGCAAAGGAGGGCCAAACTCACTTTCATAACAAACCCACTGTCATGATAATGGCTTCAATCCATTCATGAGAGCAGAGCCTTTGTGCCCTAATCATCTTTTAAAGGTCCCACCTCTCAACAGTGCTGCATTGAGGATTAAGTTTCCAACACATGAACTTGGGGGATACATTCAAACCATAGCACCTTGTTCCCTCCCTCCCCTTCTACTTTCCTACCTGTCATAATGCTTCACTCTCCCTCCCCACTCTGGGCAGCCACTGGACCAGCAGCAGTAGCTTCACCTGGAGAGCTTCATAGAAACGCAGATTTCTGGGCCCCATTTCAGTCCTGCAGAATCAGAATCTGCACTTGAACAAGATTAAATCGATTTTATTTGTTCATTAAATTTTAGATGCTCCAGTCTAACATACTTTCAGCAGGCGATCTAATTCCCTACCTCAGTTTCTTCATCTGTCAAATGAAGGAGAAGGATAAGAAGCTCTCTAAGAGTCCTACAGCTCCTAAGTTCTTGAATGCTCTGCCTTCTGTCCTTCACAGTTGCCTTGAATTTTCCCCAGAGTTCTCCTGTAGTTCTACCATGAAGGCAGGGGAAAATTGATGGCAGATATAAAGATACATTTTATCCCTTTCAATATTAATAACCATAAATGAGACTCTTTAACTCAGGAGGAGCAAGGCACTGGTTTTGCAGCCAAGAGTCATTTGATCTCTGTCCTAATTGAGCACCTGACTTTTAGTCGGGTTCCAGAAATATGACACTTGCACTGAGATCTGTGGCACAAAAAGGCTCAGAGACGTGTTTTGTCTTGTCTACCTGGAGTGAAAAAAAGTGAAAAAGACACCTCCTTATGGGAGGAAAAAGCACAGACTTCTTTGGAACCAATTGATCTAAGTTCAAGTTCTAGCCCAGCCCTTTTTTAAATGCATTTTTCAGTATGCTCATCTTAAACTGGGGGAAATAAAAGTCCCTGTGCCATGGGTTGCTGTGAGGCTTACATGAGATAATCTCTGCTATGGTTTGAATGTTTCTGTCCCCTTAAAATTAATGAGTTGGAAGCTTAATCTCCAGTGCAACAGTATTGGGCAGTGGAGTTTAATGGGAGATATTTAGGTCATGAGGGCTCCATCCTTATGCATGAGTGAATGCCGTTATAGAAAGGGCTATGGGAATGGGTTCACTCTCTCCTGCTCTTCTGCCTTGTGAAGACACAACGTGCCTCCACTCCTGAGGAAACAGTGCTCAAGGTGCCATGCTGAAAGCAAAGAGACCAAGCCTTAACTTTCAGTGCCTTCATCTTGGATTTCCCAGCCTCCAGGATGTGAGAAAATAAATTTCTGTTCTATATAAATTACCTAATCTGTGGTATCTTGTTAAAGCAGCACAAAACAGACTATGACAAACTCTGTGACATGCTTAGCCCAGAATGGGCTCAATAAATTATCTGTGTTTTTGTTATTGTTACTCTTTCATTTCTAAAACAGGGAAGCATTTAATTATCCCAAAGATTAGTGTAAGTATTAAATGATATATACACATACATTTTATAAATAGTTACAAATTACCCAATATTTCTTTCTTTTTTTTTTTTTTTTTACTTTTATTGATCATCCATAAGGGCAAATACTGAGCAAAGGTCTTAAATATCTACCCCCTAAAAACCTGAAGATAAAAATGAAGGTAAAAGAAGATAAATAAGCTAAAAGGAGGCATGGGTCCATCCAAACTTGATACCTCTACATAAGTTTGAAGGGTCACCACCAATCAATATTTAGATTTACCAATAATGTTAATATTCATCAATCTTATTAATCAAAGTTCTCCAGAGAAACAGAACAAATAGGATGGGGGGCACCGTGAGAGAGAGACGGAAGTATTTATTTTAAGAACTTGGCACACGCATTGTAGGGCTGGCACGTTCCAAATCTGCAGGGCAAGGCCAGCAGGCCGCAGACTCAGGGAGCTCAGGGCAGAGTCTATGTTGCAGCCAGCAGGCCGCAGACTCAGGGAGCTCAGGGCAGAATCGGTGTTGCAGCCAGCAGGCCGCAGACTCGGGGAGCTCAGGGCAGAGTCGGTGTTGCAGCCAGCAGGCCGCAGACTCGGGGAGCTCAGGGCAGAGTCGGTGTTGCAGCCAGCAGGCCGCAGACTCGGGGAGCTCAGGGCAGAGTCGGTGTTGCAGCCAGCAGGCCGCAGACTCCGGGAGCTCAGGGCAGAGTTGATGTAGCCAGCAGGCCGCAGACTCAGGGAGCTCAGGGCAGAGTCGATGTAGCCAGCAGGCCGCAGACTTGGGGAGCTCAGGGGAGAGTCGATGTTGCAGCTTGAATACAAAGACAAAATCCCCTCTTCTTTGGGGAGGCCAGTCTTCAACTAATTGAATGAGGCCCACCCACATTATGGAGAGTGATACGGTTTGGATCTGTGTCCCCCCTAAATCTCATGTCGAATTGCAATTTCCCAGTGTGGGAGGTGTGGCCTGGTGGCAGGTGGTTGGATCATGCGGGCAGAGTTATCATCCCCCCTTGGTGCTATATAGTGAGTAAGTTCTCAGGAGATCTGGTTGTTAAAAGTGTGCAACACCTCTCCCTCTCTTGCCTGTGGTCCTGCTCCTGCCATGTAAGACACCTGTTCCCACTTTGCCTTCCACCACGAGTAAAAGCTCCCTGAGTCCTCCCCAGAAGCAGATGCTGCCATGCTTCTTGTAAAGCCTGTGGAACCATAGTCAATTAAATCTTTTTTCTTTATAAATTACCAATCTCAGGTATTTCTTTATAGCAGTGTGAGAATAGACTAATGCAGAGGGTAATCGGCTTTACTCAAAATTCCACCGATTTCATGTTAATCTCTTCCAAAAACTATATTCACGGCAACAACCAGACTGGTGTTTAACCAAATATCTGGATGCTGTGGCCTAGCCAAGTTGATACATAAAACTAACCCTCACACTATGTTATATATAAATAGATGCACCATACAATTTTTATTATATCTTTGTCTTCTCAGCTCCATAGGCCTCGCATTCTTTCAGATAAACCAGTGGATTGCTTGGTTCTGTTTGTCCATACAACTACAATAAGGTACTGCTAGGTCCCTGTTATTTATTTATTTATTTTTAATTTTATTTATTTATTTATTTTTTTTTTGAGATGGAGTTTTGCTCTAGTGATCCAGGCTGGAGTGCAATGGTGCAATCTCAGCTCACTGCCACCTCCGCCTCCTGCCTCAGCCTCCCAAAGTAGCTGGGATTACAGGCACCCGCCACCACGCCCAGCTAATTTTTTTGTATTTTTAATAGAGACAGGGTTTCTCCATGTTGGCCAGGCTGGTCTTGAACTCCTGACCTCAGGTGATCCACCCGCCTCGGCCTCCCAAAGTGCTGGGATTACAGGTGTGAGCCACCATGCCCGGCCTTGTTTATTTTTTAACAAGGAAGAAGCCCTCCAAGTTATGAATAATAACATAACTAACATTGTTACATGAGTACAATATGCCAGATAACAAACTAGGCTCTGTGCACACATTTTCCATGCTAACAGCAACAATCCCGCAAGTTTGCAATTATCCCCACTTCACTGATAAGAAAACTAAGACTTCTAACAGTTGCAATGCCTTGCTCAATATCATACAGCGAGTTGCCCCAGAACGAGGATTTGAATCGAATTCTTTCTCCAGTCTTTGGTCATTCCACTATGCTATATTGCTGACAGCTCGCTCTGTTGCCCAGGCTGGAGTGCAGTGGCACGATCTCGGCTCACTGCAAGCTCCGCCTCCCGGGTTCACGCCATTCTCCTGCCTCAGCCTCCCGAGTAGCTGGGACTATAGGCTCCCGCCACCACGCCCGGCTAGTTTTTTGTATTTTTTTAGTAGAGATGGGGTTTCACCGTGTTAGGCAGGATGGTCTCGATCTCCTGACCTCGTGATCCGCCCGTCTTGGCCTCCCAAAGTGCTGGGATTACAGGCTGGAGCCACCGTGACTGGCCAGCAATGACATCTTAGTGTGATAATTTTTTTTTTTTTTTTGAGATGGAGTCTCGCACTGTCGCCCGGGCTGAAGTACAATGGCACGATCTCTGCTCACTGCAACCTCTACCTCCCAGGTTCAAGTGATTCTCCTGCCTCAGCCTCCCGAGTAGCTGGGGTTACAGGCACCCACCACTATGCCTGGCTAATTTTTTGCATTTTTAGTAGAAACGGGGTTTCACTATGTTGGCTAGTCTGGTCTCAAACACCTAACCTTGTTATCCACCCGCCTTGGCCTCCCAAAGTGCTGGGATTACAGGTGTGAGCCACTGCGCCCAGCCAATAATTTTCTTTATGATAGAAAAAATTTAAAAGTTGTAACAAATGGCTCTGACAACTTCTCTGTTTTTTCTCCCTTCTCACTCCTTATTCTGTTAATATTTAATATCATTTTAGGTAACAGAGATAACAGATAACTACCATTCCCTGTAGGTGATGATTTATTTTAACAATATATTTTCCTAATTTCATACTAATTTTCCTTCTCCCATTAGCTATGGTAGATCTGTCAAGAGAATGTTATTGCATTAAATGATAGATGTGCCATGGCCAGTTGCAAAGGCACCTTCTCATGCTTAGGGGTCACTTAATGGAATCCATCTTCAAGAGGTCAGCTCAGCCCCTCAGTGCTCTGCTGTGACCAAAGACAGTCAGTCTAAGACAAATGGCGTTAGTTGTCCTATGAAGACTTCATTAGGCACTTTAAAGTCTAGACAGAAAAATGAGTTGTCAAGGAAATTGGTTAAACTCATAAAAAAAAAGATCCAAGTATAGTGGACTGACAAAAAAAAAGAGGAATTGTTTTTAAAGATGCTTGCTTTTAGTTACATAATGATCTTATAACCATTGCTACTGCCCCCAGTAATGTTTGTTGTGTAAATGCTGTTAACACAGATGTCCCTGTAGCATGGAACCACAGCCTACATGTGCTGTCGCTTTAGGTGAGATTCTCATAAACCTTTAAGTGACAAAATTCTTCTCTTACAATATTAAAGGAATTAAATAACACATAAAAAGTGGCTTGAAACTGTAAACAAACTATTCTACAATAAAAAGTTTATTTAATTTTTTAAAAAACTGGCTTGGAAGCCCTTGGGAATCCAATCTTACCTGACACAGATAAATAACCAAGCGTAAAGAACATCCAGTAACTGTCTGTGCTGGATTCAGACAACGTCCTCTGATGCTCATACCCCCACTTTGAAAGGCTCCCCGATCTCATGCACAGCCAACTTCCTTAAACCAATCAAAGAAATCCTAGGGTTCACAGTGCGGGGCACAAAGCTGTACCACAAAGAAAAAGCACATCTGTTATAGCTTCTAGAGAGGTGACTTGGCAATAATGAGTTGTGAAGCTGAAAGAAACTTTTCTAAACCATCAGTAATAACAATAATACATTTTGATCAACCATGAGGAAAAAAAAACTAAATTGTCTTTCTATTCTTGCTATAGAAAATGTTACAAAATTGTCATAGGAAGAGATAGTAAAGAATTTACAGCCAAAAATGTAAGGGAAAATACTATAGCAAGTGTCAGGTATTTAATTTTGTAATGTTTATTGCTTCTACCAGCTTTTTAAAACCTGTATTTTGCTGCGATTTGTTGGTATTTAGAATTCTGTATCTCTTTTTGCATCTTTCACTTTATCTTCTTAGCCTTTAATAAATATTAAAATTTTACCAGCTTTTGCCCTTTCAAAGTTGAGTTCTGGCTAGGTGCAGTGGCTCACGCCTGTAATCCCAACACTTTGGGAGGCCAAGGCAGGCGGATCACTTGAGGTCAGGAGTTCGAGACCAGCCTGGCAACACGGCAAAACCACATCTCTACATAAATACAAAAATTAGCCAGGCGTGGTGGCAGGTGCCCATAATCCCAGCTACTCGAGAGGCTGAGGCAGGAGAATTGCTTGAACCCAAGAGGCAGAGGTTGCAGTGAGCGGAGATAGTGCCAGTGCACTCCAGCCTGGGTAACAGAGTGAGACTCCATCTCAAAACAAAAACAAAAACAACAAAAAAAATTGAGTTCTACACTGATTGTAGATTCTCCCATAGGAGACAATGCGATGAAAATGGTAACATTGGGACAGGAGATTCAGGTTTAAATCCTATTTAAGTTTCTATCTCATAGTGATTATTCCTTTTATTCCCACAAGAATATAAATTTACCTTAGTTTGAGAAATACGTAATAATCTTTATACAAGAATTGTCACAAAAACAGGAGTGTCTGTCATACAATAATTTCAATATAATAGTTACTAAATGTTAATTAGGAAAATGCTTATAATACATGCTGTGGCAGATTCTATTTCCTCATTTTCTATAAATAATAATGAGAGCATATACTTTATTTGAGCTAATATGACTTCATCATGAATTCTTAAGTGGAAGACAATACAATATAAATATTAGCAAAATGAAAAGTGAAAATATAGCACCCAAGTAATGATAATTAACAAGATGTGTTGACCTAAATAAAACTCTCATGCTATTAATTAAGCCCTCATAATTAAAAGAAGAAAGTAAAAGAAAGGAAGGGAGGGAAAAGTAAATTACCTTTCATCAGCTCATTAGAGACTTGTTTTAAGAGAGAGTAAAGAGAAAAATAGACAATTTTGGAAGCATAGTGCTTTGCGTCTTTAAACCAGAAAAGTTTTTAACAAATTAAAAATTTGGTTTCTTGAAGATGATGCAATCTAGTTGGAGATGAAAAACAAAAAACACGCATTATCGTATTCACAAGATGAAATGCCAAAGTATAGGTAGCATTATGAATATGACATTATTGTGATTTATTAAATCTAAAGATTGCCATGATTTTATAAAATCACTTCTAGATAAAATAGCTATGTTTGTGGATTTATTAAGAAATACCTCACCAATAGAGTTGTAATAGCATCTGAATAATAGATTCTATCACAACCTTTGCCATCTTTTCACTAAAATGTCTACATAAATACTTGGAAAACAAAAAATACATAGCAAAATTACAAAAATTGTCTTAGTCTGTTTCGTGCTGTTATAACAGAACACCTAAGACTGGGTAATTTATAATAAACAGAAATTTATTTGACTCATGGTTCTGGAGGACGGGAAATCCAAGATCAAGGGCCACATCTAGCAAGGGCCTTCTTGCTGCATCATCCCATGGTGGAAGGGGAAGAAAGTGCATGTAAGAGAGCAAGAGATTTCTCAGTTTCACTAATCATTAGGGAAATTAAAATTAAAACCACAATGCAATATACTATCTTCTACCTGTCAGAATGGCTATGATTTTAAAAGTCAAAATAACAGACACTGGTGAAGTTGTGGAGAAAAGGGAACATTTGTACACTGCTGTTGGGAATGTAAATTAGTTCAGCCACTGAGGAAAGTAGTCTGGAGATTTCTAAAAGAACTTAAAGTAGAACTACCATTCAACTCAGCAACCCCATTACTGGGAAAATACCCAAAGGAATATAAATCATTCCACTATAAAGATACATGCATGCATATCTTCATTACAGCACTATTCACAATAGCAATGACAGGGAATCAACCTTGATGTCCATCAACAGTGGACAGGATAAGGAAAATGTGGTACATATACACCAGGGAATACTACACAGCCATAAAAAAGAACAAGATCCTGTCATCTGCAGCAACATGGACGGAGCTGGAGGCCAATATCTTTGGTGAATTAATGAAGGAAGAGAAGACCAAATACTGCATGTTCTCACTTATAAGTGGCAGTTAAACATTGAGTACACATGGACACAAGAAGGAAACAACAGACACTGGGGCCTACTTGAGGGAGAAGGATGAGGATCAAAATACTACCTATCAGGTAATATGCTGATTACCTGGGTAACAAAATTACCTGTAAACCAGACCCCTGTGACACACAATTTACCCATGCAACAAACTTGCATACATACCCTTTGAACCTAAAATAAAAGGAAAAAAACAAAAGAGAGAGATGGAACTCACACAGCCCCAAGCGCTTTTAGTATCAGCATTAATCTACTCATAATGATGGAGCCCTCATGACCTAAACACCTCCTCTTAGGTCCCACCTCCCACACTGTTGCATTGGGGCCTAAGTTCCGACACATGCTTTTTGGGGAACGCATTCAAATTATAGCAATAATAGTTGGAGAACTAAATCTATCTCTCTCAGAGGTTGGCAAACTATGCAGACTGAAGAGCATTTGAAAAACACAATTAACAGACTTATATACGAGATAAAAAGTCACTGTGCACACCACAAAAATGAATACATATTTTTCTGAACTCCTATATATTATAAAATAAATCAGTTAAGCATGAAACTAATGAGCCAGAAAGAGAACAACAAAATAAATATCAATAGAAGGAGAAAGAAGGAAAAAAGAAGCATAACGTAGGAAAAAATTAATGGACTAGAACACACAGAAGAGTAGACAAGATCAAGAAAATCAAAAGCTACTTCTTTCAGAAAACAAATGAAATAGATAAACCTTTGGCACTTCCAATGACAAAAAAGAGAAAAGACATACATTGAAATATAAAAAATTAAAAACAGAATGTAATAGCAAATAGAGATATATAGGAAGATGTTAGAATTATAAGAAAATGCTATGCAAAATTTTATAAAAATAAATTTGAAAATTTAAATGAAATGAATAATTTTTAAGGAAAAGATAATTACTAAAATTAACTCAAGAAGGCCTTAGTTTGTTTTGTGCTATTATAACAGAAACCTGCATAGATAAGTAACTGTGGTGAAAAATGAAAAAGCAGCCACAGATCTAATCCTAATATGAAGGCATTTAGGCCACTAAGTTTGGGGTGAGTTTTATAAATTGTTTGAGAAACAGAACAATTGTATGATATTCACATCCTTTCAGAGCATAAATAGGAAACACCTCAACTCATTCTGCTAATCTATCTGTGTAGATAAAGTTGATTTCATCTTGGATACTAATCTGTCACGTTGACTTCTGATTAGCCCCAGTTGTTGCGGGAAGTCAGGGACCCCGAACAGAGGGACCGGCTGATGCCCCATCAGAGGAACATAAATTGTGAAGATTTCATTTTAATATGGACATTTATCAATTCCCAAATAATATTTTTATAATTTCTTACACCTGTCTTCCTTTAATCTCTTAATCCTGTCACCTTCATAAGCTGAGCATGTACATCACCTCAGGACCACTGTGATAATTGTGTTAACTGTACAAATTGATTGTAAAACATGTGTGTTTGAACAACATGAAATCAGTGCACCTTGAAAAAGAACAGATAAGGACTGAGACATGCCCTGGTATCCCGCAGTACCCTCAGGCTTACTGGGGTGGGAAAAAACCCAGTCCTGGTAAATTTGTGGTCAGACCAGTTCTCTGCTCTCAAACCCTGTTTTCTGTTGTTTAAGATGTTTATCAAGACAATACTTGCATAGCTGAACATAGACCCTTATCAGTAGTTCTCCTTTTCCTCCTTTGAAGCATGTGATCTACTCCTTGTTCTTACACCCCCTCCCCTTTTAAAACCCTTGATAAAAAACTTGCTGGTTTGAGGTTCAGGTGGGCATCATGGTCCTACCAATATGAGATGTCACCCCCAGCGGCCCAGCTGTAAAATTCCTCTCTTTGTACTCTTTCTCTTTATTCCTCAGCTGGCCAACACTTATGGAAAATAGAAAGAACCTATGTTGAAATATTGGGGGTGGGTTCCCCCGATATTTTTGAAGCCTCTCTACCTCATTTATCCATTGTGCCTGGAGATAAGGCATTAGATCAGTTGGCAGAAAGTCTTTCTAGACTAAACCCCACGACTTGGATTAAGTCTATTGGGTGCTCCACTGCAGTAAATTCTGGAATCATGTTTCTGTGTTTAATCGGCTTGTTTTTAGTGTGCCGGACCAGTCAAAGAATCCTCTCAGTCAAAATCGAGAGAATGAACAAGGCTTCATTGCCATGGCACATTTGTATAAAAAGAAAGGGAGAGCTGTTGTGGGAAGCCAGGGACCCTGAATGGAGGGACCAGCTGGAGCCGCAGCAGAGGAACATAAATTGTGAAGATTTCATTTTAATGTGGACATTTATCAATTCCCAAATAATACTTTCATAATTTCTTACGCCTGTCTTCCTTTAATCTCTTAATCCTGTTACCTTCATAAACTGAGCATGTACGTCACCTCAGGACCACTGTGATAATTGTGTTAGCTGTATAAATTGATTGTAAAACGTGTGTTTGAACAACATGAAATCAGTGCACCTTGAAAAAGAACAGATAAGGACTGAGACATGCCCTGGTATCCCGCAGTACCCTCAGGCTTACTGGGGTGGGAAAATTGTGGTCAGACTGGTTCTCTGCTCTTCGACCCTGTTTTCTGTTGTTTAAGATGTTTATCAAGACAATACTTGCATAGCTGAACATAGACCCTTATCAGTAGTTCTCCTTTTTGCCCTTTGAAGCATGTGATCTCCTCCCTGTTCTTACACCCCCTCCCCTTTTGAAACCCTTAATTTAAAACTTGCTGGTTTGAGCCTCAGGCAGGCATCATGGTCCTACCGATATGTGATGTCACCTCCGGCGGCCCAGCTGTAAAATTCCTGTCTTTGTACTCTTTCTCTTTACTTCTGAGCCGGCCAACACTTATGGAAAATAGAAAGAACCTACGTTGAAATATTGGGGGCGGGTTCCCCTGATACCCAGTCTCATGAATGCCACCTGATTTCTTCTTTATTTACTGTCATTAGTGTAAGAATATGTCAACCTCAATGTTATCACACAAGTTACAGGCTATGATGCACACAGAATTTGTGCCTGTCCTGGGTGGTCACCTTAAATAGTCTGGTTGGAGCTTGTATGCCCTTTCCCTATGGCATATAAATCCATATGAGAATAACTATAAACATTTCTATGTGAAATATTGGAAAATGGAGTCAGCACTATAGTTATTAAATATGCAGTATGGAAAAACAGACTTTATTTCAGAATTGTGAGGATTATTAGAATCTTAGTAGATGTAATTCACAAGATTAACAGATTATGTGCAAAAAATTGTGGTCATCTCAAATTACTCTAAAAAATATTTGATGAAATTTTAAATCTCTCTGAATTTAAAAAAAACACATTATGAACAGGAATAAAACTTTCTTAAAGTAAAATATATCTACCAGAAACATAGAACAAATATACTTAAAGTTTTTGTTAAAATAATTCTTATTAAATTCAGAAAACAAGGGTGCAGGTGGCTAGGCTATATTACTGACATTCTCATTGAATGCATTAAGATGACAAAAAGAAGCATGAGAGCAAATTGTCATTATTTGTACAAAATAATATTGTATAATCCAACAGAATCATCTGAAAACTATTAGAATTAATAAAAGAGCAGTAAATTTGCAGAATATAAAAAACCAAAAATATCCTTCTAAAATTGATTATTGCTTATATTTAAATACATATAAGATAAATATGAATACATAAATATATAAGCAATAATATATTTATATGTTAGCAATAATTAATTTTATATATTAATATTTTATATCATATTTCATAAATAATAATATATAAATAAATATATAAGCAATAATCAATTTTAGAGGGATATTTATATATTAGCAATAATCTATTTTAAAAAGTCATGAAAAAAGGATACTATTCAAACTAATAACCAATAAATGAACAGAAAAACCTAGTGAAATATCTAACAAGAAATTCTTAAGACCTATAAAAATTGATGGAGGAACATAATAGAAGATTGGAAAAAAATAAGAAAGAAAGCCATTTTTTAAAGTTGTCCATTGTCCCCCAAACCATCTATAAATTTAATTAATCTTAACACAAATTCCAACAGAATATATATACATATATACTATACATATAAGTGTATATAGAGAGACAATAGGTTTTTGAAACAAATGAACAAAAACTTTCTTATAAGATTTAAAATATACCGTAAGGCTATTAGTATTGAAGTAATATAGTATAGATTAATGAAAGGAAATAATAACCCCCATGGGTTTATAGTGGGAAAGAACTTCTGTAACAAAGGACAGATTCACAAGAGAAAAACAAGCAAAGGTTTATTAATATGTATATTTCATATATACATGAGAGACATGGGACTGAGTAGTTCTCAAAAAGGTGGCTTTAAATTTCAGCTGTAAACCAAACAGTATCTGAGACAGGTCTCAATCAGTTTAGAAGTTTATTTTGCCACGGTTAAGAATCATGACCCATGACAGCCTCAGGAGGTCCTGAGAACATATGCCCAAGGCAGTTGGGTTACAGCTTGGTTTTATGTTTTAGGGTAGCATAGGACATCAATCAATATATGTGACATACACATTGGTTTCATCTGGAAAGGTGGGACAACTCAAAAGTGCGGTGGTGGGGCTTATGGGTCATAGGTGAATTTAAAGATTTTCTGATTGGCAATTGGTTGAAAGAGTTAAGCTCTGCCTAAAGAGTTGAAATCAGCTTAAGCTAAGGTAAGGAGTTGGGGGTTGTGGGAGGAGGGCTTTTGCCACGTATATGAAACCTCCAGGTAGCCTGTAGCCCACTTCAAAGAGAATAGATGTGACTGTCTCTTATCGAAGGTACCAGACTCTCTGGTGAGACCTAATAAAGGAAAGAGATTCTCTACAAAATGTAAAATTACCCCAGAGCAAGAGATATCTTTGCAGGGCCATTTAAAATATATATATTTCTTTCAGGCCACTGCTGTCATGTGATGTTATACTAGAGCCAGGTTGGAATTTGGTATCTTATGGTTACAAAGAGTCTGTTCTATCAGTCTTCGGATCTCTATTTTAATGTTAATGCTGATCAGTTGTGTGCCTGGACTCCAAAGGGAGGAAAGGATCACTAGGCATGTCCAAACCCCCTTCCTATCACAATCTGACCTAGATTTTTAGGGGTCATTGGGTCCCCTTGGCCCAGAGGAGGGTCCACTCAGTCAGTTTTGAGGGGATTATAATTTTATTTTGGGTTTACATGGCTTATATAGCATCTTCAACAAAAACGAGTGAATTTCAAGAGAAGCAATATGAGAAAGAAGAAGGATTTTGAATCTCTAAGAGCAACAACTTGTAGAAAGGCAAATGAATGGCAGATAAAGGCTAGTTGGTAAAGCTCTGGTACAAGTTCTAGGTCAATAAGAATTCAAAACTGTCTTTTGTGGATGATCTTTGCTCTCCCTGGTAGAAAGGTGGGCAGGATACCTTCTGTCTTTGTAAATCTATATCCTGGACATATGGGAGGCAAATAGGAGGTTGATAGAGAGCTTTCTTGCATTTGCTTCTTCTGAATTGCCTTCAGCTCAACAATCCTTCATATTTTGGGGGACTTATTCTGCTCTCCCTCAATAGGTTCATAAATAGACAAATTAAACAATAGAAAATAATTAAAAATCCAGAAATAGTACTGTGTGTCTCTTTCTGTCTCTCTGTGTTCCTCTCCTACCCACTCCACCACACCCACAAATACATGTGTGTAAGCACATACCCTGGAATTTAGTTTATATTAGATGTGACATTTTATGTCAGAGGCAGGGAAACACAATGGAATAGTCAAAAATAGTTTGAGGATTGTTCAGGATTCATTTAAGCAAAAACATTAAATTTTTATTCCTACCTTACACCACAGAAAACTAAATTATGGAGTAAGTGCTAATATTTAAAGCAAAACTTTTTTTAAAAGTTTGAAGAAAACATGGAATAAACTTTTACACTCTTGTAATGGGGCAGTGTCTAAACAGGGTACAAAACCAAAATAGCATCAAGGAAAAGATCAATTAATATAATGAAAAAAACCCTGAGTTTAATTATGTATGACAAAAGACTTTAATGAACTAAGTTAAAAATAAGAGTTTGGGAGAAAAAAACCTGCAACCTACATAACAAACAAAGGATTAATACCCAAAATATGCAAAGAGCTTCTACTGCAATCTGCTGTTGCAAAATTATAACTGAGAAAATTATTACAGTGAACAATATCTGACCTAACAAATTCTATCTTGCTTCTAACCTCCAAGCTGTCCTTGGTCATTCCTGGACACAGGCCAAACTAACTTTGGGAGGAACTTAGTTTATAGTTTAACTTTGAAACAAAGACTATAACAGCCCTTTCCCAAAACAAACCACCTTCCTGCCTGGGGACTAGACTGCTTTTGTAGGATTAACAAATTAGCCACAAGATTAGAAATTATGGATTAGGAGTCATGCAGCTAGAGGTTGCAAGATTCTGACCCTCCCCAAATTGCTCCTGGATACAACATCACTATTGTAAAACCTAAAATCAGTGCTTGAGATATTTTGCAGACCCTGCAGTTAATGGATCAGTTGGCACCACCCAATCAATAAACTGGCTCAGCTTGTGGTCTTGTGGATCATCTTGAAGTATTGTAGCCCCTACCCAGGAACTGATTCAGTGCAGGAGGACAGCTTCAACTCCCTTTGATTTCATATCTGACCTAACCAATCAGCACTCCCAACTCACTGGCCCCACTAACCATCAAATTATCCTCAAAAAACCTGATCCTCAAGATTTCAGGGAGACTGATTTGAATAATCTCTATACAGCCAAGTTTGCATGAATTAAACTCTTTCTCTATTTCAATTCCTCCGTCTTGATAAATCAGCTTAGTCTAGGCGGTAGGCAAGGAGAACCTGTTGGGTGGTTACACTACAATTAATAAGAAAAAAATACCCCATACAAATAAGAATAAGTGATATGAACCAGTATTTAAAGATAAAATACAGTGTCCAATAACTGTAGAAAAGATGCTCAACTTCACTAATAGTTATGGAGATGCAAATTAAGCAAGATTTTTTTTAACCATGAGATTGACCCCAAAGTTTTAAATAGTGACAATATTTTATACATTTTTGTGGGGGTGTAGTGGGGATGTAAATATAGGAGACCAGAATATGCCACCTCAAAATATGACTATAGGAGACCAGAATATGCCATTCCAAAATATGCCTTGTTGGCATAAGGATTATTTTGAGCTGATTATTTTGAGAAATCGCAGACACAGAAGAAGCTCTGAAAATAAGAGTAGAAGTTATGCTTTTGTATGGGAAATTTACATCTCTGAAGGAAATCTCCATTTGTAAGTGCATCTCCCTCTCTGGACCAGGAAGAGAAGTATTATTCTAAATCAATAGAGACTCTTATCAATGGAGAAGGCATCCACTTAAATCTGCATAACAAGCCTTACTCTTGTCTATTGTCTTGCTTTTCCTGGTCATCTACCTATAACTGGCCTTCCCTAAACCCTCCTTTCTT
This sequence comes from Macaca thibetana thibetana, assembly GCF_024542745.1. NCBI lineage: Eukaryota > Metazoa > Chordata > Mammalia > Primates > Cercopithecidae > Macaca > Macaca thibetana. The sequence goes on along the minus strand of NC_065585.1, from coordinate 78,407,533 downwards.
TGTTTCAGCAGACATGGTATTTAAATATGAATTCAAAGCCAACTCTTTGAGATTTAAGAAGAATCCTTTCTCTGGGTATCTCCTATGTATATATGAGGTATACAGGTTAATATACTTGTTTGTTTCTCTCTTGTTAATCTGTCTTTTGCTACATGGGTCCATCCTAACTGAGAACTATAAGAGTAGAGGAAAACATTTATTCCTCCCTACAGAAATACGGTACAATTGACCATACTAAATCTGGCCTTCCTAAAGTCATTCTCTCAGCTCTAGCCTTTAAATCTGAGAAAAGAAAACAGCATAATGTGAAACTTCCATTACTAAAGACCAGGTCCTTCTCCAAAGGAAGAAAAAATAGTGTTTAAGATAGGAAATAATTTCACTTGAAATCTTTAAGAGAGCATGTTCTCAGTTCTTTAATACATAAAGACAAAAGTAGAAAGAATGTTATTTGAAATGAATAGATATTTTCATGCAAAGTTGCCTGAACAATTCATCCAGAACCCAGGATCATCACTACCTTGGCAGTGAATACTAGATGAAAGACAGAATACGTATAGAGAGTTCTTCTTTCACAAGCTATCCAGTCACTTAGAATCCAATTACAAATTTATATCCTAATTCTGGAGGCTGTTCTTCAGTGCATTTTATTGTAAAATAAACTTATGCATCACATAACATCCCATAACAGTGGGAAAATGAAGCAGCCTTGGGTAAATACCATTTCTATTATTTCAAGTAGACAGCATATTTGGGCCCTTTACCTTATCACCACCTATAACAAATCTACACTACACAAAACTCTTTCTTCCATATCAACTCAGTAACTTGCAACATAGGCACCAATGTAAATGTAAGAGGAAAAGATATGAAAGGAAATAATCCCCAGGGACAGAGATAGGCACACACACACACACACACACACACACACACACACGCAGATGTCCTCAGAAAGGAAAGGAACACATTTCCAATGTCAACAGAAAAGTAAAAATATGTCTATCTATTAAACATTGCCTTCCATTTCTTCATATATTCATTCAATGGGCATTTGGGGGAAGGGCACTAAGCACAGTTCTGAGAATACAAAGATGAGCAAGGCACAGCCCTTCAAGGACATGGTCTAGTGGGAAAGGCAGACAGACAATTACAAGGCAATATTTTCACTGCTGTAAGCAGGGATATGTGAAGAAGTATGAGGGGGCATAGATAGAGGAGACTGTAACTACATTTGAGAAATCAGAAAATAAATACATAAACATTTGAGCTCAGTTTTAAAATTCCACATTATGCAATAGCATTAGTTAAAGCTCCAGAATTATGCAGTAGAATTTCTATTATGTCTGACATAGGAATATTAGCCATCAAAAGCAATAGCTGAAGGCACCAAACTAAAGATATGAATAGAAAGTAAGAAAGGTCTTGTAAGGTACACACATTTGAGGAAATGAGAAGAGCTAACAAGCTCAGAACAAAGCAAGAATATCCACTCTTGCCAATTCTGTTCAACATTACAATAAGAACAATGAAATAAAAAGGCAAAAATTGGAAAGGAAGAAATAAAATTATCTTTGTTCACAGATGACACAATTGTGTACATAGAAAATCCTAAGGAAACTACCAAAAATACTAGATGCCAGGCACAGTGGCTCATGCCTGTAATCCCAACACTTTGGGAGGCTGAGGTGGGAGGATTGCTTGAACTTAGGAGTCTAAGACCAGCCTAGACAACATGGCAAGACCCTGTCCCTACAAAAAAATTTAAAACTTAGCCCAGTGCGGTGGTGCGTGCCTGCAGTCCCAGCTGTCAGGAGGCAGAGGTGGGAGGATCGCACAAGTGCAGGAATCCTAGGCTGCAGTGAGCCATGAGCATGCCACTGCACTCCAGCCTGAGCAACAGAGTGAAACACTGTCTCAAAAATATAGATATACATATATACTAGAATAAGTAAATTTAGGTCAGTGTACATAAATTAATTGTACTTTTATATAGCTACAACAAACAATTGAAAAATTAAGCAAAACAAATTTACAATAGCATCCAAAATTTTAAATAATTATGAATAAATTTGACAAACTTCATGTTGAAACTACAAAATATTGCTGAGAGACATTAAAGACTTCCCAAATCAATGAAAATATATACCATGTTCATGGATCAGAAGACTGACATTGTTAAGATGTCAATTCTCCCCGAATTGATCTATATATTTACTGCAATCCCAATTAAAATCCAAAAGTGCTTTGTAGAAATCAACAATTTGATTCTATAAGAATATGAATGACACAGAATACTCAATACAACAATGAAAAGGAAGAATGATGTTGGAGGATTTGCACTACTTCGTTTTAAGATTTCCTATAAAGCTACAATAATCAAAACACTGGTATTTATGTGGTATTGATTGCCTCTGGATTGACTGGAAAGACATTTAAGGGAAATTTCTGGGACAAAGTAAATGTTCTATATCTTAATCGATGTGGTGATTTCACAGGTGTATAGTTTGTCAGTATAAACATTTGGATAACCATAACGTACCAGTTTGTCTTAACCACTTGAGATGCATCAGTAAAAAACAACAAAGAAGGAAAAGACAGAGATGTTGTCATGGAACATACATCTTAGCAGGGGTTAGGGAAGAAAGAGAGACATGTAATAAAGAAAACATATAATATAGAACATATATGGCTTTTTAGAGGGTAACAGTACTGTGGAAAAAGAAAAAGTCCAGTAGGTTAAAGGGCTGGGAGAACGCAATTTTATACTACGCTGTCAGAAAAGACCTCACTGGGAAGGTAACAGTAAAGCCAAGACTTGACAGAATAGAATGAGTTAGACATGCTCTTACTCCTTAGGGGAAGGAGTGTTCCTAGGAACTGCAAAGAGTGTACCTGCAGAAGAGCAGCACCACTCAAATCGAACTGTTCTCTAAAGATATGGCAAGCACCTCCCTGAGTGGCTCCACTCGAACTTAGCACAGTGAGATTTACACTCATCAAATCTCATTCCATGTACTTTTGACTTACTATATTGAAGCTGCATGCATGAAGCAGGAGGTAAATTCCCTCACTGTTGAGTTCTGGTCAGCAACCTAGGATGGAAGGACATTGGTACATCCTCAATATGTCTGATTTTGTTTCTGAAAGGTAAAAACCAAAACCAAACCAAACAAATACAAACAGTGCTCATTTCCCAGTGGCTCTTGGGTCCTGCATTGGAGGCAGAGAGAGGGCAATTGGGGATAAATAAGAATGCTCTAATTTCTTGAGAGCTCTCCAGGGAGAAGTAGGCTGCTCCTGAAAGAAAACAGTAGGACAGGACCATAGCCAGGATCTACACAATTTTGAAAAGAGTTGACACTTACTGAGGTCCCAGAATATTAGTGCTGTGTGGTCATGCAAAGTGGGAATTTATTATGTTGTTTTTCAGGGTATTCTGGGAGACAGTCTATTTATCTTGTTTTGTCCAAAAGGGGCAGCAGTGTTATGACTACACACATTATTTGTCTACCCAGTTTGAACAGCTTCCCTTAGGACATAATTCAGATGACACAGTGGGTGATACCAGCCTTTATCCCCCTGACACAAGACAGAATATATAGATAGCTATCCACAACCAGAATAGCCCTGAAAGAGCTCAAAGGCCCATTAAAGATCTTTTATGTGTGAATATTCTTTTTGTTTTGTTCCACTGTGTTCCATCTATAGGAAGACAGCATGCATCTCTGCTGAGATGAGGGCATCTCTGTGGCTGCACTCCTCTCAGCCACATCTTAGACACCACGGCCATCACCATAATGAGCTAGTTCACACTTTGGACCCTGGAGCTAAGCTCTTACTACACACACCCAAACTCTGGACTTCAGCTCAGCCACCACAGAAAGGTAGGCTCCAAGCTAACCTTGGAGCCACTGTAACTCCGTCTCAGTCTGTGCTCCTGTTCTGGTTCCCTGGCTACTTCACAAGCCTCCACACCTTACATGCTATTGGCAATGTGGCAGCAGGAGTGCTTGAACCCTAAGGACCAGTGCCATAGCTGCCCCATATCCCAGAGCTGTAGTCTCTTCACATATGGCCATGCTTCAGGCCTCAGCCATGTAACTACTCCATGGGCAACACACTTAAGACACTGGTGCCACTGCCACTTCAGGTGGGCCTGCAAACCAGACCCAGTGCCAACAGGAATCCCTTTAGCCAAATGGAAAAAAAATAGATCAGGAGAACCTTAGTAATCATCACCATCATAGACTCCAACAATCTTCATCAGCACTGCAGACATCCACAACATTGAGTGTTGAGGATCTCTGCAATAATTGTCAACACTAACCTCGGCTGACAGAGCTGCACAACGACTACACAACTGTTTTCTCATTGGTGTCAGAATCACTGCACCCTACCCAGCAAGCACCTCACACCCTTTCCCCAGAAGAAAGTATTTTCATAGCAAAATTAGCCTTTAAAGTCTGCAATAGGTTACTGCTCCACCAAACAGGCAGATATCAACATAAGAAAAGAAGAAACATGACAAGTCAAAAAGACATAACACAACCAAAAGAACACAACAATTTCCGAGTAGCAAGCCTCAAATAAATGGAGACATACAAACTGCATGACAAAATATTCAAAATAATTGTTTTAAGGAAGCTCAGTGAACTTCAAGAAAATACAGAATAATACTTCCGTGAAAGTAGGAAAACAATAAATGACCAAAAATAGAAATCTGGCAAAAAGATTAACATTATTTTTTAAATTAAATAGAAATTCTGTAGCTGAAAAAATACAATGAATGACATGAAAAAAATGAATGTGATAGTGTCAACAGCAGAATTAATCAAGCAGAAGAAACAATCTGTGAACTCAAAAATAAGTTATTTGAAAACATACAGTCAGAGCCAGGAAAAGAAAAAAAATGAAAAGGAATGAAGAAAGCATACAGGATTGAGGGGACTGCATCAAAGAGTGAATATTCAAGTTACCGGTGTTAAAAGAAGGAGAAGACAGGAAAAAAGCAGAAAGAATACTTAAAGAAATAATAGCAAAAAACTTTCCAAATCTGGGGGGAGACAGAAATAGCCAGGGATAAGGAGATCAAAGGTCTCCGATCAGATTCAATAAGACTACACCAAGACACATTATAACCAAACTGTAAAAATCAAAGACAAAGGGGGAATTCTGAAAGCAGCAAGAGAAAAGAAACAAATCATATATAAGGGAGTTCCACTAAGGCTAGCAGCAGAATTCTCAGCAGAAATGTTACAAGTCAGGAGAGAGTGGGATGATATATTCAAAGTGCTGAAGAAAAAAAAAAGTAAGAATAAGTAAACCAAGAATATTTTATCCAGCAAATCTGTCTTTCAGAAATGAAGGAAAGGTAAAGATTGTCCCAGATAAGCAAAAGCTGAGGGAGTTCATTACCACCAGAACTGTCTACAGGAAATGCTACAGGGAATTATTCAAAATAAAAAAGATGCTAATTAGTAACATAAAAACATAGAAAAGTATGAAACTCACTTGTAAAAGTATGTACACACTCAAATTCAGAATATGCTAATATTGTAATGATGGTGTGTAAATCACTTATATCATTACTATGACAGGTTAAAAGACAAAACTGTTAAAAATAGTAATAGCTACAATAATTTGTTAAGTAATATACAATACAAAAAGATGTACATTGTGACAACAAAAACATAAAATGTGTGTGAGAAGAGTAAAAGTGTAGAGTTATTTTATGCAATCAAAGTTAAGTGTTACCAGCTTAAAATAGTTTGTTATAACTACAAGATGTTTTATGTTAGCCTTATAAGGCTAACCACAAAATAAAAACCTATAGTAAGTGCACAAAATGTAAAAAGTAGGGAATCAAAACACACCAGTAGAGAAAAATCATCTAATAACAGAGGAGGAAGACAGGAAGAAAGAAACAACAAAAGAGGAAAAAAAGAAACAAAGGATCTACCAAACAACCAGAAAACAATGAACAAAATGGCAGTAGTAAGTCCTTACCTATGAATAATTATCTTGACTATAAATGGATTAAATTCTCCAATTAAAGACAAGGAGTAGACGAATGGATAAAGAAAAAAAAAAGACAACTATTTGTTACCTACAAGAGAATCACATCACCTTTAAGGACACATATAGATTGATAGTGAAAGGATGGGAAAAGATGTTCCACGGGAACAGAAAACAAAAAGAGCAGGGGTATCTATGCTTATATCAGATCAAATAGATGTAAGTCAAAATATGTAAAACAAGACAAAGAAGGTCATTATATAATGACAAAGGAATCGATTTATCAAGAGGCCATAACAGTTATAAATATATATGCATCCAACATCAGAGCGCCTAAATGCATAAAACATTATTAATAGATCTGAAGAGAGAGATACTGCAATACAATAATAGTAGGGGAATTCAATACCCCACTTTCAGCAATGGACAGACCATCCAGACAGGAAATCAATGAGGAAACATTGGACTTAAACTACATATTAAACTAAATGTACCTAATAGACATGTATAGAACATTCCATCCAACAGCAGCAGAATACACATTCTTCTCAAGCACATCCAGGATAGTCTCTAGGATAGATCATATGTTAGACAGATCAGTCTTAATACATTTGAGAAGACTGAAATCACATCAAGCCTACATCAAAAAGAAAGATCCAAAATAACCAACTAATGTTACACCTCAAAGAACTAGAAACAGAAAAACAAACTAAGCCCAATGTTAGTAAAACGAATGACATAATAAAGATTAGAGCAGGCCAGCGTAAGGTTCATGCCTGTATCCCAACCCTTTGGGATGCTGAGGCAGGATTGCTTGAGCCCGAAGTATGAGACCAGCCTGGGCAACATAAGGACACCCTGTCTCTACAAAATAAAATAAATCAGCCAGGCTTCGTAGCATGCACTTATGGTCCCACTACTTGGGAGGCTGAAGTTGAAAGATCAGCTGAGCCCAGGAATTCGAGGCTGCAGTGAGCCATGATCATACTACTGCACTCCAGCCTGGGTGACAGAGTGAGACCCTATCTCAAAAAAAAAAAAAAAATCAGAACAGAAATAAATGAAATAGAGAGTAGACAAGCAATAGAAAATAGAAACATAATTAAGAGTTGGTTTTTTGAAATAATAAATTCAGATACATTAAGAAAAAGAGAGGAGACAAATAAAATCAGAAACAAAATAAGAGATATAACTGATGCCACAGAAATACAAAGGATCATAAGAAACTACTAAGAAAAATTATACACCAACAAATTGGATAACCTAGAGAAATGAATAAATTTCTAGAAATAGAAAATCTGAACAGGCCAATAACAAGTAAGGAAATTGAATCAATAATTTAAAATCTCCCATTGAAGAAAAGCCCAGGACCATCAGGCTTCGCTGTTGAATTCTACCAAACATTTAAAGAACTAATGCTAATTCTTCTCAAATTCTTCCAAAAAAATTGAGGAGGAGGGACTACTTCCAAACTCATTTTTTGAGGCTGGTATTACCCTGATAGCACCCAGACAAGGACAGTACAAGAAAATAAAATTACAGGCCAACATCCCACATAAACATAGATGCAAAAATCCTCAACAAAATACTATAAAACCAAATTCAACATTGCATTAAAGAATCATTCACCATGCAAACCTGTCCAACTCACCTTATTTTGTTGTTGTCCTTCTGCTTCGTTTCATGTCAGGTTTTTAGCAGCCTGAAGCCATGGTTTTCACTTTCTGTCTCTAGTGATAAGCAGAAAAGAGAAATGAGAAAGGGGCTTTACCAGCCCTGCCAGAAGCAGAAGCTAAGAACCCATGACAGGGACACCTTTGGACATCCCTGTAAGGGATTTAATCCTGGGGTACAAAGATACTTCAATGGATGCAAATCAATAAAATGTAACACATCACATTAAAAAAAGAAGGATGAAAACCATGTGATCATCCCAATAAATGCAGAAAAGGCATTCTAAAAATTCAACATTCTTTCATGATAAAAACTCTCAAGAAATTATGTATAGAAAAAATGTACCTCAACCCAATAAAAAGTCATATAAGACAAATTCATAGCTAACATTATACTGAATGGTGGAAGTTTGAAAGCTTTTCCTCTAAGATTAAGACAAGGGAGCTAGGCACGGTGGCATGTGCCAGTAATCCCAGCTACTCAGGATGCTGAAGCAGGAGCATTGCTTGAGCCCAGGAGTACAAGACTAGCCTGGGCAACATAGTGACATCCCAACTCTGAAAAAAAAACAAAAAGAACAAAATAAGGATGCCCATTCTCAACACTATTCACATAGTACTGGAAGTTCCTAACCAGAGCAATTAGGCAGGAGAAAGAAATAAATGTCATCCAGATCAAAAAGGAAGAAATTAAATTGTCTCTTTGCAGATAACATGGTCTTATATACAGAAAAATCCTAAAAATCTCACCAAAAATTTGTTAAGACTAATAAATGAATTGAGTAAAGTTGCAGGATATAAAATCCACATAAAAAAAATCAGTAGCATTTCTATACATCAATAATGAGCTAGCTGAAAAGGAAATCAAAACAATCGCATTTATGATAGCTACCAAAAAAAAAAAAGAACTTCAGAATAAATTTAACCAAGGAAGTAAAAAACCTGTACACTGAAAACTATAAAACTTTGATGAAAGAAATAGCAGAAATGAATTAATGAAAATATTATTTTGTTCATCCATCAGAAGAATCAATATTGTTACAATGTCCTTACTCCCCAAAACTACAGATTCAATGCAATCTCTATCAAAATTCCAATGACATTTTTCACAGAAATAGAAAAGATAGTCCTTAAATTTGTATGGAACTACAAATGACCTTAAATAACCAAAGCAATCTTGAGCAAAAAGAACAAGGCTGAGGGCATTACACTACCTGATTTCGAAATATACTACAAAGCTATAGTAATCAATACAGTATGGTACTGGCATAAAAACAGGCACATAGACCAATGGAACAGAATAAAGAGCCCAAAAATAAGTCCATGCATTTATGGTCAACTGATTTTTGACCAAGATGCCAAGAATATACAATGAGTAAAGAACAGTCTTTTCAATAAATAGTGCTATGAAAACTGGATATCCACATGCAGAAGAATGAAATTGGACCCATATCTCACCTCATATACAAAAAGTAACTCAAAATAGATTTAAGACAGAAACACAAGACCTGAAACTATAAAACTAATAGAAGAAAATGTGGGGAAAAGTTTCTTGACACTTGTCTGGGCAAAGATTTTTTGGTTATGACCCCAAAAGCACAGGCAACAAAAGCAAAAATTGACGAATAGATTACATCAAACTAAAAAGCTTCTAAACAGCGAAGGAAAACAATCAACAGAGTGAAGAGGCAACCGAGGAATGGAAAAATAAATTTGCAAACCATACAACTATATGAGCTAGCTGAAATATGAGTTCACTGAAAAAGAAATTAAGTAAGGGGTTAATATCCAAAATGTATAAAGAATTCATATACTCAATAGCAAAAAACAATCTGATTAAAAAATGGACAAAAGATCTGAAGAGACTTTTCTCAAAAGAAGAAATACAGATGGCAAATAAATAGGTATATGAAAAAAAATGCTCAACATCATCCTCAGGGAAATGCAAATTAAAACCACAAGGTATCACCTTACACCTACTAGAAAAGCTATTATCAAAAAGATGAAAGGTGTAAGTGTTAGCAAGGATGTGGAGAAAAGTAAATCCTCGTACACTGTTGGTGGGAATGTAAATTAGTACAACCATTATGAAACAGTATGGCGTTTCCTCAAAATATCAAAAATGGAACTGCCATACTATCCAGCAATATCACTACTGGGTACAGATCCCATGGATAAGAAATCAGTATGTTGAAGAGATATCCCACATGCTATGTTCATTACAGCATTATTCACAATAGCTAAAACATGGAATCAACCCATGTGTCCAATGACAGATGACTGGATAGAGAAAATGTCGTATATATACACAACAGAATATTATTCAGCCTTAAAAAAGAAGGAAATGCTGTCATTTGAGACAACATGGATAAACCTATAGGACATTATGTTAAATGAAATAAGCCAGGCACGGAAAGACAAATACCACATGAGGTCGCTTATATGTGGAATGTAAAAAAAGTAAAATACTGCATAGAAGCAAAGTAAAATACTGGTAATAGGCTGGGGCCAGGAGGAGGGAGATAGGGAGATGTTGGTCAAAGGATACAAAATTTCAGCTGGATGGAATGAATAAGCTCAAGAGAGCTATTGTACATTCTAGTGACTACAGTTAATATCAATACATTGTATACTTGAAAACTGCTCAGAGCAGATTTTTAAATGTCCTCACCACACACACCAGAATGATACGCCAGGTAATGCATAGGTTAAGTAGCTTGATTCAGCCATTCTAAAATGTATACATACATCAAAACATCACACTTCACACCATAAATATATACAATGTTTATTTGTCAATTAAAAAAATTTTTTAACAGTTTCCCTAAGCAATGCCTTTCCTTTTTTTTTTTTTTTTTTAGCTTGGGCCTTCCACCTTCCTAAAGGCAGACAAAGAGTAGTTGGAAATAACTGAACTGACACTCTGAAGTATCCCACAGATCCCTAAGTAGTTCAACATCAATGCCAAAAACAAAAGAAAGCACAAATATTAGACACCAACTCCTATTTTCAGAGACTGAGCTCCACCTAAGAAAGACATGTCCAGAAATCACAGCAGTAGTGGCGCCTGTGTGTGGAGGTAGGAAGTGAGAGGGAAATTTGGCTACTATTTTATAGTTCAGCCCTGTTATACATTATACACTTGAGTCTAGTTTTAGCCAATTCCTGTCAAATTGTCCTGACCCGTCATAGCAAATTTAATATCAAGCTACTGATGGAGTTTAATTACTTGGTAAGAAATACAGATCCATCTATTTCATGGCAGCTGAGCTGCAGTTCTATTGCTTTAAGGAAACATTTGGTATTGACTTAACATGATGCTTATTAAATCTAAATCAAATGTGAATTAATCAACTTGAAAATACTGTCTAATTTCCTTATTGGTGTTAATGCTGATACCCCATAACAAATGCTTTGGAGTGAAAACACTTAACCTACATATATCGCCCCAAGTTTCCTGTATTCGATTTTAATTTAACTATATTCAGTTTTAATTTGCGTGACAAGTTTCACCTCACAAGGTGCTTCCTCCTGTTTAACTATTTCTAAGTGCACATGGAGGTCTATTTACGTATTAATTTCTGCTGGAATTACAGATATATCCACCTTCATTTCTCCTCCCCAAAGGACCAAAAAGGCCTCTTGAGTGGCTATAAATGTCTCATTATAAACACTTAATTTAAAACTGCGTCACAGTTAGAGTCAATCTGGCCTACACTCTCATGCCAAAAAGCAAAACCTTTCAAGCTGTGCATTTTTACTATTAAGTTTCCACTGTGACTTTAGAATCTCAATCATTTCTTTAAGAAATGCAAATGCTCTTTTTTCTTTGGCTTAGCAGTAGCCACTGGGAAATACATTTGTATAATTCCTTCCTGGCCATGCACAGGCTGTAACAATAATCAAAGCTACCAGGGCAGAGACGATATTCCAGAACATACTCAACTTTTTCCAACTTACTGTCAGAAGCCATTGAACTTTCAGCTTTCCACTTGGCCCAGCCAGGAAGATAGTGAAAGTGCCTCTGTCCAAATCCAAATGCAGGCTGTCTACAGGATTATTATTTTTTATTATTTTTTATTTTTTTAGATGGGGTTTCACACTTGTTGCCCAGGCTGGAGTGCAATGGCATAATCTCGGCTCACTGCAACCTTCACCTCCCGAGTTCAAATGATTCTCCTGTCTCAGCCTCCCAAGTAGCTGGGATTACAGGCCTGCGCCACCATGCCCAACTAATTTTGTATTTTCAGTAGAGATGGGGTTTCACCATGTTGGCAGGCTGGTCTCGAACTCCTGACTTCAGGTGATCTGACCGCCTCGGCCTCCCAAAGTGCTGGGATTACAGGCGTGAGCCACTGCACCCAGCCCAGGGTTAATCTTAATCTGTTTGTCCAATTATATTTCCACTCATGCTACTGAACCCTTGCCCTCCAATCCACCCTCTCCTCTCTTGTTAGGGTGCTTTGGGGCCCTTCATGCGCTGACCCAGACAGCTTCTCCAGGCTCCTCATCTGCACTCTCCCCACATACCTAAGCTCATAACCCCAGTAACCCACTTGCGCTCTACTCACGGTATCACAAACAGTTCCCAAACTCACCACGGTGTTGGTGCCTCCCTGCCTTTTACACATGTTCCTTCTGCCAGCAATGTCCTCGTGCTCCTGGCCATCTCCCACCCAGCCTTTCAAACTCAGTTCAAAAGCCCTCTCCTCTGTGAATTCTTCACTGATCGCACTCCCCAGCCCTACCACAGTTGAGCATTTTCTCCTCCGGTTCCCGTAGCACTGTGGGACCTTCTCTATCCTAACATGTAGCATATCATATTTGATTATGTATTTACATGGCTGTCTCCCACTGGGCTGTGAGCCCATTAAAAGTGGGATCGGCTTTTATCCTTGTATCCCCAGCCGCTTGTACCATGCCTGGCATCTGGCAAATAATCAAGAAATCTTTATGGAATAAACAGAAGAAGGTGATATAAATGTAAGAGGTATAAATTTCTCAGCACTCCCATGCATGTGAAGGAGGCAGGTGAATTCCACATTTATGGAGATGGGTGACCTCTGCTTAGAGTGGACCTCAATCTCTGACCAAGAAAAGAAGTTTGGAAATGACACCATTATTTGCAGATCCCCTCTCACTAGTTGTTATGTCTGTGCCTCATGGGATGTGGGCAAGGATCATGGAAGAATTTAAACACACACACACACATATATATGTGTATGTATGTATATATTTGTACTTGTGTGCTTGTGTGTATATGTGTGTATGTGACTATATATAATACACAGAGCACAAAGAGGAATAAGTTCTCTCCTATTAGCTGTTTGGCTTCCTGGTGACTGGATCTCAGGATAAGGGGATTGAAAGCTAAAAACACCAAAACAAATATGGAAAATAACAGAACAAAAAAAAATGACCGAATGGGGAAAAAAAGCCCTCGACCTTAACACAGTTCCTGATTCTCTGTGGTTATTGGATTGGCAGAACTTGGATAAACTAAATCAGTGGAAAATCTCCATATCTTATTTCCGTTTCCAGCCTCCTACCAAAAAGGCTTTTTCCTAGCTAATAGCACCGACCTTCCCTGTCAACCTTCATGTAAAGATGCTAACGAGCAATAAAAAATGCAACAAAAGGGAGAAAGAGAATCAAAAGGAACAGAGCTTTCCATAGCTGGGCCATTTCCTCCCATGAAAATGCCTCAATGTCTGATTTCTGCTCCTAAGCCACAGGGACCATGATGCTGGTCCAGACCAGTCGTTTCAAAGTGGGTTCTCTCAAGTCTGTGAGGTGATTCCCAGTAGCACTGGGGGTGACAAAGGCTTTCCACTCCTCACCTTCAACCAGAAAGTGCCAGCTTTTTTTCCGTTTCAAAGTTGGGCTTATATGGAAGTTTCTGTGTGAAGGGAGAGTTCTGTAGCTAAAACAAACAAAAACAAAAACACCAGTCCAGAAAAGGAGGCCGTTTGCTCTGATAAGATTCCATCTGGGTTTTATATAGTTAAAAGGGCCTCAGACTGCAGTCCAGCAGGCTGGGAGGTAACCTGTAGCTCCCCCTCTGCATAGTATAAGAGAAGGAACCCCAAAATCAGAGACAAGAGACCAGGACCTCAGCCCTAGATGTGATTCACTCACTACATGTGAACATTTTCCCTGCAAGAGTTCCAGGCTCCATGAGGGCAGCAAGCCTGTGTTGGACCCCATGGGACTCTCAGGTCCTACTGCAGTATGTGGGAGATGTTAGCTACTCAAAAGCTAGCTGTTGAGCTATTGAGAACTAGCTCAAATAACAAAGTTTCCTATGCTTGTTTCTGAAATTCTAGATTCTCAACTTGCTGTAGTAACCTTTCTAAGCTTTAGTATCTTCACTGAGAAAACAGCCACAATAATAATACTTATGCCAGAGAGTTGTTGTAAGGATTAAGATAATTCATGTAAAATGTACAAGCCCAATGCTAACATAAAATTGTTTATTATTGTTGACAAAAAGAATAAAACTCTGTAAAATATTTGAAGAGATTTATTCTGAGCCAAATGTGAGTGACCAATGGCCCATGACATAACCCTAAGGAGATCCTGAGAACATGTGGCCAGGGCGGTCGGCATACAGTTTAGTCTTATACATTTTAGGGAGACATGAGACATCAATCAAATACATGTAAGAGGTACATTTGTTTGGTCTGGAAAGGCAGGACAATGCAAGCAGAGGCTTCCAGGTCATAGGTAGATTCAAAGGTTTTCTGTTACGCTGAGTTACATTATTGCCTAAAGACTTAGGAATGACTGGGGTAAGATAAGGGGTTGTGGAGACCAAGGTTTTATCATGCAGGTGAAGCCTCCAGGTAGCAGGCTTTGGAGAGAATCGATTGTAAATCTTTCTTATGAGACTTAAATAGTCTGTTCTATCAGTAATTCTAAAAAGGAAGAGGGTATAATGAGACATGTCCAACTCCTGCTTCCCATCATGGCCTGAATTCATTTTTCAGGTTAGCTTTGAAATGCCCTTGTCAAGAAGAGGTGTCCATTCAGATGATCTAGGGACTTAGAATTTTATTTTTGGTTTACATTATTTTTACAATGAATATTACTATTAGTACCTCCTAAGCAGGACTGAAGTTCCTCCTTAAAGCACTTTCTTTTTAACCTCTTAAAAGCAAGGCAGATGGAGGCTGGGAATCCTAAGCAAATTCCTTAACTTCTCTGAGCCTATCGTTCCTTACCTTAAACAGCATGGTACTGGCAAAAAACAGACACTTACAGCAATGGAACAGAATAGAGAGCCCAGGAACAAATACACACACCTACAACCATCTGATCTTCAACAAAGCTGACAAAAACAAGCAATGAGAAAAGGAGTCCCTATTCAATAAATGATGCTGGGATAACTGGATAGCCATATGCAGAAGACTGAAACTGGACGCCTTCTTTACACTGTATACAAAAATAGACTCAAGATGGATTAAAGACTTAAATATAAAACCCAAAACTATAAAAACCCTGGAAGACAACCAAGACAATACCATCCTAGATGTAGGAATGGGCAAAGATTTCATGAGAATAACATAAAAGCAACTGCAACAAAAGCAAAAATTGACAAATCAGATCTAATTAAACTTAAGAACTTCTTCACAACAAAATAAACTATTAACAGAGTAAACAGACAAACTACAGAATGGGATAAAATTTTTGCAAACTATGCATCTGAAAGGCTTAATATCCAGCATCTATAAGGAACTTAAACAAATTTACAGGAAAAAAACAAACAACCCCATTAAAAAGTGGACAAAGAACATGAACAGACACTTTTCAAATGAAGATATACATGCAGCCAACAAGCATATGATTAAAAGCTGAACATCACCGATCATTAGAGAAATGCACATCAAGACCACAATGGGATGCCATCTCATACCAGTCAGAGTGGCTATTATTAAAAAGTCAAAAAATAACAGATGCTGGTGAGGTTGTGGAGAAAAGGGAACACTTATGCACTGTTGGTGGGAGTGTAAATTAGTTCAACCATTGTGGAAAGCAGTGTGGCAATTCCTCAAAGAGCTAAAAAGAGAACTACAATTAAACCCAACAATCCCATTACTGGGTATATATCCAAAGGAACATAAATCATTCTGCCATGAAGATACATGCACGCAAATGTTCATTGCAGCACTATTCACAAAAGCAAAGACATGGAATCAACCTAAATGCCCATCAATGATAGACTGGATAAAGAGAATGTGGTGCATATACACACATTTTATGGAATGTTGTGCAGCCATAAAAAAGAACAAGATCATGTCTTTTGTGGGAACATGAAGGGAGCTGGAGGCTATGATCCTCAGCAAATTAATGGAGGAACAGAAAACCAAATACCGCATGTTCTCACTTTTAAGGAGTTAAATGATGAGAACCCTTGAACATATAGAAAGGAATAACAGATGCTAAGGCCTACTTGAGGATGGAGGCTGGGAGAAGGGAGAGGACCAGAAAAAGTAACATTGGGTACTAGGTTTAGTGCCTGAGTGATGAAATAATCTGTAAAACAAACCACTGTGATGTGAGTTTATCTACATAATGAACCTGCACGTGTACCCCCCAAACCTAAAATAAAAGTTAAAAACAAACAAGCAAAAAGGGTAATAATGCCTTCCTTTCAAGGTTGTTGTGGGAATAAACAAGTTAGCATAGTGCAATGGTTAATTTTATGTCAACCTGACTGGGGTAGGAGACACTGAGATAGTTGGAGAAACTATTTCTTGGTGTGTCTACAAGGTGTTTCAGAAGAGATTAGCATTTGAATCAGTGGACTCAGTAAAGATGATCCCTCACCATGGTGGGTGGACATCATCCAAACACCACAGTGGGTGGGCATCAACCAAACTGTTGAAGGCCTGAACAGAACAAAAAGGCAGAGGAAGGACACATTCTCTCTCTGCTTGAACTGGGACATCTTCTTCTGCCCTTGGACATTGGAGCTCCTGCTTCTTAAGCCTTCAGACTCCAGGACTATACCAGCACCCTATCCTTACCCTCACCCCTCGTTCTCAGGCCTTCAGACTCAAACCCAATTATACCACTGGCTTTCCTGGTTCTTCAACTTGCAGACAGCATATGGTGGGAATTCTCAGCTTCCATAATCACATGAGTCAATTCCCATAATAGATCTCCTCATCTATATCTAGATCTGTATCCATATTCATATCTTTATCTATATCTATGTATCTATATATATCCTATTGGTTCTGTTTCTCTAGGGAACTCTGAAAAATACACAGATATTAATATAGTTGGCTTTCAAGAATGATTAGTCAATTGTCAATCAATAAACTTATCTCAATGGTGACAATGCTGAAGGCTGCACTCTTGAAGTCTATTCTGAGTCAACATAGATCTTTCCATTCTCACCAGCTAAGCATAATTGGCCTAATTTTATGATGAAGAAGCTAAGGCTCAGAAAGGTTAAGAAACTTGTTTGACATCAGCAGCTACTAAGCAGAGTAACGGGATCAACACTGAACGGCACCTCAGCCCAGGCACGCACAACCTCTTCCCTACTTCAATCCTAGCACTCCTGGAAGCCCAGCCCTGCCTACACCTGCCCAGCCCCTTCTGTACTGCCCCCAGGAGGGATGTGTGTGTGAACAGGAGCCTTGCCCAGCACGCTGAGGTTGGGACCCAGAGCACCTGTGCCCTTCATGAATCCCTCAGCGTGGAGACTGACATGAATGCCACAGCAGGCAGGGGGAGGAGCACCCCTTAGGTTGCCTGTGAGAGAGGCGTATGTGTCATCCACCCATAAGCAAGCATGAAGATCATACCATCTGCATTTTAAATTGGCCTCATTTCTACACTCTTCTGTTTCCACTTTTACTTCTCCTCTTTCTTTCTCAACGTTTTCCAATCCATATTTTATGCATGTTTGTTAGATACTTTAAATTATATTAGGAATAAGTTAGGAGTGACATAAACAAGCTGGCAAACAAGCTCTGCACAAGGTCCACTTGAATGCGCCAGGAAAACCGAAACAGACCAGGGTAGAAGCTGCCCTCCCTTCTGACAGATCCCCATGCAGCCCTGCTAGTGCCAGGTGAGTCACCCAGGAGAGCCCCGCATCCCACCTGCCTCACAGAGCCTGGAGAAACTGAACGAGCTACCAGCTGTCCCGGACGTGGGGCCTCCAGGCAAACAGAAGACAGGGGAACCAAGGCTTGGCCACCTAACCTTGTAAAACAGAACAATTCAGGTAAAAGATGGAATCCAGGAGGCAGGGCAAGGAGGAGCTAGGAAGAAGGTACTGGGGATTGTCCACAAAGCCCTCCCCTGCCTGACAGCCACCAGCACCCTCCAGACGGCAGAGGGGTGGGAACACAGGAGGCTTGTACCTAGTGCCCTGTCCCAGGGAACAGGACTTAGGCATTGTTTACAGAATGAGGCGGAGGAAGTGTCTACCTCAAATCTTGCTAACTGTTCAAGGGCCAGTGTCATCAGTGCATGGCCAAATTTGAAATTTTGTCTGAAACCAGCGTAAGCTTCAGGTTTGGGTGGATGCTGGTGATATTTTATTGCACAAGGTGGGAGGGGGTGTATTTTTAATATGTAAATTGAATCATGTATCTCCCTTGCCTAAAAGTCTCCAACAGCTTGCTATGTCACTTAAAACAAAACCCCAAGACCCACAGCTTGGTCTGGTCATGCCTATCTCTGGGAGCCACCCTGTCAGCCTCACCCCTTTCTCACTGCACTCAAGTGAGCACCCTGTTTGCCTCTCATTCTGGGTCATCGCCCACCACGCTGATCTTCTCCAGGATGGCTGCCAGGACTCAGCTGAGCCAGAACCTCCTCCATGGGGTCACCCTAAAGGAGTTCAGGACACACCACTCCAAAATATGCTGCTTTGGTATATTGATTACTTTATACCAGGAGAGGATGCTAGAAGTCCACACCGCACCCAGACAAACTGGCCCAAACTGTCATTTCTCCCGCCTACTCTTCCAAGGTCTCGTCTGTCTTTCCTAAAAACCATTTAATCTGCCCTAAGTGGCTTACCTCCCCTTCCCCTTCCCCTAGGGAAACAAGCTCTCACATCTCACTGCTTTTTGGGGTATTCAGTTATTATCCTGGGATGCTCCTGTGCACGTACTATTTTAAATTAATAAATGTATTGATTTTTTCTCCTGTTAATCTGCCTGTTATTCGTTTGTTTCATAGGCCCAGCTATGGAACCCAGCGGGGGAGACGGGAAGTCTTTGCTTCCCCTAACACCCACCCTCAGCCCCAGGAGTCACTGTCCCGTCAGCTCCTGGGTTATTTTTTCATGGCAGTGTCAGCATCCGAACTTATCCTGTCTTCACTGGGCTCTTCCCTCCGGAATATGAGCTCTATGAGCGCCAGGCCTTGCCCCTTCGCCTTTTCAAGCTGTCACAGTGTCCAGCCCAGAGTCCACTCGCACTTCACAGGTCCTGCTCATGCCACCCTCTCCCCTTGAAGAAGCCTCATCCAGCAGAGGAACTCACCCAGCACCACGCTGCCCACATGGGGCACTCAAACTGAGCAACCTGGCCCCACAGCAGGTGCTTGGTCTCCATAAAGTGCTGCCTCTGCAAATATTTGTCTCAGAAAGGCAAAAAAAAAAAAAAAAGAAAAAAAAAAAAAAAAAAACAAGAAATCCAGAAGTGTCAGGGTTTATTTTTGTTGTTGTTTTTTGTTTTTGTTTTTGAGACAGGGTCTCACTCTCACCCAGGCTGGAGTGCAGTGGTGCGATCTCTGCTAACTGCAACCTCCACGTCCAGGGGTCAAGCAATTATCCTGCCTCAGCCTCCCAAGTAGCTGGGACTACAGGTGCACACCACCATGCCCAGCTAAGTTTTGTATTTTCAGTAGAGACAGGGTTTTGCCATGTTGGCCAGGCTGGTCTCGAACTCCTGACCTCAGGTGATCTGGCCGCCTCAGCCTCCCAAAGTGCTGGAATTACAGGAATGAGCTATTACACCCAGCCTGTCTCCTCCTATTTCTACAGCTGTCCACATTTCTAGCCATACAGACTCTGTCCCCCACCTGCAGGCCTCCCGGCCTTCCCTGATTCGGCTGAGGAGCCTTGGCAAGGTGCCCACAGAGGATGCTGGGTCTCTTGGAGCTTGGACCATGTTCTTCCTGCTCATCTGCACATCGGCCAGGGTGCATCGAGCACATGGCATGGCATCTGGCCTGCAGCCAGCCCTCAGTAAAATTCTTGTTGAATGAATGAATACGAGTGAGCCTGGAGGAAGATGGGTAAGCATGATCAAATGCCTCTGATGCCTGATAGGACAGTACATCACGGCCCCACTCAGGACCACTTCAGCAGTCCCCAAACTTAAACATGCCCCCAAGTCTCCCCAGGGAGCTTCTTAAAAATGCACATTCCTCACCCTGCAGATTGTGGAGCTGAGGCACAGCCAGGTTTGGGAATCATGGCATCCAGTATTAGGGGCTGATAGATGATTGGACACTATATGCTTGGCCCAGTGCAGGCAGGAGGATAACTTGTGTCCAGGAGTTTGAGACCAGCCTGGGCAATATGGTGAGACCTCATAAGAAGGAAGGAGAGAAAGAAAAGAAAGAGAGAAAGAGAGAGACAGAAGGAGGAGGAGGAGGAGGAGGAGGAAGAGGAGGAGGAGGAAGAGGAAAAGGAGGAGAAGAAAGAGAAAGAGAGAGAAAGAAAAAAATTATATACTTATTATCCCCCTTTAATTGGCTCTGAATTTCTGCATCGTGATGAGGCTGTGTCACTTTCTGTGCTGTATGGAGCCAGTGCCCTCTTAGGCACTTGGTAAATTGTGAATGTATATTAATAGTCATAAAGCTTTTCCCTTTATCCTTCCAAGCTTCTTCTAAGGGGGAATCCAGTTCTTCCTTCTCACTGTGCATGGTGGGCTTACAGGTCTTGAAAAGAGCATAAAGGAATTAGCCTGGTGATGACGGGAAAGTGAGGCATGCTTCCTCAATGCAGCCAGCAGCTGCTGGGAGAGACTCCAGGAGACCAGCTCGGGCTCAGAGGAAAGTGAGTGTGTTCTTCAATCAAACCATATCAAGTGCTGCAAGAGTCACTTGAAAAGGAGGTGACAGAAAAACACCAAGGGAAAACTGGTCCTAAGGTAATGTGGGCCTGAAATCGAGTCTTAAAAGAGAGCCAGTTTGGGAAAAGGTGAGGTATGAATGGAGAGAAATCAAACACTGAGCATGACCTCCCAGCAGAGAGTTGAAAACAATACAGCAGGCTTTCCAGCAGGGAAGAGTTTATTAATAACACTAACAATATAATGAAATGTACAGCTGTGAGGCACTTCTCCTTCAGAGAGGTCAAAGCATTTTCCCGTGTAGCCAAATCCCTCTGCAATCTGATTCGATGGTTACTGTGGCTGGGACGGAAGGAAGGAAACTGAGGCATGGGGAGACAGGGTGAAATTAAGCTGCCTGTACCATTCACAGCAGATCAGACCCATGTGACCGATCTGCATTCGAAGCCCAGGAGTCTTTCCACCAACACCTGCTGACATCTCATAATCACAGTGATGACACGCGAAGATCAGTAAAATCAGAAAAATAGAAAACTTGGATTAGGAGCCACTCAGACTGGCAAAGCAGCTCAGATCTCCAGGGTGGACTCCCCAAATGCCACCCCATGAACAAACACGTCCATCTCTCAGCTCAGCCCTGGGTTAGTGGGACTGGGCAGCCAGGGGTGGTCCATCTGGTGTGACCCCTGGATCCCTATCAGGGCCTCAGCCATGGGAAGGTGGTGACACAGCCAGGTCTCTCTCAGCCCTGTCTTTGCTCCACACTTCACACAGGTGACTCTGTCCACACCAGCGAGGAGTCTGAGTAAGTCCCCTAAGTCCTTCTCATGGATCCAGGTCCCTGCAGGATATCTCTATGGAGAGGTTTCATCAGTTCCTCAAATGCAGCAGGTTCCAAACACCACACGTCCTTCTCTAACTCCCCTTCCTGCCTTCCCTTTTGCAGTGAACACTGCCAGGATTCAGCTATTACAGTTCCCCAGGCCATTCAGCTCCCCTGCCCACCCTCATCACCTTCTCCTCAACAGCGCCTCCTCCTGGCCTGTCTCCCTATTCCTCAGCCACAGCCCTGATTCTGGGGCTCCTTGAGCCCAGACTGAGTAGGGTGGTAGCCTGTGCAGAACATCGGTGCCTCCCTCCCTGAGCTTCTCCCCTTGCAGCAGTCTCTGCTAGGCTGCCAAGGGGGCAAGTGGGCTGTACTGATGTTCCTTTGTACTGGCATTGCTCTTAGAATAAAACCCACACTCCTTAGTATGGCATCAGGCTGAGGTCTTCATGATTAAGCAACACCCTCCTCTCCAACCTTTGTTATAGCAGCAACTAGGAAACTAATACCTGACTCAGGGGTCATCCAGGGGTAGAGAAAGAGTGTCCTAGTCATTTCCTGCAGCAATAACAAAATACCTGAGATTGGGTAACTTATAAAGAACATAAACTTTTTGTTTCTCACAGTTCTGGAGGCTGGAAAGCCCAGGACCTGGGCACTGGCAGATTCCATGTGTGTCTGGGGAGGGCTGCTCTCTGCTTCCAAGTTGGTGTCTTGTTGCTGCATCCTCCAGAGGGGAGGAGTGCTGTGTCCTCACATAGCAGATGGGACAGGAAGGATGAAGTTGCCCCTTCAAGCCCTTTTATAAGGCACTAATCCATTCATGAGGGCCAAGCCCCCATGGCCTACTCACCTCCTAAAGGCCTCACCTCGCAACACAATTGCATTGGGAATTAAGTTTCAACAGGAATTTTGGAGAGGACACAAACATTTAAACCATAGCAGAAGGAAAGGGTCTCCCTTCTCTCCAGCCCCTTCAGCCTCAACTACTACCATGGCCCCCCCTGCCTGTTCCCGTTTTTCAGTTATACCAACAAGTGCACCAGGGTCCCCGTCTCCACACCAGGGTTGGGAGTGTCTGGCCCTCTTTCTCCACCTGGATAGACCCTGAGTCCTTGTATTCATTTCCTAGTTACTTTCTAAAAATATACCTCAAATTGGGTGTATTAAAGCAACAGAAATGTATGGTCTCAGTTCTGGAGACCAGAAGTCTGAAATCAAGATGCTCGCCAGGGCTATGCTCCCTCCGAAGGTGTGAGGGCCTCTCTCCTAGCCTCTGGTGGGTCCCTGGTTTGTGGTGGCATAACTCCAATTATCACCTGGCATTCCCCTTGTGTGCAGTTGTTCCTGTGCCCAAACCTTCCCCTTTTTATAAGGACACCAGTCATATTGGGTCGGAGCCCATTCTAATGACTTCATTTTAACTTGATCATCCCTGTAAAGAACCTAACTCCAAATAATGGCACATTCTGAGGTACTGGGGCTCAGGATTCCCACATATCTTTCTTGGAGGGAACACTGTTCCACTCATAATGGTCCTAAAAGCCATAATTTGAGCATCATCCCTAGGCCGGGCTGGGCTGAGTGCCCTTCCCCTGCACCTCTCTGGTGTCCTGCCTGGTCCTCATCACACCATACTATGAAGCCCACTTGTCTGTGCTACCCACTTGCCTGTGACTCTGAGAGAAGAAATGGAGGCTTCTCTCAGATCCTACTCAGGTGGGTACATTGTGGGCATCAAACATGTTCCCGTGAATGAACAAAGATGGTGATGCATCTTGCCAATGGTGGTGCTGGCTCCAATACCCGCCATCACCACAGGAGTACAGGTGGACACGTGGTCAGCAGGCTTGAATGACCTCTGTCCCGACTCCGGCCCTCAAGGACAATGAGGTGAGCTGGTAAATTTAGTCCATTTGTCTCATGCCAGCCTGGTCCCGAAAGCTGGAGACTTCAGCAAAGACGGGAACCCACAGGATGGCATTTCAGGAGCTCCAAACCATTGTCCTGAATGTCATCTTTCAAGCTGTGGTCATGAATGGTTGCCAAGATGAAGAGAATTTTTTTTTTCCTAGTTGTTTTTCTCCTTGATCTTTCTCAGCACCCCATGGACCCATTCTTCTAGATGAGAGCCCTTGAAGGGGAACAATAGCAGAAACTCAAAGCTGCTGCTAAAATGTGCAGCTTGCTTCTGTCCCAACACGCAGAGCAGTTGCAGGGCCGCTCTGCACCCATTACTTTCTCATATTCACACTGCTGCAAGTCTAAGGCCCACTCGGGGCTTGCTCAGGTCCCTGTTGTGGCTGGACCAGTCAGGACACTGCTCAGTGCTGGGTTTCTGACTGTAGCATCTGGCCTGTTCAAAGCAAGTTTTGAAATTAAAACCACTATCTTTCTATCCAGCTGCGGTAAAAATGCTGAAGATTAATTCGGAAGCATAAGTCACAGCTGTTCTTCAATAACTGGCACGTCTGCGTGGACCCTCTCACTTCTGTCTTAGTTCTTTCCTACTGCTCTAACAACATACCTTAGACTGGGTAATGTATAAATCACAGAAATTTATTGCTCACAGATCTGGGCATTGGGAAGTTCAAGATCAAGGAGCTAGCAGGTTTGGTGTCCGGTGATGGCCCATTTCTCACGATAGTGCCTTCTAGCTGTGTCCTCACATGGTGGAAGGAGTATGCAAGCTTTCTCAAGCCTCTCTTATGCGAATACTAATGCTATCTACTGGGCCTTTACCCTCATGACTTAATCACATCCTAAAGGCCCTGGCTCTTAACACTATTATATTGGAGATTAGGCTTCAACATATGAATTTGGGGAGGACACAAACATTCAAACCACAGCAAACTCCAGTTTAATGAGCTATAAGATAAAGCTGTTTTCTCCAAGCTGGGCTGCTCACTCAGCGGTAGAACATCCATGAGCGTCGCATTTTGTTCCCAGCGTGCTCTGGTGGGTTTGTGGTGGCATAACTCCAAGCTGTCTTATGTATGTCTTTTTGCTGTGCTAAGATCCTTCCCAGGGAATACAAAATACGTGAGCAGGGTGTGGCTGGAAGTGCCAGCACAGGTGGGAAGGATCCAGCCACTTCCTTTCTCCAGCAGTTCCTTCATGTTCTCAGGGATATGAGTTTCCCATCCCTAGAGTACAGCCTTTGCTTTCCATCGCTGGTTGTTACACTAATAATTAACAATAATAGCAATCATTTACTGAGCAACTTCACAGCACCCTCTGAACTAGGCCCCCTTGTCCACACTCTATTAGAGAAGAAGCCAAGGGGTTATTTGCCAAACACCGACATGGTCAGTAAGTGGCAGATCTAGGAGTCTGGCCCCAGGTGGTTCAATTGAGGGCCTATATTGTTGGCTGAGTCACCATCAATTCCTACAGGTCTTGAGAAATCAGAGTCAGAAACCAAACTTTGAATTGAATGAGATGTAACCCTGTCCTCTGCACATCCGGCACAAAGCACATGAGCTGATCTTACTGACATAACTGGACTGAATCTTCCTCAATTGTTTTTCCCATTCCTGTCCTCCAATCATTGACGCAGATGGTGGGATGAGGCAAGAAATCCACCTGAGTAGAAGCACAGACTGAAGCAGCACCAAAGAGAAGAAAATAACCTCCTTGTACCCAAGTAAGCCTCCAGCAGATTGGGCCCTGTGGGGATCCTTGCACAGTCTCATTGTAACAGCTGTGCCCTGGGTTCTTGTTTCTGCACTATCTATAGACTGTGCACAAATGACACTGGTTCCTGTATGCCTCACAGGGAAAGTAACTCAGCTCCTACCAGGCGAGCAGAGACGAAAATATGTCATAGGCTTCTATAGAAGTCATTCCTATGCCAAGGCCAGAGGACAGGCTAGATAGAAGACCAGGCTTTGTAGGAACTCTATATATGGAGAGAGGAAGTGAGAAATGGCCTCAACTGACTCCAGAGACCAGACATGTGAATGTTTTTCATTTTAATCGACTTCTAATTCACACACATGGACCCAGGAATGTTTATAAAACCCCAATTCTGACGTGGACTTAAAGCCTCAGTGACCCTGCCGGAGGAGCTGGAAGTGCTAAGGAAGGGTGAACCCCCTCCACTGCCTAAAGCCTTCCAGTGGTTCCCATTGCCTTTGGGAGGAAGTTCAAGCTCTTTGACCAGTCATGAGGTCTGCACAGTGTGGCTTCTGCACCAGTCCAGGTCACTGCCACACCTGTGCTCTTGGGCTTCTGTAGATTCTCTAACACATCTTTCCTCTCTCCAAAGTAGCCATTCCCTATGCCAAGCACCCTCCTTGCCTGCTGACACCTGCTTATCCTTTACATTTCTCCTGCTGAGGTTGTCTGAGCTCCCCAGAAACCCAGGTCAGTACATTTCCTAGGTTCCCTCCTAGCCCCTCTGCTCCCCTATTGAAGCACTCATCAGGATGCTGGAAACTGCTTGTTCCTCAACAGAAAGCTCCCTGGAGGCAGGGTCCAGATCACTGTACCATTACTGTACACAGAGTGGACAATAGCATAGAGAAAACATTAACTGAAAAATGGATGGAGTAAATGAGCACAGGGGTAAAGCTTGATTTTTTCCTTCTGTCCCTGAGAGGCTTCTTCCACTCACTGTTTTCTTGTTGACAGGGTCCATCCAAGAAGGGAACGCCAAGGATCCACCCAGGTTCTCTGGGTTTTGACTGTATCATATCAAAAAATATAATCTGGCTACTATAAAAAAGACAAAAGAGAACAATTTTTAGTGAGGGTGTGGAGAAAAGGGTACATTGTTGGTGAGAATGTAGATTGGTAGAGCAATTATGGAAAATAGCATGGAGGTTTCTAAAGAAATTAAAAATAGAACTACCATATGGCCTAGCAATTCCTCTTCTGAGTATATACCCAATGGAGATGAAATCTACCTTGTAAAGATATCTGCACTACCTTGTTCATTTTAACTTTATTTACAATAGACAAGACATGGAGTCAACCTATATGTCTGTCGATGGATGGATAAAGAAAATGTGGGTCTAGGGCCGGTGACTCATGCCTGTAACTCCAGCACTTTGGAAGGCCAAGGCAGGAGGATTGCCTGAGCCCAGGAATTCAAGATCAGCCTGGGCAACATAGTGAGA
The DNA here is from genome assembly GCF_024542745.1 of Macaca thibetana thibetana. Classification (NCBI taxonomy): domain Eukaryota; kingdom Metazoa; phylum Chordata; class Mammalia; order Primates; family Cercopithecidae; genus Macaca; species Macaca thibetana. The sequence continues at coordinate 78,380,841 of NC_065585.1, read as the reverse complement.
CCTCATCTCTACTAAAAATACCAAAAAAAATTGGCTGAGTGTGATGGTGCATGCCAGTAGTCCCAGCAACTCAGGAGAGGCTGCAGTGATTGCACCACTGCACTCCAGCTGGGCAACAGAGCAAGACCATGTCTCAAAAAAGAAAAGAAAAAAAAGTGACATATATACACATATATATGTGTGTGTGGGTATATATATATATATATATTTTACTGAGCAACTTCACAGCACAGCATTCAATGATAGACTATCATTCAGCCTTAAAACAAAAAGAGATTTTGTCATTTGCCACAACATAGATGGACCTGGTGGACATTATCCTAAGTGAAATAAATCAAACACAGAAAGAAAAATATGATCTGACTTAAAAGAGCTCAAAAACACAGAGATAGAGAATGAAACAGTGGTTACCACAGTCGGTGGAGAATAAATGGTGGAGATATAGGTCAAAGTGTACGAAATAGCAGACGTGTAGGATGAACAAGTCTAGAGACCTAATGTACAACATCCTCATGTTAATAAAATTGTAGTGCATTAGGGCTGTTTGTTAAATAAATAGATCTAAGCTACTCTTGTCACAAAAGAGCAACTATGTGAGATGACAGATCCCTTCATTTGTTTCACTACAGAAACCCATATGTCTGTATGTATCCCACAACATCAAGTTGTAAACCTCAAATATACACAATAACGTTTACTTTAAAAACAAAACATTGTTAGCAAATTTAAAAAAAGGAAAAAGAAAATACAATCCATAAATCTGGGCCCAGGCCCCATCCATCAGACACCAAAGGCCACACCTGCCATCATCAATCATGGGGCTAATCCTGCCATCAGCACCAGGAAGTGAGGACAGGGATGCAGGCCCAGCAACTCAGGGACACAAGCTTTGGCAGCTTGCCTTTGGATACTCAAATAGAGTGTCTAAGAAACAAAGAGGGCTGGGTGTGGTGGCTCATGCCCGTAATCGCAGCACTTTAGGAGTCCGAGGCCAGAGGATTAGTTGAGCCCGGGAGTTTGAGACCAGCCTGTGCAACACAGGGAGACCTCATCTTTACAAAAATGAAAGTAAAATAGCTGGGGGTGGTGGTGTGCACCTGTAGTCCCAGCTACTCAGAGGCTAAGGGGAGAGGATCACTTGAGCCTGGGAGGTCGAAGCTGCAGTAAACTATGATTCTGCCACTGCACTCCAGACTGAGCAACAGAGCAAGACCTCCTCTCAAAAAAAAAAAAAGGAAAGAAAAGAAACAAAGCCGACTTCTGTATATAGTGGATGGAGAGATCATAACAAATGTTACTTTGTCATTTAGACATATATGAATTTTTCATCTGGTTTAAAGATATACTAAATTTTCTTTATGAATAAAAACATGCTGCCAATTAACATTGACCTGCTGAGAAGAAGGAAAGCCAACTCTGATTCTTTTTAACATCTGAGTAAGGTGGCAAATCGGTCTCTTTATTATTATGGTTAATGCGATCAGGCCAGAGGCTATTTCAGCATTTTCTTGCCTTTGGAGTTGTCTGATTAGGACTTTGGGGGAATAGCAGCAACATGCCTGTGAGTCCTAACTGCAGCGTCCGCCCTCATAATAACTACACTGGAGGACTCACACCCTTGACATCCTCCAGAAGACAGGCCCAGGGAAGACACCTTTGAGGCTGTCCACCCATTTCTCAACAATCTCTCTTCTCGGAAAGCTAAGTGTCCCAGACATGTTCACACTCTGTGACCACCCCTCCTGGTACTGGGCAACTAGATTGGGCTAGAGCTGGAAATTTGGAATCAGGTCTATGAGCATCCAGTCTCAATCTGGGCTGGTCCTGTGAACACAAGAGATTTAAAAATACACACACACACACACACACACACACACACACACACACAGAAGAAGAAGAAGAACAGGGGCTCTGAGGACAGCCAGCTTCTACTGAGTGGACCAAGCAGCAGAGAAAGTCCATGTGGAGAAATGGAGCAAGAGGCAGCTGTGAAGGAAGCAACAAGGAAGGAGAGAGAGGAGGACTTCCTGGGTTCCCTCACTGCTCCCTCCCTGACAACGCTTTCCACTCTAACCCCTGGAGCCCTGTCCATGGCAAACCAATCACTCCACACCCTCAAACTCTATAGACTTCTGCCTCCTGCTGACTGACATCCCTTGACGTGATTGACAGCGGCTCATAAAGTCACTGACCTTGGTACTGCACCATGTTTATCTCCCAGATCATAACTGCACGGAAACATTGCTTTCCCAGCACCCAGCTCAGGATTTAGTGCAGCAGATGTGCTCAATAAATATTTATTGAGTGAGTATCAAAATAACTTTCCTTGAAGGCCTCTCAAGTGGAGGTTGTTCATTCACTCCCCTCCCACACACCATGAAGACAGATGGACATTCTTCCTACTTCTAGACATCACTCCTCCCCTCTTATTTAAAAAAAAAAAAAGTATTAACAAAAAACCAACAACTACTCCTCTCTGAAGTTTCTGACATCACAGTCATCCACCCATCTCAACTTTATTCCCCAAATCAAGTTCTCCCCATCCTGCCAGGCACCTCACAGCCTGTGGTTTGATTCCTTCCCCAACAATTCCTCCTCAAGGTTTCACAGAACCCATTTCAGAACAACACTTGGGAATGGCCTGGTGAGAAACGATGTGCCAAATCTCAGGGTTACTCCGCGACTGGGACTAGGTATGCCAAAGAAGAGGAGAGGTGAGTCCATTGTGTGAGTGTGGCTCATGCAAGCAGCTAAAGTGGAAAATCAGCTTTGAAAAAAGGCTCTTTCTTTTAATAATAAGTAGAGTTCTTAGTTCTCTATTAAAATTGAACTGGGTAAACATTACAGCTGTTAGCACTTCTCTAAGACAAGTACTCATTCAGCACCGTGGACCGTGGATAATACTGTGGACCGTGGATAATACCCTGGACTTTTTTTTTTTTTTTTTTTTTTTTTTTTTAGACAGAGTCTTGCTCTGTTGCCAGGTTGGAGTGTAGTGGCATGATCTTGGCTCACTGCAACCTCCCCCTCCCGGGTTCAAGAGATTCTCGTGCCTCAGCCACTGGAATAACTAAATACCCTGAATTTTTATATTCCATCAAGTACCAAGACAGAACTACAGCATCTATTTATCTCCCTTTTCACACTGTACAAAACAAAGATAAGGGAGATGCCTCTGGAATGATGATAGCTGTGTTGGTTCATTGATCTAGTCTCCTTTTATAAGGCTCTGATTAGTTCTGTGTGGCTCAGTTAGTGCAGTTACATCCAAAGGGAGAAGTCCTACAAAGAAAACTACAATTAAACACAGTAGAGCTACCTTTGCCTCTCTTTGAACCCCTTGCATTTTTTGGTTTCTGCATAACTGACAGCTGTGCATATGGAGAACTTAGCACAGAGAGCAATGTTAGCAATTGCTAACTAACATTGCTAAGGAGGACTTAGCAGTGTAAGTGCCAGAGAGCTGCTTCTTGTAGAATCAGAGAGCAGGTCAGCTGTACGATCCCCTGCTTGCAGCAGAGGCTGTGAAGGAAGAAGCCTCACATGCCCAGCCTGGCAAGCAGGGTGCAACTGCCCCCTCTCCCAACAAAAGACACCTGGCTATCACCAAATCACAACATCCCTGATTCCAACCAACTTGATAATTCAGACCTAAGCTATTTCTAGGAAGCTTGAGGTAAATTTATCAGACTGTTGCCAAAGTCTATGCTTTACTTATAGGCAGGAACATATGGGCTGATTGAACCATTTCCAGAAAGACAGTCTGGTCATTGGGAAATCTGACTGATGAGGGCTGGATGGGAGAAGTGACATCGTTGACAGGAAAAAGGAGAAACTTAAAGGAGCAGCAAGACTCTCCTCCTCATGGAGGAGAGTGATGGATCAGAGAGAGGCATCCCAAGAGTGACTGGAAACTTTCAGGAATGTCAGTGCCTTTAGAGTCATGGCTTTGTTTTTTAATTTTTAAATGCAAATTACAATTGCGATATATTTATGGGGTACAAGGTGATGTTTTGATATATGTGTACAATGTGGAATGACTAAATCAAGCTAATTAGTATCTCCATCACATCACATCCTTATTTTTAATGGTGAGAACGTTTGAAATTTACTGTCTTAGCAATTTTGAAATATGCAATACATTATTATTAACTTTAGCACCATGCTGTGCAATAGATCTCAAAAACTTATTCCTTCTGTCTACCTAAAACTTTGTGCTCTTTGACCATCTCCCCATGGATATAGATGCAAAAATTCTCCACAAAATACTAGCAAACCAAATTCAACAGCCATTAAAAGAATCACCCACCACGATCAAGTGGAATTTATTCTTAGGATGCAAGGATGGTGTTTTAAAGCCCTAGGCCTTGCTGAAGAGCACTTGAACTTGATTTGATAGAAACGGTATCTTCTTAGTTTTAGATTAAAATAATCTGCACAGTGATATTCATCTTATCCTGTTTATAACAGGGAAAAGTTGGCATTCTACATATGAGAGAACATAATTAAATAAAATAAGGAAACTTCACTCAATGGAATATTATGATGTAATCAAGCCAAGGATTGGAAAAGGAACATTATACAATGGAAAATGCTTAAGATGCAATGCTAAGTCAAAACGCGGAGGGAATCAAAGTGTGCATAATGTTTATTATGATTTCACATTTTTAAATAAAATTTAAGCCAAAAAGATATGGCCTGGGACAGTTCATGGCCTGGCAGTTCACCAAAGTACCAAATGGTAGATATGCTTAGATGGTAGGATTATAGACTTTTTTCTTCCTTCTGCATATCTGCATGTTTCAAATTTAATGAGCATGCACAGTTTTTAATGGATATATTCTATTAAAAAAATTACTTGAAAATATTAGTAAACTATCTCAATGGCCACACTATAAAAATCACAGGGAATCAAAATATGAAGGTAAGGAAACCACTCTATGAAACTAAACTATTCACCTGTTGGAAGGTGAAGGAAAGCAGAAAAGACTTACAAGTTAGCAGGGCAATTGCTCTCTGGAAGAAAAGAAAAACATGAGACTGATGCTTCAGACAGTACTCCTCTTCTGCTTTGCCACAAGGAAAAGGAGCAAACAATGCTTCTCTTCTGAGAACTAGAATCAGGTGAAAAGACTGTCCTTCGCCTGGTGCATTTTTTATTTTGATTCCCCTGGACTTACAAAGGTTTTCATACCCTTCCTGTTCTGAAACTCCCAGGAACTAGAGTCGGAACCCAGGCAGCACATATATCCTGAAACAACTGCAATTTCAAAAGAGGTTTGCAGTTCATTGGGAGAGTGTGTTACTGCAGATGTGAGCTCTCTGAGGTCAACTTTCTCTTATTCACTATAGCAAACCCAATGCCTAGCATGATGCTTGATTCCAAAGGATGTCTCAAAGCACGTTTGTTGAATGAATGTTTTTTTCCCCCAATATTTTCTCAGAATCAGGATTTGCCTAAGCAGAGACCGAAGTTCAAGGTTAGTGGAAAATTATATTTTATCCTACTTACGTATTTCGTTTTTTTTTTTTTAATATGCTATGGCAACATGTTATTTAGACAGATAATTTTACTATTTTAATTAGTTTAAAAATTGCTCCAATTAACATGTGGTGTTACCTTCAACATAGTTATTCACCCGTAGGAGAAAGAAGTTGAAGCCCGTCAGCGCCATCCACCTAGTGCAATTTATCTGGATTATAGACAGGCTGCAAAGAAGGACATCAACAGCCTCTGGGATACTACACTTGTAAACCCCAGCCTACCTCGTGATAACAATCGTTCCATTAACCCTAACCATTTCCGGGAAAGATGCCTGTGGGACTGCTGTTTGGCACTAGGGCTGGGAGGAAAACAGGAGCCGCCATGTTTAAACCTCAGAGCCGGTAGGTGGACCAGGAGATCTGGTGCCAGACAGCATCTCCCATGATGCCCTGCTCTGGGACTCTTCCCACAGGCACCACTGGAAGCCCAATTCAGTCAAAATTGCTTTTGTGTTAAACTGCTTTTGCTATCACCAGTTTACAACACGTCACTGGTTCTTGTGCTACACAAATTCAAAGATTTCACTGGCTTTTTCCTGTCCTGTCAGCTATCCAACTGTCTACCATCTCCACAGTGAAGGGCTCTGCAGCTCCTCGGAATGACTATAATAGTAAAAATGCTTTAAGTAAGTAAGGTCCTGTCAGGGTTCAAGGGCTTCCTCATTCAGTATCAGACCTTCACGTTAACCTTCACAGGGTCAGAATTGAGAAATGAAACAGAAAAACTTCTAAGGAAATGGATTGTTGAGTTTAGCAAGAAGAGCCACGTTAACAAAGTCAAGTGTGGCTTTTACACTGTGAAGAACTAATTCTTATCTCCTCTAAACCAAGAACAAGAAGAGCCTTGTTCAAGAGCAGTGCATCATGGGAGACACTGGCTGGCACCAGTTCTCCTAGTCCAGCCACCAGCCCTGAGATTTAAACAACTGAAACAAGAAGAGTTTCAGTTGAAACTTGAGGGATTTCATGTAGATTTCACTAGCCTTTGGTTCTGTGACGTTCTTTCCCTAGGATTCTCATCTTTATGAGAAGTTTTTAAACAATTCAGTCTGAATGCAGAAGATAGAGCCGATGGCCTTTAAGGACCTTCATCTTTAATATGATGGACAATTAAAGAGCTTCAAGAGGAAACTGTATCCTGTCTTTTGATGGTCATTTCAATTCTAACAAACATTTCTAAAACACCAGGCACATATTCTCATACAGATGATGGCCTGGCAGCATTCTCAACCATTTCAACCTACTGATTGATTTCTTCTCTTCCTTATTGATTACTGTCCACTTTTCCTCCAACTGGGGCTCTGGCCCTTTCATCCTATTCAGGTCCCTGTGCACTCACACTATTCCCTCTGCAATAAAGGAGGGTCTATTCTCGTTAAATTATACAGTCCCCTTAAAAAGGAAGATTATTAACCACTATGTCTTGGTCAACTTCTAACATGGGAAATTATTTTGTCTCCCTACAATTTCCCCTGTCTTTCTAATTAGAAATTCTATTTAATATCCCACTCAAAATAAAACCTGTTACAGAGGGGGCTGCCTCAGAGGGACCTGCCTTTTCCAGCACAGGGGAGGCAACATTTCCGAGATGCATGACTAATACTCCTGGGGCAGAGGCTGAGTACATTGGGATCCTTTGGGAGCAAAGGTACCTCCAAAAGATCAAATTAGTTTTCATTATATGCCTGAGGGAGGCAATCCCACAAGACAGACTTTTTTTCCCCTCCAGCATTTTGCAGCATCTTCTCAGATTAAGAATCAAGACAAGAACTGCTTGGTAATATTGTGTGGATGACGCATTACACGGGGCTGACTCTGTGACATCACGTCATCTTGTTCTGTTAGAGCAACTCGATGTGCCTTCCCTGTGCACCCAAGCTCTGTGAGTCACCGCGTGATATATGTCCAGGAAATGCAAAACGGTGCTGAAGACTAAAACGGTGCTAAAAACTCAGGATTAAAAAATTGAGGCTTCCGGCCTGGAAATGGAGAGTGAAAAAAGTAAACTCTGAGGCGGGGAGCAGGTCTTCATTTCCGTTTTTCTTTTCATTTGCCTCCCTCCTTATTTTTGGTGTTATTTAAGTATAGGATCCTCAAGGGATCATAGTTTATTAATAAGCACTGTAGATAGTAACTGTTTTTGAAGTTTTATTTGCCTCAAAAATGAAGTTTATTTTCACCCCACATCCTAAGAAGATTTGTTATCATAAAATGACTGAATATCTATGTGTAGATTATAGGATGAATGCTAAATACCATTGGCTAAATAAGCTCCATTCGTGCCTGGAGAGTCCTGTAATACAAAACAATCTCCATATATACAAATTTACAGCATATTTGAATGATGATAGAATGAACAAACTATCAAAAATAATCTAACAAAGACCTAATATAAATTTAGTCTTATCCGAATACTTTTAATAGAAAAAAATTATGTGCTGAACCGCAAACAGTGAAAATTCAAAGTTTAAAATCTTAGACCAAGCCAGGAGGATGACCTGAGCTCAGGAGTTTGAGACCAGCGTGGGCAACATCGTGAGACCTTGTCTCTATTAAAAAAAAAAAAAAAGAGTTTACAATATTTTCTTCTTCTGCCTCTGTCTTCTAAATTTCAGTAAATAAAAGAATTGGTGAACCTAAGATCCGGTGAGCCAAACTTGCAGAAAAAGACAGAAACAGTAGAGATTAATCAAGCCAAGATGTTAACAAGGATAGAATCTCTTTCTGTCACAGTTGACCTTTCCAACCTAGTGCATAATACTTCTCACTCCAGGATCTTAAGGCACTAGGACAGCCACACAAATTAGCAGGAGCCCAGACCTGTAGGGTTGAAAAGCAATCAGACAGAGTACATGATAAATACCACCCACTCCTCAAAACCACCATCCTTCTCCTGTTCGAAATATACTTTAATGGGCAGGGCAGCATCCTTCTGGGCTTTGAATGCTACAGGCCTGATTTAGACCAAAGTCTAAATCCAAAGAGATTTGGATTTAGATTTGGATTTTGGTTAAATCCAAAGAGGTCTGCCCATTAAGCTGCCACTGTGTTCCATGGAGAGTGAATTACTCAGGGTAGTCACTTCAGCAGGCAAAACACACTGGAACCATTATCGGGTTTGGAAGTCAGCAGACCGGGCAGAACCTGAAGGATCCTCTGTACCCAAACACTCTAATACACCCCAGAGGAACTTCCATTCTCTCTGCCCCACACTCCACTTGTCTGACAACATGGAGCAATGACCATCACTCAGGTACCCTGTACTGGGCTGGGGCTGAGCACCCAGTGGGGTTGCCAAAGAAACGTCATGTTATGAATGCACATGTGCCTTTACAACGCATTTTCTTTGGCTTGGCAGCTGAAGTGTGGTATGCACAGGTGGCAGGTGGTGGATGGCAGGTGGGAAACTAAGAACCAAATTTGCTTTTTCCCAATTTTCAGGGCCAGCCATGGGAAACATCACTAGTAGTCCCATATGAGTTCAAAGTGAGTGCCCTGGAGGAAATAGTAACTATTACAACTATAAAATAGGTTCTCAACATTTGGGAGTTATAATGATGTTCATCCAAGAGCTTAGACATCATGGCAATGGCATGGCCTAAAAATCAATGTACAAGACTAAATGATATGTGAAAAAGTCTGAGACAAGATGACTCCCAGGCCTGCAGGTTTAATTATAGCTTGATTGAAAGTAATTATTGTCTTAAAAAGCCATGTCAATCACAAAGATTGGTCAGTCATGGAAGGTATTGATGGTATTGATATTTATAAAAGGTAATTTAATCATTGCATAGATAGACATCACAGATACCTGGAAATGGAATGCCATAAACCCATGTTTTCTAAATGACCCTTGGCTAGAAAAGGTAACTGAAATCAGAGGCAATGATTCTTCCTTAGCTATTTTTTTCTTAATTTTGAGATAACTATAGATTCACATGAAGCAGTAAGAAACAATAGAGAATAATCCCACATACCCTCTACCCAGTGTCCCCCAATAGTAACATCATGCAAAACCATGGTGCAATATCATAACCAGAATATTGACACTGACAGGGTCAAGATAACGTCTTCACTACAAGGATCGCTCATGTTGCCCTCTTACAATCACATCCACTTCCTTCTCCCTTGTACCCTCCCTTAGCCCCTCCCACAGCCCCTCCCACCTCTGCCTCATTTACCCCTGGCAACCACACATCAGTTCTCCAGTTCTATAATTCTCTCATTTCAAAAATGTATATAAATAGAATCACACAGTATGTAATCCTTTGGATTTTTTTTCCACTCACAATAATTCACTGGACATTTATCCAAGTTGCTGCCTGTACCAGTAATTTGTTCTTTTTTACTGTGTAATAGTATGGATATACCACAGTTTGTTTAACTGCTCACCCATTGAAAGACATTTTTTATTATTTCCAATTTGGGGATATTATGAGTAAAGCTGCTATGCACAAACATTAAGAAGTTTTCATTTCTCTGGGGTAAATGCCCAAGTGTACAATTGCTGGGTCATAGGTAATTGCATGTTTAAGAAACTGCCAAACTTTTCCATAGGTTCTGTACCAGCTTACATTTTCACCAGCAATAGAATCCAGTTCTTTTCATCTTCTGCAGCATCTGGTATTGTCACTATTTTTTATTTTAGCCATTGTGATAGGTGTGTAGCAGTATCTCATTTTGGCTTTAATTTGCATTTCCCTAATACCTAATGACGTTGAACACATTTTTATGCATTTATTTTCCATCTGTATATCACTTCAGAGAAATGTCTTTTCATGTCTTTTGACTACTTTCTAGTAAGATTATTTGTTCTTTTATTATGCTATTGAGTTATGACAGTTGTTTATTTATTCTAATACTAGTGTTTTGTTGGATATATGGCTTGCAAATATATTCTCTCAGTCTGTAGCTTTTCTGTTATTGGCTTAACAGGGTCTTTCACAGAACAGAAGTTTCACATTTTAATCAAGTGCAATATATCAATTTTCATTTTATGGACCATGCTTTGGTGTCCAGCCTAAGAACACTTGGCCTACCCCTAGATTCTGAAAATCTTATCCTGTGTTTTTTCTATAAAAATCTTATCCTGTGTTTTTTTCTATAAGTTTTCTATAAGTTTTATAGTTTTGCATTTTACATTTAAGTTCACAATCCATTTTGAGTTAAACTTTGTATAAGCTATGAGGTTTAGATGGGGTTAATTTTACCTTTTGTCATAAAGTGTATTCTCCCTGCATTGAATTGCTGTGGTACCTTGGTCAAAACCAGTTGGGCATATTTGAAGGCGTCTTTTTCTGGGTCTTCTATTCTGTTCCATTGACCTATGGGTCTACTCCTCCCCTTCTGTTCCTCCATGAATACCAAGCAATCTTGATTACTGTTGTTACATAATTAGCCTTGAAGTTGGATAGCGATTTCTTTCACCTTATTCTTCTTTTTCAAAATTGTTTCAGCTATTCTAGTTCCTTTGTCTTTCCATATAAAGTTTAGAATAATCTTGTCTATATATTTTATGAAAAGTCTTGTAAGGATTTTGATAGGAACTGCATTAAACATGCACAGCAAATTGGAGAAGATTGACATGCTTTCCATGCTGAATTTTCTAATTCATGAACATGATATGTCCATTTATTTTGAGCTTTGATTTATCAGTGTTTTGTTTGTAGTTTGTGGAATAAAGTCCTGTTTATGTTTTGTTATATTTATGCTATTTTTTATTTGAGCAGTTGTAAATGACATTTTTCTTTTAATTTCAGCATACTTTTAGTGTTCATTACTAATATATAGAAAAATAATTAACTTTTCTATGTTGATCTTGTATCCTGTGACCTTGCTGAATTCAATTAATTGTTCTGTTCTATGAGTTGAGGCCTCCTCCTCCTCCTCCTCTTTCTCCTCCTCCTCCTCCTCCTTCTTCTTCTTCTCCTTCTCCTCCTCCTCCTGCTTCTTACGTAGGTTCATTGGGATTTTCCACATAAACTTTCATGTCATCTGCAAATAGGGACAGACATATTTCCTCATTTCCAGTATGTGTGTCTATTATTTCTTTTTCTTGCTTTGTTGCACCAGCTAGAACTTCCAACACTATGCTAAATAAGTGGTTAGAGCAGACATCTTTGCCTTGTTCCCATTTTTAAAGGGAGGCTTGTAGTCTTTTACCATTAAGCATGATATTAACTTTAGGATTTTGGTCAATTTACTTTATCAAGTTGAAGTTCTTTATTCTTATTTTTCTGAGAGATTTTTTGAACAAAAAAATGGGTGCTGATTTTTTTCAAAAAACCTTTTGCATTGATTGATATGATTATGTGATTTTTCTTCTTTAGCCTGATTCTATGGTGGATTACATTGTTTGACTTTCAAATGTTGAACCAGGTACGCATTCTTGAAATAGACCTTATTTGGTCATAGAGTATGATAATTCTTTTTATAGAATTCCAAATTATATTTGCCAATACTTTGTTAAGATTTTTGTGTCTATATCCACAAGGGATGTTGTATTCATCTGCAGTTTTTTCTTTTTTGTACTGTCTTTACCTGGTTTTGGTATCAAAGCAATATTGGTTTTTCATAAAATGTTAGAAGTGTTCCCTTCTCTTCTATTTTCTTGAAAAGATTGTGTAAAGTGGTGTTAGTTCTTCTTTAAACACTTGTTAGTAGTCTCTGATGAAAATTTCTAAGTCTGGAGATTTACTTAGGACTTTTTAAATGAATTTGAATTCCTGAATAATTACAGGGATACTCAAATGGTCTATTTAATTTGGGTGAGTTATGGTAGTTTGTGTTTTTCAAGGAATCGATCCATTTAATCTAAATTGTCAAATCATGCAGAGTTGCTCATAATATTCCCTTATTATCTATTTGATACCTGCAGGGTCTTTAGTGGTATCCCCTGTTTCATTCCTTATGTTGGTAATTTGCATATTATCTGTTTTTTTCTTCATCACAGTTGCTAGAAATTTGTCAATTTTGTTGAGCTTTTCAAAGAACTTTCTTTTTGTTCAATTGGTTTTCTCTATTTTTATTTTTAATTTCATTGATTTCTGCTCTTTATTATTTATTCTATTTTGTTTGTTTTGGATTTATTTTGCTCTTCATTTTCTAGATCCTTGAGGTGATAGCTTAGATTACTGATTTCAGACTTTTTCTCTTTTCTAATGAAAGCATTTAGTGCTATAAATTTCCCTCTCAACACTAATTTTTTATGTCCCACAAATTTTTATACATTGTACATTAATTTTCATGCAGTTCAATTGTTTTACTTCAATATAATATTTGACCCATGGATTATTTAGAAGTGTGTTATTTAGTTTCCAAGTGTTTAGAGATTTTGCTGTTGTCTTTCTTTTGGTGATTTCTGGTTTAATTTTATTGTGGTCAGAGAGCACATACTATAGAAGTTCTATTCTTTTAAATTTGTAAGTTCGTTTTATGGCCTAGCATATGGTCTACCTTGGTATATGTTTCAGATGCATTTAAAAAAATGTGTGTACTCCTGTGGTTGGGTGGAGCTTTCTGTAAATATCAATTAGATTCTGTTGGCCAATGATACTGTTGAGTTCTTCTATGTCCTTGCTAATTTTTTGTCTAGTTGTTCTATCAATGTTAATAGAGAAATATTGAAATCTTCAACTATAACTATGAATTTGTCTATTTCTCTTTTCAGTTCTATCAGTTTTCACTTCACATATTTTGCAGTTCTGTTGCTTGGTGTCTACACCTTCAGGATTACTATCTTTTCTTGGTAGATTGACCTTTTGTTATTATGTAATGTTCCTTCTCTGTAATTTTCTTTGCTCTGAAATCTACTTTATATGCTCTTAATATAGCCACTCCTGATTTATGTTGGTTAACATTTGCATGACATTATCTTTTTCCATCTTTTTACTTTCAACCTTTCTATATATATGTGAGGTGTATTTCTTATAGACAGCATATAGTTGGGTTGTTTCTTAATATACTCTGCCAATCTCTGTCTTTTAGTTGGTATATTTAAATGATTTACATTTAATGCAATTATTGATATGTTATGGTTTAAGTCTGCCATTTTATTTTTTGTTTTCATTTCAGTTTTTCATTTCTCTTTCTTTTTCCCATTTTCCTGTGGGTTACTTGAACATTTTTTAGAATTCCATTTAGATGTATATATATATATATTATCTCTGTGTCTGTGTGTGTGTCTGTGTGTGTATAGTTAAATGTATCTTTTTGTATAGTTTTTTTAGTGGTTGATTAGGTTTTACATTATATATTCATAATATATACCTCTACTGACACCATGGGGTTCAGAGACGTGGTCTCATCACCACTGAGGGTGATGAAAGTCCTGACTGTCTTCTAGGTTTCTTCTGACACCTGCCCAGGTGAAGTTCTCCTTGTTACAATCTGGTGAGGATGAGAGTCTTTGTCATAGTTTTTCTGTGGTGTTTAACTGGAATAGAGTAGTTTCCTAAAAGTTTTTTGTCTTGCTAAGATGCCCTGTTCCTGGTCCTTTGGCTAAAGAAAGCAGTTTTGTGTGTTGGGGCATGTGTGTGTGTGTGTGTGTGTGTGTGTGTGTGTGTGTCAGAGAGAGAGAGAGAGAGAGTGCACGCATGTGCACATGGTGTTTCCAGGTTGCCAGCTTGTTAAAGTCTGAGACTTAGGCCAAAAAAAAATCCAAAGAACCCACCGCTATGTTGTTTCTTGGGTTCTGAGATCTCTAACTGATCTGCCTTCTTCTTCCATATTTCAGAATCTTCTTATGTTAATTTTATGAACACTGTCTAGGGTTTTTCAGTTGTATTTAGCAGAAAGAATAGGGAAAAGTATGTCAACTCCATCTTCCCAGAAGAAGAAATGCTTCTCCTTTAGCTACTTCATGAAGAATATTTAAAGAAATAGAAAGACGATTGGCACAGGTGTTTTAAAAAGACAAAGCACCACTTAGTCATTATATTGGCAGGTGAATAATATACTAATTATCATAAAATTCAAGTTTAATCTGTATTTATTCTGATATGTAGCATCAGGAAATTGGGTTTCTTTTTAAGGCAAAGACAAGCTTTCTTGTTGAATAGTTTGTTTCAATATTTAAAAACTTGTTGAATTCTAATCCTGACATCATAAATATTGTTATATGAAAGTCCATTTGCACTAGCTTGCTAGTAAATGCTTATATTTGTGGCAAGTTACAGATAAAACAAGTCTCAGATTAAATTTTGCCACAAATATAAGCATTTATTAGCAGCTAGCACAAAGCGATTGTTTTTTAGCTGGAAGAAGTCCTAGGCTCCGTCTTTTTAAGTGTTCCGACTATACCTTGCAATTTTTAAAATATCAATAAAAACGTGAATTCCAGAAGCAAAATTTGGTTAACCTCTCCATCAGTATCAAGTGACCAGAATCTTCTAAATGTGGGAATTTAAGAGCATGTCGTATTCAAATCTCAAGCACCAACGCCATATGTAAAGGGAGATGGGCTTCCTAGCTTCTTACTCTCTTTTGTGCAGAGTGGGAAAGCATCTTTAAAATATTTTGGTCAGTCCATATATCTTAAACACCAATAATTTTAGGGAAAGATAAACAATTTCTAAAAGCCATTGTACAAAATAGCAAACCACTAATTATTACCCCATTTACAATGTTAACAAAATGTCTGGTCCCAGAAGTAAGTTCAAGAGATCTGTTGTACACGATGATGACTACAGTTAACAACATGAATATTGTTTACGTGGCAATTTCTGAAAGTAAATTTTAAGTGTTCTGACTACATAAAGTGTTACGTAAGGTAATACATATGTTAATTAGCATAATTTAGCCATTCTACAATATCTACATATGTCAAAATATCATGTTATACATAGTAAACATATACCATTTTTCTTTTCAATGAAAAAAATTAAAAATAATAAGATAAAATAAAAATGTCTGTAGAGTATGTTGTCTGGTTAAATATAAACTAACCATCCCTGGAAACACACATTTTACTTGGGGCGAATGACTGCCCAAATTTGAGTGGAGTCCAAACAATTCAAATGCATGTACATATATAACATGTATATGTTGAGGTATTTAAAACATAATTATTGACCCCCTAATTCAACATTGTTTTAAATAACTTATTATTCTTGTTTTCAACAACCCACTTGGAAGAAGCAACATATTCACATGAGGAATGATCCATACGACTCCTCCACACCAAAAATTGTGAAGCACATTACTATCATATTTGTATGCTATTGAAAATCTTTCTGCCCTCTCTCTCTCTCTCTCCCCCACACACACCATTTTTGTTTTGTTTTGTTTTAAGACACGGTCTCGCTCTGTTGCCCAGGCTGGTAACAATCATAGTTGCCCAGGTGGCACAATCATAGCTCAAGGTAATTTCAAACTCCTGAGCTCAAGTGAT
This sequence comes from Macaca thibetana thibetana, assembly GCF_024542745.1. NCBI lineage: Eukaryota > Metazoa > Chordata > Mammalia > Primates > Cercopithecidae > Macaca > Macaca thibetana. The sequence goes on along the minus strand of NC_065585.1, from coordinate 78,364,907 downwards.
GAACCTGCCTCAGTAGCTGGGACTACAAGTAGTGAGGACTACAGGTGCATGCCATCATACATGGCTAATTTTTGCATATTTTGCAGTGACGGGGTTTCACCATGTTGCCCAGGCTGGTCTCGAACTCCTGGTCTCCAGCAATCCTCCTGTCTCAGTCTCCCAAAGCACTGGGATTACAGGCGTGAGCCACTGTACCCTGCACCCAGTCCCTTTTCTCATTTTTTCATAAAAACATCCACTAGCGTCACTCTAAGCGCTAAACTGACTCATAGACTGCAGAGTCAATCTCAGAGGTGGGAAAGGACAAGAGGAAGGTAGTAGTGAACAAAGCATTTTACCCTTTCCAGCAACGCAGTAGCTGGTGGCCACCTTGTGTTATAGAGTCACCTCTTATAAGCCCCTGGTTCTCTGTAAGCTTCTGAAAGTCAGTGCTTTTCTGAAGCTTATGTTAGGGTGGAATACACAGAGCATTCTTTAGAATGGCTATTTTCAGACTTAAAAAAAATTCTATTCTAATAGAATAGAGAAAGGGGTTGTTAAAGCCCACCCATAAGCCTACCACTATCCAGGCCCCTCCCCATGTGCTATAGGCTAAACAGTTGTATTTCCCCCAAATTCATAAGTTGAAACCTAATCACACAATGTGATGCTATTTGGAGGTGGGGCTTTCGGGGGTTGAGTAGGGCATGAGGGTAGAGCCCTTGTCAGTGGGATTAGTGCCCTTATGATAAAGAGATCCCAGAGAGCTCTCTCACCTCTTCCACCACATGAAGTTAAAGCGAGATGACAGCCATCTATGAACCAGAGCAGGCCCTCCCCAGACACTGAAAATGCACCTTGATCATAGATATCCCAGCCTTCAGAACTGTGAAAAATAAATTTCTGCTATTTATAAGCCACTCAGTTTATGGTATTCTGTTATAGGAGCCCAAATGCACTAAGACACCAGGAAAGTGGTCCTTAAAATGTGGGTGCTGTCACACATTTACCAAGTCAAAATCTCTAGATTTAAGATCTAGAGCCAGCATATTTGTCAAGTTTCCAGGTCACTTGAGAAACCTCACCCTTCAGGTCTGTGGATCATGGTTTGAAAATCACTGTTACAAAATTAGTTTAATAATTAATACAACACAGAGAAAAAAATCAAATCTTTATGGGAAATATTAAATAGAAGCAGAACAACCAAAAGTTCCAGTCACCGTGAACAATTAAAGGGCAGCCACCACAGACAGCATCCTTGGAGCCCAGAGCAGCCCCAAGCCCAGCCCCAGGTGCCTTCCTGACACTTGCTTCGCTGAGTTAAGAAGTGAATAGTAATACAGGAAATGGTAGGAGTATTTGTCCTTTCAAACTCCTTTCTTTACGAAATAACCTTTTTTTTAAAAAAAGTAACTAACAAAGTCTTATTGAAATATTTTATTATGGATACTTGGCATTTAAAGGGAAATCTATTAGTCAAGCAATGGCATTAATAAAAGGCATTCCTTCTGAAGTTGACAACAATTATTCAATGGATCAGCACCATCAGCTAACATCGATCACTGCCAGGACATGGATAGCATTCCAATCAGAGCACAGAAAGGGGGGTGTTTGGAGGAGTGTACTGTGTAAACCAAATACAAGTAAACAATTACCTATGTTCTCGCACCTGTAATCCCTGCGCTTTGGGAGGCTGAGGTGGGCAGATCATGAAGTCAGGAGATTGAGACCATCCTGGCCAAATGCTGAAACCCTGTCTCTACTAAAAATACAAAAATTAGCTGGGTATGGTGGTGCACACTGTAATCTCAGCTACTCGGGAGGCTGAGGCAGGAGAATGGCTTGAACTTAGGAGGCGGAGGTTGCAGTGAGCCGAGATGGCGCCACTGCACTCCAACCTGACGAAAGAGTGAGACTCCATCTAAAACAAACAAAAACAAAGCAGTGTGTCACCTCCATTTTACAGATGAGTAAAGCACCGTACAGGGAAGTTAATGCTAAAGTATTGTCAACAGGTAATGTTAACGTTAAGTCGATTTTACATAAACTAGCCATGTCTTCAATAAGTTTTCCTCCTTTTTGCATCACTTTGCTTGTATGCAGGGATTTAACAATTTGGCATATAAAAACATAGGAATATTTAATCATACACTTAATTCTAAAAATAAACCAGAATGTCCAGGAAAGGAATAAATTTTAAAATATACATTTTCAAAGAATATTTAGTGGAATGAGGAAATTTCTTGACACAAGCATAAGTAACAAAAAAGCAAAGATTATAAAACTATATTTTCAATTTCAGCATAATTCATTTGATCCCAATTTTGTAAAAATGAGCACATGTTTATGTAGCAACATGTTGAAAAAAGACTGGTAGGAAATATACCAAAACTGTTAACAGTACTTGATTTGGGGTATTGAGAGTAGGGTTTTTTCTTCACACATTTTTTGTTTCAAAATTATCTATAATAAATGGATATTCATTGTATAATTAGAAAAAATGTAATGTGTTTTAAATGACCAAGCTTCTATTCTTTGAAATAATTCTAGTATCCTGTCCACTTATTTATACATGATTCATGTCCCATGCCGCAATAAAACTACCCCCAACTCATTTCAAAATTTCCTCCAAGCACAAGGACATTAACCCCAAAATTAAACAAATTGAAGCTTTAAAATTCTATAATCCTTGGCCTCTATATGTATTGCCACATTTACTTCATACATAGTGAAGATACAGAAAAATACGGAGTTTTACCACAGACTGGTGTATCTGCCATGTTGTCATTCACATTCTGTTGCATTAACTTTAGGCTTTATAAAGGAATATTTCAAATATTGACTATTGAGATTTCACCTGTTAGAGAGGCATTACTTGGGGATATAAATCATACATACATCCTGTTCCTAATTAAGGAGGAAGACTGTCACATGTCATTGGAGACAACAGAATGAACAGCTGCTTCTGCAATGTCAGCTCTTGTATCAGTCAAAACGTTGCTTAGAAACGCTTGTGAGGATTAAGATGAAGTTATATATACTGTTATATATACCTCAGTCTCTGGGGCTGAGGACAGCCACCAGACATACCTGTACAAGACAAGGAAGTTTGCGACATTAAATCTTTATTTCAATGGCACACTGTCCATGGAGGATAGACATATGCAAACCTACCCAAAAAGTCCAAGAAAACTGAGAGGCTGAAGAAAGCAGCTGATAAGTCCAGTTTCTCCAAAAGAAACTTTTAATAAGGACTTACAAACAGAAGCCCTGTCTGTGTCTTCAGCAGTTGCAAGACAAGAGGGTGGTTTGTTTTTTGCTGTTTTTGTTTTTTGTTTTTGTTTTTGTTTTTGTTTTTTTTGAGACTGAGTTTCACACCTGTTGCCCAGGCTGGAGTGCAATGGCATGATCTCAGCTCACTGCAACCTCCACCTCCCAGGTTCAAGCGATTCTGTTGCCTCAGCCTCCCAAGTAGCTGGGATTACAGGCATGTGCCACTATGCCCAGCTAATTTTGTATTTTTAGTAGAGATGGGGTTTCACCATATTGGTCGGTCTGATCTCGAACTCCTGACCTCAGGTGATCCCCCTGCCTCAGCCTCCCAAAGTGCTAGGATTACAGGTGTGAGCCACTGCGCCCGGCAAGAGGATGGATTCCAGTGCCATTACCTCCCAGACACAGAGCTTATATACCACAGGGAAAGGGTGCATATGATTCAGAAGGGAATTGTCGGACAACTGAAGTATGATAATCTCAAGGTTGTTTAGACTTAAGGACAGGAATCGTGGCAAGTATGTGCTCTTACACAAGGGACAATAGATAAACCGGAAATCTTAGAGGGCTTCCTAGAACAGGGTTAATCAGGTGGGTTAGCAACCAAGATGGAATTGTTTTAGCTTCCACAAATATATAGCAAAGAGAGGGCTTGGACCTCATGAAGGGAAATGAAAAAGTAATTCAAGTTCCAGAATTGCTGTATAGGAGAGGTTTGTGGGTGGGAATCTCATCAGGACCAAAAGCACCTTGTCCTGAAGCTACAGTCAAACAGTCCTGGTTTAAGTTCCAATTATCGCACTACTTACCTCTGTAACTATTGATGAACCATGTAACTTCTTTGATCCTTGTTTTCTTCATTTGTGGAAGGAGAATTGAAATATCCAAATAAATAGGATGAGTATGGATTTATGTCATTATTGCAGGAGTGGGTTTGTTTAAAAAGTGAGTTTGGCCCCTTTTTGTCCTCTCACACATTCTCTCACCATGTAATGTCTTCTGCCATGTTACGACACAGTACAAAGGCCAGATGTAGCCCCTCGATCTTGGACTTCCCAGCCTCCAGAACCATAAATCATGTACTTTTTTTTTTTCCTGTGGAATACCACAACATACCAGTCTGTGATATTCTGTTACAACAGCATAAAATGGATCAAGACAACTGATTAGTGGGATGCATATCAATTTAGTGTGTTGTGATTAGCATTTTTAAAGTGAAAAGTAATGGACTAATTGGAGTTCATCAAATGCAGTAAAGGTAAATTTCATGAAATTCTTGTTTCAATGTTATACATAGGCATACATTGGTATATGTATACTGGATTGTGATGTAAAATGTGTTTCTTCCTGAGTCAAGGTCAAAAAACTATGAAAACTTCTTTAGAGAAAACTAGATTTCAAAGTCCCCATCCAAAGGCTCACATCACAATGATTCAGAGTTTGAAGGGAATAGAATAAGAACTCATTAGAAATAGTAAGGACAGGATCTCAAGTGATTGCTGGGCCAGCCTTGAGTGTGTCCACACTCTGCTGGACCTGCTGATAATTTGTAGTGAGCCAGGTTGGCTTATCACTGGCAAAACAAACCCTCAGATTGAAGAGATTTGGTTTCCAGGAATCTGGGTGATAGTGGCTTCCTTCATATTTTCCAGGAAAACCACTAGCCCCCTCAACTGGGGTGCCCCACATTTTGTTCACCTCTTGCTCTGTGGCACTCTTCACCTGGGACCTGATTTCTTACCTCCCTCCTGCCATAACACACCCGGTGTTGGGCCTTGTTCTCACTCTTCCCTGCCTGAGCTCACTCAGTTCTGTGGACTTGGCTGCTCTGCCTCCAGCTTCCCCATAGTTTCTACTCTGTGCCTCCAAGTCCCCAACCCCATTACATTCTCTGGCCCAGGCCCAACACTTTGCCACCCCCTCACATCCCATAATCTGCCCCAAAATTAAATTGATTTTCCCAGCTCAACTCACGGAATGAGAAAAGATGAAACTCCTCTCCAACATGAAAACCTTTCAATAGTTTCCTCATGTTTACATTTAACTTACCTTGTGTGTCTTCACTTATCACCAGAACAGACCAACAAGATGGAGCATTACCAGAAACCCGCTTCTTGTGGCACTGGCCTTCTAATATTGCCACCAGCAGCAGACCAGGAGTTCCACTCTTTGTAGTACCTCCCAGCTTATCTGTGCCCACCAGAATCTTAGGCATGATTGGGCAGGGCCTTGCTGAGGTCCCAACAGCCTGTGTCTACCACTGTCATGTGGGAAATTATCTGGATGTATTATAGGCTCCAAATATACTACCAGGATATCATGGGATTGTTTATGAAAATTAATTTATAACACACAGTGAGAAAGAAGGGGAAAGAGACCACAATAAGTTAACACACTCAGGGATGGGTATTAGAGAGGATAGGATGACCTTACTGCTTGAATCCTGGAGGTTAGCAGTGTTCATTTGTTGTCTCTCTCTCTCTCTCTCTCTCTCTCTCTCTCTCTCTCTCTCTCTCTCTCTCACACACACACACACACACACCCCCCACATATACATCATTAGCCTTTCCTACTGATGGCATGGTTACAAGGACTAGAATGGAGATTTGAGCAGGAGGACTCATGGATGGAAGTTTCCCTGGGCCAATGACACACAATTGGCTGCATTAAAGAGATTTAGCTGCTGCTCACCATTTAGCTGATGAACCAACCTAGGTTTATTTGTGTTTCTTGGGCAAATGGCACATGGGCAGAATGGGTGCTAAGAATTAGGACCTCATGAATATTATGTGTTCATCAAATGTAACCTGAATACATGTGCTTTTTTATATTTAGAATCTCATATGTCACACATATGTAGTGTATAATGAATATTTAGAGTCTGTAGCCTCATGAATATTAGGGATCTTTTGGTCTTTTTAGCCCTTCTTATCTCTGTTTAGCCCACACATGCTCTACCAACTGACTGCTAATCTATGTCTAACATCCTGTAAAATGTGTCACCTATGGTTTATAAACATATTCGTCTTTTACAATAGAATTGAATATTCTCAAAAGCAAACACACATTGTAACCACATTGCCCCTAATTGCCACCTAGTAATTCTGATCAAAGAAAGAAATGAGTTTAAGCCAACAGAATTTATCTGCATAGACACAGCGAACTGGCCTGGCATCCAGGGCAAGTCAGCTGGGTTTAAACCTCTATGAGCTGTGTGACATAAGTCAAGTCACTTAACCTCCATATGTTTCAGTTTTCTCAGTCATAAAATGAAGATAAGAATGCTATCTACCACCTAGGGCTGTTATGAAAATTAAATGAAATAATCTTGGTGAAGTACTTAAAATAGTGCCCACAACATAGTAAATGTCATTTAAGGGATACTATTATTGTTTTCCATAGATCCCTCACATAGTCACCTGAGAATATCCCTTCACCTAAGCCATCATCTTGACTTGATGTCATCTCTAGGTCTGGAATCTACTTCCATCCCCTTTAAGAAAGTTAGGATGGTGCTTGTCTTATCTCGGGTCGTGTTTATAAGGCAAGATAAATGTAAATACGACACAATTGTAGTACAATGAGGTCAGCCAATGAAAGGACAATGCAGTGTTATAATTTCCAGATTCCTCCCCTATTGTTTCTCCTGTGACACACTACAAATTTCCACAACTTTACCCTTCTCTATAGAACTCACAATTTCCATTTTCTATAGAACTGATTTCACTGATTTCTCTATAGTTTTCTGTTCTTTTCCTTTCCCTATTCAGTTTAAAGCTGTTAGCTAGCTTCTAAGCAAATGAAATTCACCCCTCCATCCACTCTCTACTCTCAGGCAAAAATGCATCATCCTGGTGTCTTAAACTAGGGTTCACACATCCAAACCCCACTTGTCAACACTACCTGCATAGCCAGTCACTTCCCTCTGAGATCTTCCTCTATCATCCAAGTCTCTTCCAAAGGTAAAAAGGATGACTAATTATAGTAGTCACTATCTTAGTCCATTTTGTGCTGCTATAACAGAATACCACAGACTGGGTAATTTACAAGCAGTAGAAATGTATTTCTTATTATTCTAGAGGCTGGGAAGTCCAATAACATGGTGCTGACATCTGGCGAGGTCTTCTTGCTGCATCATAACATGGCAGGAGGCATCACACAGTGGAAGGGCAAAGAGGGCAAGAGGGAGCAAGAGATAGAATTTGCAGCCTCATGCCCCTTTATAATTGCTATTAATCCACTAATCAGGGTGGAGCCATCATGACCGAATTGCCTGTTAATGGTCTCACCTCTTAATACTGTTACAATGACAATTAAATTTCAACATGAGTTTTGGAGGGGACATTTAAACCATAGCAGTAACTATTTGCTGAATGCTTGCTATGTGACAGAGAATATGTTCAGGACTTTCCACTCTTGATCTCTGATCCTGGCACCACAGGCATTATTGTTAGCCCCTATGGGCTTTCTGAATAAGTGTCCCTCATAAACTCAGAGACGGGAAAAATTAAAATATATTCAGAATTGAACTGTAAAATCAATACATAATAAATCAGAGATATGCTGTCACCTTCAAAACCCAGAAAGTGAGGAGTCTTGCATTAATTGATTAAAATCATATAAAATGTGCAAAGTTATCTAATGAAAGAATGTGGCACAAAAGTTGTAGTAAAAAGAAGTCAGCCTCTGTTGATTGTCTCAACTCCCTACTCCCTTGTCACTTTTCACTATATGGGATAGAAACGCCAAACACTTGCCTTCCCAGCCTTCCTTGCAGCTAGTGGAGGGGATATAAGGAGGCATATAAGAGGGTCGCCTAAGGGGTCCTCGTAATACAATTCTGGTCAGTGGGAAACAAGCGGAAGTCTGCTGGGGTTGTCCAAGGTAGTTTTTTCTTTTCTCATAAAAGGGACAGATAAGTATGGTGCTACTCCCATCTTTTACTGCCTTGAATGAGGGATGTAAAGGCTGCAGCCAAAAGAATATGACATTCAGATTCAAACTAATCTTAGTTCAAATCTCAGTTCTCCCAGTTACTGGATATATGATATTGGGCAAATTCCCTAATATGCTTCATGTGTCAAACGGGTTTAAAAATACCTATAGGTGTTCCAATGAGTAGGGAATGGTACATCACATGTTCATATGCTTGAGTCCTCAGCTGACACAGTAACTTCAAGTGGCACTTCCTTTCCCTTTATGTCTGTTGATGACCTATAAATTACCAAGAAAGTACCCTAATCTCCCGCTGGAACATCATCTGTCTGCCTCAGGGACAGGTAGTCCCACCTGTCCCACCCCCATCCGTCCCAACTTAAAACAGAAAAGGAAGGAGCATCCAGGCAGGGTTGATAGCTGCATTAAACTGTCAAAGGAGTAAGGAAAGAGCAGAAAAAGCCTGAAACAAGTTAAATTCCATCTAATATCATATTATAGGCCTAAAGCCTAGGATAGTGCAGTCACTGGGCTCAATAAACGTTTGTTCAATAAATCAATCAATCATACATGGAAAGGACTTCTTCTGTACACATTTTCACACCAGCCCAGGAGAAGAGGAAAATCAGAAGTGAAGAAGAAAGTTCTCCCTTAAAAGTGTGCTGGAGAGAAGAAGGATGGGCCAATAATTATTAGGTAATCCTAATATTCTGGAATAATCTTCTGTTACATGTCAGCATGCATGCCCTTCACTAATTTTTATCAGTTTACCAAAATCTTGAATTTCCTTATTTCCATTTGATATTACTCCTCTTATTTTATCTTGTATTTCTTCAGAATTCTGACACACTGAGCTACTAAGAAGCAACTTTCCTCAAGGTTGGTGGCATCCATTCAACTTTTAACAAGAAGATTAATGCAGCAGAGTCCCAGTGTCTGCTGGAATCATGCTCTCTGTTTCCCTACCTCTTAGTGGCCTTGGGTTTCCAAGTGAGGTTTTCCTTCTGGGCTCCCCTTGCCAAGTGGCTTGTTAGGCTGCCTTGGCAATCTGGGCTTCTCATCCAGGCATCCCAGCACCACTTACAGCTTTCCATCCCTGCTTCTGCTATCTTGGGATATGCCATTGCTGCTGCCAGGACAGCCAGTTGCTATTGCCAGCAATTTACCAGCAATCAGCAGCAATTAGCAGCAGTGTAAGTTAGCACTTACATTAGAAACCACTCCACAAACTCAGAGAGAAAAACGTCTGAGATTTAGAGAATGGCTTACCTCTTCCCATCCTCCAGTAGCAGAGAAAAACCTCACACCTACCTCCCCAGAATAAAGAGCCTGCCTGTGTATGCTAGATCTTGCAAACTCACAAGGAGTCATACCTTCTTGGGGGCTTGCAATATATCTTTCTGGAGCTCCCTTCTTTATACGTGGTTTAGCATATTAGGTATAGCCAGGTGGCAAGTGGCTAGTTTCATGCTGTCCTCGGTGGTGAAGGCTCAGAAGCCATTCCCTCTGAGCTCTTTCCATTAGGAAAGTAGCACTCAGGGGCTTTCCAGGAGCTGTGAAAGGAAAGACAGTGTCATCTCTTGGAAATAACTAATCAGCAATCTATCTACATATCATTAAACAAACATCTATTGAGCCTCTTCTATGTTTCAGGTACAGTGCAGGCACTGGTATTCAGAGTTGAGGAGCTCACAGCCTGGAAAAAGAGAGATCTTAGTAGACAGTTACAATACAGTGCAATAAACACTGTGATAGCAGGAGGCATTGGGTGCTGGGGAAGCTTATAAGACAGCATCCAAGAAAATCTTCAGAAGTTGATGCTCAAATTGAGCCTTAAAAATAATAGGATTTATCAGGGTAAAGAGAGCAGGGGGCACATCATGTGCAGATGATCTCAGACAAAAAAAAAAAGAACCTGGGGTATTTGGAGAATTGTGCTTTCAGTTCAGCCAGTAGGTCAGGAAATAGGATGGGCAGAAAGAGGCAAGAGGTGACACAAAAGGAGAGTCAATGGAAGCAAAGGACGAGGATTTTGGTGAATTCTAAGGTTCTTTCAACCACTATCTCTATTATCTTGAAAATGAGCTATGGAAGAGTAAGTAAGCTAAAGCCCAGGGAGATCAAATGACTAGGTCAATGTCACACTAATAGTAAGTTAGGATAAGAGACAGCACAACGAGATGATGGGATGATAGTAGCTCATATATGTGTAATATTTTACAGTCACCAAGCTCCTTCACTCATCACATTTCAACAACATAGAGGAATGTAAACAAATCAAAAGACCTAGGTTGTAAACATGTCGGAACCACTGCCTGACTGTAAGTCCTTCACGGCTCTGGCTCTCACTTCTATCAGTATATGATGAAGAGGCTGGCTCACTAATTCTCCTTCTGGTGCTAACAGTTTATATTTTTAGAATCTGATACTAAAGAGCTTTTCCTGCCACGTTCCTGCCACCTATCAAAAGGTGACTTCTCCTACAAGGACCTAAAGTTATGATTTTCTGAAGGTTTTCAGGACAAAGCTAACTCACATTTCTAATCAAAATCCATTTCCCACTTAAACCCACCGGTCACAATCTAACATCATTGTGATGGCTAATTTTAATGTGTCGACTTGACTAGGCCAGAGGGTGCCCAGATATTTGGTTTGGCATTATTCTGGATGTGTCTGTGAGGGTGTTTCTGGATGAGATTGACATTTAAACTGGTAGACGGAGTAAAGCAGACTGCCTTCCCCGGTGTGGATGGGCCTTACCCAGTTTGTTGGAGGCCTGAATGGAACAAAGTTGAAGGAAGAGAGAATTTTTGTCTCTATTCCTGTCTCCCAGCAGGGATATTTGTCTTCTCCTGACTTCAGACTCAGACTCAGACTAGAACTTACACCATTGACTCTACTGGTTCTCAGGCCTTCAGACTCAAACTGGAACCCAGGTTATCCTGGGTTTCCAGCTTGCAAGCTGTAGATCTTTGAACTTCTCCACCTCCATAACCACATGAGCCAATTCCTTATAATAGAGGGACAGATCAAGAGATGGAGATGAAGATACTAGAGACAGAGATTAGACATAGAGACAGAGTTATATTGCCTATTATTTCTATGTCTCTGGAAAGCTCTTGCTAATACAATCACCCTTATCAAAACTTTCTGCAATTAAGCCAAAAAACAAGGTGCATTCATAATTTCCAGAAACTCCTCTGATCCCAAAGGAAGCATTATCTCACTCCAAACAAATTACTTCATGATATGAAACCAAAGGCCCAAAATGATGCTTTTCTTTTTTAGTTTAGATTTGGGCACTGAACATCTACAAGGACTTTCCATAATAAAGAAATAAAAACATTGTGCTTTTGCCTTTCTTATCATTTATTATTAAAAACATTTACAAGAGAGCAGGCTCACATTCCTTAGGAATCCATCCAGTCCTGCTGGTAATTCTCATTATGAGGTCAGGAGCACGATACTAGAGGCCCTTCATCTTGCCCTGAATGGAACAAAGGCTATCACCTCCGTAGGATTAAAGATGCAGGCAGGAACTACTCAGCAGGAGCAAAAGGATTCCTCAGCAGCCGAGACTATGTTTCATGCAAATGTTTTGAGACACAGGGGAAAAGAAAAACAGAAAATGTAACTAGCTAAGTTTTCAACACTGGTATTCATTTTAAAAATAAGGGTTATGTGCTTCAAGGGACTGTACTCCAGGGTGGGATCTAAACATGAAAAAACTCAGCCCTTGTCCTCAAGGAGGGTATTAGTCCATTTTCACAGTGCTATAAAGAACTGCCCAAGATTGGATAATATATAAAGGAAAGAGGTTTCATTGACTCACAGTTCAGCATGCCTGGGGAGGCCTTAGAAAACTTACAATCATGGTGGAAGGCGAAGGGGAAGCAAGGCACTTTCTTCACAAGGCAGCAGGAAGGAGAATGAATGCAGGACGAACTACCAAATACTTACAAAACCACCGGATCTCGTGAGATCTCACTCACTAGCATGAGAACAGCATGGGGGAAACTACCCCCATGATCCAATTACCTCCACCTGGTCTCTCCCTTGACACACGGGGATTATGGGGATTATAAATCAAGATGAGATTTGGGTGGGGACACAAAGCCTAACCATATCAAGGAACTTGCAGTTGAACAGGGAAGATTAACAACAAAAATAGAAGCCAGAAGGAGAGAGGTGCCACGAAATCAGAGTGAGCTGAGTTCAGAGAGGAGAGAAATCCCATCAGCCTGTGTGATCAGTGACAGCTGCTGCAAATGGGGCAGGGCAGGACTTCAGCAGGAGGTGAGGGTACAGCATCTGCTCTCCAGGTTGCCTGTTCCCTCCACCACAGCCATCAGTTATATAACTCTCACGCCAAACTCTCCTCGACTTAGTTATTTCTATCATAGCACTTGCAGGCACACCTCGTTTTACTGTGCTTTGCTTTCATGCATTTTGCAGTTAACTGTGTTTTTTGCAAATTGAAGGTTTGTACCAACCCTGTATTGAGCAAGTCTACAGGCACCATTTCTCCAACAACATGTGCTCATCTGTTAGTATTTTTTAGCAAGAATATATTTTTTAAGTTAAGGATTTTTTTTTAGTCATAACGCTATTGCACACTTAATAGACTACAATACCGTATAGTGTAAACATAACTTTTATATGCACTGGCAAACCAAAAAATTCATGTGACTCACTTTATTGTGATATTCATTTTTTTGTAGTTATCTGGAACAGAACCCATCATCTCTTCAAGGTATGCCTGTATTACCCTCTAGACTTTCTTTTTTCCTTTCTTCCCTCCTTCATTCCTCTCCTACTTTCTTTGTTTATTGTATGTCTCCTCCACTAGAATGCAAGCTCTATGACAGCAGGACTTTGCCTTGTTCTCCTCAGCACCTAGAACAGTGTCTGGCACAGAATAGGTGCTCAATAAATGTGGAAAGGCAGAAAGACAAGTTAGACACACAGGAAAGAAGTAAGAGAGCGTAGGCAGGAGATAATCCACGGAAATTGATTCACGTCCCTACTCATCTTTAACTTAGATTCTCTTGTCTTGCCATTCCAAAATTTGATGTGTATTACTTCCACTGAGGGATCTGCCCTGTCTTCAGCTCACCTAATTCTGGACCTGGCCCTAAATTCTTTTACCTCTTTATGTCTGGCCATTCCCCACCAAAATACACAATTGCTTGCATGTCATTCCAGCTCTCCATGCCTGTGCTCCTGGTGCTCCCTGTGCCTGGAATATCATCCCTCTTCACACCTGTCCCTGCCAAACAAACTCCAGCTCATTCTTCAAATTCTAGAACAGTGTCTCTGGCAGAGAATAGGTGCTCAATAAATGTGGAAAGGCAGGAAGACAAGTTAGACATTGCTCTACAATGTAGCAACTTGAAAGGATCTAACAAAATGTGCAACATGCATTCCCTTAGACCCAGCAGCAGCTCTACTTCTATAAATGTATCCTTTGCATTTTCTCCTGGCACAGAGCAAATGTTACCGCCCCAGGGAAGTCCTCTCTGCTCTCTGAAGCACACAGAGCCTCGCTTTTGGGTGTCATTTATAAAGTAAGTATTTCATTTGTTTAGAAGGTCCACTTTTCATACTGAACCTGAAATCTCATGGAACTTACATTCTTGTGGGGAGACAGACGAGAATGTAAGTAAGAGCAAATAAATATTTAAATGCACACTTAGAGCTATGAGGAAAATAAAAGAGGGTAATGCCATCTCTAAGGAAGGAATAAGAATCTCTCTTTCCTAACTTATTATGTGTTTACTGTGGGTGGATCATGGTTGCTGTCTTTTAAAATCTGAACTCTCCTCTAAGTGTCTGCACAACGCACTTTGATATTCTGTAGTATCTTGCAATAACCTGTCTGCCGAAGTACACTGTGAGATTTCAGAGGGCAGAATGCATATCCTCCACATCTTTGATCTGCTCCCATGTCACCCAGAACAGGTCACACAGCAAGATTTCAATTACTATCTGGTTGACAGGTCATAAAAATAACTTAGAGCACATGCGCTACTGACAACCAGTCAGAAGCATCGTCTGTGAATAAAAAGATCACACATAGAGAGTGATGAATCCAAAAATGAAAATGCTGACTATCAAATTTAACAGAGATCTGTGCCTGACCCTTGAGTGGTTCAAATAAAAACCTATGAGGCTATAGAGCAGTATCATTCTTATATGTAATTTGAATGTATTGTCTTTAAAGTACACATGTGACTTAATAAGAATCTTAATTTTCAAAGACTATGGAAACCTATAGAAAGTGAATTATGTACAACCTCTGATTTTATAACTTCCATTTTCCGTTTCATTATGGCCTTATATAAGGGAGATAATAATTGCTATCATTAAGAAAAGCATATTTTTAAAAATAAAATGTTAATAAATTCCCTTACAATATTAGAAAACGTATTTTTAAAATATTTATTTAGGTTATCTTTGATTTTTCTTTTTTCATCAGCATTTTATAATTTTAAGTATACAGATGTGGCCATGTTTTGTTAGATTTATACGTAAGTATTTCATTTTCTCTGGAATAATTATAAATGGTATTTTACAAGAACTTTCGGTTTTACATAGTCATATGGTATATAGAAATACAAGTTATTAAAATAACAATAGACAGATTATGTTACTACATGTTTTGTATTAATATTACAGGTTAAGATTAGGACAATAATTTTTCTTTTTTAAGAGACTTTGTTAGCCATGCATGGTGGCTCAATCATGTAATCCCAATACCTGGGAAGGCCAAAGGTGAGAGGATCACTTGAGGCCAGGAGTTTGAGATCAGCCAGGGCAACATAGTTAGACTTTGTCCCTACACAAGGTAAAATAAAATAAAATAATAATTTTAAAAAGAGATTTGAAAGTGCACAAGATGGCCCAAATCTTACTCATTTAGTAACATCAATTTCCTGCATTATTCACAACTAGCATTCTGGAAGAAGCCAGTCACAAAAGTCTACATATAGAGGGAATAGCTAAGGGTACAAAGTTTTCCTGCGTTGATGAAGATGTTCTATAATTGACCGTGGTGATGGTTGCACATATGTGTGGATGTATGAAAAACCATTAAATTGTACATTTTAAATAAGTGAACCATGTGGTATGTGAACTGAATCTTAATAAAGCTATTTTTTTTAAGTTTGCTCTGTAAAAGACCCTGTAAAGAGGACTGAAAACGCACAGACTGGGAGAAAATATTTGCAAACCATGTAACCAACAAAGGACTTGTACCTAGAGTACATAAGAGTTCTCAAAAGTCAACAGCTTTTTAAAAAGCCAGTTTGAAAAGACATTAAGAGACATATTTCACCGAAGAGAATATTCAGATGGCAAATAAGCACAGGAAAAATGTTCAACATCATTAGGCCCTAGGCAAATACAAGTTAAACTACATGAGATGTCACTACACATCTACCAGAATTCATTTTTAACAGTGATAATCCTAAGTGATAGCAAGAATGCAGAGAAGCGGGATCACTGATACACTGCTGATAGGAAGGTAAAATGGTACAGCTGCTCTGAAAAACAGTTTGGTAGCTGCTTATATAACCAAACAAGTGCCTACCATATGACTCAGCAGTTTCACTCTTGGACATTTATTCCAGAGAGATGAAAGCTAATGTTCACATAAAAATCTGTACACATCTTCAAAAAGCTAAATATGGAATTACCATATGACCTAGAAATTCCACTTCGAGGTATACACCCAAAAGAATTGAAAATAGGGATTTAAACAGATACTTGTACAACAATATTCATTGGAACATTATTCATAATAACCAAAAGGTGAAAACCTACATTTCCATCAACAGATGAATAGCTAAACAAAATGTGGAATGTACATAAATGGAATTTTAGTCATCAAAAGGAATAAAGTTCTGATAAATGCTACAACATGGGTGAATCTTGAAAATATGCTAAGTGAAATAAGCTAGACACAAAAGAACAAACATTGTATGATTTCACTTACATGAAATATGTAGAATAGGCAAATTCAAAAAGACAGCAAGATTAGAAGTTACCAGGTACAGTGGGGAGTGAAAAGTAGAGAGTTATTGCTTAATAATGACAGAGTTTGTATTGGGGTGACGAAAAGGTTTTGAAATAGATAGTGGCGGTGGTTGCATAGATTATAATTAGTGCCATTAAACTGTACACTTTAAAATGGTTTAAATGGGCTGGGCGTGGTGGCTCACGCCTGTAATCCTAGCAATTTGGGAGGTTGAGGCAGGCAGATCACAAGGTCAGGAGTTCGAGACTAGCCTGGCCAACATGGTGAAACCACCCCCCCGTCCCTACTAAAAATACAAAAAAAGTTAGCTGGGCATGGTAGCAGGTGCCTGTGATCCCAGCTACTTGGGAGGCTGATACAAGGAGAATTGCCTGAACCTGGGAGGCGGAGGTTGCAGTGAGCCGAGATAGCGCCACTGCACTGCAGCCCGGAAGACAATGCCAGACTCCATCTCAAAAAAAAAAAAAAAAAGGTTTAAATGGCAAATGTAATATTTTATCATAATACAAAAATGTAAAACAAAGCAAACAAACACACAAAACTAAATATCTCCCTACCATATGACCTATCAATTTAACACTTGGGTATTTATCCCAGAGAAATGAAGACTTACATTCACACAAAAAAGTGTATATGACTATTCATTGCAGCTCTACTCAATAGCCCCAAACTGGAAACAACCGAAGTGTCTTTCAAAGGGTGAGTTGTTTAAACAAAGTAGAACAAACACACCATGGAATACTACTCAGCAATAAAGAACTACTGATACACACAACGTTCCTGGAATAACCTCTAGAGAATTATGCTGAGTGAGAAAAGCCAGTCCCAGAAGGTTACATTCTGTATGATCTCATTTACATAACATTCTCAAACAGCAGAATTATAGAGATGGAGAAAAGATTCATGGTTGCCAAGGGTTGTGGGGGAAGGAGGGAAGTGGCTATGTCTATAAAAGGGTAGTACAGGCCAGGTGCAGTGGCTCAGCCCTGTAATCCCAGCACTTTGGGAGGCCGATGCAGGCAGATCACCTGAGGTCAGGAGTTCATGACCAGCCTGGCCAATATGGTGAAACCCCGTCTCTACTAAAAATTCTAAAGTTAGCCAGGCATGGTGGTGGCAGGCACCTGTAATTCCAGCTATTTGGGAGGCTGAGGCGGGAGAATCACTTGAACCTAGGAGGCGGAGGTTGCAGTGAGCAGAGACTGCGCCATTGCACTCCAGCCTGGGCGACAAGAGAGAAACGTCGTCTCAAAAAATAATAATAATTCTTAAAAAAGAGTCCTTGTGGTGGAAGTATGCTGCATCTTGACTGGTGCTGATCACATGAATCTACATATGTGATTAAATTGCCTAGAACTAAACAGAGGCACACACAAACACATGCAAATTAGTGCATGTAAAACTAGTAGAATCTGAATAAAGTGGGTGGATTCTATCAGCATCAATTTCCTGGTTGTGATAGTGTACAATAGTTAGGTGGGATGAAAACATTGGGGAAAACTGGCTGAAAGGTGTACTGAATCTCTCTATTATTTCTTACAACTATGAATCTACAATTATTCTAAAATAAAAAGTGTCTTCAAAAAGCATACATACAGTATGAGTTCACTTGTGTAAGATTCTTGAAAGGGCAAAACTAATCTATGGGAAAAACACAGAATAGTGGCTGTCTCTGAGGGGGTCACAGGAAATGGCTGAGAAGGAGCCCGAGGGAAATGTCTAAGGTGATGGTTAATGCTCTTCTGTTGATACAGATGGGGTGCATACGTTAATCAAAAGTCATTGCATGTTACATTGAAATTTTGTGAATGTCAAAGAATATAAAATTTACCTCAAGAATGACTAAGAAATATGGAATCTACAGTGAGAAATAACTGAATAAATATTGAACTCTAATGATAGGCATACTGAATGAAGTACTTAGGGGAGAACTGCACTACTGTCTGCAATTTACTCTGAAATGCATAAAAAATTACAATGAATATACAGACAGGTAAATGGTTAGGTGGTAAAGCAAATTTTAAAATATTAAATATGGAATCTAGGTAGTGGGTATATTAGTATTTGCTATAAAATTCCTTCCATCTTTATGCATCTATATGCAATTTTGTATGATACAGTGATGGGGGAGGTTAGCTGATACTCAATAAACATTAGTTAAATTGGATAATAAAAATGGCATGGTATCAGAGACATCTGGTGGTAATTAATTTTTTCCAGCTCCCTGCCAAAAAAGTTATTTTCATCTACTGGAAACTTTTCTGACGCTGACAAGCACCTTAAAAACAATGACTTGTCTATATTGCTTTTATTTATAATAGAATGCTTCAGGAATGTTCAGGCAATAGCCAGAAGACAGTGAGGCAGTGATTATTCTTAATTCCACCAGGAAATAATGATTTTTGACTAAAATTTTTCCAAAAATGAGACATAGTAATAATTATTGGACAAGGCCCAGGATAAGAATGAATTCCCATACTAAGGGCCATACATTTTAGCCAGATAATTGACACTTAGGCCTAGAAATAATTTATCAACCTTTTTGAAAGTGCAGAACCGTATTCTCTCAAATTACAGAATAGTATACTTAATAAGTAGTCAGCTCAAACATAAAGCCAATCTTAGTTTTTCTTTTGGAGCAGGTGGACTTTGACTATTTTACCTCATTTGGTAACTGTACTTAACATTCTACAAGTCAGGAAATTTTATTCTATTAGATTTATGAATCAGGCATCTAGCAAAAGCAAAAATAAATCTTCTCCAGAGAAATATAACTTTATCTTGTACCTCAAAGAATTATTTTAAAAAATAAATATATTCATACTTATATACATATACAGATTACAATCAAAAAACACAAAGCACAGAGGGAAAAAATAATCAAAATTCACCAGAAAATGTAGACATTAAAAAACAGATCTATAAACACTTCAGCTAAAGGAATTATCTGAAGAATTTTTTTAAAAACTCTGCTTGTTTTGTTTAAAGAAATGGAAGTCAAACTTGAAAACATTTACAAGAAATAGGAAAATGTGTTAAAAGGTACCAAGCAAATGTGAAAAAGAACAGAATGAAACTTCTAGAAAATTGTAGCAATTGAACTTCAAAACAAAAGGGATGGGTTTAAAATTAGAGTACAGAGAGCTGAAGAATAATTAGTAAACTGGAAGACAGAGCAGAAGAAATTACCCAGAATGCAGAATGAGGAGAGAGACAAGAAAAATAAGAAAGACTAAAAGACACAGAAGCTATAGTGGGAAAGTCCAGCAAACATTTAGTCAGAGTCCCAGAAGAACAAAACTGTCATTATTGGATGATATAATTGGTTTTGTGGAAAATCCACAATAACCTAAATTAGATTTATAATAATCAGAGAATTAATAGCAGGGTTGCTGGATATAAAATAAATAAGCAATTACATTTCTACATTCCAACCAAAAAAATTACAAAAAGTAAGCATAGAAACATCATGTACAATAGCATCAAATGTATGAGGTAATTAAGTCTGTCACAAGTTATACAAGACCTTTATAAAGGAAATTACACATTTTATTGAAGAACACTAAAGAAGATCCATATACATAAGGCATATACCATGGATTTGAAAACTAAGTAAAGATTTCAACTACTCTTGATTTTAATCTGAAATCCACAAGTGAAAAATCACAATCACAATCCCAAGAGTTTATTTTTGTGAAAATCTATAAAGAGATCTAAAATTTTTGTAGAAATGCAAAGGTGCAAAGGACCCAAAATAGCCAAAATAATTTTTCAGAAAAAGAACGAAGTTGGAAGTCTTACATACAATACTTACTATAAAGCTACAGTAATTAAGATGATGTGGTATCAGGGCAAGGATAGACAAATAGACCAATGGGGTACAATAGAGTCCCAAAACAAGCCAAAACACATATGGACATTTGATTTATGACAAAGGTAACACTGTACAACAGTAAGGGAAATAGTCTTTTCAATAAATGGTTCTGTGTCAACTGATTACTCATACAGGTGCAAGGGGAGGGGAGAATCTTGATCTTAAACAAAAATCTGTCCCTGATGAATTGTCGATCTAAATAGGAAAGGTAAAGTGTAGAAAAATATCTTCATAGTATTTTGATAGGAAAGAATTTCTTAAACAAGACACAATAAGCATGAACATAAGGAGAATGATCAATAAATTCTATTAAATTAAATGACAAGTTGAAAATCTATACTTACCAAAAGCCACCATAAAGAAAGTGAAAAAAAAAAAATCACAAGGGGCGGAGTAAGATGGCCAAAGGAGCGGCTCCAGTCTCCAACTCCCAGCGTGAGCGACACAGAAGACAGGTGATTTCTGCATTTTCAACTGAGGTACTGGGTTCATCTCACTAGAGAGTGCGGGACAATCGGTGCTGATCAGCTGCTGCAGCCCGTCCAGCGAGAGCTGAAGCAGGGCAAGGCATTGCATCACCTGGGAAACTCAAGGGGGAAGGGAATCCCTTTTCCTAGCCAGGGGAACTGAGACACACAACACCTGGAAAATCGGGTAACTCCCACCCCAATACTGCGCTTTACCAAGGATCTTAGCAAACGGGCACACCAGAAGATTATATCCCACACCTGGCCGGGAGGGTCCCACACCCACAGAGCCTCCCTCATTGCTAGCACAGCAGTCTGCGATCTAACGCCAGGGCAGCAGCGAGGCTGGTTGCTGAGGCTTAAGTAGGTAAACAAAGCTGCTGGGAAGCTGGAACTGGGTGGAGCTCACAGCAGCTCAAGGAGTCCTGCCTGTCTCTGTAGACTCCACCTCTGGGGACAGGGCACAGCTAAACAACAACAACAAAAAAAAAAAGCAGCTGAAACCTCTGCAGACGCAAACAACTCTGTCTGACAGCTTGAAGAGAGCAGTGGATCTCCCAACACGGAGGTTGAGATCTGAGAATGGACAGACTGCCTGCTCAAGTGGATCCCTGACCCCTGAGTAGCCTAAATGGGAGACATCCCCCACTAGGGGCAGACCGACACCCCACACCTCACACGGTGGAGTACACCCCTGAGAGGAAGCTTCCAAAGCAAGAATCACACAGGTACACTTGCTGTTCAGCAACATTCTATCTTCTGCAGCCTCTGCTGCTGATACCCAGGCAAACAGGGTCTGGAGTGGACTTCAAGCAATCTCCAACAGACCTACAGCTGAGGGTCCTGACTGTTAGAAGGAAAACTAACAAACAGGAAGGACACACACACCAAAACCCCATCAGTACGTCACCATCATCAAAGATCAGAGGCAGATAAAACCACAAAGATGGGGGAAAAGCAGGGCAGAATAGCTAGAAATTCAAAAAATAAGAGCGCATCTCCCCCTGCAAAAGAACGCAGCTCATCGCCAGCAATGGATCAAAGCTGGACGGAGAATGACTTTGACTAGATGAGAGAAGAAGCCTCCAGTCCATCAAACTTCTCAGAGCTAAAGGAGGAATTACGTACCCAGCACAAAGAAACTAAAAATCTTGAAAAAAGAGTGGAAGAATTGATAACTAGAATAATTAATGCAGAAAAGGCCATAAACGAACTGACAGAGATGAAAACCATGACATGAGAAATACGTGACAAATGCACAAGCTTCAGTAACCAACTCGATCAACTGGAAGAAAGAGTATCAACGATTGAGGATCAAATGAATGAAATGAAGCAAGAAGAGAAATCTAAAGAAAAAAGAAGAAAAAGAAATGAACAAAGCCTGCAAGAGGTATGGGATTATGTAAAAAGACCAAATCTACGTCTGACTGGGGTGCCTGAAAGTGAGGGGGAAAATGGAACCAAGTTGGAAAACACTCTTCAGGATATCATCCAGGAGAACTTCCCCAAACTAGTAGGGCAGGCCAACATTCAAATTCAGGAAATACAGAGAACACCAAAAAGATACTCCTCGAGAAGAGCAACTCCAAGACACACAATTGCCAGATTCACCAAAGTTGAAATGAAGGAAAAAATCATAAGGGCAGCCAGAGAGAAAGGTCAGGTTACCCACAAAGGGAAGCCCATCAGACTAACAGCATATCTCTCAGCAGAAACTCTCCAAGCCAGAAGAGAGTGGGGGCCAATATTCAACATTCTTAAAGAAAAGAATTTTAAACTGAGAATTTCATATCCAGCCAAACTAAGTTTCATAAGTGAAGGAGAAATAAAATCCTTTACAGATAAGCAAATGCTTAGAGATTTTTGTCACCACCAGGCCTGCCTTACAAGAGACCCTGAAGGAAGCACTAAACATGGAAAGGAACAACTGGTACCAGCCATTGCAAAAACATGCCAAAATGTAAAGACCATCGAGGCTAGGAAGAAACTGCATCAACTAACGAGCAAAATAACCAGTTAATATCATAATGGCAGGATCAAGTTCACACATAACAATATTAACCTTAAATGTAAATGGACTAAATGCTCCAATTAAAAGACACAGACTGGCAAACTGGATAAAGAGTCAAGACCCATCAGTTTGCTGTATTCAGGAGACCCATCTCACATGCAGAGACATACATAGGCTCAAAATAAAGGGTTGGAGGAAGATCTACCAAGCAAATGGAGAACAAAAAAAAGCAGGGGTCGCAATACTAGTCTCTGATAAAACAGACTTTAAACCATCAAAGATCAAAAGAGACAAAGAAGGCCATTACATAATGGTAAAGGGATCAATTCAACAGGAAGAGCTAACTATCCTAAATATATATGCACCCAATACAGGAGCACCCAGATTCATAAAGCAAGTCCTTAGAGACTTACAAAGAGACTTACACTCCCATACAATAATAATGGGAGACTTCAACACCCCACTGTCAACATTAGACAGATCAACGAGACAGAAAGTTAACAAGGATATCCAGGAATTGAACTCATTTCTGCAGCAAGCAGACCTAATAGACATCTACAGAACTCTCCACCCCAAATCAACAGAATATACATTCTACTCAGCACCACATCACACTTATTCCAAAATTGACCACATAATTGGAAGTAAAGCACTCCTCAGCAAATGTACAAGAACAGAAATTATAACAAACTGTCTCTCAGACCACAGTGCAATCAAACTAGAACTCAGGACTAAGAAACACAATCAAAACTGCTCAGCTACATGGAAACTGCATAACCTACTCCGGAATGACTACTGGGTACATAACAAAATGAAGGCAGAAATAAAGATGTTCTTTGAAACCAATGAGAACAAAGATACAACATGCCAGAATCTCTGGGACACATTTAAAACAGTGTGTAGCGGGAAATTTATAGCACTAAATGCTCACAAGAGAAAGCTGGAAAGATCTAAAATTGACACTCTAACATCACAATTAAAAGAACTAGAGAAGCAAGAGCAAACACATTCAAAAGCTAGCAGAAGACAAGAAATACCTAAGATCAGAGCAGAACTGAAGGAGATAAAGACACGAAAAACCCTCCAAAAAATCAATGAATCCAGGAGTTGGTTTTTTGAAAAGATCAACAAAATTGATAGACCGCTAGCAAGACTAATAAAGAAGAAAAGAGAGAAGAATCAAATAGACGCAATAAAAAATGATAAAGGGGATATCACCACCGACCCCACAGAAATACAAACTACCGTCAGAGAATACTATAAACACCTCTATGCAAATAAACAAGAAAATCTAGAAGAAATGGATAATTTCCTGGACACTTACACTCTCCCAAGACTAAACCAGGAAGAAGTTGAATCCCGGAATAGACCAATAGCAGGCTCTGAAATTGAGGCAATAATTAATAGCCTACCAACCAAAAAAAGTCCAGGACCAGATGGATTCACAGCCGAATTCTACCAGAGGTACAAGGAGGAGCTGGTACCATTCCTTCTGAAACTATTCCAATCAATAGAAAAAGAGGGAATCCTCCCTAACTCATTTTATGAGGCCAACATCATCCTGATACCAAAGCCTGGCAGAGACACAACAAAAAAAGAGAATTTTAGACCAATATCCCTGATGAACATCGATGCAAAAATCCTCAATAAAATACTGGCAAACCGGATCCAGCAGCACATCAAAAAGCTTATCCACCATGATCAAGTGGGCTTCATCCCTGGGATGCAAGGCTGGTTCAACATATGCAAATCAATAAACGTAATCCAGCATATAAACAGAACCAAAGACAAAACCACATGATTATCTCAATAGATGCAGAAAAGGCCTTTGACAAAATTCAACAGCCCTTCATGCTAAAAACGCTCAATAAATTTGGTATTGATGGAACGTATCTCAAAATAATAAGAGCTATTTATGACAGACCCACAGCCAATATCATACTGAATGGGCAAAAACTGGAAAAATTCCCTTTGAAAACTGGCACAAGACAGGGATGCCCTCTCTTACCACTCCTATTCAACATAGTGTTGGAAGTTCTGGCTAGGGCAATCAGGCAAGAGAAAGAAATAAAGGGTATTCAGTTAGGAAAAGAAGAAGTCAAATTGTCCCTGTTTGCAGAAGACATGATTGTATATTTAGAAAACCCCATTGTCTCAACCCAAAATCTCCTTCAGCTGATAAGCAACTTCAGCAAAGTCTCAGGATACAAAATCAATGTGCAAAAATCACAAGCATTCTTATACACCAGTAACAGACAAACAGAGAGCCAAATCATGAATGAACTTCCATTCACAATTGCTTCAAAGAGAATAAAATACTTAGGAATCCAACTTACAAGGGATGTAAAGGACCTCTTCAAGGAGAACTACAAACCACTGCTCAGTGAAATAAAAGAGGACACAAACAAATGGAAGAACATACCATGCTCATGGATAGGAAGAATCAATATCGTGAAAATGGCCATACTGCCCAAGGTGATTTATAGATTCAATGTCATCCCCATCAAGCTACCAATGAGTTTCTTCACAGAATTGGAAAAAACTGCTTTAAAGTTCATATGGAACCAAAAAAGAGCCCGCATCTCCAAGACAATCCCAAGTCAAAAGAACAAAGCTGGAGGCATCACGCTACCTGACTTCAAACTATACTACAAGGCTACAGTAACCAAAACAGCATGGTACTGGTACCAAAACAGAGATATAGACCAATGGAACAGAACAGTCCTCAGAAATAATACCACACATCTACAGCCATCTGATCTTTGACAAACTTGAGAGAAACAAGAAATGGGGAAAGGATTCCCTATTTAATAAATGGTGCTGGGAAAATTGGCTAGCCATAAGTGGAAAGCTGAAACTGGATCCTTTCCTTACTCCTTATATGAAAATTAATTCAAGATGGATTAGAGACTTAAATGTTAGACCTAATACCATAAAAACCCTAGAAGAAAACCTAGGTAATACCATTCAGAACATAGGCATGGGCAAGGACTTCATGTCTAAAACACCAAAAGCAATGGCAACAAAAGCCAAAATTGACAAATGGGATCTCATTAAACTAAAGAGCTTCTGCACAGCAAAAGAAACTACCATCAGAGTGAACAGGCAACCTACAGAACGGGAGAAAATTTTTGCAATCTACTCATCTGACAAAGGGCTAATATCCAGAACCTACAAAGAACTCAAACAAATTTACAAGAAAAAAACAAACAACCCCATCAAAAAATGGGCAAATGATATGAACAGACATTTCTCAAAAGAAGACATTCATACAGCCAACAGACACATGAAAAAATGCTCATCATTACTGGCCATCAGAGAAATGCAAATCAAAACCACAATGAGATACCATCTCACACCAGTTAGAATGGCAATCATTAAAAAGTCAGGAAACAACAGGTGCTGGAGAGGATGTGGAGAAATAGGAACACTTTTACACTGTTGGTGGGATTGTAAACTAGTTCAACCATTATGGAAAACAGTATGGCGATTCCTCAAGGATCTAGAACTAGAAGTACCATATGACCCAGCCATCCCATTACTGGGGATATACCCAAAGGATTATAAACCATGCTTCTATAAAGACACATGCACATGTATGTTTACTGTGGCACTATTCACAATAGCAAAGACTTGGAATCAACCCAAATGTCCATCAGTGACAGACTGGATTAAGAAAATGTGGCACATATACACCATGGAATACTATGCAGCCATAAAAAAGGATGAGTTTGTGTCCTTTGTAGGGACATGGATGCAGCTGGAAACCATCATTCTCAGCAAACTATCGCAAGAACAGAAAACCAAACACCACATGTTCTCACTCATAGGTGGGAACTGAACAATGAGATCACCTGGACGTGGGAAGGGGAACATCACACACCGGGGCCTATCATGGGGAAGGGGGAGGGGGGAGGGAATGCATTGGGAGTTATACCTGATGTAAACGACGAGTTGATGGGTGCTGACGAGTTGATGGGTGCAGCACACCAACATGGCACAAGTATACATATGTAACAAACCTGCACGTTATGCACATGTACCCTAGAACTTAAAGTATAATAATAATAAAAATAATATCAAAATCACAAAGAGAAGGTATCTAGAACACATATAATTGACAAAGGACTACTATCTAAATTGCAATTTTTTAACTTCTGAAAATCACTTAAAAGGCAATCTGTTGAAAATGTCCCAAAGACTTCGAGTGGGCAATTCAAAAGAATATTCAAATAGCCAATAAACCTATGAATATATTCTATTTTCTTATTATTCAATTTCATTAGTAATAAGAAAATGCAAATTAAAGCAATTATGGAATATTACTGCACATCCACCATCAAAATCTGACATTATATGGGTTTTTCAGGAATATGTTCCATTAGGAAATTTCCTACACTGTTCTTAGGCATATAAATCTCCAACTACAGTTCATTCTTTTTATTTATAATTGTTATATTCTATGAAGTTGCCACAAACACTGAATTAACCAATATTAAACCACTGCTGTTAGGGGGAACACAGGGTTAGATTTCTCAGAGGCTCTAATCACATTTTCATCAATCAATCAACTTATACCCTTGTTTTATGTGATTTTCTGTTTAAAGACACCTTATTTAATATATATTCTTGATTTCTAAACCTTGAACTCATGTCCAACCGCAGTAAAACTCATCCATGAATGAAGCTTAACTAATAAGACATTTATTTTCTTCTAAGACACCTCACAGTTTCTTGCACTTAGAAACTCTAGACTGCACTTCAGCACTATACTTGAGGGCCATTTTAAAAATTATTATTATACTTTAAGTTCTGGGGTACATGAGCAGAATGTGCAGTTTCGTTACGTAGGTATACACGTGCCGTGGTTGTTTGCTGCACCCATCAACCCATCATCTACATTAGGTATTTCTCCTAACGCTATCCCTCCTCTAGCCCCCACCCCTGACAGGCCCCAGTGTGTGATGTTTCCCTCCCTACGTCCATGTGTTCTCATTGTTCAGCTCCCACTTATGAGTGAGAACATGTGATGCTTGTTTTTCTGTTCTTGTGTTAGTTTGCTAAGAATGATGGTTTCCAGCTTCATCCATGTCCCTGCAAAGGACATGAACTCATCCTTCTTTATGGCTGCATAGTATTCCATGGTGTATACGTGCCACATTGTCTATCACTGATGGACATTTGGGTTGATTCCAAGTCTTTGCTATTGTGAATAGTGCCGCAATAAACATATGTGTTCATGTGTCTTTATAGCAGAAAGATTTATAATCCCCTGGGCATATACCCAGTAATGGGATTGCTGAGTCAAATGGTATTTCTTGTTCTAGATCCCTGAGGAATTGCCACACTGTCTTCCATAATAGTTGAATTAATTTACACTCCCACCAACAGTGTAAAATGTTCCTATTTCTCCACATCCTCTCCAACATCTGTTGTTTCCGAAGGCCATTGTAAACAGTGTAACAGCCAACAAAAGCACCACAAAGCAGAAAAAGTGGCACTAATAGACATGTAACAACACTCGTTTACAGTAAGAAAATTAAAACAAGAAGGCAAAGTTTTGCCTCGTTCTATCTCAGCCAGGAATGTGTAAATCATGCAACTCAAATTTTTTTTCACTCTGCACGCATAATCTCCAGATGACCACAAAAGCACAGTCAGTGTTAATTTGGGGGTTGTAAATTAATTCTATCAAGTAGGAGAATTTGCAGATACATAATTCACAAATAATGAGGATAGACTGTACTTTGAAAAACTGGCATTTAGAATAATTATTGTAGTAAATTTGAAAGAGAGCATATTCTGTGACCCAGCATTTCCTTCCTAGGTGTAAACTCTACAGAAATTTTTCCACATAGTGGTTGAAGTCATGTACAAGTTTATTTATAGATGATTCATGATAGTAATAGTCCTAATCTGGAAACAAACTAAATAGACATCCATGAGAATAGGTAAATATATTGTAGTATTTTTACATAATTGGAATACTATATAGCAACAAGAGAGTTTAAAACTCCCACTGCATGGAGCAATATGAATTTCACCATGAATTCAACAGTGTTGAATAAAATATGATATACATAATGTAGTGTTGAAAGAAAGAATACTCACTATATTGTCTCATCTTATAAAACATTATAAAGTAAGTGGAGCTGGAGGCTATTACCCTTGGCAAACTAATGCAGGAACAGAAAACCAAATACTGCATGTTCGCACTTATAAGTGGGAGTTAAATGATAAGAACTTATGAGTACAAAGAAGGAAACAACAGACACTGGGGTCTACTTGAGGGGAACGGTGGGAGGAGGGAGAGGAGCAGAAAAGATAACTCTTGGGTACTGGGCTTAATACGTGGATGATGAAATAATCTGTACAACAAACCCCCATGACACAAGTTTACCTGTGTAACAAACCTTCACCTGTACTGTACCCCCAAACCTAAAATAAAAGTTTAAAAACTAAAAAAATAAAATAAAACATTTGAAAGTACTTTACTTTTTATTGAAGAATAAATAATAATAATAAATAATACACTGGTGGTAACACTATAAAGAAAAGCAAGGGAGTTATTACAATAATTATTTAAAAGGTGCCTACAGGTTTCATATACTTTTCTGTGTGTAAGGTACACTTTACAATAAAAAGAAAAAGTAAAAACTTTTTAAAGAGTAATAATGCTCCCCAAATAAAATTAATGAGTCACCACCCCCAACCTCTGGCAGTTGGGCCCCCTTCGTCAACCTCACACATTGCCTCTTAAATCAGTCACACTTCCCTCTTTCTTCCAACTGTTAAATTTGATTGTCCACATCAATCCAGCAGTTCACAGCTCTTCCTGTCAACCTGGCCACATAAACCTGGTCCAAAATATACCTGCATCTCACCTACTCAACCAATGCACTCCCAAAACCTGTTTATAATCTCGCTCAACTAAACACCTTTCCCCCAATTCATTGACTCCACCCACACCATCACACCCAGGGGTGACACCCTCCTTCACCTCATGGCCTCTAAAACTAAACATGTTACAAGCCCAATTCCATGAAACACCTCTTACCAACCCCTCCCCTCTCTGCCAGCGCTGCTCACCATGTATCCAACTCAAGGGCACTCCCTAGAAAAAAAGGCACATGTATTAGTCAGGGTTCTCTAGAGAGACAGAATTAATAGGAGATACATATATATATATATATATGTGGGAGTTTATTAAGTTTTAACTTACGTGATCACAAGGTCCCACAGTGGGCTGTCTGCAAGCTTGAGGAGCAAGGATAGCCAGTCCGAGTCCCAAAACAAGAATTTGGAGTCTGATGTTCGACGGCAGGAAGCATCCAACACGCGAGAAAGATGTAGGCTGGGAGGCTGGGCCCATCTCTCCTTTTCACGTTTTTCGCTGGCAGCTGATCAGATGGTGCCCACCAGATTAAGGGGTGGATCTACCTTCCCCAGCCCACTGACTCAAATGTTAATCTCTTTTGGCAACACCCTCACAGACACACCCAGGATCAAGACTTTGTATCCTTCAATCCAATCAAGTTGACACTCAGTATTAACTATCACAGCACACAATTCCCTCAACTGCAACCTTTATCCCTCTGCCCTGTCAGGACTGCAATGGCTATCAGTTAACAAAAACCTATTTTCTTCTCTCTCCAAAACCAGACACCTTTTGCCTCCTCCCTCACCAACATTCCCTATCAGGCCCTCCCAGGGGCTACCCTTGCTAGCAGCTGTTCAATTTGGAAAAACAAAAAGTTGGAACAAAAAGGCTGTCCAGGATTCCACCCCCATCTTCTCATGGCTTGCTACCTTCAGTTACAACTTTTGCCTGTCAAACCCCAGTCTTGTCTGTGTGAAACAAACGCTTATCTTTGCCTGCCGGCAGGTAAGTCAAAAACATACACCCTGGTGTTTCAATCTCTAAACATTAGACCATTCAGGGTCCTTTAGTAATCCCTATTTCCCCCTTCTCCACACACACCAAGCAACCTATACACTTCATTCCCCTGTTGGCAGGACTAAACATCTCTGCTGCACTCAGCATTGGGATAGCAGGTTGCCCCGTTCTTAGAGCCCCCAATATTCCTCCTCCTAATACTAATAATTAGCCAATGTATACACACCTTCATATCCTGCTTTATCTCCCAAAGGCTGAACTCTCTTGTCCAGACAGCCACCCAGAAACACAGTGATACCATCCTTCTCCTCCACCAAGTCCAGTATCAGCGCCTCCAGGAAAACAACTCTGAAGTCGGACACCCACTGCTTCAAAACCCAAACCCTGATTACAGAGCCCCTATTCAGCAGAAAGCAGCCAGATAATCAACAATGCCCCTCTTCCTTTTATGCTAAAGTAGAAGGCTAGAATATTAGTCCAAATGTACCATTTTGTAAGCCCCCTGCCATTCCTCAGACCTTGGTCAAAGTGAAACATCCCACAGGGGTTCGGGCCGTGAGAAACACCCTGCCTAACCACCGGACCACAAGCCAGACAAAGACCCAGCTGAAGAAACATTCTTATCAGACCCTACCGGGCAAAGGTCCAAGGAACATCCTATCACATCCCACCTGAAAAGGGGCCAAACCACCTGATCATAGGAACGTCTTATCAATATCTTGCCGGGCAGCAAGCCATACTGCCTAGACCCCTCCTGCCCATACCGATAAATACCCTAGCCTGTAAGCGGCGGTGGACTCTGGCATTAACCTGGTCCCCCACCTCCGTAGGTGTCTGCAATATACCTGTGTTATTGTTGAGCCGCCGTGTGTGTGTGTGTGTGTGTGTGTGTGTGTGTCTTTCTTTAACCCTCGCCTTCCCTTCAAAACCTAATAGATGGGACAAGATCTTCCTACAGAGAGACTTAAAAAGCCTTTCCTAATGTTTAAAAGATTACCACCTAAGAGCATACATCAATTCACTAGACTTTTCCTAATATTATATTTGGGTTAGGAGGGCTTTATCACATCGCTAGAAGAAAATACTTGATGAATAGAGCATATTTACACCTATTCATGAAAATGGAAGTTACCAAATAAGGTTATATTGGTCAATCTAATGACGGATCCTGAGCCTTTTGGCTTAAGCTCACACATGGGAATTACAGCAGTCATTAAACTAACCAAAACCGTAATCTCAGCTCCAAAAGTTAATGCATGAAATTGCATCTGACAGAATTATCTAGAACCTTTCATCCAGAAGCATACTACTGAGAGCTCTAAGCACCCTGGAAAACAAACATCCAAAGTAGAGCTGTCTGAACAACAATGTCAAAGCCCCAAATGGTAAAACAAAATAATCCTCACAGTAACCAACTTGTCTTTAAGGTAAGGGACAGGAGTCTGACTTGGTTTTTGCTCATCATATTCAGTGGTGAGGACTTTCGTCTATTCATCCAGAAGTTCGCCTCTGCCCCTCTAGAGATGAGTGTCCTTGAGCTAAATATGTAACTTCCCTTGTCTCTAGTTTTCTCATATATGATGCTGAGAAACAACAAAATCCTAAATCACCCAACCCTCTTGAATGAATGAATGAATCCCCCAACCCTATTGGCCAAGAAGACCCCAGATGATCTTAAAACTGATTTCCTAGCCCTGAGAAAATGAGAGATTGAATACACTTCTTATATACCCCTCTCGCTAATGGCCCTTAGGCTTTCTTCCCTAAAAGTTAAGTAGAAAGCAGCCCTTTTGAAAGACTCTTTCCACTGTTGATATCAACCAACTGCCTGATGCTGCCCCTTCCTCTTGCATTTGCCACACTACAATCCACCAGCATTCCTTCCTGATGAGAAACCACCAACCACACTGTTTCTGGGCAGTTTACAGGGGACGTGCAATGAGGGTTTTTGTGTCCTCTGCTTCACCCTTTGATGTCAGAGCACCAAAAACTCCATCTCTGGATCATACTAAGGCCGTAATTTTTTTTAACCTAGAACCCACAGAAAGGCATGAAGTTCCATTGTGCATGTGTTTGTTTCTCCCTTCATAAATATTAATGACTCCTTGGCTCACGCCTGTAATCCCAACGCTTTGGGAGGCCAAAGGGGGCAGATCACCTGAGGTCAGGAGTTTGAGACCAGCCTGGCCAACATGGTGAAACCCCATCTCTGCTAAAAATACAAAAATTAGCCAGGCATGGAGGTACATGCCTGTAATCCCAGCTACTTGGGTGGCTGAGGCAGGAGAATCCCTGCAACTCGAGAGGCGGAGGTTGTGGTGAGCCAAGATTGTGCCACTGTACTCCAATCTGGGCAACAGAGCAATACTCTGTCTCAAAAATAAATAAAAATAAATAAATATTTGAGACTCTTCTTACAGCTTATTGAATATGTATATTTGGCCACCCTGTCCTGCATAAATCCCTGTTTTACTCTTCCAACCCCCAAGGTGTCTGTTTCCGGCTGGAGACCGGAGGTTAAGCTTCCTAGCCTGTCAGAATGGCTGCCCTGCAGGCTGCAACCCTTTATAAGAAATAAAGCTTTCCTTTCTAAATTTGAATTTCATCTGTTTTCAGTTGACATGATAGAGGGTTCAGGCCAGCAGATCTCTACATTCTTTTCCAGTGCTGAGATTCTCTGAAACCTAGACCCACGTGTTTTTAAAGAAAGAGATCTCTTCTCCTTAACTCTCCACCTGCAGATGCATCTGCATTTAAGTGATACATGACCTGACAATCAAAGGAAATTTTAGGATCAAAAAGCAATCAGAATCTCAAAGGAATTACTCTAATTATATATAATATCACCTTATATAAATTGACTTTAAATGGAGGTTGTTATCCATATATCCCTCGGCATGGAAAGCAGAAACCCAGACCTCAGGGGACCAAAAGGCAGATATGATTAAGTTGAAAGAAAACCTCACATTTGATGTATAATCACTTTTCATAAAGTTTCTGAAGGGTCTTTTTTCCAACCTGCTTCTCGATGTCCCTTCTGACACTTGGCAGAGGAGCTCATTTGGCTTCCAGAAGTACAGGTTGACATTTGTAATCTATGTTTCTGATTATAATGCTAAATGTGAAGAAATAAAATCAATGACCTTTGATTTAAGTAGATCTATAATCATATCAGTTGCCTGATCTGCTTACCGCAACAGCTACAGATTACAAGTTTCACTGCACACCTTCAAAAGCATTAGTAGAGTGATTAGGTCAGAAGCCTCAACAGTTAATGGCTTACTGCATCACTTTCCTGTTAGCACTGGCCTGTGGGTTCTGTGCCTCAACATTGGGTCTAGGTGAAGAGAAAACGACCCTGAAACGGAATCTCCGAACTTCACAGCCTAGTGGAACTAGAAAGTACAGAAGTGATTTTTTAAGGGCCTATGTGGAGATCGATGTTAAATCTACTTTGCTGTTTTAATAAGCTGTTAGAATTGAGGATCAAATGATCCATGAATGCTTTGGACTTGTTTAGATCATATCTCCTCAAATTTGAAATTCTCCATCACACTAAGCCCTACTCCCTTCCAGAAGTTACCTATCCTAAGAAAGTCCTGATGGGATTCTTTATTTTACTAAAGAGAAAAGATATTCTAGATGGAAATTCCTTAGATTTGATTGCAAGACTGATGCTAACTGACAACCACTGAGTGCTTACAATGCCAGGCACCGTGTTTAGTGTTTCACATGCGTTCTCTCATGTAAAACTTGTAACAAGTCCAAGTAGTTGATACTATCGTGAATCCTCACTTTGCAGACAAGGACACTAAAGCACAAAGAGATTAAGTTGTCTTCCCAGGATCACACAGGAAGGAAGTGTTGAGTCTGGGACTCGAGCCCTGGCATCCAGACACCATGTCACAGTGCACATCTTTTCAAAACATCTCTACACATAGTGTAACATTCTTGTTTCCAGTCCTGTATTATAGCAAATATGATTTGGGTTACCATCTCAACCTTTAGAAATTCCCTTTCTCCAAGAACTGCCTCCTTACCACCCACAACGGGGGTAAGGAGGACCCCCATTGACTGTGTACCTCCCATTGACTCTACCCTTCTGATCATAGCTGAGTGGGTCATGAGTGAACACCCAACTAAGCCGGGTCAATCAGAACCTCTCTCAACAATTTAAACAGACAGCCAAAGTCCCAGAGCATTGAGAACTGATTCACATTAAAGGCCAAGTTCTGGAGTGAGGATGGAGTTGCTGAGGTTCCCAGAGCCGCCTTACTTAGCCCCTTCCTGCATTCTGGTTATTCGGGTTTTCTCCCCATGAGTTTTCTTCCCATTAATCTAAGTTCAAGAGTCCTAACTAAAACATAGTCATTTATTCATTGAACAAACATTTTGAGCATCTATTATGTGCCAGGCACATAGTTGAAAATATAGTGAGTAGAGGCAAACATTAAAACAAGTAACCACATAAATGGTTATGTAGTTACCAGTTGTGAAAAGTGCTATAGCAGATAAGTATGGCTGCTATAAAAGGCTCCTGGAAGGGGAATTACTTTTGTCATAAATGAGATCCTGAATGTAAAGTACTTAGCCCAGGGCTTGGCTCTTGAAAGGCTTTCAGTGTACATTCTTTGTTCAAATTATTTCTAAATAATAGTTCTGGCACAATGCCTTCCTGGTTGAGGCCAATATCATACCAAACTACTCTAATTGGCTGCTAATTTACTCCCTGCCTTTAGTTTCTACTGCTATATTATTATTCCCAAAATATCTCTTTCATTATGCTGCCTATTTGTTTCCCATGCCAAAGAATTTGGACTGTTTTCTGTAAGCCAACCTTAGGTCTCAGATGGAAGAAGCATAGACAGGCAAGACGGGTGGTCACCTGCACCCCTACTCCAGGGGAAAATAAAGATGCTTGTACCACCAGGGGAAGGGGGAATGGAGGCCAGGAAGGTCACTACAACAATCATTATTTCCATTGAGTTAATTAAGGAATTCTGTAGTCCAAGCTGCCCAGATGGGTAGGGGAGGTGAGGAAGGAAGGGGAGAGGACAGGTAAGTCCATTCATCTTCAGCACTGAAAAGACAGCTTTGATCACTCAAGCAAATTTTTACAAAGATGGTCATTCAATGAAAATGCTCTGCCATCTCCTCCATCTCCCTCCCCAGAGCTCCAACAGGTATGTGCTGTGTTGAGACATTCTTTGTTGGGGGGCCCACCAGATGTCACTCGGCCATTTTCTCTCCTCTTGCTTTCTTTCTTGTCTTTCATCTCTCACTCTAAACTATTTTGTAACATTTAGTGTGGCTAGACAAGACAACAATCAATGATACAAGGACCTAGCTGGTTTACAATAGGAATGATTGCTACAGGAAATCAGGTTTATTCCTGGAAAGGATAATTAAGGCATAATAGCTTTATTTTATGAATCATACCATCCTGGGTGAAAGTAAAGCACATCTTATTAAAAAAACATTACTGTTCGTAAAACCAAATCCAAGTCTGCCCCTGAAGAAGTAGTAAGTTTGGTGGAAAAACACTCCTCTCCTCTCCGGAGAAATACTATGAAATGACCCAGGATCGAGAAAATGTGCTTATAAGCTAACACTTAGGTGTCAGCTTCCCTGGTGATCAGCTTTTCTTTCCCTTCCAATTTTTAAATATAAGTTAAAAGCAATCCTTTGAGAAAGTTCACCAGATATGGTAGAATTAAGGCAACATTCCCCACCTCCATTCTGGCCTGTCCACCCAGCTCATTCATTTTGTGTTGGGCACCTCTCATCCTAAGTCCAAAAGCCTCTGCTGTCTTCCTTATCACCAATCTGAATTCTGGCAGGTAGAGAGGACATTTGTCCATGGGTTCATGGCATTTGTATTCCAGCTGCACGCTCCCCCGTCCTCCCATCACTGACCCTTACATTCTGGCATCCCTTCTTCAGGATGCCAAGTGAAAAGGATTTAGATATTCTCAAAGACTTTCTCTGGTGAATGACAGTTTCAAAAGCTATGATGCATTTTTTTTTTTCATCCTTGAAGCCCTGGGGAGCCTGACAGAATAAAGTGCAGACACTTTAGAAAGGATAAATGCCACTCAAGATAGACCTCAAAATAAACCCATAGCTTTAAGACTAAGGGCAGGAATGCCTCACTTCACATTTATTGAGCCAAGCGCTTGCCTCGGACCTAAGGATTCAAAGATTAATACCACACAATACTTGCCCTTAAGGAACTCACAGTCTAGTAGAAAGACAGGCACCTTAAATATCTTTAGGAACAATATGGGTCTACAAAACTTGAAAAGTATACTTGCTGTTTTGATGCCCAGTGTTCATTTCAAATTTTGACTTCCCCAATGAATTCAATCTGGGTAGAATGACTAACTCATGGTATTCTACCCAAGACCCAAGCTCAGTCAACTAGATGCCAGTCACAGAGAATCATGTGCAAGGTACTACGGAAATACAGGAGAGGGATTCATAACTGTCAGGAAATGCCAGGGGTGGCCTCCTAGAAGAAGCAATGCTAGAAGTGAGTCGTGATAGCCAATTAACAGTTAGAGAAACAGGGTCAAACTCAAGGACATTCTATGAAAAGCATGCACAAAAGAAAAGACAGAAAAATTTTAAAACAGCACATTTGGAGACTAGCCAGTAGCAGGAGTGAAGGGAGTAGAAGTTGAACATGAACGTATATTACATCTCAAGAAAAAGTTTAAAAACAATTCTAGTGCTCAGGCCTATTGAATCTCACACCTATTGAATCAGAAGTTCCCCCAGGTAATTTTTTTTTTTTTTTTTTTTTTTTGAGACAGGGTCTTTCTCTGTTGCCCAAGCTAGAGTGCAAAGGCCTGATCTCGGCTCACTGCAAACTCCGCCTCCCAGGCTCAGGTGATCCTCCCACCTCAGCCTCCCAAGTAGCTGGAACTACAGTTGTGTGCCATTACACCCAGCTAATTTTGTATTTTTAGTAGAGACGGGATTTCACTATGTCGCCCAGGCTGGTCTTGAACTCCTGGACTTGAGCGATTTGCCCACCTCAGTCTCCCAAAGTTCTGGGATTACAGGCACGAGCCAGTGCGTTCCCCAGGTAATTCTAATTGCAGTCTAAAAATCCCAGCACCCCAGGCAATAAAAGGCAAACGCCTTTGCTTGCACAGCAGATCCTTCAGTCTGGTACTTCACTTTACTTTCCACTTCTTTTTTCATCTCTTGTTTCTTTTGCTTTTTCGTGCCAACAATACTAAAGTTCTTATAGATCCACAAACTTACCATGTGAGCTTGTCCATTTACAGCAGCTCGTCCTTCCAGAAGGGCTGGCCTCCTCCTGGTTGGCCATCAGGAAAGTTGTCATTCTTTAGGGCACAACCAGAAGCCCAGCTTCTCTGGAAAGCCTTCCCTGACTCCACCGCACATAAAGGAGTTTCTTCTTCCCATACCCCCAGCACCTTCTCCCTCTCTCCACTGGAGTGACCGTCTTACTGTTTCGTAACAATTTCCACAAGTCCCTCCAGAATAGACTCTGAGCGAGGACCTTGTCTTCTCTTATTTTGTATCTCTAGCCTAGTGCACATGATCAATACCCAGCAAGTATTTGTGAAAATATGGCAAGGAGGAAGAAATCCACCCACCCCTTGTCCTGAAAGTACCAGATGTACTGGTCATCATTTATTTCGCTCAAGTAAAAAACCTTAAGGTTATTAGAACTTCTTTTGGGAACAGTCAGGGAAGAGGAATCCTTGCTTAAATTTGGTTAAGAACTATCTAATTAATCCAAAGCTAAGGAGGTGGGACAGACTGCCCCAAATCAGGTCTTTTCAATGTTTCATATAACAACTTCTTGGCCTTTGCCGGTGTTGGAGAATACACAGTTCAATAGTTCTGTCTTCTCAACTAGACCACAGGCTGCCTGGGGCCAAAACTGCATCCTGCTCACTTCGAATTCACACGTGACACACAATATCTGGTTCGGAAGAGGAACTCACTGAGTGTTTAGGAAGCAAAATAGTTAATGAATTTTAGTCCTAGTCCTATTGCCCAGATAGGCAACATATCTTAAGAATTCAATCTGCTCTCATGTCCTCCTTACAGCTGTCACCATCTTTTATATCTCTTGGAATTTCTTCTTTCCTTCAACAACTTTGTACTAAGAACCTATTTTTTCCAAGTGCTGAGATGCAGCAGTAAATTTTTAAAAATGAAAATAATAATCTCTACCCTCAAAGAGCTATATTCTAGTGTGGGAAACAGACAGTAAAAAAGAAAATCAATACATAAATATTACTTCAAATAACAAGTACAATGAAAGAAATAATGAGGATGTTGGGATATAACATTTCTGGGTTGAGCAAGCCCAGTAGAACCAGCAAGAAGAATCCATCTGTGCTATGCTGACAATAAGTGGCCAAGGAAGGGCTTTCCTAAAAAGGCCTAAGAACCCTCTCTGAAACACAACTGGCACCGCAGACATGGCCCTAGAGGTGTCCTTTGTCCTAGAGGTGGCCCTAGAGGTGTCCTTTGTCTCTACCAGGCCTGAGACCTCTCCTTCACCTAGAGCCACCAGCCCGTCATGCAGACCTGGGGAAGCTACTTCCACCACCTCAGGCAGGACCACCAGAGATCAGCTAAAGCCACAAGGGCACCAGATAATCCAAGCAGACAAAAATGGCACCACAAAGTCTCTGCAAATTAAGTTGCTATTAAAATCATAGGCCATCCATAACCATTGCTTGGTCACAAAATGAAAGAAAAAAAAAAACTGTAGCCCACAAAAGTAGACCAGGACTTGCATGCTAAACCTAAACAGGGTGACTGCCTGTCAAAATAAAATATTTAAATAAGATCCAGTACTTCCTGATAAAATAGCCAAGATATCCAGGATACAGCCAAAATCACCCATCATACGAAAAAACAAACAAAAATTCACAACTTGAATGAGGAAAAGACAATCAACTGATACTGACATCTGGATAAATCAGATGTTGGAATTATCTGACAAGAATTTTAGAAGAGCCATCATAAAAAGAGGGAGAAAAAGGAAAAAAACAGAGCATCTGCCACTTGTGGGGCAACAACAAAAGATGCAACATCAGTATCATTGGAATCTTAAAATAAGAGAAAGAGGTGGCTAAAAGGGTATTCCAAGAAATAATGGCTTAAAACTTTACTAATTAGGTTAAGATAACATGAAACTGTATATTCAAGAAGCTTAGTGAATTCTAATAATTGGGTTTCTGGGTTTCCAAATGAATCCATACCAAGAAATATCACACCTAAACTTCTGAAACCTAAAGACAGAAAATTTTTTGAAAGCAGCCAGAGAGAAAGGACACATTACCTATAAGAAGCACCAATTTAAATGACAGCATATTTCTCAGATTTCTCTTCTGAAACTATAGAGACAAAAAGGAAATGGAACATTTTTCAAGTGCTGAGAAGAAAAATACTGTCAACCATGAATTTTGTATCCACAGAACTATCCTTCAGGGATGAAGGAGAAATTAAGACATTCTCAGATAAATGAAAACTAAAAGAATTTGTTGCTGGCTGACCTACCATTAAAGAATGACTAAAGGAATTTCTTCAAACAGAAAGGAAATGATTTTTTAAAGGAAATCTTGTAGCATCAGGCAGGAAAAAAGAATAACAGCAGAAATATTAGCAAATATAATAGATTATCTTCCTTGTAAGTTTTCTAAATTATACACGATTATCAAAACAAAAATTATAGCACTATCTAATAC
Source organism: Macaca thibetana thibetana (assembly GCF_024542745.1). Taxonomy (NCBI): domain Eukaryota; kingdom Metazoa; phylum Chordata; class Mammalia; order Primates; family Cercopithecidae; genus Macaca; species Macaca thibetana. Next base: position 78,324,690 of record NC_065585.1, on the reverse strand, counting down.
TTAAGACAATGTACTTTTAAAATGGAAAAAGGCCCAAAGCAGTGGCTCACGCCTGTAATCCTAACACTTTGGGAGGCCAAGGTGGGCGGATCACTTGAGGTCGGGAGTTTAAAGCCAGCCTGGCTAACATGGTGAAACCCCATCTCTACCAAGAATATTTAAAAATTACCCAGACATGGTGGGGGGCACCCATAATGCCAGCTACTTGGGAGGCTGAGACAGGAAAATCGCTTGAACCCAGGAGGTAGAGGTTGCAGTGAGCCAAGATCATGCCACTGCACTCCAGGCTGGGCGACAGAGCAAGACTCCATCTCAAAAAAATAAAAAATAAAAAACCATAAATAAACAAAATAAAATAGAATCAAATGGAAAAGGTAAATGGACCTAATGGAATTGAGGTTTCCACACTTCACTCAAAGTGGTAAAATGCTGATATCATTAGACTATGATAAGTCACGTGTATATTGAAATACCCAGAGCAACCATTATGAAAATGATATAAAATGATACACACGGTAACGCTATAAACTGACAAGCTTATCATTTTTCCAAGTCACTGAGTCTGCTTCTAAGAAACACAGTGTTAATGTTTAAAACCTGACTGTGTTAATTTGTGAAAAACACGCTAATGGCAAAATGTTTGTATGTTTGACTCAAACCAGAAATTGCTTTATAATCTATATATAATCTGACAGTATATAAATTACCCAATGGCCCCCTTGATGTGTTTCTCCTGAATAGTATTTAAGAGGATTTTCTTTATCTCAGGATTGACTCTATGTTACTCATTTTTTTACTAACATAGGTTAAATTATTTTATATCATATACACAAGATAACATTTTTCTTGAAAATACATAAAAATAAAATTAAAATTAAAACCTTTGTCTCTTTATTGGAATAAAATTAACCAGTGAGCTTAAAAATATAAGCTTCTGGGTGAGGTGATTACTGTAGAGAGAGGAGTTAGTAAGGTCTCTCCTTGAAGGTGGTGTCTGAGAAGATCATAAGAAAATGATTTCAAGGTAGAATGAGTAACCTATGCGGAGATCTTGAGGCGGAAAAGAGCTTGGTTGGTTCAAGTCTTCTGCCAAGTCTAACTCATTCATATATGCACCTTTCCTCATAGCTTTTGCCCCCTAAAACACAGATTCTTTTTTCCATATGAGTTTTACTAACACTTGCTATATTGAGAAATACCCATGCAATAACAAAATCAGCAAAATATGGGGAAGTTACTGAGAACCCAGTAAACCCAAAGAAGTCTCAGAATAAATGGGGCATGGATGCATCTTGTGCCTCTTCTCTGCATCTCTTTGTAAATAACTCCATAGAGGGTCCTACCTTTCTACCCTACCCCTCTACAAGGCGTGTGCAATGCACATGCACACACACACACACACAAATTCAGTCTTCCAGCTCACTCTCCTGTCTTGACACTTTTCATTTGGAAAATGAATGTCAATTTGTGAACTTTTTAAGTGACCTTAAATTAGTGGTCCTCAACCAGAGTAGTTTTGTCCCCCGAGGAACATTTGGCAATGCGTGGACACATATAAATTGTCACAAGCTGGAGGTGGGTGCTACTGGCATCTGGTGGATAGAAGCATCTAGTGGTGCTGTCAAATGCCCTACAATGCACAGAACAGACTTCCACAACAAGGAATCATCTGGTCCAAAATATTACCGGCCTTACTGATTAGTGTAATTTCTACCTCAAGAGAATTCTAAGACCTGTCTCCCAATCCAGCACCTGATCCCAATTTCTCCTTGAAAAATCATCTTAGTCATTCCCAGGAGATCTAAAATACTGCGAGCAGTAATTCCCAAAAGCTGCTCTGTGTGTCATATGACAAAATTGTTCTGAGGTCAAATAAGTTTTAGAAATGTTTGGTCAAACAGAGATAGGTTTCTTTTGTACAGGACTTCTTTGAAACTGGCTAGTAAGGCCACAGGTCAGAATGAAAATGAGCACCCAATGTTACAGCAAAGCTCTTTAATGACTACTGAAGAGGAAGACAAGAAGACAAGTCTAGAAATTCTGCTGATGGAGGCTGGAACAAAACACCGCTTTTTTTTACCCACACCTATTATCTTCACCTAGGAAACTAACTGAGGAAAGTCAGGGAGACACATGGTAACAGTGGTAACAGGGGCAATAGACACCTAAGTAGGAATCTAAATCCAAGGTGCATTAATTTCCTAGGGCTAACAAAGTTAGCAAACTGTAACAAAGTTCTACAAACCGAGTGGCTTAAACAACAGAAATGTGTTGTTTCAAAGTTCTGGAGGATAGAAGTCTAAGATCAAGGTATGGGCAGAGTTGGTTTCTTCTGAAGGTTGAGAGGGGAAGATATTTTAGGGCTCTCTCATTGGCTTACATATGGCCATCTTCTTCCTGTATCTCTTCACATAGCATTCCCTCTATGTCTGTCTCTGAGTCCAAATTTCCCCTTTCATAAGTACCTCAGTCATATTGGATGAAGGCCAATTCTAATAAGCTCGTTTTAATTTGATTACATTTAAAAAGACCCTCTCTTCAAATAAGGTCCCATTTCAAAGTACTGAGGGTTGGGACTCCAGCATATCTTTTTGGGGGATGACAAAGATTCTCGGCTTGACTAAATTTTAATCAGTCTCCTGAACCTTCCCCTAGGCCCATCTGTGCACTTCCTTGTAGAATCCAGTTTTAGCAAGAACTCTAAGTCAGTTTAGTAACAGCCCCCTACCCTCAATATCTGGTCGCCCTATCATACCTCTACCATACCTCTGTTGACCACCCTGGCCTGATCTTCAGCAAGAATCCTATTAGGTTGGTTTAGGCAGAATCCCCCCTTACCCTTGATGTTTCCTCTTAGTAATTTTTTATTCACCAACTCCAACCCTGCTCTTGGCTATAAATTCCCACTTGCCCATGCTGTATTCAGAGCTGAGCCCAATCTCTCTCCAAATATTGCAGTGGTCCCTATGTCTATCTCATTTGTTCTAAATAGAGTCTTGTTTACCATGCTTTAACAAGTATCATTGAATAATTTTTTTCTTTAGCAGGGAACACAATTCAACATATAACACAAGTCTAGTCCAAACTCTGTATCACCCCCGTGGTTGTAGTTTCATGGCCTAAAATCCTTTCTTCAGGCTATTATTGAGTAGTGAAGGAACATATTTGATTTTGGCTACTCGGTGTAGGGGCTGTCAAAAGCTATACAGTAGGAGAGAGGAAGGAAGAGAAGCCACATGTTGAATAATTGAGGGCTAATTATGGACTTTTGTGCTTTACAAGGTAAATGAACTGAGCTATCAAAAATATGTCAGCTTTTACCTTCAGAGTTAGTGTAACAAGAGTTTAGGAAAAGGCAGCCTGTTCTTCCCACTGTCACAAAAAATTCCAGAGTCTGTCAGGCCTCAGACATGAGGCTCACATCTGCTGGGAGCCCACCTTCAGTGGCCCCTTCAAATCTCTTCTGTTCTCTACACCTGCTGACACTTGTTCATGTGAAATGGCACTGCAAAATGTAGCCAGCGTGTGGATTCCGACCTGAAAGTTGTCAGTACTCATGCACCTCCCTCACAGACACTGCATTTCCCTAGAGAACAGGCTGCATCCCTTAGGAAATTTGTGTCTCAGAAACTCTTTGGTGGCAGGTGTGGACAGACAATAAATAAGCTACTGAAGCTGATCTGCTCCGGAGTTTGACTGGGGCCATGACCCAGGGAGAAGGCATTCCATATCAACTGTCACTGATAACCACATGGTGTCATTCACTTCTGCACATTTACTTCTCTCTGAATTTTTTATTTTATTTAAAAACCATTTACAATGTCCTTACTATGTGCCAGGGACATAACAACTCTATGATAGATACAACTTCTAATCCCATTTTACAGATGGGCAAGCTAGAAGGCACTGAGCAGTTAAATAATTTGCCCAAGGTCACACAGCCAGTAAGTGGAAGAATCCACCTTTGAACCAGGCAGCCTGGTTTCAGAATCCACGTTTTAACCATGTGGCGCTGCTGCCTCTGCATTGACTTTGAGGTGGGAGAGCTGGGGTAGGAGGTTTCCAAAGATACATGACAAAATTTGTTTAGAGATGATTACTGAGGCAACCCCTGAGTGTTCCATTCTAAATTCCAAATGTATGGACACCATTCACAGAAACTCCATGAGATAATAGAAATACTATTTATATTCCCATTTTATAATTTGGTAAACTGAAAGAAACAAGGATATGAAATTACCTGCCCAAAGCAGGATACTTATAATGGTTCCAAAAATAGTGCTACATATTGGAGATATAACCATGGTAAGTGGGGTCCAGTAAAAGAGGTGACCAGGGATCCTGCCCTAACTGAGTTTTCACCACATTCAGGGACACAGATGAGTAAACAGGCAACTGCAACACAGCATGGGAAGAGCCAAGGTAGATTTCTGTGTAATAGGCAAGCATGGGGAGGCAGCCTTTCACTTTCCCTTGGGATCTTGAAATGATTTCCTTGAGATCTGATATTTTGGCTTAAACCTGAAGATTGACTTAGACACGGAGGTAGAGAAGAGAGGACACTGTTCCAAGGGAGGAAACTGACTTGTAAAATCAGGAAGCAAGATTAAGAAAAATGTTCATTCTAGGAGCTGAATGACCTTTGATATGGCTTGTTGTGTGGAATGCAAGGAAATGGAATGGCAAGGTGTGAGGTGAAAAAATAGTGTTACACACTAAGAACAATGAGGACCACCGAGTTAGGAGGTAAAGTAATATGAGTAGACCTACAGTTCAGAAAGACAAGGCTGTAGAGCATGGGTTGGTGGGAGGAAGATTGAAGACAGAGAGATTCTTCCTGCTCCTGAGAGTCACTGCTGTAAACAGCTTAATAGAATAGTGGCCAGCATTGAAATCACTGATTGATGGTCTAGAGCGGGTGAAAGAGAGAGAAATGTCCAATGTGATTCCTGAGTCTCTGGTTGGAACAATTAGGTAAATAATGGTGCCATTTGCTAGCTGAGGAACACCAAAAGAGAAACAAGCTGGGGCACAGCAGTAAAAATGAGTTCCATTTTGGATGTGTTTGGTTTCAAGAGCCTGTAGGTCCTCCAAAAGGCAAATGGATAGATGGGTCTGAGCTAGACATAAATCTGGAACTGAGATGAATATTTAGAGTTACCAGCAAACAAGTGGATATAGAAGCCAAGAAAGTGAATTCATGACCAGGAAGAGTGAACTAAGGAAAGAGAAGGGGGTCTCAGGGGATGTATCATTTAAGGGCTGGCCAAGAAGAGGCGCCTACAGAGTGGATTGAGCAGGGTCATTCAGAGAGGTAGGAAGGAGCCCAGGCAAGTGGGTATCATGGAACTAAAGGGAAGTGAAAGGAATGCTTTCACTTTCGCTCTAGACAGGTCAATTAAGACAATAACTGGAAAGTATCCACCAGAGTAAGCCATATTGGTACAGAAAAATTCTTGTTTCTGAGGGTTTAGGAAAACAAGAGAAAGCCATCTGAAGAGAAATGAAAAACTCAGTAAGCAATGGCTTCTAGTCTTCACTGTTCTGGACCTGGCTGGTAATTGGATGGATGAGTCACTCGAGACCTCTGGGTGACACTTGCAGCACAGGAACACATCTTCAACTTTATTTGGGGGCATTCACGTAATAGTTTCTAATGTTGAACTAATTTTCTATCTTTGGGTTCTTTGTCAGCAATTTCTGAAGAAATCACATTATAGTCAGGAACAGAGTTGGACAAAATTGCAAAGGAGAAAATTTGACTTACGGATCCTTAACTTCCACCTCCTGCCAACACTCTAGTGTCCTACATTTCATCCCCCGAGTCACCACGATCCCTAAAGGCAATAGTTTCAACAGCTGTGTGGGCTGGAAGCCGCATTAAAACTTTTCCCAATATACCTTCCTCCCTCTGCGGCATATCAGATACATCTTTCCTCTGACTCTCTTCTTTAGAGCCCCGTGAGCATGAGGTAAACCACCCAGAGGCATAGTAATGTAATAAACAAAGTGATGGCATTAGAATCAGAAAAACCTGCATTTCACCACTTATCAAAACTATACAACATTTGGCAAGTCATTTGTCCGTTAATCTCTCTGAGCTTCAGAATACCTACCTCTCAAAGGTATACAGATTAGTTGAAAGAATATGTGTAAAAACTTTTTTTTAATGCAGTATAGATTATATGCAATTTCCCAAACTGTATCTCATAGAATTCTATGTAGAACAACAGAAGTTTGTCTTGCATGGAGCCAGATTTGTTTCGGTATTTGGTGAAATTATGGACCCTTTTCACGCAAGTGTCTGTGAAAATGTGATTTCTGTCTGAAATTCTTGGAAGAAAGAAACATCTCATTTCTGGGTGGGAATAGTTCTGGGTCTGAGTCTGAGAGGTGATGAGCCTCAGGAGGAATTTCCTGTTACTGCATGTTTTAGCAGCCCTTATAGAAACAACAAACACCTAGCATTTTGATGGTGCTTTATTTTGTCCAAAGTACTTTCACGCCCATGATTTGAAATTACCCCAGGGTATCTGTTCCAAAGTGTGATAGCACAAAAGATTGAAGACAGAAGTAAATATGAAAAACCCAACTGTCTTCTATTAAGCTAAAGGGGAGAAAGCAATAATTTTCGCAAAACCTGTAAGTCTGTAGTGGGCGAAACTGCCTTTGCAAAGATTATGACAGTGAGAGAGTTTAGCATGGCTGACCCTGTCCTGCTTCTAGCCTCACAGGCTGGCTGTCCTTACTCATTCCAATAACCCAAGATAACCATGGAAGGAATTTAGTTTATAGTTTAACTTTCAATCAAGGATAACAATAGTCCCTCCCCAAAACCAACCCCTTCCTTGCTCAGGAAATTGTAAAACTAATGAAAGGCCACAAGATTAGGATTATGGGGGTTCTGCTAAAATCTATGCATGGTTAAATGATAACTAGTCATTGTTTGCTGCTGTAACTTTCCTAATCGCCCCAATAGAAAACACTGTCATTGTAAAACCTAAGATTAGTATTTGAGATATTTTTCAGACTTTTGCATTTAGGCAGACCAACTGATGCCACCCAAACCCTCCAAGACCTGTGACTCAATTGGTCGCATAATCTCCCCCCAGAAACTGACTCAGAGCATGAAAATAGTTCCAACACTCCTATGATTTTATCCCCAACCCATCAGCAGTGCCCATTTAGACCCTGCCCACTAGATTATCCTTAAAAAGCCTAGCCTCCAAGCTTTTGAGCTTTCAGGGAGGCTGATTTGAGTAATAAACCCTCATCCTCCTGTTTGGCAGGCCCTGTGATAAACTCTTTCTCTACTGCAATACTGTTTTCTCGGTACATTGGCTTTGTCTGTGCAGCAGGCAAGAAGAACCCATCGGGCAATTACACTAGGACAGATTCCTGTTAATAAACAGCAGAATAACAAGAAAAAAAAGCATTTCTATTTACATGTGCTGTGCTCATAACACAGGAGAAACTTCAGTTCAAAAGTATCTCACACAATGGTGAGTCAGGGTCCCAGCTTACATAGCATCTCTAACAAACAACAATACATCTAGAAGTGAGAAGACAAAGGCATAAACAGCTTCAGGCTCCCAAAAGGTGGGAAAACAATGGGAATGTGGTAAAGTCTGCTCCCAGATTTTTCTGCCCCGAGTGACATCAGTCTCTGAGCTAATCAGGCAGAAAGGGGAGAAAGAAGCACCCCCTGCATATTTTTCACAGGAATTTTTATGGCCTGACACATGTGAGAAAGGAAAGTTCAGAGAGTCCTTTTTTATAACTGCTGCTTCCAAATTGTCTCTAGCTCAAAAATGTTTATGTCAAAGAGGCATATTTGGCAATGAAGTACTCTGGTTTCCTTCAATGCCAAACATAAAGCTGAGAAATAAAAATAAAATCCTAAGCCCCCCAACCAACTCTTCTTGGCCCAGAGTAACCTTGAAAACTGAGTTCTCGGCCATGATAGGATAGGAGGTCAGAGAAGCCTCTTGTTATACCCCCTCCCTCACTAACTAGAATTATGCTTTCTTCCCCAAGGGCTAAACAGAAGCCAACCCTTTCAAAAGATTCCACTGGCATGGTGGCACACATCTGTAACCCCAGAACTTTGGGAGGCCAAGGAGGGAGGATTGCTTGAGCCCAGGAGTTCAACTCCAGCCTGGGTGACATGGCGAAACCTGTCTCTACAAAAACTTAGCTAGGCATGGTGGTACACACCTGTAGTCCCAGCTACTCAGGAGGCTGATGTAGGAGGATAACTTCAGCCCAGGAGGCAGAGGCTGCAGGGAGCTATGATCATGCCACTGCACTCCAGCCTGGTGACAGAACAAGATCCTGTCTCCAAAAAAATAAAAAAGGACTCCACCACTGCTTTAACCAACTGCCTGACGCCGCCCTTCCTTTTGTTGTTCTGGCAGAACAACCAACAGCATTTCTTCCTGCTAAGAGACCACTGACCATGGAACAATTCTGGCCAGCCTACAGAGAATGCATAGTAAAGGTTTTTGTGTCCTCTGCCTTGCCTTTTGACATCAGAGGGCCAAAAATTCCACCATCAGATCATTCTAACACTGCCATTTTTTTGTACATGGGACCCATGAATGAGGCATGAAGCTCAATTGCACATGTGCACATTTCTCCTTTCATAAATATTCATGACGCCTCCCCTGTCTCATATATGTTATATATATCAAACCATTCCCATCAGCATAAGTTTCTGCTTCCTTTGTTCCTCCCTTGAAGTGTCTGTCCAGCTTCTTACTGAAGGCTATGCTTCCCAGCCTGTCAGAATGGCCCCCCTGCAGGTTGCAACCCTTTATGAGAAATAAGGATCTCCTTTTCAAATTTATGACTCTTATTCTTCAGCTGACAAAGCAAATTGGCAAAAATGTAAAACAAGGTGACTCCTCTCACAAATTTGTATTTGGACAAATATAGTTCGATTTCATAGAAATGGGTTAATTATATTAACACAAAATGAGTTTTTTTATTATTAAGATTAATTAATGTGTAACTTTTTAAATTTCTCAGTTTTAAATTTCAATATCATAAATATCAATAGATATAACTCACATCAACAAAAGCAGAGAGACTCAATAGTTTGTAAGAGTGGACTACGGTCTTAAGAGAAAAAGTTTGAAGACTGCTGCCCTAGTGTAATGCCCAGCAAAATGGAATTTTAAATATTCTTTATGGAAAGAATCATCATTTGGAAATTGCCAATTGTTGCTTGGTTTTTGATAGTAGTGAGAGTGAGTTGCCCTGAAGCCTTGCTTGTTTCTGGACAAGTCATCAAAATGGCCCCTTGAGTCACTCAACAAACATGCTAGCACCAGGGCCCCACTCCCTGTCCCCAAACACATTCCATTAATGGATTAAGCTTGAAGATTGCCTGAGGGGTGGATAAGTTTGCATAACAAGCCCAGGGGCTTTGTGGAAAAGAAGGAATTGGGAAATCCATCTCATTTGCTTCCTGCTTTGAAGTTACTATAGTTATGGAAGTTATGAAAGTTAGGGAAGCAGTACCCTCAGGGTCACCCTGGCATTAGGGCTCAGATGGTCAAAGGGAATCTCACCAGGCCGTAGAGGCAACTAACCACAGGGAAGTGCCTATTGATCCATGAACAGACTAAAAAAGCCACGTCGTTAAAGGACGTGCTCATTGAGAACCTTGGGCTACTTAGGCATGAGGCTCCTATGGGTGAAGGAGGCACTGCTCTCCCCACCCTGCCTGAGTCAGTACTGCCAGAGCAGCTGTGGCAGTGCCAGCAGGCCTTGTATGTGGCAACCTCCACACCACCTCACTTTCTGCAGCGGACAGCCCCTGGATGACCCTACTAGATGCCCAAGCCAGGGCAGTGACAGTGTGCTTAGGGTACTGAACACTTTTCTGTCTCCAAAGCAATATGAACCAAGGCTCACAGCCTGGATTAAATCCCTGGGAATCAGGAACTGGTCACAGGAGGGCTCACCTCCCACCTTCACCTCAGACCCAGAACCTCCTATTCCAAAGGCAGATCAGGCCTCAGGTGTACCAGTTAGGGGTGACATCTGAGTCTCTATGGGGTGATGTTGTTTGCACTCTAAACTGATGACATCAGACATCTCATTTTCAGCTTTATTCCTGTGGTAGGCAGAATAATCTCCCCCTTCCCCAGAAAATGTCCATGTCCTAAACCCTGGAACCTGTGAATATGTCACCTTACATGACAAAGGGACTTTGCAGATGTGACTAAGTTTGAAGCTCCTAAACCAATAAGGCAAACCCTTAAAAGCAGAGACCCTTTCCCACTGCGGTGAGAGAGAGACAGGATGACAGAAGGAGGTGCAGAGGGAGACAACGAGAGGAAGCCTCTACCAGCCACACGGAGGAAGGGGCCATGGGCCAAGGACACTGGAAAAGGGGTAGAAACAGATTCTCCCCTGGGGCCTTCAGAACTGAATGTAGTTCTGCCAACATCTTGATTTTAGCCCTATGGGACCCACATTGGAACTTCTGACATCCCAGAACTGTAAGATAATACATTTGTATTGTTTAAGCTGTTAAGTTTGTGTTAATTTGTCACAGCAACACTAGAAAACAAATACAATTACCAAAAAAACCCCAAAAAACCAAAAAAAAAAAAAAAAGACAAATACAATTACCAATCAGTGCCTTGCTCAAAGCGAATTCCTAAACTCTGTTTGAGAATTGTGTGTGAAAGTAGCCATAAGGGACCAGCTGAGCCCAGGTGAATGGAAGCCTCTGGAGTGGCTGAATCGCTGGGATCCGATCAGCAGGAGACACTGCAAAAAATGTGGCAGGGAGCCCTGTGACCGGTCACCCCCAGGCGCAGGAGCACATGATGCTAAACATTATGTGAAAGATTATTGACCTCTGCTGCATACACTCTCAAGTCTTCATTAATTTGTTCTTTTTCTTGAGACAGGATCTTAACTGTTACTCAGGCCAGAATGCAGTGGTGCGATCACAGCTCACTGCAGCCTCAACTTCAACCTCCCTGGCTCAAGCAATTCTCCCACTTTAGCCTCTCAAGAGGCTAGAATAACAGGCACGCACCACCATGCCTGGCTAATTTTTTATATTTTTTTGTAGAGACAGGGTTCCGCTACATTGCTCAGGCTGGCCTCGAACTCCTGGGCTCAAGCAATTCTCCCACCTTGGCCCTCCCAAAGAGCTGGAATTACAGGCACGAGCCACTGCGCCTGGCCTAGGTCTTCATTAAGTATTGAGGTTACCTTATGAATCATCTAGTCCTTGCATCTGCTTGATTCCTCCATCAAATGGCAAAAGTTATTTTTGTGACACTGTAAACATTTTGTTTGCAAGTGGAGGCCTTGCTCTTGGCTTCCCAGAGGACCTAGGAGAGGTCTTCTCATATTTAACAGTGAGAATAATTAGGACTTACTCATGGAATCCTCATAAAGATTTAATAAATGATGCATATCAAGTACCTGGCACATCTTAAGTCCCTAATAAGTGTTTTTATTACGATGGAGCCTGGGTAGGTCTTTCAACGGGCCCAAGAGTTACATTTGCTTCATTTTAAACCAGGCAAATGATCCTTAAGGAAAGATTCATCCAGGTGTTTGTGCCTCTCTCATCAGTGCAGCTGATGGAGCAAGTCACAGCTGCCAGCCAAATTAAAGTTGGATCATGGCCATTCCCAAGAGCAAAATTTATCCTCAACAACTCAAAGAATAACATTTAATGCTTACTGGGTAATATGGTTTAGCTGCGTTCCCACCTAAATCTCATCTTGAATTGTAGCTCCCATAATTCCCACATGTTGTGGGAGGGACCCCGTGGGAGATAACTGAATCATGGGGACAGTTTCCCCCATACTGTTCTCCTGGTAGTGACTAAGTCTCGCAAAATCTGATGACTTTGTAAGGAGTTTCCTCTTTCACTTGACTTTTATTCTCTCTTGTCTACTGCCATGTGAGACGTGCCTTTCACCTTTCACCATGATTGTGAGGTCTCCCCAGTCACATGGAACTGTGAGTGTATTAAACTTCTTTTTCTTTATAAATTACCCAGTGTCATGTATGTCTTTATCGGCAGCATAAAAATGGACTAATACACTGGGGACTGGCCATGTGGCTCTGTCTTACAGACCTGGAGTAAAGCACAGTGCAGAGAGGTTAGCAAATTGCCCCCAATCACACAGGTGGAAAGTGGTGGAGCCAGGGCACAAACCCAGTCAGTCTGCTCAGAAGTCCGTGTCTTTAGTCACTGAAACATACTATCTCTCCATCAAGCCATAATATGAAATAGAAATCGTGATAAATCACACCTATTATGTACTGATCTCCTCACCAAGAAAGACACAAGTATTAATTGCCTATTAATGACTTAAAGGAGCCTGCCTTCTCAAAAGGTCAAATATTTCCTGGCAACTTTTCAATACCACAGTGTGGGACAGGTTTAACTGACCTTACTTAACTACTTCTGTTGGGTGTTAAGCAGTGTTTGAAATTTTTGAACAAAACTAACACAGATGCTCCTTGGCTTACAATAGGGTTATATACCAATACACCCATTGTAAGTTGAAATCACTGTAAGTGGAAAGTGTATTTAATACCTTTAGAAACTCATTATAAAGCCGAAAACTTCTAAGTCAAACCATGGTAAGTTGGGGACCGTCTAAGGGCTGATGAGGTTCAGGATATGCTACCCAAAATATGGCATATTGAATATTTTATGCTGGAGGAATTTGAGAGATAACATATACAGGAAGGTGTCTCTGAATTTCCCTCCCCTCTCCCCTGCAGCAGGTCATAAATCCTAGAAAGAGTTTTCTCAACTTCCCCTGAAGCAGGTCATAAGACTCTCATGTGAGAGGTGCCTGCCCTATACCCAGGTGAAAGGAGCATCCTTTTCTCTGAAGACACAGAAGAATCTGAACAAACAGGCCCTGCTAAATTTCCCCCAGTTTATTACCACTGATCACAATCTTTGCCCTATCATTTCTCCATGACCGTGGACTCTTCATCAAGCCTACTATAAAAACACACTCGGGTTTAACAGTTCCTCAGGGTCTTCACTTTTTATAAAGGTTCTTGTGTCACATAAAACTTATATTAAGTAACTTTGTGTGGTTTTCTCTTGATGATCTGTCTTTTGTTACAGAGATCTCAGCCAGGAACCTAGGATGGTGAGAAGGAAAGATAGTTCTCTCCCACATACCTTTTAATATTATTTCAGGAGGAACATGAGAAGTATCTTTCAGATGAGTTATTCTGCTTGGCTCTATAGGCCCAGGATATTGTGCAAAGAAGGAAGTGGTTTGAGAAGGTATGGAAAGGAAATACTAATCCAGACATAGACCTAGGACTTGAAGGTATCCATTTAATCCACTCTCCTTTGAGTTTCTCCCTAGGAATTCTGCTAACACCGTTTCCTTGCTGGGTAATTGGTTATCTTCCTTTTCAGTGGCTGCCCCAGTGAACCCAGCGGTGTTGGTTGATCTCATCCCTAAGCCATTACTTTCTACTTTGCACTTTTCCTGGCTAGATCTCAAGAGGCTATTTAAACAATAATTACCTCTCGTAGTCCCTCAGGAAGGAAGCCCCCTCTGAGACCAGGGAAGAGTCATTTGAGGTGTAAATGAGAGAAAATGTCATAGGAACGGGAGATTTGAGCACCTTCCTCCCTGCCTGAGGCTTTGTCTTTGTAGCTGCCCCTCCAGTGCCAGTTTGTCTGGGCTTCCCTGTGATTTCCTTTCTTCTTCTTGTGGAGTTTCTTAGTACCCCTGTAAGATCGTCAGGGCATTTGGGAGAGACTATGAAATTAAAAGCCTTTACGCTTAGTTTTCTTCCTTTCCCTACTCCTCATTCCACCATCTCTGCAAACACCATCCCTGCAAAACTACTCTAGAAATATCTTAATCAAAGCTTTTCCCCCAGATGAGGCAACGTAGCTGAGTCTGTCATATAATTTGGCGGGTAATTGGTCCTTTGTATCTAAGCCAACCACCTCCTGCCTGCATCACAGATAATATAATTAGCAGCACAGGTAAGAAAATATGAGTAAATTATTTTTTAGATGTACATACTCATAGATTTAAAGGTGAAATGATATGATGTCTATAAGTTACATTTAAACAACTCAGCAAAAATAGATGAAGCAAATATGGCAATGTTAATTAAAAATCTAGATGTGCATACTACATGTTTATTATACTATTTTCTCTCCTAGTTGGAGTATTTGATTTTTTTAATAAAGATTTTTTAATGAATAAAGAAAATTAAGGAGGAAAAAAGAAAAATACGGTGGTAAAGGACTATTTCTGATGTCCTGCAACATATTGTTCCCGTCAAGCCTATACCTTGAGTCTACACCTTCAGCGTGTTGGTGTTCATTTCCAAAGGCTTCATTACCTCAACAACATTAAAGGATGCAACCTTCTGTCTGCTCATTACATTTGGCAGGGCCTGCAAACTGTCACATTCCCTCTTCAGTTGCCTCTTGCAGATCCTCAATCAATTACAGCCCCAAAATTGCAAACTGCAGCACTCCAAGGTGGAGTCCTATGTGTGCCCCTGAGCCTCTCACCTGTGCATTTGCCTAAAAGGGCCAGGTAGGGTCAGACAGCCACAACTGCAAGCACTTCATGGCACCTGGCAAAGGCTGCTGGCACCCTGCTAGGCTGTTCTTCACACTGTCCATGCCTATTCTCACCACCTTCTTTTGTTCAAGCTGTTCTGTTACACTGGATACCCTACATCCTTTTCTCAATTTCTAAATTCTATCTTTCAGTAGTCAACCAAGTTAATATACTTCAATCTCTTAATAAATCCAAAATGCTACCTGTCCATCTGAGTTTCTGCACTGTAGCCAAGTTTGCTCTCACTTGTGGACAAGGCAGCAGTGGTCACTCCCCACTTAGTGACTACAGTTGGATCGCCCAAATCTAACTGTTGACCGCCAGCTAAAGAGCCCTTGAACTTTCATCTAGAGGGGGACAATACAGTGATGGTAGGTAGGCAAGATTATCATTGTACAGCAACTTTGTATGGAAGTTAGGGCCAGGTGTGTGAATAGGTTTCCTCTTGGAGGCTGACATGGTGTCAGTAGTCATGACTCAAAGTGGAGGAGGATTTTTGAGACTCCTATCAGGACTTGGGAAAGGAGTGACGTAACTAATTTGTGATATTTGTCATGGATACAGGGATGGGGAAAAGTGCCAGACACTATGTATTTGGATCCCTGGCTCAGGTCAGTAGGATACCAACAGTTCACTACAGCCTATAACAAATAGAAATTTAAAAAGCCAAGAGCATTAAAGCATCTACCAGATGATGCACTTTGAATTCAAGATTTCTGGAGGAATGCAAGTGTAATTAGGGAAAAACAGAATCTTGAATCTTAAATAATTGTCAGCCACCAATACCATAGCAATTCAATAATATGACTGTCGCCTCATTGCACCATTTTATTCATTCATCCACTCATTTATCCATTCAACAAATGTTTTCTGAGAACCCCTAAATGTACCACATACTAACATAAACAAAGTATAGCAGGTGTTACAGCATAGTGTTTAAGCATGGGCTTTGAATGTCTTAGCTTCAAATCCTGACTCTACCACTCACTAACAAGTTTTCTAAAGTTACTTAGAACAGTGTCTAGCACATCAAAAGCCCTCAACAAATGTCAGTTTATGATCATCATCATGATCATCTGATAGTGGTAATAAAAAGAAGCTAGTGATCTAAGAAAGGAATACAGTACAGGAGTCTTCATGGGAGAACTAGTTATGTATTCTGATAGCACAATGCACTCTTTTTGTAACATTTATTTTACTCTAAGTATTCAGTATTTGTCTTTCCTGTTAGCTTGTAAATTTCACAGGGGCAAACAACATGTCTGCTTTATTCTCTACTATATCCTTGGCCCACAACAGATGCTCAGTAAATATTTCTCGACTGATTATGCGAGTGAATTAGTATACAAGAACCATAAAGATGCCGATACCACTCGCCAGTCAGCCCGCTCTCCCCTCTCCGAGAGTGTTACTGTGCTTAATACATCTTTTGCTGTTTTGCTTTAAAAAAAAAAAAAAATCTGTAAAGAGAAGTGCAGCACAACAGTCGGACCACTCAGGGGTAGTAATCATTCAGCCCTTGCATGAGGGCAGGTTTGGGATTGTCAGGGACATTCGAACCAGAGCGACTCCATTTTGAGTGAGGGCTAGCAAAATGAGGCTGGTACTTGCTGGGCTGCATTCCCAGAAAATTAGGCATTCCTAGCCCCTAGATGTTTATGGTTAAGGGAACAAATTAAAAATCTTTACTGTAACAAACTCAGACTTGGGAGCGTCCAGATATCCCGATATCTGGAGAACAAAGGCATTCCTAATTTTGCTTGAAAGATAATATTATCAATTCTTGCAAAATATAGTAATGAAGAAAATTAATCCTTTATCACAAACCTTTGTAGCAGAACACATCTCCCCATATATACAAGCATTGTACCTAGGGTGGATGCGTTCCTCCTCTTACTTTCAGGAACGTCCTACTCTGTCTATGGAGTAGCTGTCCTTTCACCACTTCACTTTCTTAATAAACTTGCTTTTACTTCGCACTGAGGACTCGCCCTGAATTCTTTCTTGCGCGAGATCCAAGAACCTTCTTTTGGCGCCTGGATCGGGACCCCTTTCGCGTAACAGGATGAAGAGTTTTAGTCACCAGAAGAAACACAGCCCACTTCATAAGTTTTGAATTAAAGCAATCCTATTAAATGAACATAAGTTCAATAGATATTTAAATACCAAAATTAAAAAGAAAAACTTTAATAACAAAGTTTTTCTGATTTTCCATGGATTTCAGTGAAGAGGGAATTCTAGTATAGATGTTATAATAAAACGCAATGAGCCCCTTCCCTTCTCTTCTCTTCTCTTCTATAAAGGCAAAGATATATTTTCCAATTCATTTTTGCTGCAACTTCCCAAAGGAGACTCAAAGCTTGCCAAACTCAAATATTGTTAGAACTCGAATAATTCCAAAGCTCACAGGAAGGCCAGTTTTTAATCACCTCTGGGATGTTCACTTTCAGTAAAGATATTTAGGGCTAAGAAAGAAAAAGCCCAAATATAGCTCTAAGATGTTGAGCTGTCTACTTTTATAACTCCCTTGGTGATAGAATTGTTGTTGCTTTTCAAATCCTGCTGCAGTTTGACCCTTCCCAGCAGGAACTTGGTGATTAATAATGCCTTTAATTGCTTTTCCTCCTGCCCTCGCAGCTGGTAGGAGAAGTGATATATGTATCACAAAGAAATGCTGAACCAAATTTTAAGGACAGAAAGGTAGGGATGTAGCTGTTGGGCTCTGCCTTCTTCCTGCATGATGGGGGGGCCTCCAAACCCCTCTTTGTTAAGGACAGCAGCTCAGCCCAGGTGCCAGTGAGTGGCCTTGGTCCCCATTGTCATTGCTGCTCCAGCTTGTGACTGACAGGGAAGACTTCCTAGAGTCCCAGCCTTTGGTCCAGCTTTCCCCATCTGCCTCAAAGCCCTGGGGAGCGTAAGTTAATGAACCAATGAACTGTGTTGCCTTCCTGGTATCCTTTGCTGATAATTATTTGATGCAAGAGCTCAGGGACTCAAAATGCCTCTTTTAGGTCACAGGGAACCACGGCTTTTCTGATGCAGTCAATCAACTTGGAGTGCGCAGTAGGAGCTAAGGCTGTATGAATGGTGTCCTGCCTCAGTGCCTCTGATGGAATCTGATCAAATAGGGAAGCGTGGAGGAGGGGAGAAGGTGATGATGGGCAATGAATGTGGCTTTGACTTACAAACTGACTTTTATATCATTTGAGATGATTCAGTAATTTTCTCAAAAGACAAATTGAATTTATATAATTAGGTTCCCCCAACTAGTGAAATCCTTTCTGATAACTCTATTCTTTTGCTTTTGATACTGACTCCTTAGGAGAACTGGTATGGACGGGGAGGGGATAGAGGCATTGGGACAGCCTCAAGCAGTAGATTGCCTTGAACTTTAAAAAGCCAAGGATCTAAAACTCCAAGGGACTCTTGCTAAGAAAACACATGCAAGATGCACAGAGACTTAATGACTGCAAAATGTATCATTGGGGTAATAGATGTCATTTGTTCCCTCTGACTCTTGCTTCCTCTTTGATGTAGTTTACTTAAGGTTTCATAGAGGAGATTGAGAAAGGAGGTTACATTATATACCCTACAGGATTCAACTTAGAAATACTCAACTTGGGAATAAAGAAAATGTGGTATATATACAAAATGGAATATTAGCCTTAAAAAAAATAAGAAAGAAAATTCTGTCTTTCAACATCCAACAACATGGATGGACCTGGAAAACATTATACTAAGTGAAACAAGCCAGATAAGTGATCTCACTTATCTATTAATCTAAAAAACTGAAACTCACAGAAGTAGAGAGTAGAATGGTGGTTACCAGGGGCTTGGGGCTGAGGGGAGTGGAGGGAGGGAATGGGGAGTTGTTGGGCAGAAGATAAGAACTTTCAAATAGAAGGAATAAGTTTTGAGATATATTACACAGTAGGGTAACTATGGCCATTAATGTATTTCAAAATAACTAAGAGAGTAAATGTCAAATGTCTCACAACAAAAAATAAGTGACAAGATAGATATGTTAATTAGCTTGATTTCACATTGTTTACATGTATCAAAACATCACATTGTACCCTTATAAATGTACACAATTATGACTTGTCAATTTAAAATAATATTAATTTTAAAAATAGAAACTTTTTTAAATTATCCGTTTGATACTTCAGTTTCCCCCAAGTCCCTCTTCTAACTAACTACCCCTGGAGCATTTCCCTCTGATCCTGGTGTCTTCCTCCACAATTATGAATTTCGCTGCACTCCAGTTTCTACCACCAAGTTCACATACCCCAATTCATCTCGGGTTCTGCTGAACAGATAGTCTTCCAGTTAACAGAACCTCCCCCCATTAAAAGTAATTGCTCACCATTTATCATGACTTGCACAAGTGCTTCAGGTTAAAATAAAAGAAGCCATCTGGATATCACCCAGTTTCTGCTGTGTGTGGCTGGTGAGGAGAGTTGAGAAGCAGAATAGAGAGATGGGGAGGAGGTAAAGTCCTTCCCCCAAAAATCGGCCCAATAAACTAAATATTGTACTTATTTCTGAGTTGTTTCAGGAATTTTAGTTTTAAGTTTTCTAAAAACCAATCCCTTTAGGAAAATTGAGAAAACAAAATATACTATTTCTATGACAATAGAGAGATGTCTAAATCTATATGCTGACTTCGCTAAGCGCATCTTCATGTAATGGTCCAAAGTCTCATTTTACTAGATGAACAGGAATTTAAGTGTTTAAACATGAAAGTAACATGTTTCAAAATGTTGAATTTGCATGAGCTACTGGCTCCCTACCACAAAATCAACTCTGAAGGACAAAAAAAAGGAAACTTAGATTTACAAAACAGTGACTATTCTCTTCTTGCATACTTAGAATATTAACAAAAATTGAACATGTGTCAGGCTATTAAAATAACAATAAATTCCAAACAATTAATACCTTACAGACTTGGCTCTCTGACCATAACCCAATAAAATGTTAAATCGTAACAGAAGAATAACTTTTTCAAAAAATCTCACATGATTAAAAAGTAATGTATTACAAATAAGTCTTTGGTTAAAGCAGAAACAAGTATTTGGAACTGAATTATAACGATACTACAAGACAAAATTTTGTGGTATGCAGCTAAAGCTGTACTTGGGGAAAAGTTATAGCTTTAAATATATTTACTGGGAAACAAATATCTAAAATAGATGAGTTAAGGATTTTACTCAAAAAGGTGCGAGTTACAGAGCAAACCCAAAGAGACAAGAAAGAAGCAAATAACAAAAATAAAAGAAGAGATTAAAAAAATTTAAAATAGAAGACAAAAAAAAGTTAATTTTTGCAAGATTAATAAAATAGGATCTTGGCAATACTAATCAAGAGAAAATGAAAATAGGCCGGGCGTGGTGGCTCAAGCCTGTAATCCCAGCACTTTGGGAGGCCGAGATGGGCGGATCACAAGGTCAGGAGATCAAGACCATCCTGGCTAACACGTTGAAACCCCGTCTCTACTAAAAAAAATACAAAAAACTAGCCGGGCGACGTAGGGGGCGCCTGTAGTCCCAGCTACGCCGGAGGCTGAGGCAAGAGAATGGCATAAACCCGGGAGGTGGAGCTTGCAGTGAGCTGAGATCCGGCCACTGCACTCCAGCCTGGGCGACAGAGCCAGACTCCATCTCCAAAAAAAAAAAAAAGAGAGAGAAAATGAAAATAAACAAAATGCATAAAGAAAGAAAATATCTAGACCCAACAGAGGATTACTTAAGCAGCTATACATTGACAAAGTTGAAAATCTAGATAAAATGGAAAAATACCTAGAAAAAGGTAAATGGCCAAACTTGGTACAGGAAGAAGTAATGAACTTGAATATATGAATAAGTATAATAGAAATTGAATCCAAAAAAATCCCAGTCCCAGATAACTTTACAGCTAAGTTCCAACAAATTGTCTTATAAAAACTGTCTTCTAGGCTGGACGCAGTGGCTCACATCTGTAATCCCAGCACTTTGGGAGGAGTTTGTCAGGAGTTTGAGATCAGCCTGGCCAACATGGTGAAACCCCGTCTCTACTAAAAAATACAAAAAATTAGCCAGGCGTGGTGGTGAGTTCCTGTAATCCCAGCTACTTGGGAGGCTGAGGCAGGAGAATCACTTGAACCCAGGAGGCGGAAGTTGCAGTAAGCCAAGATCATGCCATTGCACTCCAGCCTGGGCAACGGAGTGAGACTCCATCTCATAATAAAAAACAAAACAAAACAAAACTATCTTCTACAAGTTAGTACACAAAATAGAAAATGAGTAAAAGATGCCCAGCTCATTTTATAGTGCTAGTGTAATCTTTTACTCAAAACCAGATAAGAACAATGGAAAAACCAGGTAAGAACAATGGAAAAAAGAGAAATTATAGGCCAGTTTCATTTATAAACATAGTTGCAAATATGCTAAATATTAGCTAACTGAACTCGACAGTGTATTTTTGAATGCATAATAATCAAGTAAATTATATCTTAGTTGATGGACTTCATGATATGCTACTTGAAAATATGACAGCTTGGCATACTGAATATTTTCAGCTGAAAAAGTTTGAGAGAAAGCATATGCAAGGCCGGGTGCGGTGGCTCATGCCTGTCATCTCAGCACTTTGGGAGGCTGAGACAGGCGGATCACGAGGTCAGGAGATCGAGACCATCCTGGCTAACACAGTGAAACCCTGTCTCTACTAAAAATACAAAAAAAAACTGGGCGTGGTGGTGGGTGCCTGTAGTCCCAGCTACTCGGAAGGCTGAGGCAGGAGAATGGGGTGAACTGGGGAAGCAGAGCTTGCAGTGAGCCGAGATCGCACCACTGCACTCCAGCCTGGGTGACAGAGCGAGACTCCATCTCAAAAAAAAAAAAAAAAAAAAAAAAAAAAAAAGAAGGAAAACAAGAAAGCATATGCAGTAAGTTCTCTCTGACCTTCCCCTGACCTTCTTCCCTGAAGCAGGTCATAAGACCCTCATGTGAGAGGTGCCTTTTCTGTTCCCAGGGGAAAGGAACATCCTATCTCCGAAGACACAGTCACAGAGAAGAATCTGAACGGGCCTTACTACATTTCCCCCAGTTTATTACCATTAAATTAGATCATACTCTTTTAGTTCTACCCTATTTCTCCATGACGCTCCACTCTCATCAAATCTAGCATAAAATGCATCGGTTCACCTGTTTCTGTGTCCTCATTTCCTTTTGAAGGTTCCTGTGTCACATAAAACTTATACTAAATACATTTGTGTGCTTTTCATGTATTAATCTGTCTTTTGTTATAGGGGCCTCTGCCATAAACCTAGGATGAATAAAGAAAAATATATTTTTCCTCCCCTACACAGGGATGCAAAGGAATCTATCCGTGCAATTCATCACATTACAGATCAGGGAGGAAAAGGCATATGATCAACTAAATCAACTTGTAAAGCATTTGAGAGTATGTATTCAAAAAATTTAAACTCAGAGTCTTGAAAAGACATTTGTCCACCCATGTTCATGGCAGCATTGTTTACATTAACCAAGAGGTAGAAATAACTCAAGTATCCATCAATGGTTGAATGGATAAACAAAATGTGTTATTTATTACACAATGGAATATTATTTGGCCTCAGAAAGGAAGGAAATTCAGACACCTGCTACAACATGGGTAAACTTTGAGGACATTCTGTTCAGTGAAGTAAGCTAGTCACAAAAAGACAAACACTGTATGATTCCACTTATATAAGGTATCTAGACAAGTCAACTTTGTTGAGACAGGAAGTAGAATGGTGGCTGCCAGGGGCTGGAGGGAGTGTGGAATGAAGAGGTTTTGTGTAATGGGTAAAGAGTTTCCCTTTTGCAAGATGAAAAAGTTCTATAAATTGGCTGCACAACAATGTGAATATACTTTACACTACTCAACTATATACTTAAAAATGGTTAAGATAGTAAATCTTGCGTTCAATGTACTTTACCACAATTAGATAAATAAATACGTACATGTGTATATGTATGTGTGTATACATGTATGTTTTTCCTCCCCACTAAAAAATAATAAGCTACAGAGATAGCATTGCAGGTTATGGGGGGAAATAATAGATTTTTGTAATAGACTTTAATTTTTAGAGTTTTAGGTTCACAGCAAAATTGAATAGGAAGTAGAGATTTCCCATATACTACCTA
Source organism: Macaca thibetana thibetana (assembly GCF_024542745.1). Lineage (NCBI taxonomy): Eukaryota > Metazoa > Chordata > Mammalia > Primates > Cercopithecidae > Macaca > Macaca thibetana. The sequence continues at coordinate 78,301,916 of NC_065585.1, read as the reverse complement.
TCCTGGCATATGTACAACCTCTCCCCCATCAATATCCCACACTACAGTGGTATATTTGTTATTATCAATGAACATACATTAACCTTATTACCAAAATCCATTAGAGTTTTACATTAGGGTTCACTCTTGGTGTTGTATATTCTATGCATTTTCATGAATGTATAATAACATGTATTCACCATTATAGTGTTATACAAAGTAGTTTCGCTGCCCTAAAAATCCTTGTCAGCATTTTTTGTTGTCAAGGCATAGATTTTTAGGACACAGAAATCACTAACTATTAAAGAAAATATTGAAAAATTGTGCTTCAGGCCAGTCTCAGTGGCTCACACCTGTAATCCCAGTACTTTGGGAGGCCTAGGCAGGTGGATCACCTGAGGTCAGGAGTTTGAGACCAGCCTGCCTAACGTGGTGAAACCCCATCTCTACTAAAAATACAAAAATTAGCCAGGCATGGTAGCACCCACCGGTAATCCCAGCTACTCAAGAGGCTAAGGCAGGAAAATTGCTTGAACCCGGAAGGCAAAGGTTGCAGTGAGCTGAGATTGCGCCATTGCACTCCAGCCTGAGCAACAGAGTGAGACTCTGTCTCAATAAAAAAAAAAAAAAAAAAAAAAAAAAAAAAAAACACGAAAAAGAAAAGTTGTGTTTCATAAAAATGTAGAAATTCTGCTCATTAAAAGATATAAAAAGTGAAAATGTGGCCAGGCGCAGTGGCTCACATCTGTAATCCCAGCACTTTGGGAGGCCAAGGCAGATCAATCACCTGAGGTCAGTAGTTCGAGACCAGCCTGTCCAACATGGAGAAACCCCATCTTTACTGAAAATACAAAAATTAGCTGGGCTTGTGGCGGGCACCTGTAATCCCAGCTACTTGGGAGGCTGAGGCAGGAGAATTGCTTGAACCCGGAAGGCGGAGGTTGCAGTGAACCGAGATCCCGCCACTACACTCCAGCCTGGGTGAGACTCTGTCTGGGGAAAAAAAAAAAAAAAAATGAAAACATTTATGATACATATATCCAACAAAGCACTAATGTACAGAATATCTAAAGAACTCATGAATTAATAACAAAACAACCAAAAACTATGTAACAGCAAAAGATTTGAATTGACACTTCATGGAGCTACATATACAAATGGCCAATAAGACATGAAAACTGTCTCAATCTCTTTAATCATTATAACAATATAAATTAAAACCACAATGAGTTACCGTTTCATGCACTAGGATGGCTAAAATTAAATGACAACAGCAAATGTTGGCAGATATGGAACAATTGAAGTATCATATATTGCTAGTAGAACTGTAAAATGATACATTTTGCAAAACTGTCAGTTTCTCATAAAGTTAAATCTATACCTACCCTACAACTCAGCAATTTCATTCTTAGGTTTTACCCAAGACAATTAAAACATATGTCCACCAAAAAACTACAAGAATATTTATTGCAATGTTATGTCCATCAACAGAAGAGTTCATAAGCAAGTTGTGGTTTAGTCACATAATAGAATATTACTAAGCAGTAAAAAGGAATAAACTATTGATGCACACAGCAACGGAGTGAATCTCAAAAATATGTTGAGCAAAAGAAGCCAGACACACTGAAATACATACTGAACAATTCCACATATGTGAAGTTCAAAGACAGGCGATTAATTTATGGTGACGGAATTATAACATTTTTGTGTATGGGGGTTAAGAGTTGACTGCCTGGTGCATGAAGGAACTTTCTGGGGCGATGGAAATGTTCTGCATCTTTTTTCTTTTCTTTTCTTTTCTTTTCTTTTCTTTTCTTTTCTTTTCTTTTTCTGAGACATGGTTTCTCCATGTTACCCAGACTGGTCTCAAACTCCTGAGCTTAAGCGATCTTCCCCCCTTGGCCTCCCAAAGTGCTGGGATTACAGGCATGAGCCACTGTGCCCAGCACAGTGTTCTGTATCTTAATTGGGATGGTATTGTGTGAGCACATGCATTTGTCTAAACTCATTTAATTGTGCACTTAAGATCTGTACATATCACTGCTTGTAAAATCACCTCAATAAAAAATATTGGGGTAATATCATCAAGAGGAGGAAGAGATATGATGTTGAGTAAAAGATGTAAAAGTTCACTGTGGGGAAAAAAAAGCAGTGATCAAGAGGATCAAAGTAGGCACAAAAATCACACATCTCACTGATGAAAACAATGTTCATTGAGCTTGACTGAAATGAAGCTTTTCCATTTTATTTAGCTGCAGAAAATATTTTCTGAATCCTATAGGATGAATCTTGACCAAAATTGATTTTTTGAAACAAACTGGTCTTTAGTGATTTTATTTTCTTTTTCGTGTATGTATATGACTGTTAAATAACCAAAATGAATATAATAATCATTTCTAAATAATCAAAAATAAACCTGAAAATAACTTTATGTTACTCTGGTTGTTGTTTAGGAATAATTAACATGATTGTTTTAAATGCATTTTGAATTAAAATTCACCCAGCAGCCTTACTACAACCTCCTACAGGTATCCTGACATAGCTGCAGCATTGTCTTGGGAAAGCTACAATGTCCTGTTCATTTATTTTAAGACCATTTTTCATTCAGGTAATTAAAGGAAAGATTCGGCAAGCAAGAGGCAAAGCACTATTAAAAAGCTGTGAATTCCTGGGTCTCTAAGCCTAAGTGTTATTTTTATTTTACATTCTTAATACCTTGTCTTTTTCTATTCCCTCTTTATTAAATTCTGTATTCACCTTTTCAGAACTCACCTGACATATATTACAATCAGATTTGCCAATGTGCTAAGTCAAACAGTATAAAGTTTGTCATCAAAGTCTCTCCCAGTCCTGTCTTCAGTCATTGGTAAATCTAATACATTCTATTTGTTTGTTTGTTTGTTGTTTTCCTGAACCTGATAACAACTGAACAAATTCCTTACTTTAGCTGAAATGGTCCATGTTTACTCTTGGGCAAAAGGAGTAAAACATTATGTTCAAGCATAAGTAAAACCCTTAACTCATATCTCCTTTTGTAAAAAAAAATTGAAAGGATTAATTTCACTTGCTGGTATTCAGAAATGAGTAGCATCAATTTTCCACATTCAATAAAATTTGTGTCAAATTTTAAAAAACAAAAATCTGTAACTCATTTCAAAACCCTCAAAGTTGGGGATTCTCTGCAAATCACTATTGTATTGGACAGGAAAAAAACTTTGCTTCCCAGTTTAGGTCAATTGAATGTGAGTTGCAGGAGGCCCAGGGCAGTATCTTCTCAGTTCATCATTGGTAGCATCATGCCTGGCACCTAGTAGGTGTCCGTTAATACATATTAAATGAACAAAGTAGCAGTCATTCTCAACCAAAGGGATGCCATGAGACGTTGCAGTGTCATGATCTATTGAGAGATATGTTGAAAGTAATTAGACCTAATGATAAAGAAATCTTTTTGCTCTAATAACTGAATTGTTTTAAAACTTTTAATCTTGACTTGTGTTTGGATTAATGGAAGAGTTGCAAAGACAAAACAGACAGTTCGTGTGTACCCTTCATCCCATTTCCCCTAATGCTAACTTGTTACATAGTCATGGTGCATTAATAAAACTAAGAAATTAACATTAACAATACTATCAACTATAGAATTATGCAGATTTCACTGGTTTTTCCACTGATGTCCTTTTCCTGTTTCAGGATTTGATTCAGGATACCATGTTGCATTAAGTCATCCCATCTCCTTATAAATTCAGCTCTGACAATTTGCCAGCCATTCCTCATTTGCTTTTCATGATCCTGGCTTCATTTGGATTTGTCTGGTGCTTTCTCATTATTAGACTGAGCTTATAGATTTGGAGGAATAATACCATATACCACAGAGGTGAGGTGCCCTTCTCATCACATCATATAAGGGATACATCATGTCAATACGACTTATTACTGGTGACGTTAACATTGATTGTTCAGTTAAGGTAGTATCTGCCAGTTTCTGTGCTGTAAAGGTATTTTTTCCTTTCCATACTCTAGTCCTTAGAAGCAAGTTTCTAAGTCAAACTCACCATAAAGGAGAGAAAAATTAAACTTCACCTCCTGGTAGAAGAATTTGGGAGTACATGTCAAAACCCACCATTAATAGTAATTAATAAATGTCTTTGGGAAATTCCTTTCCAGCTATGCAAATACCCTACTTCTCCTTAAAGTCTCACCGACTAACAGTAGTATTCATCAATGGATTTTGCCTATAGTAACTATTGTGGTACCAGAACACCTTTTCATTTATTTATTTTATATAAATGGTATAGCAATTGGAAGTTACTCCTCTAATGTCACTTTCACTCCAACAAACAGTGTCAGTTGCCTACCTGTTTTTTGACTGCAAACAGATCTTTAGCTTCAGAAGAGCTAATCCCCTCTGCCATTTCCTTTGCAAATGTTTGGTTTAGGACTTGTCCTGTGACAGAATTCAGACTAATGAGACATGAGAGTAAGTCTTTTCCAGGAGGTTCTAACAGATTCTTCTTCACTCTCAAAAAGAGTCACAAGAAAGGGATGTTCTGTCTTCTAAGCTTTAGGCTTAGTAAGTGAGGATTTAGTCTGGCACTGCTGCAGCCACCTTGAGGCCATGAGGGAATAAATCTGAAGATAAAAGCAAACACACTGCTGAAGATGGCAGAGTTGAAGGATGCAAAGAACCCGGTCTTGACGCTGTGGATTTGCTAAATTAACCAACTCTGAATCACTCTAAATCTTGATTTCATTTTGTGACATAATCAAGCCCCTTATTATTTGACTGATTTTGAGTGTGGCTTGCAGCTGAAAGCTCCCTAATTGATGCACTCACTTCATTGTGAGAGCCTTTCTTGAGACGTGGAGAAAGCGACAGATTTATAGCCCTTAGTCATGAATTATACACAACCCTGGATATGCACATGGGTCTTTGTCCTGGATACAAACTTGACTGGGGCTTGTGTCACTATATCAGGCGAAGGAAAGATTGAGAAATGTAGCTATATGTAAACATACATGCTTCCAATGTGAACTTCTAAGAGCTGGCTTCATAAAGATAGGTTCAAAATAATTCTTTCTGGAATTTTTGGCAAGCAGGTACTTTCATTATCCTCTGTTTCTCTTTCTTTTTGTTATATTTTCTTTCAAAATATTTTTCAAAATTTAAAAAAATATATAAGGCTCAGAATAGAACTAGAATTATGCTAGGTAATTAAAGACACAAGGTGTAATATGGGACCATTCTTTTTCTTTAATCTATGTGTTTAAAAATACTTGTGAATCTGTTATCATAAGTTAAATGAAGTCCTTCATACTCTTTTTTAATTTTTTTTTTTTTTTTTTTTTGAGACAGTCTCACTCTGTCGCCAGGCTAGAGTGCAGTGGCACAATCTTGGCTCACTGCAACCTCCACCTCCAGGGTTTAAGCGATACTCCAGCCTCAGCCTCTCGAGTAGCTGGGACTACAGGTGCGTGCCACCACGCCCAGCTAATTTTTGTATTTTCAGTAAAGACAGGGTTTCACCATGTCGGCCAGGATGGTCTCGATCTCTTGACCCCGTGACCCATGCGTCTCGGCCTCCTAAAGTGCTGGTATTGCAGGCATGAGCCACGACACCTGGCCTTTAATTTTTTTTAAACCCAACACTATTAGTGGTGTTAGGAACCTCATACAATCTTAACTCACTGGGTGATCTCATCTACTCCTTGTTTAAATAATTATAGGCACTACCTAATTCTCTTCTGAAAGAAGTCAAATTATAATTGCTACCCTCATTTAAAGGGTTACTTTTAAAACCTTATTACATTATTTAAATGTACTCAATGCTCACCACTAGTCAGTTCATATCACAGCTTTTCCATTCCTAATTTTTTAAGTGCAATGTATCATTTAATCATCTATATCTCATCATCAAATATATTTTTCCAAGCAGGGCTCATTAATATGCTGAGATTATACATATTACAAATGTCTTTCTGTTATACTTATTTGGCAAGATAACTTGACTGGGTATAAAATTCTTACCTTTGAGTTCTTTATAAAAGTAATTTCATTCTTTTCTGCATTTAATGTTGCTGTGAAAAACTCTGAGACCAGATTAATATTTTCTTCATTGTAGTTCTTTCTTAGTTTCACTGGCTATTGGAGACTTTTCTTGATCTTGAAATTTAATAACTTCATCAAGATATGCTTTGTTAATCATTACATATTCCTTTTTATGTCGATCAGATGCTTTCTAAATTTCAGGAAAAGTTTCTTCTACTGTATATTTTTATATTTTTCTTTCTTGTTTTATTTATTTACTGAAATAAATTATGCTATGCTTCTATTGAATCATTTTTCTGTCTTCCATAGCTACCATCATCTGTTTGATTAATGATATTTCTTTGGCAGTTTTTGTTTTATTTTGTTTTGTTAGATTTTCTTAGGACTGTTCCATAAATCCTTGACCATCTTTTTTCCCATCAGTATCCTATTTCTTGCTGCTTCCAAGGTGGTTTTAATTTTTGCAGTGGATTCTTTAAATAAATTCTTTGAAGAGTTCTGTCAGCTCATTTACTATGTGTTTGAGTAATTATCACTTCCTTGAGCTCCTTTTTCTTTTAACAGTCCATTTTCCCATTAATTTCTCTGAAAGCATGGAGGTGTTTGCCTGAAATCTTCTCTTTACTAGGATAATTTAGCTGAAGTATAATCTGCATTGGTCTTTTCTGTGTTTTATTACTTTCTTCTCTTTTATGGTGGCTGTGAATAGATCTCATGCTGAATCCTTTCTGATTATTATTCAACATTGAATCAGTATAATTCTCATCAGCAATGATCTTTAATAAAATAGTATGTGAATGAGTGATCTTGTTGGCAAATTTAATTTTCATACATTTTGTTTAACACCTTCTAATCAGTTATCCTGGGAAGAGAGATCCTTTCAAGTTTGAGGCTTGTTCCTTCAGTGCGGGCACCCTGTTCTGGAGCAAGGTCAATGAAACCTAGCTGCTCATCTGCCCAGCGATCCATGACCGGGCTACTTGGTGGACTATGGCCAGAGCCGTGAAGCCGACTGTTGCTTCCCCTGCCTCCCTCCACATAGTTTCCCCAGGTTAGGAAATCTAAAGAGCAATGTATTCACTTTCCAGAATCTTCCTCCATTGGATAGAGATTTCACTCTGTTTAACAGAAATGCTTCATAACCTGTTTGGCATTCTTTCCCAGTTTCATTATAGATGATATTTTCATAAAATTTTCTATACTTTATGATAGATTACTTCAAGAAGACGAGGGGAGTAAACATTACTCAATTCCACCATCTTTAACTGGGACTCCTCCTACCATTTATTATGTGTCTGTTTCTCTCACTACAGTGGGTGCCCTTTGAGGGCAGAAACTATGTCTAAAGTGTATATACCGTAAGTCTGATATAGAAGAGGTACTCAGTAAATATTCATTGAAGGAATGAATAAATTACTAAGACACTGAATGATATTGTTTTATGTACTAACAGCTGTCCTGCTTATTCAGAAGAGTATGTTATAGAAGAGCAAACAAACATTGCAGGTAGTGGGAGATGAGGGTTCAACAGGTCTATCAGTTTTGTGTGGTGTACATCCAACAAAGGGAAGCCTAAGCCCTTTGTTCCTCTCTGTATTCAGGCAATTCTCACTATTCACAGATTCCATATTTGCAAAGTCACCTACTCACTAAAATTACTTATAACCCCAAAATAAATATTCCAAGCACTTTCATAGTCATTCATGAACATGTGCAGAGCAGCAAAACTTTGAGTCCCCTAACACATATGTTCCCAGTTGAGGCAAACAAAGCAATTTCTGCCTTCTTGTCTCGGCTGTCATACTGCAAACAAGTGTCCTTTTAGTGCTCTATTTAGTGCCATATTTTTTAATTGTTAGGCTTTTTTTATTGATTTAACCATTTAAAATGGTTAAATCATTCAAAATGGCCTCCAAGAATACTGCAGAAGTGCTGTGTAGTGTTCCTAAGTGCAAGGAGGTTGTGATGCACCCTACAGGGAAAATACATGGTTAGAGAAGCTTTGTTCATGCATGAGATACAGTACTGTTGCCATGAGTATAACATTAATGAGTCAACACTATACATTACAAAGGATGTCTTTAAACAGAAACACACATAAAACAAGGTTTTGTATAGATTGCTTAATGAAAATTGTGAACAGTGGCTCACAGGAACCTAACTCAGTATTTCCTGTAAAAGCAATAGTTCAGTATTTCCTAATTCAGTGTTTGCAGCAGCTTTATAGAATATAAGTACCACAGATAACAAGAATCAACCATCTTATACCATACATATGGGAAAACTCCAAAATTTATATCTTGAGCTTTAGAAACGTCCTGAAGAGCAGGCACACTTATGCGATTGCCTTTTGATATATTACTTAGATGTGTAATAAGCATCTCAAACTTAACAGGCTCGAAACAGAATTTTGATTTTTTTTTTCCTTCCCACAAACCTCTTTTCTCCCAGTCTTCCCCAAATCTTTACATGTCAATTCTTTCCACCTGGTTGCTCAAACCAAAACAATGAGTCATCCTCAATTCTTCTCTTCCCCTCACCTCTCATATTCATTCCAACAGCAAATCTTGACAGGTTTACTTCTCTCCCAAGTCCATGTCTCCATAACTCTGTCTCCATAACTACCATCTCAGTTCAAGGCACCATCATTCCTTCACCAGAATCCTGTGAGAACTGCCTACCTGCCTAACTGCTTCCACTCTAACTCTCTATGATCCACTCTTCATGCAGGAGCAAAAGTGAAGCTGTTAAAATGGAGATCAGACCATGTTACTCCTCTTCTTAAAATACTCCAGTTGGCCAGGTGCAGTGGTTCACACCTGTAATCCCAGTGTTTTGGGAGGCCAAGGTGAGAGGGTAGCTTGAGCCCAGGAGTTTGAGGCCAGCCTGGGCAACACTATGAGACTCCTGTCTCTACAAATGTGGTGGTATGCATCTGTAGTCCCAGCTACTCAAGAGACTGAGGCAGGAGGATTGCTTGAGCCCAGGAGTTCAGGCTCCAGTGAGCCATGACCTCACCACTGCGCTCCAGCCTAGGTGATAGAATGAGACCCCATCTCTAAAAAAAATAATAATAATAATAATTAATTAAAAATTTCCTCCAGTGGCTTCTTGTTGCATTTAGGGTAAATCCAAACTTTTCACTTTGGCTCATAAGGTTCTAAACAATCCAGTCCCTACCAATTTCTCTAAGCACATCCCCCCCACTCTCCCCTTCCTTACAGTTTCCAGCAAAACTGGCTTCCTTTCTGTGGCTTCAACACCTCAGGGTAGAGTTGTCAGATTTGGCAAATAAAAATACAGGATGATGAGTTAAATCTGAATTTCAGATTAAAAGGAATACTTTTTTAGTGTAAGTATAACCTATAAAATATTTGGGACATGCTTATACTAAAAAAGGAGTACTCGTTATTAATACAAAATCCACATTTAACTGGGCATCCTGTATTTTACCAGGCAAGTCTCATCCCTGCCTTATCCCTTGCACTTGCTGCTATCCCCTTTTCCGGGGCGCTCTGCTCCCAGATCATTGTCATATGACTCAGCTTTCTTTGTCATCCAAATCACAGAGCAAATATCACCTCCTCAGAAAAGCATTCTCTACTCACCCGATCTGTATGGCTCCCAACACACATGTCCCCCTGACCCAGCCACTATCTCATTTCCTTTTTTTTTTTTTTTTCCTTTTTGACACATAAGCTCTATTAAGGCAGGAACCTTGTCCATCCTGTTCACTTTTGTATCCCTATTACCTGTAACAGTGCTTGGCATATAGCAGATGTTCAGTAAAATACTTGTTTAATAAATGAATGCCCTCCTAACACAGTAGCCTAGATAACATCTATAAATGTGAATAAACTGTAGGTCATAGAAGGTGACTCAGCCCTTTTCTTATTAAGGTGGAGGGAACCATCATTAGAAGAAGCCACATAAATTGAGCATACGTTACTTGAATTATAGCCCTGCTAGAATTATTTTAAAGTTATTAAATTTCTCATCAGAAATATGTTAAGAAAGAAAGGAAACAGCAATTCTAAATTTTGGAAGTGACGTGAATCATTCAAATTATCACCCCTTTAAAAAAAAGAAAAGAAAGAGAAGCTTAGAATTTCTAGGAAGCCAAAAAAAATAGTACCTAATTAGTTGTTTAATGATTATTTCTTGTAAGTAGCATATTAACTGTAGGTGAAATGTTTGAGATAATAAAGCTCTATTTTGCATAAGCTTTATGGATAGTTTGAAGTAATCCTCTTGAATATAAATTAATATACTCCTATTTCCATTTTTAAGAAGAATAGCTAGCTTTTATGTAATATTTTATAAAATATTTTCAAATATTTAACTCCACTTGATCACTCTAGGTGATAAACCACACTAGCATAAACCACTATTTATCCTATTATGCTAGATCACTCTAGCATAAACCACAATTTTTCTATATTTAGTTATTATAGAGGAATTAAATTTAGTATTACCTTTGCTTCTATGATACTGTCATAAAAACCCCAAATACAACATTTTCCTGATGGAAAATATCCTCTGATTGACCACAACCTGTTTACAATGCCATTTTCCAGAATGCTTGCTACAAAACAATAACAACTGCCTTCAAATGACTAGCTTTTTAAACACTAAATCCCTATTGATTTTCATTTGCTTGGCTCAAAATAGTGTTAATGCACTTTAATCTGAATTTCCTGATTTCCACTGTTTGCATTCATTGCAATAAGGGAACTAATTATTAGTTCTTTGGGATACCGTCAGTGAAGGAATGCCAAAGCAGCTATTGCATAGCACACATACAGATTCCTCAGGAGCACGGGTCGCACGTTCTCATACTTTAAACCCACATTATTTAGTTTCAAACTTTAAAGTTGAGTTATTTTTAATTCCTCTTGGAGGCAGTTACAGAGGGTAACTCTCTATAGAGTAAGTTGCTCCCCTGATGGTTGAGAGAGTGATTAATACCTTTGGCATAGCAATGACTTCATCCAGGGACCTGGCAACAGTCCCCCTTGCTTCCTCATCCTTAATCTTCAATTCTCTTGCACTGCTATGCTGAACTTCTTCAGCACAGACTGTGGGAAGTGAGCCACGGAGCCAGTGAATTAATTGCCATTGCTCCCAGCACGCCTGGTAGTCTGGCAGCAGACAAAATCACGTGACCGCAAAATGGCTAATTCAGGGCATCAGCCCATTATGGTGTGTGCCCAAAGGGAAAATGACTGGAAAAGGCCACAGTCTCAATTTTTCCTTGGCCTTTTGTGACCTCTCTGTAACACTTGACTCAATACATTTTTGTAGTCTCTGTGCCAAATAACACAACTACACAGCCTAGAGTGCTAATCATTCCAATTTACATGAGCTAAGGGACTGGAGTTTTTTCCCTAGGACCTTTGGACAATCATACACATTGCATCTCAGCTCTAAGCCTATACATTCACTATGCTACATCTTCCTATCTTTGTCTACATAAAGTAAAGCAAACCTTGTTCTCTTGCTTTTAATTCGGCTATCCTCCTCCATATGACCCAGGCAACATCAGGCCTACCCTGAATTAGACAGGCAAGGTGGCTCCTAGCAGTTTTTTAGCCAGTTCAGATCAGGGAAACTGAAGACTCATTCATTCACTGACTCATTCAGTCTTCATTTATTAAATACCTACAAGGCATTATGCTAAGTACTGTGAGGAAATAAAGATGATTCCAAACAAGGGTTTATCCTAAGGAGGTTTACTGTCTACCAGTAGATATTAAACATGTATAAATAGCTACCATAATGCCATCAGAGAGGGTGACACAATTCATAGAGAAAGAGAGCCTCGGCTGGGCGAGCTGGCTGATGCCTGTAATCCCAGCACTTTGGGCAGCCAAGTTGGGTGGATCACTTAAGGTTAGGAGTTCAAGACCAGCCTGGGCAACACGTCTCTACTAAAAACACAAAAATTAGCCGGCATGGTGGCGTGTGCCTGTAATCCCAGCTACTCAAGAGGCTTAGGCAGGAGAATCGCTTGAACCCAGGAGGCAGATGTTGCAGTGAGCTGAGATCATGCCAACTGCACTCCAGCCTGGGCGATGGAATGAGACTCTGTCTCAAAAAAACAAAACAAAACAAAAATATAAAACAAACAAGCAAACAAAACAGAGAGCCTCCCTAGAGAGATAAAGACAGCTGCTGAGTGCCAGCTGGTGGGATCTGAGACATTTCATAGAGAAGGTGGTGCTTGAGAACAAACAGGGTGTGAACATTGGAGAAGGAGAGAAGGGTGTTTAAGCTGAGCTGCAGGGCCCTGGAGCAGACAGCATCTCCCGACAGTTCAGTAGGCTCCAAGAGTCCAGGCTTAGAATCAAAGCTTTGGGTCAAGCCCTAGCTTTGTTAGCTTTTAGACCTGTAACCTTCATCACTTAAGTTTTCTGAGCTTCAGTTTCCTTCTACAGATTGGGAAAGATAATTACTGTTCAAATCTGCATGTAGTTGTGCAAATAAAATAGGATAACAAAGAAGTTGAAGTTCATGATTACAATTAAACTCACGTTCCCTTTTCTCAAGACCCTTTTCCCCAGTTACCCTGTGTTTCTGCCTCCCAATTTGTTCCCACAGTTTTCCTCACCTTATCTTCAATATCCCATCCTCCTCCAATAGAAAAATAATAATATTAAATAACATTAAACAGCCATCCCTGCATTTTCTGAGGCTGAGTGCAAGAGGTATTGTTTCCCTTTTGAAGATGTCTCCAGATTGACACCCTAGCTAAAGCTATCCACAGAACTTTTACCCTTTGATAAGCTCCAGTGAGAAATAAAAGCCTTCCAAATTCCAGGACAGTGGAATTGGTATTTTGGACTTTTCTTTCAGTGCTATTTCACTGTATTAGATATGTAAATGAGATGGCCTAATTATGGGTTAAAAATAAAAGACATCACACCTGTAATCCCAGCACTTTGGGAGGCCAAGGTGGGCAGATCACCTGAGGTCAGGAGTTCGAGATCAGCCTGGCCAACATGGTGAAACCCCATCTCTACTAAAAAAATATATATATATACAAAAATTAGCCGGACCTAGTGGAGCACACCTGTAGTCCCAGCTACTCAGAAGGCTCAGGCAGGAAAATCGCTTGAACCCAGGAAGGGAGATTGCAGGGAACTAAGATCGTGCTACTGCACTCCAGACTGGGTGACAGAGTGAGACTCTGTCTCAAAAAAAAAAAAAGTGAAGGACACGTGTAGATCCTCAAATTGTTTCTTCTAATCATCAAATAAGGATTTCTGTTAACTCTAAGTTATAAATCATGAGCAATTATATATGCATAATGAAACTATGAATACAAGGCTATAATGACAGCAGACCTGAGAAATATAAACATCCATGCACATTCAAATAATTACATTGTTGATCTTGATCATTTGAAATTCTGTATCAACAGAGGCATGTCTTACTGGGTCAAAAAGCTAGACATAGAAAAAGGGAACTCCTATGGACAGGATTTATGCTTTTCATCTTTATATTTCCAATGCCTGACGCCATGCCTGGCATATGCTAGATGCTCAATAAATAATCACTGGACAAATGAATTAATTAGTGAAAATTACACCTCTAATCTTTCCTCTACTCCCAAATTCCATCACAAACTGGATGGTTCATTGCTACCTTAAACTCAACAAGATTCAACCCAGGCCAGGCACGATGGCTCACAGCTGTAATGCTAACACTTTGCAAGGCCAAGGTGTGTGGATCACCTGAGATCAGGAGTTTGAGACCAGCCTGGCCAACATGGCAAAACCCCGTCTCTACTAAAAATACAGAAACTAGTCAGGCATGGTGGCTCATGCCTGTAATCCCAGCTACTTGGGAGGCTGAGGCAGGAGAATCACTTGAACCCAGAGAAGTGGAGGTTGCAGTGAACCGAGATCACACCACTGCACTCCAGCCTGGGTGACAGAGTGAGACTCCGTCACAATAAAAAAGAAAAAAAAATCCTTTTTTCATGATTTTCTATTTCTATCAAAGATACCCCCATTTTCTGAGTTACCCAAGCTCAAGTCTGCATTTGGTTTTTCATCTCATACTCAGTCAAAACACTTTAGCCTGGCATGTTCAGCATGACCAGAACAGACCCCACATGATCAGATCCAGAATTACCTTTCCAGCCCTAACCTGTACAGGTATGTTACATATACTTTACCTCCTGATTCATCTGGATTAGTTGTCACCCTCTCCAGACTCTGCTCCTTTACTCGAGCCTGGAGAGTCTTATGTACCCTTGAGGTCCAGCTCAAATATTTTCTCATCCATAAGCCCTCAGTGACTGCCATCCAGAGTAAGTACCCCCTTGTCTTAATCTGCTCAAACTGCTATAACAAAATACCTTAAACTGGGTAATTTATGAACAACAGAAATTTATTGTCCACAGTTCTGGAGACCGGGAGTCCAAGATCAAAGTGCCAGCAGATTCAGTGTCTGGTGAAGGCCTGTTCCTCATAGATGTGTCCTCACATAACAGAAGGGGAAACAGGCTCTTTCAAGCCTCTTTTTTTTTTTTTTTTTTTTTTTTTTTTATGAGACGGAGTCTTGCTGTCACCCAGACTGGATGCAGTGGCGTGATCTCAGCTCACTGCAACCTCTACCTCCCAGATTTAAGAGATTCTCGTGCCTCAGCCTCCCAAGCAGCTGGGACTACAGGTGTGCAGCACCATGTCTGCTAATTTTTGTATTTTTAATAAAGATGGAGTTTCACCACATTGGCCAGGCTGGTCTCGAACTCCTGGCCTCAAGTGATCTGCCCACCTCGACCCTCCCAAAGTGCTGGGATTACAGGCATGAGCCACCATACCTGGCCCAAGCCTCTTTTATAAAGGCACTAACCCCATTCATGAGTGTGGAACTCATGACCTAATCACTTCCTAAAGGCCCACCTCTTAATGTCACCAAATTGGGGATTTGGTTTCAACATGAATTTTGAAGAGAAATAAAATTCAAACCACAGCACCCCTCCATAAATTCCTAGACTACTTAAATCAAGTCTTTCTTAAGAAACTTACCACATTTGCCTTTGCATTTTTAAAGGTTATGCACTTATTTTGATCATCCTCAGTAGGTCGTAAATTCATCTACTTGTTAAAAACCATGCATAGAATACTTATTATGCTCAAGGAACTGGGATAGACAGTGATGCTTCAGCAAGGAAGAAGACAGTCACAGTCTCTTCCCTGATGAAGCTTCCTTTGCAGCAAAGGAAATGGGAATTTTCAAAAAACTGTAAAAAAAAAAGCCAGAGCAAATGAAGGAGAAAGTAAATGAGGCAAATGCAGAGATGTAGACAGAACCCGTCTTTGAGGGGGCCTTATAGGTCATGATAAAGAATGTAGTATTCTTCTCAATGTGAGGGAAGCCGTTGATGGGCTTTCTGCAGAGGAAAGACATATTGGGCTTGGGTTTTTCAGAGGCTAAACTGGCTGCTATGTGGAGAAGAGGCTGTAGAAAAACTAGTTAAACAGACTGTTCCCATATCTAGGCAAATAACAATGGTGGCTTGCTCTAGAGTGGTAACAGTGAAGAGGCAGAAAAGTAGAGGAATCAGAGATAAAGCCTGCAGAATGTCTTCATGGATTAAATATAGGAGAAAGGAAAACAGGAATTAAGGTTGAGTCCTAGCTTTTTGACCTGAGCAACTCCTTGGATGCCATTTACTGAAACAGAATATGTTGAAGAAAGAACCAAGGTGATGAGTGATGAGTAGAGAGGCTTGAGCATTTTTGAATGCTGATGGAAATCAGCCATTGGAGAGAAGGCGAGCGAAGATACAGGGTAAAGAAGGAATCAGTCTTTAGTGGGCCCCAGAGTTGCAAAATCTGGGCTACTTGCCAATCTGGGCACTTGGGGGCTAAGTGTCACTAAGTTCATGGAACCTTAGACCATAGACTTTGGCCAGTCAGTATGGAGGGAACAGTGGGTTATACACCCATGAAAGAGAAGATGAATCTGTTCAATGACCACAATTTTCAAACCTAATCTTGACATCTTGCAGAAGCAACACTAAAGGAAGAAATCTTAGAACATTTTTTGTCACTGTTGTCTATCCAGCCCTCTCAAAAAATGTGTCCTCACGTAGCAGAAGGGGACCAGAAATCTTCCTGGAAATCTTTCCTGGAAAAAGGTAGGTTGCAAAGCAGTATGCACTGAGTAACCTGCAAACATACACACTCTCATGCACGTGTGCACACATGCACACACACACACTTTATACATATTTGTAAATAATTGAGGACTGCTATTAAAATGTAAATGTCAGTATTTTGATAATTGGATTATAATTAATTTTTCATTGTATGCACTTTATAAATTTTCTACAATGAATGTGCCATTTTTGTATTAAGAAAAAATTAATACTTTCTCGTTAGTATTTATTAGTAAATTTAATAAATGAACTTATTGGTTAAATATCTCAGCTCTCAGCCACACCCAAGTTGTATGTGATTCTTCAAGAAGGAAGAGACTGGCACAGGCAGCTGTGTGGTCTGACTCACGGCATCAGCTCTGTCCAGTGTGCTGGTCTCCCCTCCCTACAAGGAGTATGCACGTCCTCCCCAAGCCAGTTGCTGCAGTCCCAGCCTCCGTCCCCTACCTGTGAGAGCCCAGTCAGGGTGCCCACTGCCATTTCTCAGATCACCATTTATAATTTTTTATTTTATATGTCTTAATATGTATTATATACACATATTTCAAAATTCAAAAGTACAGCAGTTAGATAGTGAAAACTTCTTCTCACACCACCCTTGTTTCCCAAACACCCAGCTCCCCTTCTCTAGAAAACAAATGTTACCAGTTTCTTATGTAACCTTCTAGACACAAATTGTAAAAGAAAGAATTTTAAAATTTTATTACATATAAATCAGTGTTTACTTTAGAAATATTAGAAAATGCAAATAACCACTAAGAGGACAATAGAGTCATCCCTCTCACACTGTTCATGTTTGGATGTATGTCATTCCAAATTTCTATATGCTTAAATTAATACCTATGTTTATCAATTATTTATCAAAATGCTCTGTCAGATTTAGATCTATAACCTTTTTTAAACAAATATGTCATGAATATCTCTCCACATAACAAAGGTTCTACATATTACCTTTTTCTGGTACAATAGTATTTCATTGTTTGAACACAACATTAATTCATTTTTGCAGGACATTTAGATTGGTGTAAAATTTTTTTAATGCTGTGATGAATATCTGTGTTTTTCTTTGTATTTATCAGTGATGATATCTAGAGCACAAATTCCTAGGTGAGAATTGCTAGATCTTTTCAAGCCTTCATGAGAACTAGCCCTTTACTTTTGAAAAGCTACTGATTCCTGACTGACTGTGAGAAGAAACCCTTTTCCCCCTTCTTTGTCATTACTTCCATGCCCAGCACAGTGCTAATAATATGATTAAGAATTGACAAAATACTTTTTGGATGCATTAGCCAAATTCACTTTAAAATAGCTACAATTTCCTACCACACACTCCCTGTTCAAACCTCTCCTAGTACCCCTCCTTCCTCAACTCCCACCCAAGGAGGAAGCCAAATTTTTTTGAAGCCATGAGCTGAAACACAGAATTGGAGAGAACATAACTACTACAAGAGCTTTTTTCACAAAAATTCAGCTGAAAGTGACTGACCCTCATACATAATTCAGTTACCATTTACTGAGAGCCTTCTGTGTACTATGCCAGCTATGCTATTTATACGATCTCCTATTTTATGAGGGATGTTTTATTATCCAAATTTTATAGGTAGCAGTTAATTTTTTTAAAGGTAGCTCGCATTTACGGAGTGCTTACTATGTTTCAGGCACTGTTCTGTGCATCCCATATTCATTCATTCAACAAATATTTAGTACCTGCTATGTGCCAGGCATGGTGCTAGGTAAGCACATAAAGAGCAGTGAGAAAAACAAACAAAATTCCATCAGAGAAGGGGAATCAATTACAAAGATAAACAAGGAAACTATAAAGTGAGCAAGATTCTGAAAGGCGCCAAAAGGAAAAATAGAGCAGGCAAGGGGAACATGAATGACACCCTCATGAATCCTTATAGGGGCTGTATGCAGTAGAGACTACTATTACCTTCATTTCAGAAATTTAAAAAAAAGAAAATTGAAGGAAAGAGAGATTAAGTAACTTGTCCAAGTTCTATGGAGCTAAAGTAGATGAGTAATGGATGCACCAAGGGGACCTCTGGAGGCTTTAGAGCTCCCATTCAATGTCCATCACCACCTCACCCCCAGACTTTGAAATGAGTAATTGATGTTTTTTTAGTCTTGTGTAAACAGCCCTGGGGCACGGCCTCAAAGCTCCAACACCTACCATGCCAACACACCACCACCATACAATCACCCAGCCACCGCTCTGTGGAAGTGAGCACCCCAGAAACCACTCTGGAAGTGATCATCCAGAAACCGCTCTGTGGAAGTGATCACCCAGACACTACTCTATGGAAATGAGCACCACACACCGCTCTGCGGAAGTGATCACCCAGACACCGCTCTGCGGAAGTGATCACCCAGACACCGCTCTGCGGAAGTGATCACCCAGACACTACTCTATGGAAATGAGCACCAGACACCGCTCTGCGGAAGTGATCACCCAGACACCGCTCTGCGGAAGTGATCACCCAGACCCGCTTTTTGGAAGTGAGCACCCAGACACCGCTCTGCGGAAGTGATCACCCACACACCGCTCTGCGGAAGTGATCATCCAGACACCGCTCTGCGGAAGTGATCACCCACACGCCGCTCTGTGGAAGTGATCACCCACACGCCGCTCTGTGGAAGTGATCACCCAGACACCGCTCTGTGGAAGTGATCATCCAGACACCGCTCTGCGGAAGTGATCACCCACACGCCGCTCTGTGGAAGTGATCACCCACACACCGCTCTGTGGAAGTGATCACCCAGACCCGCTTTTTGGAAGTGAGCACCCAGACACCGCTCTGCGGAAGTGATCATCCAGACACCGCTCTGCGGAAGTGATCACCCACACGCCGCTCTGTGGAAGTGATCACCCAGACCCGCTTTTTGGAAGTGATCATCCAGACACCGCTCTGCGGAAGTGATCATCCAGACACCGCTCTGCGGAAGTGATCACCCACACGCCGCTCTGTGGAAGTGATCACCCACACACCGCTCTGTGGAAGTGATCACCCACACACCGCTCTGCGGAAGTGATCATCCAGACACCGCTCTGCGGAAGTGATCACCCACACACCGCTCTGTGGAAGTGATCACCCACACACCGCTCTGTGGAAGTGATCACCCACACACCGCTCTGTGGAAGTGATCACCCAGACCCGCTTTTTGGAAGTGATCATCCAGACACCGCTCTGCGGAAGTGATCATCCAGACACCGCTCTGCGGAAGTGATCACCCACACCCGCTCTGTGGAAGTGATCACCCACACACCGCTCTGTGGAAGTGATCACCCAGTGAAGTCACACCCACACACCGCTCTGTGGAGTGATCACCCAGACCCGCTTTTTGGAAGTGAGCACCCACCCGCTTTTTCACCCACACGGAAGTGAGCACCCAGACACCGCTCTGTGGAAGTGATCATCCACCCAGACACCGCTCTGTGGAAGTGATCACCCACATCACACCCACACACCCGCTCTGTGGAAGTGATCACCCCCACACACCGCTCTGTGGAAGTGATCACCCACACACCGCTCTGTGGAAGTGATCACCCAGACCCGCTTTTTGGAAGTGAGCACCCAGACACCGCTCTGTGGAAGTGATCACCCACACGCCGCTCTGCGGAAGTGATCACCCACACGCCGCTCTGTGGAAGTGATCATCCAGACACCGCTCTGCGGAAGTGATCACCCAGACACCGCTCTGTGGAAGTGATCACCCACACACCGCTCTGTGGAAGTGATCACCCAGACACCGCTCTGCGGAAGTGATCACCCAGACACCGCTCTGTGGAAGTGATCATCCAGACACCGCTCTGCGGAAGTGATCACCCAGACACCGCTCTGCGGAAGTGATCACCCACACACCGCTCTGTGGAAGTGATCACCCACACACCGCTCTGTGGAAGTGATCACCCACACACCGCTCTGCGGAAGTGATCACCCACACGCCGCTCTGTGGAAGTGATCACCCAGACCCGCTTTTTGGAAGTGAGCACCCAGACACCGCTCTGTGGAAGTGATCACCCACACGCCGCTCTGCGGAAGTGATCACCCACACGCCGCTCTGTGGAAGTGATCATCCAGACACCGCTCTGCGGAAGTGATCACCCAGACACCGCTCTGCGGAAGTGATCACCCACACACCGCTCTGTGGAAGTGATCACCCAGACACCGCTCTGCGGAAGTGATCACCCAGACACCGCTCTGTGGAAGTGATCACCCAGACACCGCTCTGCGGAAGTGATCACCCAGACACCGCTCTGCGGAAGTGATCACCCACACACCGCTCTGCGGAAGTGATCACCCAGACACCGCTCTGCGGAAGTGATCATCCACACACCGCTCTGCGGAAGTGATCACCCACACGCCGCTCTGTGGAAGTGATCACCCACACGCCGCTCTGTGGAAGTGATCACCCAGACACCGCTCTGTGGAAGTGATCATCCACACACCGCTCTGCGGAAGTGATCACCCACACACCGCTCTGCGGAAGTGATCACCCAGACACCGCTCTGTGGAAGTGATCACCCACACACCGCTCTGTGAAAGTGAGCACCCAGACACTACTCTGTGAAAGTGAGCGCCCCAGGTGCCACTCTGTGGGAACTCAGCAGCTCCCACAATAGATGAAGAATAAAACTGATACATGATTTGCCAGTGACAAAGAATTATCACTCATCCCAAAGACGACCCTGGCAGACATGTATGATTAACCCAAAGGGAACACCAAAAGTTTTACACACAGCAAACAGAGAGAAGTGAAGCTCCTTGCCCAAGGTCATACAGGTAACAACAGCTGAGGCCAGATTCTAGCCCCCATCTCTCTGGTTCCTAAAGCTGAGGGAGATGACATGTGCCAAGGCTCCAGACTGTGCCAGGACACCCTCTCAGAGCCACAGCCTGCGAAGAGGTTGGCTGAAGGGAGAGGGGGTTTGAAGTCTGAAGTAATTTTCCACCCCCTAAACAATTTATTGGTCTTTTCACCCCCATGCCATGATTAACAGAGCTTCAAGAGCTGTTCAGCCGCCAAGCCATTTTGCTTTAGGAAGCTTTGATTTGAAAAATGAGATAAGTAGTTTCAGGGCTGTCATCAATAGGAAATTAAGGGATAAAAAGAAATCTATTTAAATGGCTTTTAAATATTCACGAGGCGAGCCATCGGGTCTCTGCCCTGTTCCTCTGCTCTGCTCCCCCTGCCCAGATAACCTGTCACATCAGTATAATGAACACAAGCTGTGCCCGTAGCAGATGTCGCAGTGGCAGGAAGCACCGCCAACAATGGCCTGAGTTCCTGCCCCCGCAGGAACTTGTTTCTTTAGGGAAGTAATTCTATAAAGCGTCTTTGACAAGGCGTCTCTCAAACAGCCACAAGACAAGATGCACTGGAAGATAACAGACACGCAACATGGCACAAGTATACATATGTAACAAACCTGCACATTATGCACATGTACCCTAGAACTTAAAGTATAATAATAAAAAATTAAAAAAAGATAACATGTACCCTAGAACTTAAAGTATAATAATAAAAAATAAAAAAAAGATAGCAGACACAAAGAAATGACAAACTGATTTAAAAGAAGCTTGTAAAGGAGTATAAACCTCTTTGGATGAAATCTGTGAAATGCAACAAAATTTAAATATGGATTCCCTCTGACCTCGTGATTCCACTTCTAGGACAATTACTAGAACACGTGTATGTACGCATATGCAAGGAGACAGCAGACACACTTTGACATTTGTAATTTGAAAAACCGCAAAGTAATCGTGCATCCATACAAGCATGGTTAAACGAATTATATATATCGTACAATGGTATATATTGTTTAGTGAGTAAAAGGGATAAGATACATGTGTTTCAACAAGGAAAAAGGGCCACAAATATTATTCTATGCAAAAAAGTTGGGTGCAAGGCCGTATACATGATACAATCCCATTTATGAAAAATATACAGCTACATATTAATATCTGCATTCAAAACACTGGAATGATGTCCACCAGACTGCCAGCAGTTATTAATTCTGGAGAGTGGAATGGGGCTGGGGCTGAGGAAGAACTGCCTTTCACTCTTCACTTTAGGTAGTTCTCCATAAACTGAATTTTGACAAGCAGGTGATATTTTAAATTTTTTAAAGGACTAGTAGGCCTCATACTTTTGAGATCAGCTATTCTTAGAGAAAAATTAAGAAAATAAGACACAGACACATTAGCAAATGAAGCTTTAAGCTTATAATTATGTGTTTCATTTCAGCACTTTCAACTGAATAAAATTTAGTGTCATAAATAGAATTATGAAGATTTTACTTTGGGGTTTGCAGTCCCCATTTGATCTCAAACTGTTTAACTTAATATACACTTGGTTTTCAACTTTATTAATGCAACCTTAGTTTTATTTTACTTTCTGATCTACAAATCCCCTCACGAGCCTGCACACCTGCCTGATAGGCATTTCCACCTGGATGTTCCCACGGACTCAAAACTAACATATCTCCCCCTGTGTCTTCTAAGACATTCCCCTTCTACCCACCAGCTGAGCTTCAAACTCGCATTCTTTTTTTTTTTTTTTTTTTTTTGTAATTTTGTTTTTATTTGTTATTTTAGGCTCAGGGGATACATGTGCAGGTTTGCCACATGGATATATTGTATAATGGTGAGGTCTGGGCTTCTAGTGCACCCATCACCCAAATAGTGAACACTGTACCCAATAGGTAATTTTTCAACCTTCACTCCCCTTCCACCCTCCCCACTTTTGGAGTCCCCAGTGTCTATTATTTCCACCTTTACGTCCATGTGTACCCAGTGTTTAGCTCCCTTACAAGTGAGAATGTGCAGAATTTGATTTTCTGTTTTGAGTGAAACTCTCATTCTTGTTGAGTCACTTTCCTTCTGGCTGCCTCAGTAAACTGGTGGTGAAGTACTTCTTGTTCTTCATTCACAGTATCTTACATCACTTCCTTCTTTGCCATTTCCAAGGCCAGCTTCTGAATGCAGGCCTTTATTACAGTGTCTATAATAGTGTACTTGGGTGCACTCCCCACTACACCCCACCTCTACCCCTCCACCGCCATGACCCCTAATAGACCATAAGCTCCTCCAATGAAGGGTTCATGTTCTATTCATCTCAGCACCCAGCATCCTGACTAGGGCACAGTGGGTGCTAGATTAATATCTTTTCAGTGAACAAATGGGTGGAAAGGAATAATCGATCTTTATTTCTAATAGGTTCTCCTCTTCTCATCTCCTCATCCCCTACCCATTTTCTGCAACATTCCTCCCTAGTTGATTATTCAATAGCAGCAGCAGAATTGGTAATTTGCCACTTCTCAGATGAGAGCATAATCCTTTCAAATTCAGCCATGAATGGAGTTTGGAGGGCTTTATTTTGATATATTCAGTGTTTTCAAAGAAAACTCGAAAAATTCAAAGCCATAGAAACTGAAAAACTCCAATAGGCCCTAAATTTTCATTGAGACTCTTACAAAACAGTAGAAAAGTGCATTTATGAATTATCTGAGGGTTAAAGACCAAAGTCCCTTAATTATCCATTGTTAAATACGATTTTATGAGGGGAATGCACAGGTATTAAGAACAGAATCGTGTAATTTACAAATCACTTCTAAATAGTTCTCTATGATTTCAGCTTATTAGAGGTTGTTAATATTCTGTTGCTCAGAGGTCATGAGCACTTTCTGCTGGCGGTATAGATCACAGAAGAGAAAGTGACAAGGGGAGAACATGAAGTATCCCAATTATTATTTCTTTTAAAAAGGGCTGTCATGACCTTCTCCTTAGAGGGTGAACTGTATCTTGCGAAGTCTGACAATGCTACAAACTTTCTCCATTAGCCTGGCTACTGTGGGCTGAAGGGGAAATTACCTAAATAGAATAATAGCTAACATTTACTATATGCTTACTATGTGCCTGGCATAGTTCTAAGAGCTTTATAATAATTCACAAAATCCTGACAAAACCTTATGAGATAGGCTTATTATTCCCATTTTACAGATGAGGACACTGAGACCCCCCTGAGGTTACATAACGTGCCCAAGGTTACATAGCTTCCAAAAGGGGACCAGGTGTGGTAGACATGGAAATGCACCACCCAGCCCGCACTTGGAGGAAGGACTTGTGTCATCTTTGGGGAGTGCTGGCAGCCACAGCCTCCAGCTGTCCACTCATTCAGGGTCTCCCTCAGATGCAGAGAGACTTGCCCAAGAGCACACCCTTCCCAGGGCAGCCCAAACAAATGGCTGATTACAGCAGAGATACAAAGGTCTGACCTTTGGGGCTCTCTGGAGAACAGTTATAATGGGTTGTACACACTCCAGGTCTCCCCACAGAGTGGCCTGAAGCTTTGCTGAATCTTCTGCTCCTCTCCCTGTCCAAATCTGCTTCTTTCCTCTCCTGTTCACAAAGGTTGATCCCTGTAATACCCTACAGAATGAACTCCATCCAGAGATCCCAGCCCACAACATCAGAATTGGAACCAGACAACTGACTCCACAGCCCTCACTCTGAGCTCTCTAATGTCTCCCCAGATAGAACAGACAGAAAGAAATCCACAAATCATTCTAAAGCAAGCTTGTCCATTCCGCAGCCTGCGGGCCACATGCGGCCTAGGACGGCTTTGAATGCGGCCCAACACGAATTCATAAACTTTCTTAAAACATTATAACTTTTCTTTGCAATTTTTTTTTTTTACCTCATCAGCTATCATTAATGTTAGTGTATATGATGTGTGGCCCAAGACAATTCTTCTTCCTATGTAGCCCAGGGAAGCCAAAAGACTGGACACCGATGCTCTAAAGCCTCATCTTAGCCAGTAATTTTCTGCCTCTGCATATACCAAGCATGTGTTATAACCGTTAGCATAAGCAGCTTGTGGCATGATTTGGCCCAATTCTGGAAGGAAGAAAAAATACCTGAAATTCTTGGCTAACCTCTACACCAATATCAACCCCAAAAATATAGTTTTCTGCATTTTGAATATCCTGAAATATACCTACCCATTATTCTTAATTCCGTAAATGACACACCAATCCATTTGCTTTCTCTTCTTCTGTTCATCTTATGCTACCCACCACTTGAAGTGTGGACTATATGTAGGCTGGCTGACAAGTTGTAATGTTTCTGCTCACTGTAAATAGCTGATTGCACACTGAATGTCTTTACTCAAGTAACTTGAAACTTTTAACTTTTCTGTGGAAAAATGCTAGTACACAGAGGAGACAACAGTGAATTTATCTCACTCTTCTTTCTTACAATATAAACACCTCACAAAAGAAAGCTATAAAGACAAGGGGAGCCCCAGAAGTTCCCAGAGAGTTTTCCTAAAATCACAAGCTCCTAGGTAAGCACCAACAGGGCCTCCCAAATCCTAATCAATCTGATACTTGGGCATTGATCTATGTACGTTAATGAGAACCTCAGAAATTCTTATCCCTTCATACACATGCATCTTTTGGATTCCACATTTCTAATATTTATACTAATAATGCAAATAGGGAAATAACCGCTGAACGTGCTGGTATCTATTCTTGCTGGCTCACCAGGAGTGTTTCCACAAGTCATTTCTTATTTCTGTCTCCTCTCTGTCAAGGAGCCCACAGCTGGCTCTGTTCGCCGTCAGGAGTTCACACCCACAGAGATTCTTTGATGAGAAACAGGGTAATGCTTCACGTCTTGACCTTGAGGGTCAAGAATCAAATATTAACACTAGAGATAATGCACCAAGATACAAAATGTGGATGACATAAATTTTTTAGAAGAATTAAAATGATATGCAACGAGACGGAAAGAGAATGGGAGAGAAGACAATAGCAGATAAGAGATTTCAACATATTTTGGAAATATGGAAATCAGGTAGAAGACAACTGTCATAAGTGAGTGGACAATGTTCCAGCCTTCGTGCCTGTAAAAAGGGAATTCAGCCCAGAAAAGAACTCTGTGCGTTGCACAGCCCCTGAGAAACACAGCACTTTAAAGCAAGAATGGGGAATGAGGCCGAGAACAGGCAGATAATCTTTAAACCCTGGACAGACTGGCTGATTTTCAGCTTCCATTCTCTACTGTATAGCAGAAGGACACAGGATGTGGGAAAGAGGCCTTGGGGAGACAAGGGAGGAGAATGGAACTAACATATTGTCTGATATGTTGAAGATTTTTGGAAAAGATTATTGCTAAGTATTTGTCATGTGGATTATGACATATATATCCTGGCAGCTCATAGCTCAGTTAATAAACATAGCCTGCCGCCACAGCCAGTGCCCCTTCTCCCCAGCACATGACCCCAATTCCCAACCCCACCCAAGTCTCATGCATTGAGCTCTGCTTGTCACAGAGGGATTTTGATTAAATTTGTCCTTGACAGACCTTATCAAACATACGTAATGACTTCTTTTGAAAAAAAAATTGTTAATGCCAAAACTAAAATAGTTTTTATCATACATTCATTAAATATATACAAATACAAAATTAACTCTATATAGCTTATGTTTCTAGCTATTGTAAAAGTATAAAAACAAAATAAATGTACAAAATAAATAAAACACAATAGGTAAGAAATTGGGCACTAAAACCAGAATGTCTGAGTTCAAACTCTACTGCCACCATTTATTAAGTGTGTCTTTTTGAATGTTACTTAAACTCTCAGACCTTGGTTTCCTCATCTGTGAAACAGAAATTATAATAATTCCTATTACACAGATTGCTTCAGGATTAAATAATACACGTAAAGTATTGAGTACTTAGTTAATGTAAGCCACAGAGTTTGCTACTTTTATTATTACCAAACCCAATAAAATGCAAATTGAATTAGTGTAATGAAATACATGACATTTTGCTGAAACCAAATAACCAATATGAATATGGTACTGAGCTTGGCACAAGGTCTATATTTATACAGGCTGTGTATCCCTTATCCAAAATGCTTGGGACCAGAACTGTTCTGGATTTCAGAGTTTTCTGGATTTGGGGATATTTGCATTATCCCAAATCCAAAAATTCAAAATCTAAAAGCTCCAATGACCATTTCCCTTGAGCATTATGCCAGTGTTCCAAACGTTTCAGATTTCAGAGCATTTCAGATTTTAGACTTTCAAATTTGGGATGCTCAACCTGTACTACCATCTGTATAATGATTCAATTTACACACTGTATTCCTACTACTGGGAAAACTGCATTTGCTCAACACAGCATGTTTGCATATGACCTTTTGCTGGAGTGAAATTCAACACTGGCGCATTGTTTTCATCTATTCTACCCTAATCAGGTTATATCAAAGTATTAACACAAAGGGAGGCTCTGAAATTGTGCACCTGTATTTGGTAATAAAATAGTCAAATTAGTCAAAATTACAAATGTTTATATCATATTTCTTTGATTGTCATTAAAATGAAAACACAATAAAAAATCTACCACCAAAACGTCTAAGGATAACTGGCCTATGATAGGAAGCCAAGAAGAAAACGAATTGGGCTTGGTGCCAGAATTGAGATCCTAAATTGCATGCCAACTATAGTAAAATAAAAATTCATAAATGTAACTGCAAACTCCTACACTTATGTCCTAAAAATAAACCATACAAGTATAGTTGGGAAGACATATCCTGATAAGACCACATATTTTAAGAACCCGGGGATTGTTTGATTGTCAATAGTGTGATGCATTTGCCAAAAAACTAATGAGATCTTGGATACACTGACAGAAACACAGTCTCCAAAACAAAGGGAGTTCTACTCTGCTCCGTGCAGATGGAATCATACCTAGAGTCATGTATTTGGCTCCAGATAAGGCCCTATAATAAGCTCACAGACAATTTAGAGCAAATGTATTATGGTGATTAAAACCATGGAATTCAGAGTTTGAAAGATGGAAATCGGCATATCAGCTCCAGCGACTCAGCATGTCGGTTCACCACTCCGAGCCTGAGCTTTCATGTCTGCCAAGTGGAGATATTGATAATGCATATCTCCTGCTATTGTTGTGAGAATTAAATAAAAAATTCCTAGTGATATTTACTGTACTCTAAAGGTAGAGTGCTACAATGTCTAGCAAAGATAGTAAGGTTCTCAAAAAAATAAATAGTCTAAGCATTTTCAAGTACAAATGGATACCTTTAAGTACAAAGAACAATGAATTTTCTTTGATTTCATATAAAAAGTAATAGAACTTGGAAGAATAAGCTGTGAGAAGAGTCATCTTAAAAATCACACGGGGTTGCTATGCTCAAATATTTGAAGGTTGTTGGTTGTCACGCAGATGAAAGAACTACTACCAGGGAGACAGATTTTTTTTTTTTTTAAACTCACCATAGGAAGAATTGTTCAATGAGGAGCTCAAAATCTAAGTTGCTGCCATAAGAAGTGGTGAGTTTCATAGCAGTGGGGAGTTCCACAACTACCCTGAGATCCTCCAATACTCCTCTACCCCATGAAGTTTCTCTGTGGATGTGTCAATCAATTTAACATTCACTTCAAGGTTGGAAAATCTGAAAACCAAAATCCTGTATCTCCCAGTCCCAAACCCTGCCCAATGTTCCCTAGGCCAAATGCTCTTTTCTGTTACAAACTAAATGAGCCAAAGATGGTTCTCATTTGGGGAAAAATTGAGAGGATGGCATGAGCCCAAAGCAAGGTCCTCAGCTCCTTCAGTATATAGCTCAAACAAAGCCCAAATCCCTTCTGGATTAATCTGACCCCATTCTGTGCAAGTCTTTCACTTCTAACCCAGTGGCACTTACATTGTCAATTGAAAGACTATTATTTTTGCCATTGTTGGCATATCGTACTCTCGTTGATCCAGAGAGTGAAGCCAGGATCTATGGGTAAAAGTTTTATGGTAGCAGCTTTTCGTTTAATAAAAGAAATAACTTTCTTTGGTAGGGGTTGGGGGGAACAGTCTTGCTGTGTTGCCCAGATTGGAGTGCAATGGTGCGATCTCAGCTCACTGTAACCTCTGCCTCCCGGGTTCAAGTGATTTTCCTGCCTCAGCCTCCTGAGTAGCTGGGATTACAGGCATGCGGCACCATGCCCAGCTTGTTTTTGTATTTTTAGTAGAGATGGTGATCTAGGTTGAAATGATACACACCTGCACTTGCTATAAACACTTTAATCTAGAAGATAAAACAAAACCTCAATTTTCTTTTTTTTTTTTTTTTTTTTCAGACAAGTTCTCACTCTGTTGCCCAGGCTGGAGTGCAGTGGTATAATCATAGCTCACCGCAGCCTTAAACTCCCAGGCTCAAGTGATCCTCCCACCTCAGCCTCCCAAGTAGCTAGGACTACAGGTGTGCACCACCATACCCAGCTAATTTTTTCTATTTTCTTGTAGCTATGTTGCCCAGGCTGGTCTCAAACTCTTGGCCTCAAGCAAAACTTTAATTTCAAATAGTGTTGTTCCTATTTTCTTTACCAAGGATTAGTGTGTTGTAATAATAAATGTTATCTTTACATCACAAGGAAACAGCTGTTTTCTAGGAATACACACACGGGCCAGGTGCAGTGGCTCATGTCTGTAATCCCAACACTTTGGGAGGCAAAGGCCAGTGGATCACCTGAGCCCAGTAATTCAAGACCAACCTGGGCAACAAGGCAAAACTCCATCTCTACGAGAAAATACAAAAGAGATCAGCTGAGCATTGTGGCACACATGGCATGTGCCTACAGTCCCAGCTACTCAGGGGGCTGAGGTGGGAGTATGGCCTGAGCCCTAGAGGCAGAGGTTGCAGTGAACCAAGATCACACCATTGCACTCCAGTCTGGGTGACAGAGTGAGATCCTGTCTCAAAAATAATAAAATTAAATTAAATAATACACACATAAATGACAAAGAAAAAGTTTCTTTTATAAAAATCCATGTGAAATCCTGGAGAATCAATATCATCCTCCAAAAATGTATAATAAGGTTTGACTGTGGTTCCTGCTTTCAATCTCAAATCATGAAAAGATTCACCCAGTAGGACATGAAATTTAATGCACACAATGTAGGTGGACACAAAAACATATGTAAAAAGGAAGCTATCACCAGATCATCCCAAAACTGGACCTGTAGTAAAACTCTGCCTTTCTGACTTCCTTGTTCAGGGAGCAATCATGTCCCATGGAACAATCTTAATCTTGCAGTGTCACCAGGCACTTACGTGAGATGCACGGAGAGGCTCTTAACACACTTCCTTCATATTGTTAAGAGTATACACCCCCTCCAGAGAAGGTTCATTCTCTTCCTTTACAAAAAGCACGATGGTCTCAAACCCTAGCATTTCCTCTTTAATAAGAGCGATTTGCACATAAGCTGGAAAAAAAGTCATTAAATGCACTTGCTTTAGTCATGCAGTAATTTAGTTGCCATGGTAATCTTGGGTAAACTTAAAAAATACTTTAGATGGGTCATTTCTAATGCTTGTTTCTAAAACTCTAGCACTTTTTAAAGTCGTGGAGGCTAAAGAGACTGAAAAGGCTTTTCTCTTCAATGCCTACCCATGGACTCAGCAAATGTAGCACAGCTCTTCACAATATGACAGCCATTACGTTCCTGACAATGATCACTCCATCACTTCCCACCTCAAGATAGGCTTATTCGTTATCCCTATCTTCCCAGTTCAGTGAAAGCACTAACTTGGGACTCCGTGGCAGTGAAGGGAATTAATTTCTGAAATAGGCACTTTCCCATAATAGCCCCCAAAGCTTTTCACAATTGAACACTGTCATTTTGGCCTACCATCAATAATAGAGTGAAAAAGTACACTCTGAGGCAGTTTAACAAAGGAACAGCAGACAACTCGGGACTTGAACACATTCAGGCTGCTACCCAAGAAAGCCATTGTCAGCTGAGAGGCTCTGATGATTCACGGCTCTCACTCACTCTGTTCATCAACCATGTCAGGGCTCAAAAGGTTTCAGGAAACACTGTCAGGAAGACTTTTCGGCTAACAGCTACATTTGACAACTGACCTTTAATCTTTATTTCATATTATCATCCTATCATTAGCCAAGGATAATACATGAGCATTTTTCAAATACGATTTCATGGACTGAAGATTTTCTAAAGGCTTTTCATCCAAAGAAAGACACTGTTAACATTAGCTTCACTAGACTCTGACTATATCCTGGATTTCTTAAAAGGTCTCAATTAAGTAAAATTAATGATTTCATTAGAGTTGAATAAGCAGTCACGCACTATTTGTTTCCTTCTTTTTCAAGAGGCTCTCTTGGCCACATCAAAATAGGATAACACAAACTAAAGCAGCACAGGCTGCATGAGGGAAAAAGCCCTGACCTGGAAGACAAGAGTCTGCTTTGACCTTCAGCAGACCATTTCATATCCCTTTGTCTATTGCTTCATCTGTAATATGTGAGGATTGAACTAAAAAGGAGGGCATGTGGCTCTGGTCAGTGTAGCTGGAGCAGAGGAAGAAGTGAAATATGAGCAAGATGAGTTTTGGACAAGTAGTCAGGGGCCAGACCATGCCCTGTAGGTCTCCTCAAAGATTCTGATATTTGCTGTAAGAGAAGTAGGATTTAACCCACTGAATGACTTAAGCAAGGGAGTAATATGCTATGATCTCCAATACTTTGGATTGAAGACCAGAGCAGAGACATGGAGACCAGTCAGTACACTACTTCAGTAGCCCAGGTAATGAATGGTAAGTGCTAAGACTAGGGTGATGGCAATGAAGATGGATATAAAAGGTGGATATTATTTAGGTGGCATCTTAGTCCATTTGTGCTGTGACAACAAAATACCTGAGTGTGGGTGGTTCATAAAGAACAGAAATTTCTCAAAGTTCTGGAAGTTGAGAGTCCAAGATCTAGGTGCCAGCAGATTCAGTGTATGGCAATGGCCTGGTCTCCACTTCCAAGTTGGTGCCTTGTTGCTGTATTCTCCACAGGGGAGGAACGTTGTGTCCTCACAGGGTGGAAGGGACGGAAGGGCAAGAGACAGGCAAACTCCCTTTGTCAAGCCCTTTCATAAGGGCATCTAATTCTATTCATGTGGGCAGAGCCCTCATGATTCAATCACCTCCTTAAAGCCACACCTCCTAACAGTCTTCCATTGGGGATTAAGCTTCCACATGAATTTGGGGTGGGGACAACGAACCATCATTCAAACCATAGCAGGTGGTAAAATCAGCAGGACTTAGCAATGGAGGGTAGGGAGAGGGATTTGTCAAGAATGCCTCCAGGCCGGGCGCGGTGGCTCACGCCTGTAATCCCAGCACTTTGGGAGGCTGGGATGAGAATATCGGGCCTTAAATGTCTTAAATGCAGGAGAGAATACTTGACCCTAGATTTGCCCGCCTGCATCTTTCTCCTAACTCCAACCTCAGTTCGAGGCAGGCGGATCACAAGGTCAGGAGCTCAAGACCATCCTGGCTAACACGGTGAAACCCCGTCTCTACTAAAAATACAAAAAATTAGCTGGGCATGGTGGCGGGCACCTGTAGTCCCAGCTACTTGGGAGGCTGAGGCAGGAGAATGGTGTGAACCCGGGAGGCGGAGCTTGCAGTGAGCCAAGATCGCACCACTGGACTCCAGCCTGGGCGACAGAGGGAGACAC
Organism: Macaca thibetana thibetana; assembly: GCF_024542745.1. NCBI lineage: Eukaryota > Metazoa > Chordata > Mammalia > Primates > Cercopithecidae > Macaca > Macaca thibetana. The sequence continues at coordinate 78,269,164 of NC_065585.1, read as the reverse complement.
CGTCTCAAAAACAAAAAAAAGAATGCCTCCAAAGTTGATGGCCCAAGTAACTGGCAGGTTGCTAAAGCCATTGGCTGGAATAGAAAACACTGGAAAAGAACCAGTTTAGGAGAGTTTTAGGAGGAAGATTGCAGGTTCAATTTTAGACAAATTGAGCTAGAGGTGCTTTTAAAACGTTCAAATGGTCACGTCAAGGCAATAAATGGGTCTGGAGTTTAGAGAAGGAATCTGAGCTGGAGTTAATTTAACAGTCATCAGCATATGGAAGAAAACTGAGGCCACTGGTATGGAGCAAGTATGGAGTTAGGAAAGAAGAGGCCCTGGAGCCAAGCTCTCCGGAGCTCCATCATTTAACCGCTGAGTATAGAAGCACGAGCTTTAAAGGGAACTGAGAAGGGAAAGGCCACATAAGTGAGAGGAAAACCAAAATGTAATGTTACAGAAGCTAAGGAGAAAAGTATTTTTTTGGACAGAGAGTTCAACAATGAATTAAGTGACTGGAGGTCACTGATGATCTTAACTTTTTCAGTGGAGTAATGAAGTCAAAAGCAAGATTAGAATGAAGTTTTTAAACTTTTTAAAATTAACCCAAATTTGCATATAGCATTTTACCCTAAAAGAATATCAGTTAAAGGGGAGTCACAGAAAGAACATTTGAATGAATCATGTCTCAAAAAGAAAGATGCATTTTGAGCAGGATTCTGGTAAAGACCCAAACTACTTCATTTAAAAAAAAAAAAAAAAAAAGCTCCCATGCAATTCTACATCTCAGGATCTCAGGGGCAGCACCCCTGGGTGGAGACTCCAGTTCAGTATAGGGCAAGCCTTCATGATTCACAAGCCCAACAAACCTTAGAGCTTTATTATATTATGTTCTTAGATTCTGTGCTAGGAAACCACAGAATTCAGGACACTGCCTTCTTGCAAGGACCTGGGGTACTTAGTCACCATCACAGACATTTGTAGAGCACATTCTATGTCCAAAAGATTATGCTTGGTGCCACAGCTCAAAGAAAAGGTCAGCAGATCGGTTTGAACCGAAGGAGGGACTCACCGGGGGCCTTTCCTGGGTATGACAGCACGCTTACTCTCTCCCAGTTCACAATCTGGGCCAAATGGCAGATGATTATGGCTTTTGAAAGTATTAGATCTTGGTTCAAACAGCTCCTTGAATAGGATAAAATTATCCTGGTGATAATGCCACCTTCCTCTCCCAATTCTTTTTTGGCAACTGTGCTTATTACTCATTCATTCATTCATTCATCACTTTCTAGTCATTCAACTACATATCAGGCTCTGGGACTGGTGCTGGAAATTCAGCGGTGAGCAAGATGGGCATGGTCTTTACTCTTGTGGAACTTACCAGATAGAAGATATCCCCCTGTTTAGGATGGATTGACCCACGCAGAGCTAAGAGATCAGTAGCCATGATTGATGGAGTAGGGCTATCAGCCTTTCGGAGATGGCTGTGTCATGCATCAGGGTCCATCTGTGGCCACTGTGCAAACTGTTTGGAGAAGTGAGAGAGACTCTGAGGAGCCAAGGGGAGGCTGAGGTGGGGTAGGGTGTTGAAATGTATCAACCCACTGATAAAGAAGGAGATCATACCAGTAGCACTTTATTTTTAGAATTATACATGCTGCAATTTGGAAGGGACCTCTGATGCCATCTAATCTCCTCCTACCTCCTCAACACAGGACTCCCCTCTACTGCAGCCCCTGCATTCATTCAGCCTGTTTTACAAGGCAGCAGCTTCATTGCTGAACAGTGGTGTTAGAATGGTCCCCACCCCACCCCTTTGCTTGGTCCTGGGATTACAGGTGTGTACTACCACGCCTGGCTAATTTTTGTATTTTTGGTAGAGACAGGATTTCACCATATTGACCAGGCCGGTCTCAAACTCCTGACCTCAAGTGATCTGCCTGCCTGCCTCTACCTTCCAAAGTGCTGGGATTACAGGCAGGCATGAGCTGTCTAGCCCAAATTGTTACTTTAATACCACAGTGAATCATATATAATGTTCCAGCAAAATACACCTGATATGCTCATTAAAACAAAGATCACATTTGCATAGTTGCTGTCCATAGAAAGATACACACAGAGGCAGCTGGAAAGCTAATGAGGTTGTCCAGATGGCAGCGTCTTCCTCGTGTGGCACATGTGTTCCAGGAGCTTTCAGGGGACTCCACAGCTTCTGCCTGCCTCCTTCCCCTCCCTTCTCCTAGAAGGATAGTCTAGACTAGCATTGTTAACTGGAAGATTGTAGAGGAGGATGGAAGTAGCATCCTGATGAATACTGAAGCTCACTGTAAGAGAAGTACCATTACTGGAAAAGAGTATTTAAGACGGATATTACTAATAGAAGTTAGGCCAGGGGGAGCCTTCAGGCAGGGCATCATCTGATGTCATGGCTGGCTTCATGTATTTGAAAAAGGGAGCCATTTATTCAGTGCTGCTCCTGAGGGCAGTATGGAGCCTGCTGAACCAGGGCCCATCACGGTGGACCAGCCTGGAGTGTCCAGGGCCTGCGCCTGGGTTTCTCCCCTTTCTTGCTCCATATTCTTAGAAGTTACTTACTCTTTGTCGATCTTGGTTTTCTTTTTTAAAAAATGTTTTTACTTTCTTTTTCTGTGAATTTGAGATAGCATAGATCTTGGTTTTCTTATCTGTAACATGGAGATAAAGAATAATGCTTACTTTATGGGGTACTGTAAGAATTTTTAAAAATTTTTTTTGTGGGGGCCTACAGGATCTTACTCTGCCACCCAGACTGGAGTGCAGCCTCAACCTCCTGGGGTCAAGCGATCCTCCCACCTCAGCCTCCCAAGTAGCTGGGACTACAGGCAGGCAACACCACACCAGGCTAATTCTGGATTTTTTGTAGAATCAGGGTCTCGCCATGTTGACCAGGCTGGTCTTGAATTCCTGAGCTCAAGCAATCTGCCTGCCTCGGCCTCCTAAAGTACTGGGATTGCAGGCATGAGCCACCACACCTGGCCATATTGTAAGAATTTAATGAGGTTCTACTTATAAAGCATTTGGCATAGTATCTGGGCAAATAAGTTATGTTATTAGAGGCCAGAACTACCAAAGGTGTCTGCTTTCTGTTCACTGTCTTAGATGCGGGAGAGAATACTTGACCCTAGATTTGCCCGCCTGCATCTTTCTCCTGACTCCAACCTCAGTTCCTCCTCGGACTGCCTCTCTCCATCTGTATTGCAAAACACCAAACTCTCTGCCAGAGAACACATGTAAGTGACCAAAACAGTAAGAACTGCTGATCTTATATTCTCACAGGCACTAACAGTTGCCTGGCAAGATCAAGGGGGAGCTTATTAAGAGGGAGGGATTTTTGTCATTACATACGGTTGGGTAGGAAGAAAGTATGGCCCACTGGAGGCAGAGCTCCAGTCATTCTCCAGAACACAGAAGGGGAGCCAACATATTCTGAGTCAGTCACCAGTACAACTTTTGGCCAAAATCCATTTTCCTGTCTTTGATTTCACCATATGACCCCTGCTGATTGCTCTGACCCTTCCCACCACAATGCACACTTGTACATTATTTCACCCAAATCACGTAAGGCTGGTAACAAAGAAGTAACACTATGGGCCACGACTTGGCCAGGTTACCTTCCTCCTCCTGACTCTAGAAAAAGGTACAATGGAGAATGCATAAATTTGACAATAAAATCAATGGAATAGCTACATTCTTATGACAAATTATGCCAAGTCTGAAGGCTTCTGAGCATTTCCTGTTGTCATAAAGGCAAAAACATATTTTATTATTTAGAAAATCTGAGCTTCAACAAGATAACAAGCCTGACCTCTGTATCCAAGCCCTTTATAACTTTGGGGCCAGAACTGGTAGAATGGGGAAGAGTCCATTCTGTTCTCTTTAAGTTCTTCTGGAGAATTTCTGTTCAATTCACTCTTCTTAAAATGTCAAACTCCTTCTATCTATATATGCAATCCTTTGCCTTATTAATTAAGGTCCCCTGACTCCTGTACCCTCAGTGGACCAATGACAGTTTCAGGATTTGCCCAGCTAAGCTTGAGTGTGAATTTAGTCTATGCTTTCCTCGGGTTTCCAAACTGTGCTGTACTTAGGCTTTTTTTTTTTTTTTAATCTTTTCTTTTTTCTTTTTTTCTCCACTGTCTCACTTTCCCAATGTACTTAGGTTTATTAAATGAGTTTACATATTTCAAATACAGGATAGTTTTTGAAACTGAAATATCTTAAATTTATAAGAAAAACTTGGCCTTCAGATTCACAAATAATCCAAAACTTATAAATAATTAAAAGCCTCAACCTTCTCCTTCATGAAAAATTTAGTCAGAATTCTTAATGAAATAAAGTGATTTAAACTCTAGTTCATATAACACAGGATTAAATATTTCTAAATCAGATTGCTCAAAAAGATACAAAAAGCCTCAATAATTCATGGACAGTCAGGAATGAGGTTGAGCTGAATGAGCAGAGAAATGATGTATAAAGTTAGACACAGCTTGGTCTTCCCAAGCAGGTGGCACAGTAACACTTCACCTCTCACAACAGAAAAAGCAATTCATCATCATATGCTACTATCTTTTTTATTTAAGAATAGCATTTAACAAGCTTATTTTAGAATCTGATTCATTTTCATTTTTAGGAAATTTAAAGGCCTTAATTCTTCTCCATGCTGTGTGTGATTACACCTAATTAAAGTTCACATCTTTCGCAGAAAGGTGGGACATCAGTTCTAATTTTATGCACTGGTGTGATGGAGGGCACAGGGAATTAGGTTGCAGGTCAACAGACCCAAGTTTTTCCTGACTTGGTCACTACTTTTCTGGATTTTCTTAAATGCCTCAGTTTTTCCATTCATAATATATGAGTATTAATATCTGGCCCTTGTCAGATTTCTCTATGGCAAATTATGCTATCATCATTCATTTTAAAACTATTTAAACTATTGAGCCCATACTGTATGATAGACACCATCCTATCTGCTATAAATAAAGTAAGGAACAAGAAAGTCATACTCTAAAAGAGTTTACATTTGTTCCAAAAATTTTTACTGCTATCCAATAATTGATATGACACTTTCAGGAACGACTGAAGATACATGAAGTCAGTAAGTCAACCAACAAGTCAACAAACATTTGTTGAATATTTACTATGTACCAGACATTGTACCAGATACAATGATAAATAAAAATGTACCTCACTAGACCTATGCTGCTAGAGGATACAGGTCACATTCATCATTACACCCTGTATCCCCAAAGTCTAGCATAGTGCCTCGTACCCAGCAATGCTTAATATAGGATTGTTGAATGGAAAACTGTATGACTGTGGGAGTGAAAAAAACAATCAAGGGCCCTGCTCTCAAGGGATTAGAATTTAACAGTGAATTTAAAGCATGTGTGCATCCACTCATCAACTACAATAAATAATAGTATGTTATAAAAAGACACAAAGGAAACAAAAGAATTTAAAGCAGAAACTCTTAACAGATACTTGCACACCAATGTTCATAGCAGCTTTATTCACAATAGCCAAAAGGTGGAAACAATTCAAATGTCCACTGACAGATGAATGGATCAACAAAATGTGTTGTACACATAACAATAAATTTTACTCAGCCATGGAAAGGAAGGAAATTCTGACACATGTTACAACATAGATGAACCTTGTGGACATTATGCCAAGTTAATTAAGCTAGGCCCAAAAGGACAAATATTGTATTATTCCACTTACGTGAGGTCCCTAGAATAGTCACATTTATAGAGACATAAAGTAGAAGAATCGTTACCAGGGGCTATGACGGAGGGGGAATATGGAGTTATTGCTTAATGAATAAAGGATTTCTGTTTCAGATGATGAAAACATTCTGGAAATGGATGCTGGTGGTGGCTATGCAATGTGAACATATGTAATGCCACTGAACTGTACATTTTAAAAACAATTAATATAGTATATTTTATGTTATAGATTTCAGTACAATTTTTTTAAGCCATGAAGGAGCTTGGGAGGCACTGAGAATATCTTTCTGGGATAACCAAGGAGGGGGTTCCTAGAGATGGTCCCATTTGCACTTGCTCTTCCTGTTAATGCCTGCAAATCAAAGTTCATACTGTGGACAATAAGAAGCAAGCATTCATTTTCGTGTCACCTTCCTTATACAAGAAACTAGTAAGATGGGGTGCTCTGGGCAGAGGCACTAGAAATCTAGAAGTTTAGGGATTTGATGGCCTGGTGTAGAAAAAGACTTACTTTTCACTGTGCATTTATTCCTTTTTGTTTAAAATACAAATATTTGCATTTCCCTGATCATTAGTGATATTGCATTTTTTCATATGTTTGCTGGCCATTTATACATCCCCTTTTGAGAATTGTCTATTCATGTCCTTAGCCCACTTTTTTTTTTTTTTTTTTTTTTTTTTTTTTTTTGAGACGGAGTCTTGCTCTGTCACCCAGGCTGGAGTGCTGTGGCCGGATCTCAGCTCACTGCAAGCTCCGCCTCCCGGGTTTACGCCATTCTCCTGCCTCAGCCTCCCGAGTAGCTGGGACTACAGGCGCCCGCCACCTCACCCGGCTAGTTTTTTTGTATTTTTTAGTAGAGACGGGGTTTCACCGTGTTAGCCGGGATGGTCTCTCGATCTCCTGACCTCGTGATCCGCCCGTCTCGGCCTCCCAAAGTGCTGGGATTACAGGCTTGAGCCACCGCGCCCGGCCCCTTAGCCCACTTTTTGATGGGATTGTTTGTTTTCTCTTGCTAATTTGTTTGAGTTCATTGTAGATTCTGGATATTAGTCCTTTGTCAGATATATAGATTGTGAAGACTTTCTCCCACTCTGTGGGTTGTCTGTCTACTCTGTTGACTGTCCCTTTTGCCACACAAAAGCTCTTTAGTTTAATTAAGTCTCAGCTATTTATCTTTGTTTTTATTAAATTTGCTTTTGGGTTCTTGGTCATGAAATCCTTGCTTAAGCCAATATCTAGAAGGGCTTTTCCAATGTTGTCTCTTCTAGAATTTTTATAGTTTCAGGTTTAGATTTAAGTCCTTGATCCATCTTGAGTTGATTTTTATATAAAGTGAGAGATAAGGATCCAGTTTCATTCTTCTACATGTGGCTTGTCAATTATCCCAGCACCATTTGTTGAATAGGGTGTCCTTTCCCCACTTTATGTTTTTGTTTGCTTTGTTGAAGATCAGTTGGCTGTAAGAAGGGCCCAAATCAAAAAACAATAGATATTGGTATGGATGTGGTGAACAGGGAACACTTCTACACTGCTGCTGGAATGTAAACTAGTACAACCATTATGGAAAACAGTGTGGAGATTCCTTAAAGAACTAAAAGTAAAACTACCATTTGATCCAGCAGTCCCAGTACTGGGTATCTACCCAGAGGAAATGAAGTCATTATATGAAAAAGATACTTGCACACATACGTTGATAGCAGCACAATTTGCAATTGCAAAAACATGGAACCAACCCAAATGCCCATCAATCAATGAGTGGATAAAGAAACTGTAGAATATTACTCAGTAGTAACTGTAGAATACTACTCAGATGGAATACTACTCAGCCATTAAAAAAAAAATGAATTAATGGCATTCACAGTGACCTGGATGAGATTAGAGACTATTATTTTAAGTGAAGTAACTTACGAATGGAAAACCAAACACCATATGTTCTCTCTCATATGTGAGAGCTAAGCTATGAGGATGCAAAGGCATAAGAAAAACATGGATTTGGGGGACTCAGGGGGTAAGGGATAAAAGACCACAAATTGGGTGCAGTGCATACTGCTTGGGTGATGGGTGCATCAAAATCTCACAAATCACCACCAAAGAACTTACTCATGTAACCAAACACGACCTGTTCCCCAATAACCTATGGAAATAAAAAAATTAATTAAAAATTTTAAAAATACAAATACTTTTTAAAAAGTTAAATGACTCCTGATCCTCTTTTGAAAGATTCTCTGCTGGGCGCCATGGCTCATGCCTGTAATCCCAGCACTTTGGGAGGCCGAGGTGGGCGGATCACATGAGGTCAGGAATTCAAGACCAGCCTGGCCAACATGGTGAAATCTTGTCTCTACTAAAAATATGAAAATTAGCTGGGCATGGTGGTGGGAGACTGTTATCCCAGCTACTGGGGAGGCTGAGACAGGAGAATCGCCTGAACTCAGGAGGCGGAGGTTGCAGTGAGCCGAGATCATGTCATTGCACTCCAGCCTGGGTGACGAGAATGAAACTCCATCTCAAACAAACAAACAAAAAAAAAGATTCTCAAAATTTGGTCTGAAAGATACAACAAAATTGTCTTAGTTTCCTGTATTTCTTTTATTCAAAATGCGTAAAGCCAATGTTCCATATCAGAAGCTTTCATCAGATAACTACCAAAGCATTCTTTCATTTTTAACTCTGACTATCCCTCCTGGGAGTCATCTTTGTAACTATGAAATCTCCCTCCCTGCTAATCACCACTCAACACCCAAATACTTGTTTCCCATCAGTTGGAGGACCAGATTTGGGTATTACCATTTCAGATAATACATGATTGATGTTCTTATATTGAGGCTTGAAACAAAAAAGAAACTGAAAAACAGCCATACTAGGGATGAAACTATAAATATACATATTAAACAGTTGGTTAAATATAAAGAACTAATGGGGGAGGAAATGGGGAGATATAGGTCAAAGGATACAAAGTAGCAAGTAGGATGAACAAGCCAAAAGATCCAGTGTACAAGATGAGGACTACAGTTAATAGTAGGGTATTGTATTCAGGATTTTTGCTAAGTGAGTAGATGATAGCTGCTCTTGCCACAGGGGGAAAAATGGGTAAGTATATCAGATAATGAATATGTTAATTTATTCTACCATATATGTGTATATGTATATATACACACATGTATACATTTGTATACATATATCTAAAATATAGACAATAAAATTTATTTTTATAGAAAGAGTTAATGATAAATTATGCAGATAGTAAAACTGTAACCATCAATCCTTCCTCCCTGGTATGATTAATTCAGGGTCTTGGTCCAGCTCTTTTACGTGTTTTAATCTTGGGTCCTCTTCTAAATGAATTGTAATTTATTCATACATTCCTAAGGCAGAGATATTTGTAGTGGCAATGCCTCAGATGAAAAGACTACTTTTCTTATATGCCTTTGCAGCCAGGTTTGTGGCCATGTGACTGAGCTCTACTCAGTGAGAACTGTTGTGTCACATTCTGGAAGATGCCTCAGTGAGGCGATGCACATCTTTTGCCCTTCCTTTGTCTCCCGGGAAGTGATTTTGAGGATAGAAGGTATGCGCTGAGGATGATGGGACAGAATCATGAAGCTTCTATCCAAGACTTGGCTCCTTCCTATGGATTTATTTTGTGTGGGAGAATAAATCATTGTGTGGTTGAGCCACTGTTATTTGGAGTTTTTGTTTTATGCTATTCATGTAAGTTTTCTTTCTCTTTCTCCTGCACATTCTTTACTCCTCATGCTCACTTTTCTTTTCTGGATTCCTGTACTTTTGAACACTGTGAAGTGTTCTGTTTTCTGGAAGCGTTAGCTTTCCTGCACACCCTACCCTCTGCAATCCACTCTGTCTTTTGCTTAGGGCCACTACTAAGTGCTCTCCTGTATCCCTGGCTGCCGTGGCTGCTTTAGTGGCTCCATCATGCTGCATTCTCAACATAAAGTGCTGTCCACTCTGCAGTTCTGTCACTGCGATTAGTTCCCACTAGGAACGTCAGCTCCCAGAAGGAAGGGACAGTCTAGTCCATGGCTGTATTCCTAGAACTTAGAACACTGCTTGACTTTTAGTAACCACATCATAAATATTTCATCCCATTTACTCAGCAAATGTTTGTTGAGCACCTAGTATGTGCCAAGTACCTTTTTAAGCACTAGGGACACATCAATGAACAAAATAGATAAAAACTGCTTTCCTGTTGCACTTATATTCTACTGTGGGAGAAATAAAAATAAATAACATTAAATCAATCTATCAATGAAAAAATTAAATTACTAATCCAGCACGTTAGCAGGGAGAGGTGCTATGGAAAATCAAACGGTGCAGAGGGGACTGGGAGTCTCACAGTGCAGAAGAGGGGCAAGTAGGGAGGGGGTCAAATTTTAATTAAAGGAGGAAGAGTTGGCCCTTAGAGAAGGCAGTGTTTAAGCCAGAACTTGAAGGTGGTGGGGAAGGGAGCCATTCCAATATCCCAGGAAAGAGCATTCCTGGCAGCTAGGACCATGAGGGAACAGCCTCTGCAAAGGCCCTGTGGCTTCAAGTAATAGTCAGGAGGATACTGAGCCTAGAGGAGAGTGAGTAGGTGGGAGGGAGGTTTCAGAAAAGGTCAGAGAGTGGCCAGGCATGGTGGCTCATGCCTATAATCCCAGTGCTTTGGGAGGCTGAGGTGGGAGGGTCGCTTGAGGCCAGGAGTTTGAACCCAACCAGGGCAACAGAATAAGAACCTGTCTCTAAGAAAATTAAAAAATATATATCCAGGTGTTTTGTGGTGATATGTACCTGTAGTCCTAGCTACTCACCAGGGTGAGGCTAGCCTGGGCAACAGAATGAAACCCTGTTTCTGGAAAAGAAAGAAAAAAGAAAAAAACAAAGTCGGAAATCTTTTTTTTTTTTTAACAGAGTCACTCTGTCGCCCAGGCTGGAGTGCAGTGGTGTGATCTTGGCTCACTGCAAGCTCTGCCTCCCAGGTTCATGCCATTCTCCTGCCTCAGCCTCCCAAGTAGCTGGGACTACAGGCGCCCGCTACCACACCCGGAAAAGTCAGAGATCTTGAACCCTGTAGGTCAATCTCTGTTCTTTGGCTGTGACTCTGAGTGACATGAGGAGCCATGGCAGGTCTTGGGGCAGAAGAGAAGAGAGACAGGATGTGACTTTAACTTTAGAAGGATACTCTAGCTGCTGTGTTGGGAACACACTATAAAGGAACAAAAATGGAAGCACAAAGTTAGGAAAACTGCAACAACCTGGGTAAAAGACGGCTAAAAGCATGGACCAGGATATCGCAAAAGGTGGGGAAAATGTTCAGATTCTAGATATATTTGAATATAGAAGCAAAGGAATTTGTTGGCCAATTATATGTGGTGAATGAAAAAGAAAGAATCAAGGATGACTCCAAGTTTTTTGGCATGGCTCCCTGGAAAAACGATGTTGCCATTGACGGAAACAGGGAAAACCACAGATGGAGCGGACTCGGAGGGAGGATTATGGTGTGGCTACGTGAAGGCGGAGACCTCTATCAGACGTTCCAGCAGAGATATCCAGTAGGCAGTTGGATATATACACCTAGAGTTCAAACAAAAGTTCTGGGCTAAGAGTATAAACTTTGGAGTCATCATGAGCAGATGAATAAAGGGCTCTTTTTATCATCATCTGAAAAATTATTTACCAAATTTCCTTTCTTCAAGGAAGCTTAACATTTTGTAGCTGACAGAATGGCTTCTAAAGAGTATGAATAAGACCATTTATAAAAGAAACCAGTCAAAACCTCACCCTATGATGCTTCCCATTCTTTCATTGTAAAGTATTATTTCCCAAAACACATCTGAAGACCCCCTGAATCAGAATAAGATCAACTTTTGTAATAAGCACCATTATGATTCTCATGCATGCTCAAATCTGAAAACCACCCACTCTGCACGTGTAACTCTGTGGCATACAGTGTCATTTGGCAGTTCCGATTTTCATACCTATTGTGGCCACTAACTGTAGGTCACAAATGATGGGTACAGCCTAAGGGCAGATTCACTAGGAATCCCTGATATTCAACTCATTTTATAACACCCATAGACTAACACATGTTGAGATTTATCAATATTCAAAGAAATATTTTTCTGAGCAACCTTCTGAATCATTTCCTGCATCATCTCCATAGCAACTCTGATCATTCACCTTTAAGTTGGATTTCTCTTGCTCTGAGCTATAACAACTTTGGTTTGAATGAGCATAATGTTTCAGAAAAGATGCTGCTGTTTCTTAACCAATATGTAATTCTCTGGTCTTAACATTTAGAAACCTGCATTCCCATGAGCATTTTCCAGTTCTTTCTAATCTTGACTTTTTTTTTCTTTTACTATTTTTTGCTTGTTGATGAGGTTTAAGAGCACATGAAACTATACTGTTGTCTGATGAATTGGAAAGTCCTCACAAAGTATAACTGGTTACTCAGAGAAACACACCAGACACTTGAAAGGATCACACAGGTTCCCTTTCAAGGAAATGCTAGTTCCAGGAGATTGCACAAACACCCTTAACGGGTTCCTTAGGTAATTACTTTTAGGCTCAGATTAGCCTATAGATACTAAATAGTATTTTCAAAATTTCGGGCTCAGAGAAGCCATGAACCCAAAGATCTCTGCAAATACTCAGAAGGTGTGGCTGTTGTGGCTAGTTTTCCTGCATGGCAGTTACCAGTCACATCAGCGTGGGGTAGTCACGGTGGGGTCTCCCCCATGCTCCTGTTAGCTGTGCCTCATCTGGCTTTGCTCAGGTACATTTCTTGCCTGGCCCTTTTGGTATTGGGCTTAACCATTCCTACCTAGATTCATTGTTCTTATAGGTTTAGACCCTGAAACTACATTTCCAATCTACTATATCATGAAAAAAGAAAGAAAGAAAAGAAAAGCCACTTGACTCAGCATGCCATGCCATGGAGACTCTGGTAGAAGAGAATCTTTAGAAAGCATTTGCTCCATTTTTTAAAATGCCCAATTTTTTAAAAAGCCCAAACTTGTGGTATCTCTAGGGCTTTTTTTCCCCAAAATTTTAACCATTTTTGATTTCAGCTCTACTGAACAAAAGATTTACATTTTAAATTACAGTAGTAATTTGTCATGTGTCTCAAATTTTAAAATGATACCACATTATACTTTTATAACTTAGTTGTAGAAAACATTAATCACTTTGATACATGGTTGCAACAAAATTTCACAAAAGAGCACAGGGTCTGAGAGTCCAGAGCAGCAATTAGAGATCATAAGGCACCACGATTACATGGTTTTGAGAGAGCCCAAGTCTGAGGCTGCTGTCCCTGAGCATCTCTAAAACGGGCTCTAATCTGACTTTTGTAACCCAGAGAAGACAGGAGCCAGGAGGGGAGAGGGCAAATGGTACAGAGTCAAAAAATGCAGGCTCTGATGGCTTCCTGAGAACTTTCTAGGCACAGGCTTTGGACTTGCCTCTGGTGCTGGTGGACGAAGAGCACTGCTGAGGCTGACCAAATACTGCAGTCAGAAGAGCAGGTTTCCAAGGGGCCCATCCTCTCCTCTGCCTGCAAACCAGAAGACAGCAGCATTGCCAAGTAAGGAAACACTGGTATTTTCTAATTCAACTCCTAAGCTTACAACTCTTTCTTGGCAGGCAGAAAGTTTGCAAATTATATCACTTTTTATTTCCCACTGACTACTACTAAGTGTATCAGAAAGGACTGCATAAGGATTGAGTTATCCTTTGCAATTTCTGCCTTCTACTTTATTTTGATGATACTTCATCAGATCTTGTTTCCTCCTGGGAGGGACTGGGTCTTACTCCCAAAATATTGAGGCAGATGGTTGCTCTTCTTTTTCTACACATGGTAAGTAGGCCATATGTGGCCAAAGAAGAACACTGGGACCAATATGGGAGTATGACAGGAAGGGATTAAATACATATGTCAATGTATATTACAACGTCTGGGAAGTTCTGCCACACTTCTTATAATCGATGCCTTCCCAAGGTAGCATTTTGTCTTTCTGGTGAGATTCACAGTCCCTGCAATGCAGTCATCTTGTTATACCCCTATGGCACCTGTGCTCTATTCTATTAGGCATTTACCAAGCATTTGTTGGCTCATGACTGATACAAGCTCAAAAAGGGAAAAAATTAAGATATCCCATCATATATCCATTTTCAAGGCTGCAAATAGCAGGAGATGCTGTCATAGAGGCTTAGCAGAAAAACTGCAGTGTGCAGTTTACATCTATAGCTAACCTGGGAGCTGTAAACAGGGAGAAAAATGTAATGTAACAAAATGTTCCTAACATTTATTTTCTTAGAAGAAACTGAGAAATTGAGATTCAGAAGGTATTGATAGTGTCTGCTAAATTGTCTATTATTAAATATATTGTCAAGGGAATAAACCTTTCTGATGCATATTGTAAGAAAACAGCTTTAAACAAGATACCAAGAGGAGGAAAAAAGAGGAGAATGGATATTTGGCAAAATACTCTTTGTTAAAATGGAAGTTGCCATTTCCCCTTTATTATTATAGCTGTTAAAAGACAATGAGGACAGCCAGGTGAGGTGGCACACGCCTGGAATCCCAGCACTTTGAGAGGCCGAGGAGTGTGGATCACTTGAAGTCAGGAGTTTGAGACCAGCCTGCCAACATGTTGAAACCCCATCTCTACTAAAAATACAAAATTAGTTGGGCATGGTGGCGCACACCTGTAATCCCAGCTACCCGGGAGACTGAGGCAGGAGAATCACTTGAACCTGGAAGGCAGAGGTTGCAGTGAGCTGAGATCGCACTATTGCACTCCAGCCTGGGCAACAGAGTGAGACTCCATCTCAAAAAAAGACAATGAAGAAAACAAAAAGTAACAATCTTAAATATTTCAAACTATTGTGTACATATATATTAAATATATGTTTAATTCAAGGGTGCACTATTGCCTTATTTAGCAATTTTTTTTACAACAGCGCCTTTGCACTAAGGCAGCTGGCGCCTCTCTGGACTTCTTCCTCCAGGCTCCTTCCCTTGACTGCCAGTTCAGTGAAATGTATATCCATCTACAGGCTTACTTACTGCATTCTATCAGCTCCTTAATGCCTGTAGCTCCTGGAGATAATTCACAGAATTGCCTCAAAGGGATCTCTAACCACTTTAATAAAAATTTAGAAAATAATTTAATTCCCATACGGGAGCATTTCCAATAAGTCAATTTTGATGAACTCTAACCTGGCCAAGCATGAAACAACAGCCTCCAGGCACAGCCCATGTTTACTAGAAATACCAACGTGAAGCTTCAAGCCATGGGGAGCAAAATGGGCAGTTAGACTCTCTGTCTTTTTTTTTTTTTTTTTTTTTTTGAGACGGAGTCTCACTCTGTCGCCCAGGCTGGAGTGCAGTGGCCGGATCTCAGCTCACTGCAAGCTCCGCCTCCCGGGTTTACGCCATTCTCCTGCCTCAGCCTCCCGAGTAGCTGGGACTACAGGCGTGCGCCACCTCGCCCGGCTAGTTTTTTGTATTTTTTAGTAGAGACGGGGTTTCACCGTGTTAGCCAGGATGGTCTCGATCTCCTGACCTCGTGATCCGCCCGTCTCGGCCTCCCAGACTCTCTGTCTTTGCAAGAACTCAGAAGAAGCAGAAACAAGAGCTGAGCCGCAGCATCACCATCTTTAGACCAGAGTAGGATGGATGCGGCTATAGGCTGCTGGCTGACTTCCCTCTCTAGGTCCAGCCTCCTTGACTTCTTCCCTGGCCCACGCATGTCTCTCGATTACATCTTCTCTGCCAACTACCATCCCTCTCCTATAGTCCAGGCTCACATCATTCCTCCCTTGCACTAAGGCAGCCAGCTCCTCTCTGGACTCCTGTTTCCAGGCTCCTTCCTCTGGACTGCCACTTCGGTGACATGTCCATCCACCTACAGGCTTACTTACTGCATTCTATGAGTTCCTTAAAGATGCCTGCAGCTCCTGGAGAGCAAGAATGCTGCCTTTCTCACTCCTATATCCCCAATGCCCAGCATGGTTCGTTGGTATACAGTAAGCTGTCAGTACTTGTCCGCTGAATAAATATAGAGCAAAGCATAACATGCAAACCCCTTTAAAATCTGGCCCCACTTGATCATAGCCTCTTTTCCAGCTATCCCTCCAACTGACCTAGCAGCACTGAATTACTGTATTTTTCAAACACAGGATACAGTTTCATTTTTCTGATATTAGATGAGGATACTCTCTGATTAAAATATCCCTCATTCATTTCTATTCTGTTACCTCCCAATTGATCTTGTAAAGTTCAGACTCACAAATCTGATGAATGAATGAATGAACAATTCTCCTTAAGTACCTGCCTCTATTCCTGTGTCACACTGACAAGACTTCCCCGTCAACACAATTCTCCCAGTCTTACTCCTTCCTGTCAAGATTTGTATTCCATCATATTCTAATTTTAACTAAAACTACCTCTGTGATCCTAAACAAGACTCAGTTTCCTTATCTGTTTAAAAAAATGTAGTTGGGAGACAGATTATGGGGTGACATCATCTGGGTCCACATTTGTAATACTCTCATTCCTAGGCTTCTTGAAACTGTCTTCTATATATCTTTTTACTAATGATTTCCTTGTTTTTAGATATTGGTAAATATCTAAAAAAATTGATTTAGATATTGGTAAATATATAAACAAACTGGTAAATGGAAACATATTATCTGTAATAATAATGATGTCTAATTTGGAGAAAAAAAGATAAAACTAAAAAAATGACCAAAAAAATCTGAAAATGAGAAAATATATATTCAGGGAACAGAAGAATAATTCAGAACTTCTGAAACTGTGTATGGAGGAGAAGGGTGGCCCCTTTCCAGCTTCAGAAATGTAGGTTTGGGCTGGATTATGAATGCTTACACATATGTTTCATTCAACATCATTTAACAAGCAAAATAAACAGTCAATGGGAGAAGAGAGAGAGAGAGAAAGAGAGAGAGAGAGAGAGAGTGTGTGTGTGTGTGTGTGTGTGTGTGTGTGTGTGTCACCATGGTAAAAGCAATCCTACCCATATCTGAGACATTTAGTTCCTCAGAAAATTGAGCAGAGCAGCCAGTGACGAATGCTTCTTCTACCTTGTTTACAACTCCAAGAGGACTTGGCTGCTGCGGAGAAAACCGGCTTCTCTGCCCAAGCCTGGGGCAATGCCGGGATCGCCTGAGGGAGAACCAGAAAACAGACCACTGAACCTCTGCAGCACTGAGGAAGGACCATGCTGCTCAAAAACGCCCCAAATCCTATTCCAGATGGGATCCAGCCCCTACCAGCTGACATGAGCAAGCAAAGAAAGTCTGTAGAACATAACAAACAGGTGGCTCCTGCAGAGGCAAATTTGATGAGGGAGAAAACCTGGGGAGAACATTAATAAAAATGTAATGGCAATTCTTGAGTAGATTCATTTAAAGGGATGAAACATGTTTTGGCAAAATAAAAAATAAACATTACTTCTGAATTTAAAAACCAAACAGAATATCTACCGCCGCCCTGCCAAAAAAAATACTACTGCTGCTGAAAACTAGTGACCAGGAGTAGTGAGCTAGAAGATCGATAAGATGAAATGGAGAAAATATTTTACAGCAGAGAGAAAAATACAAATAAAAGGAAATTAGGCTGGGTGTGGTGGCCCATGTCTGTAATCCCAGCACTTTGGAAGGCCAAGGTGGGCAGATCTCTTGAGCCCAAGAGTTTGAGACCAACCTGGGCAACACGGCAAAATCCTATCTCTACAAAAAATACAAAAATTAGCCCACAATGGTGGCTCATGCCTGTAGTCCCAGCTACTCAGGAGGCTGAGATGGGGTCACTGGAAGGCAGAGGTTGCAGTGGGCCGAGATCAAGCGACTGCACTCCAGCCTCGGTGAGACTCTAACAAAAAAAAAAAAAAAAAAAAAAAAAAGGGAAATTATTAGTAAAAAGAAATATAGAAGATAGTTTCAAGAAGCCTAATATGCAAATGAAAATAAAGGCATTTCAGAGAGAAGACACCACAATAAGAGAAAAAGAAAAAAAAAAGTTTCCCTTTCTTTTCTTTTCCTTCTCCAAGCTGAAAAAAAGACTTGACATTTCAAATAGCAGGGGCATACAAAGTGCCAGACAGGATTAATGAAAAATTACAGTTCTTTAGGCAAATTCTGGTGAAATTTCTAAACTCCACAGATGAAGAAAAAGTCATACAAACTTCTAGAGAGAGACCAGGTTTCAAATTACTTAAAAAGGAAAGAGAATCAGAAAGGTATCATATTTCTCATTGATAGTATTAGAATCCCAAAGGAAAAAAAATACTATTTAGAGATTTTTGAAAGAAGAAAATTAAGATCCAAGAAGTGTATGTCTGGCCAGAATATCACTTATAGGGAAGTCAAAGAGCCTTCCCATTGACAGACCCCCCACCACCACCAACTTCCCTCATTTTGCCTGTGCCTGAGCAAGTAATAAACTTTGAGTATCTTGCAGTTATGGCTCTGGTGTGGTGCCTTGACAGGGACACATTCAAAGAGAGAAAACAACAAGCTCAGCAGTGGCAGGGTCAAACCACAAAAGAAGTCAAAGAAGAGCATTTACAAACATAAAATGACTCAGAGTTTACACCAACCATATACCTTTTTCTGGGGAAATCACTCAAGGCAGAACACTTCAAAAGAAAATTAAATCTAAATAATAAATTCATTGTAAAAGAAGATAAAGTATACAGAAACAATAGAGATCAATGAATCTAGTAAAATATGTAGTTATATCTAAATGCGTAGTGATATTATATTTACATAATGTAAGAAAAACAGCACACTTCTCAAGAGCAGAATAGAAACAAAAATACAAGGCAAAACACTCTTCAAAGTGCTGAGAGAAGAGAACTGTCATTCTAGACTTGCATTTTCAACTAAACTATCTTTCCTTAACTGGAGTAAACTAAAAACATCTTCAGATAAACAAAAACTGCAAGTTTGCCATCAGCAGAACTTAATGAAGGAATTTTATAAGAATGTACTTCAGGAAGAAAGAAAACAAACCCAAAATAATTTTTTTGATTCATGTAGCTTCTCAGCAAAAGAATTTTTAAACGACAAGAAGGAAAAATCAGCAAAGATATTGGTAAATATCGAAACAAACTGATAAATTGAAACATATTATTTGTAATAATAATGATGTCTAATTTGGAGAAAAAAGATAAAACTAAAATACAGGCCAACAATAGTAAATAATTTGAAGGAGGATAATCAAAGTTCAGTATCTTCCCATGTTCAGTAGGCAGTGTTAAGATATTGACTAACCTTAAACTTCATTAAGTTAAATATAAAAGGAAAAAATCCAGGCCAGGCACAACAGCTCACGCCTGTAATCCCAGCACTTTGGGAGGCCAAGGTGGGCTGGTCACCTAGGTCAGAAGGAGCTCGAGACCAGACCGGCCAACATGGTGAAACCCTCTCTCCACTAAAAATACAAAAATTAGCCTGGCGCCATGGTGCATGCCTGTAATCCCAGATACTCAGGAGGCTGAGGCAGGAGAATTGCTTGAACCCGGAAGACAGAGGTTGCAGTGAGCTGAGACAGCGCCACTGCACCCCAGCCTGGGCGACAGAGTGAGACTGTCTCAGAAAAAAAAAAAAAAGTCCAGAGAAAACTTTGAAAAGAAAATAAAAACAGTATCTAACTTCCAAACAATTAGAGAGAAATAAATGTGAGAATAAACACAAATTAACTATCATTGAAAATAAATAAAGAGATAAAGGAGACAAGCAGGACAAATAAAAAGCATTAAGTTCAAATTCAAATATATCCTAAATTCCAATGAATATTAAAGGATTAAACTTTCTGCTTAAGAGATAGAGACTGTCAGGTGAATTTTTTAAAATCCAGCTACATGCTGCTTACAAGAAACATATCTAAAATATAAAGACAGAGAAGTTAAATTTAAAAAGAAAAAATAAGCCAGGTCCAGTGGCTCAGGCCTGTAATGCCAGCACTTTGAGAGACCAAAGCAGGAGGATCACTTGAGCCCAGGAGTTCAAGACCAGCCTGGGCAACAAAGTGAGACCCCATCTCCACAGAAAACAAAAACAAAAAATTAGTTGAGCTGGTGATGCACAGCTATCCCAGCTACTCGGGCAGCTGAGGTGGGAGGATCATTTGAGCCTCGGAGATCAAGGCCGCAGTGAGCTATGATTGTGCCACTGTACTCCAGCCTGAGTGACACAGCAAGACCCTGTCTCTAAATAAATAAACAGAAAAAATATATTCCAGGAATATACAGAGAACTGAGTACCATAAATCAAGATGTGCAGGAAGTGGTGAAAGTAGTACTGAAAAGGAAGGTATAGCCTTAAATACTTACATATTTAAAAAAACAAAGTCTGAAAATTAGTGAACTGAAGTCAAGCATGTAGAAGTTTAAAACAAAGAATAACCAAAACATCTAAGTTGAGAGAGGATTAATACAAGAGCACAAATAAGATAGAAAAGAAAGATATAATGGAGAGTATCAATTATGCCAAAAAGTGGGGTTTTTTTTTTTTGGTTTTTTGTTTTTTTGCAAATAATAAGACAGAAAATCCTCTGGTAAGATTGATCAAGAAAAAAACACAAATGGCAAAATGATATAAGGAATGAGATGGTGGCTATAACTACAGGTAAAGAGAAGTTTTCTTAAAGGAGACTATTATAAAAATTTTATGCCAACTAATTTGAAATGTTAGAAGAAATTACTGGGCATGGTAGCTCACGCCTGTAATCCCAGCACTTTGGGAAGCTGAGGTGGGCAGATCACGAGGTCAGGAGATCGAGACCATCCTGGCTAACACAGTGAAACCCCGTCTCTACTAAAAATACAAAAAAAGTTAGCCAGGTGTGGTGGCGGGCACCTGTAGTCCCAGCTGCTCAGGAGGCTGAGGCAGGAGAATGGCATGAACCTGGGAGGCAGAGGTTGCAGTGAGCCAAGATCGCACCACTGTACTCCAGCCTGGGTGACAGAGTGAGACTCCATTACACACACACAAAAAAGAAGAAATAAAAAATTCCTAGAAAAATATATCTTACCTAAGTTGTTTTGAAAAGAAGTCAAATGACTTCATCTTTTAAAATGGCATCAGAATGTTAAAATCTATTCACAGTAAATACCAAGCCTAGATTTTATATGTGAATTCTATCAAACTTTCAAGTAACCAGATGTTCCAATGTGACACAAATTACACCTCTTTCAGAAAAACAGGAATACTTATCCAATGCAGTTACTATAACACTTATATCCAATCTAGACAAGGATAATACAAAAAGAAAAAATTACAGGTCCACCTTACCCATGAACATAGATGCAGAGATACAAACCAAATGTTAGCAAACCAAATCAAGCAGCATTTTAAAAAGATAATACGGCCGGGCGCGGTGGCTCAAGCCTGTAATCCCAGCACTTTGGGAGGCCGAGACGGGTGGATCACGAGGTCAGGAGATCGAGACCATCCTCGCTAGCACGGTGAAACCCCGTCTCTACTAAAAACATACAAAAAAATAGCCGGGCGAGGTGGTGGGCGCCTGTAGTCCCAGCTACTCGGGAGGCTGAGGCAGGAGAATGGCGTGAACCCGGGAGGCAGAGCTTGCAGTGAGCTGAGATCCGGCCACTGCACTCCAGCCTGGGCGACAGAGCGAGACTCCGTCTCAAAAAAAAAAAAAAAAAGAAGATAATACATTGTGATTAAGCTGAGTTTGTCCCACGATGCAAAATTTATGAAATGTATAAACAGAATTTACTGCATTAACAGATTAAAAGAGAAACCCATATGGTAATTTTCATTTATACAGAAAAGTTTTGATAGTATTCAACACTTATTTGTTATTTTAAAAATCTCTGCAAACTAGGAGTTAAGTAGAATTTCCTCATCCCATACAGGGCATCTACTACAAACCTATAGTAAACATCATTCTCCACAGTGAAACATTAAAGAAGGATTCCTCTTTAAGGGTTCCTCTGAAAAGCAGAAATAAGACAAGGACACCTACCATTACCCATCCATTGAACTTTACACTGTTGATTCTAACAACTGTGGTAAGATACGAAAATTCAAAGGTATAAGGTTTGGAAATGAAAAACCAAAAATACCATTATTCGCAGATATTATTTTTGTAGAAAATACATACAAATAAATTATTAGACTTAATAAGAGTTTAGCAAGGTAGATGAACATAAAATCCATATTCAAAATCATTCAAAATCAATTGTACTTTTTCACACCATTAACAGTTAAAAGCATAGCCTATTAAAAGATATAATTTATAACAGAAACAAATATCTAGGGTACCTAGAGGCAAATCTGAGAAAAGCCATGCAATTCCTTTATGGAGAATTATTGAGACATTAAAGAAAGCCTAAATAAATGGAGAAATATATCATGTTAATATATAAGAAGATTCAGTAATGTTGAGATGTCAAAACTTCTCCCCAAACTGATGCAGATATCCCAATAAAAATCTCAACAGTGCTTTTTCAGGAACTTAAACCAACTCTAAAATGTGTATCAAAGAACAAAAGTCCAAGATTAGAAAAGGCATTTCTAATAAGAAGAATGAAACAGCATTTTCCCTACAGGATAGCAAGACTTATTAGGAAGTTATACTAATTGAGACAGTATTGGCATTGATGCAGAAATAGACAAAATAATGAAACCGCATAGAAAACTAAGAAACAGAACTTTGTATATGTTAAAATGATATGTGACAAAGATGGCATTGCAAGTTATTGGAGGAAAGAATGGGCTTTTAAATAAATAATACTGCAGTGACTGTTTATAAAGAAATAAAAAAATTGGATCCCTATTTTACACAAAATAAAAAAATCAGTCCTAGATATATTCACGTGTAAAAGATAAAACTTAAGACATTTTCTAAGAAAGAAGGATAATACATTTATGATCTCAGAGTAAAGAATATTTATTGTATAAGACAGAAAAATCACTAATAAAAAGTTACTTTATGCAAATGTGACTATATTATAATTTTTTTTTTAAGACAGAGTCTTGCTCTGTCCCTCAGGCTGGAGTGCAATGGCATGATCTCGGTTCACTGCAACCTCCACCTCCCGGGTTCAAGCAATTCTCCTGCCTCAGCCTCCCTAGTAGCTGGGATTACAGGCATGTGCCACCACGCCTGTCTACTTTCTGTATTTTTAGTAGAGACAGGGTTTCACCATGTTGGCCAGGCTGGTCTCGAACTCCTGACCTCAAATGATACACCCACCTTGGCCTGCCAAAGTGCTGGGATTACAGGTATAAGCCACCATGCCCAGCCAGACTATACTATAATTTAAAACTGTTGTCCATAAATGATTTCTATAAAGTTAAAAAGTAATCCACAAACTGGAAATCTGTGTGTGTGTGTGTGTGTGTGTGTATGTGCGTGTGTGTACTATAGAGCTCCTACAAACTAACAGGAAAAGAGGAAGAAAATGAAAAATAGTCAAAGGACTATAGAAAATAAATATATCACAAGATGTTAATTTCACTAGTAATCAGAAAATGCAATTTAAAAAATGTGTTTCTTTTTTTTTTTTTTTTTTTTTTTTTTTTGAGACAGGGTCTCTTCCTGTTGCCCAGTCTGGAGTACAATGGCACAATCACGGCTCACTGCAGCCTCAACCTCCTGGGCTCAGATGATCCTCCCACCTCAGCCTCCCAAGTAGCTGGGACCACAGGCATGTGCCACCATGTCCAGTTAATTTTTAAAATTTTTTTTTGTATAGACAGGGTCTCCTATGATGCCCAGGCTAGTCTCCAACTTCTGGGCCCAAGCGATCCTCCACCCCTGGCCTCGCAAAGTGCCAGGATTACAGGCATGAGCCATGCTGCCCAGACAAGATGCCATTTTTTTAATCCACAGCACAGGCAAAAAATTTAAAACACTGATACTATCCGAAGTTGGCAAGAGTTGAAACTGATACAGTCCTTTTGGGGTTTTCTTGGTTTATTATTTTATTGTATTTTACTTTTTATTTCATTGTATTTTGTTTTTTATTTCAATAGGTTTGGGGGGAACAAGTGGTGTTTGGCTTCAAGAATAAGTCCTTTAGTGGTTATTTCTGCGATTTTGCTGCACCCATCACCCGAGCAGTGTACACTGTACCCAATGTGTAGTCTTCTATCCCTCACCCCCCTCCTACTCTTTCCTCTGAGTCCCCAAAGTCCATTGTATCATTCTTATGCCTTTGCATCCTCATAGCTTAGCTCCCACTTATGGGTGAGAACATACAATGTTTGGTTTTCCATTCCCTGAGTTACTTCGCTTAGAATAATGGTCTCCAATGCTGTCCCGGTTGCTGCGAATGCCATTATTTTGTTCATTTTTATAGCTGAGTAGTATTCCATGGCGCATATATACTGCATTTTCTTTATCTACTTGTTGATTGATGGGTATTTGGGCTGGTTCCATATTTTTGCAATTGCGAATTGTGCTGCAATAAACATGCATGTGCAAGCATCTTTTTCGTATGACTTCTCTTCCTCTGGGTAGATACCCAGGAGTGGGATTGCTGGATCAAATGATAGATCTACTTTTAATTCTTTAGGAATCTCCACACTGTTTTCCATAGTGATTGTACTAGTTTACATTTCCACCAACAGTGTAAAAGTGTTCCCTTTTCACCACATCCACACCAACATCTATTTTTTTTTTTTAATTTTTTGATTATGGCCATTCTTGCAGGAGTAAGATGGTATCGCATGATAGGGTCCTTTTGGATAATAATTTTGGAGTGTTCATCAAAACTAAACGTGGAGTACCCTTTGATCCCACTATTCTGTTACTCAGGTATCTATCCCAAAGATGTACAAAGATATACAGTATATGCAAATATGTGCAGTGCAACAGCGTAAGAATAAGGATGACTCTAATGTCCACCAATAGAGATAGTTAACAAAATTACAATGCATTCACATTATGGAATGCAATGCAGTTATTTTAAAATTTAGTAGATTTAAACATATTGATACTGAAATAGCTCTAAGACATTGTCAGAGATCATAATGCTCACCAAATGTTGTATTTACTCCTGTTTCTAACACCTCTTGCACTTAAGCAAGTCCACATGATTAGTTCTGGCCAATAGGCTTAGAAAAAAGGTAACATGTATCATTTCTGGGCTGAAACAGCAAAAAGCTCATAGCCTTCTCTGCAGTTGCACCTCTCCTATGACAGCAACCAAAGAGGGTGCAGTTTTTAAAAGTGAAAACTGCAAAAGCCTAGGACCCTGAATAACTCTGTGAAGCAGAGATGACCCCTGACCAATCCATAAAATACGAATAAGAAATAAATTTTAAGTGTGTTAAAACCACTGGAATTTTGTCATCAATTTGTTACTGTAATACAACCTAGCCAAACCTAATTAATATTTATTGTTAAGGGGTGGGGGAAAGCAAATCACAGGAAAAAAAATTGAAAAGTATGATCCTATAAATGTTTTCTAAACTATACACGTGTGTACTTTCTTATATATGAATGTAAATCTCTCAAGGGTTAACAATTTTCATCTCTGAGAAGCGGAAGTCAAAATCTTAGGGAAAGAAGAGATAAAATGATAAGGAATTCCATGCTTCTATACTGCCTGAATTTTTCAAAAGCATATTTTATGCATTGCTTGTATAGTTAAATATTTTCTAAAGAAAAAAGCCAGATTGTTTCTTAAATATAATCTAAGATTGCTTCCAAATCTTCCAACATTTCACATGTACCATCCCCATCAACATCTCCTTTCTACTCTCCTCTCTTCCTCACACTGGAGAGTGGAAAACTCCAGACTAAGAGGCTGGCTCTTCAATATAAACAACT
The DNA here is from genome assembly GCF_024542745.1 of Macaca thibetana thibetana. Lineage (NCBI taxonomy): Eukaryota > Metazoa > Chordata > Mammalia > Primates > Cercopithecidae > Macaca > Macaca thibetana. Next base: position 78,243,579 of record NC_065585.1, on the reverse strand, counting down.
CGGAACCCCAACTGATAGCCTTTTCAATGATGCTGTGTGAGAAATAAGTTAGCATTATTACCTAACAGTTTGCATCACTTTTCTGACAATGCCTAGAATTGGCAAATTAATTAGACTCAGAATTAGAATCCACTCTTGTTTTGTTACAAACATAATTATATCCCACTATCAGAAAAGATTCTTCTAGGCCAAGCTTCAATATTCATGGTTAAAGAAAAGTCTAATTCACTCTCTAATGAAGGATGCCTTGCACAATTAGAGTAAACTGAGGGAAAGTGCATATGATTCTTTCCTAAAGCATCCATTTCTAGAGATGCCAATCCTTCCCACTGATCCTTTTAACACTTTATTCTAAAGTACTCTTCTCCTAGGTTTTCTGCTATTTTCCTACCTTACGCACTAAGAGGTCTGTAACATTATCAGCTATTGCAAAGGAAGCTTTGGGCAAAGTAAATGGAGAAGTCTTTTTATCTTTTTTTAAAAGGTTACTTGGCTAAGCAGGTTTAATATTTTTCTTACATAATAATGTAATATATTTTATGGGATATGTAGTTTACTGAGGTACTTTATTCTAATAATCTACGACCACCTTTACCTCTTTAAAGTTCCTTCTGAAAGACTTCAACAGTAATTCACATGCTATTTTAGGTATTTTTCTTTATATAGACTTCCATGGAGTTAAGCTAATGGTCTTTTGACTATTTTTGAATACCACAATCTGGTTGGGATCATTTGCATATGAGATATTTTTAGAGAATAGTTTGAACCATAAATTTTAAAACTCCAGTTCTATTAAGCTGAGATTTTGATAACTCAAAATGAAGGAAATGTGAATGCCTGAAGACACCTCCAAAATAGTAAAATAGCAGATAAACCAATCTGCTATTTAAAGGATGTAACAATCACATTCAATACCAAGTTCAATACTAGTAATAAAAGCTAACATGTAACAAATACTTTCCATGTGCCAGACATGATGCATATATTATCTTATTTAATCCTCACAATAGGATGAAGAAGATATTGTAATTTTTCTTCAGTTTACAGATAAGAAAAATGAAGTCTATACAATTTAAATATGTTGATCAGTGTAGTACTTTGCTAGGGCTGCCCTAACAAAGTAACATACACTGGGTGGGTTAAACAATAGAAAGTAGGCCAGGCGCAGTGGCTCACGCCTGTAATCCCACACTTTAGGAAGCTGAGGCAGGCAGATCACTTGAGGTCAGGAGTTCAAGGCCAGCCTGACCAACATGATGAAACCTCATCTCTACTAAAAATACAAAAATTAGCGGTGCATGGTGGCATGTGCCTGTAATCCCAGCTATTTGGGAGGCTGAGGCAGGAGAATCACTTGAACTCAGGAGGTGAAGGTTGCAGTGAGCCAAAATCATGCCATTGCACTCCAGCCTGGGTGACAGAATAAGACTCAGTCTCAAAAAAAAAAAGGAAGGAAGAAAGGGAGGGAGGGAGGGAGGGAGGGAGGGAAGAAAGGAAGGAAAGAAGGAAGGAACTTTCTCATATTCTAGAGTCTAAAGTCCAAAATAAAACTGTGAGCAGGGTTGGTTCCTTGTAAGGACCATGAAGGAAGGACCTGCTCCAGGCCTCATTCCCTGGCTTATAGATGGCTGTCTTCTCCATGTCTTCACATCATCTTCCTTCTTAAGTGTGCATGTTCAAAGTTCCTCTTTTTTTTTTTTTTTTTATTTTGTTTGGGTTTTAAAAATTAGTATTATTGGCGGACATGGTGGCTCATGCCTGTAATCCCAGCACTTTGGGAGGCTGAGGAGGGTGGATCACCTGAGGTCAGCAGTTCGAGACCAGCCTGACCAACATGGAGAAACCCCATCTCTACTAAAAATACAAAATTAGCCAGGCACAGTGGCACATGCCTGTAATCCCAGCTACTCAGGAGGCTGAGGCAGGAGAATCGCTTGAACCTGGGAGGCAGAGGTTGCAGTGAGCTGAGATGGTGCCATTGCACTCCAGCCTGGGCAACAAGAGTAAAAGTCCGCCTCAAAAAAAAAAAAAATTATTATTATTATTATTATTATTATTATTATTATTATCTTAGAGATGGGGTCTTGCTCTATTGCCCGGGCTGGAGTGCAATGGCAAATGTCAAAAATGTGGCATGAAATAGGACAATTTTGAATTCATAGTTGAGCTTTCATGAAAGGAAAAAATAGTTTCAGAGACCAAAAGCAAAGAAAGAACTAAAAACTAGAGAGGATGCTACAGCAGTCCTGGGAGGGTGGAAAGGATTGGTGCTGATCTCCAACACCTAAGGATTTGGATTTTACGGCTCATAGGAAAAGATCTCGGGCCACATGAAGTGGGAAATTAGAAACAAGATCCCCAAATAGGTCTAGATGAAAGAGTAAACTAAAAAAATTTAAAAATCCAACCAGTAATGGAAGGAAATTATAATAAAGAAGCTTAAAGGGCATAACCTGGATTGGGTATGAAAAAAATATTTTACCTATGCTTGAGATGATGGATACCCCATTTACCCTGATATGATTATTACACATTGCATGCCTATATCAAAATATCTCACATAACCCATAAAAATTAATTTTGAAAATGTTTTAACTCAATTTTGCTATGGGCTCCTTCTCATGTGGGTTGGGTTTAGATTTATATAACCCAAATGATCTAGGAGCCCCTAAACCAAGTTATTAATTTTTTAAAAAGGTTTCCAGCTAATGATGAAGCAAATTCAAAACTTCTCTGAGAGGACATGTCCTCAATCCAGATTACATAGGATTCTCACAGATAAAGCCTTGCCAAAAACAAGTGCATAATTTGAAACTACCAAACACATGGAAAATCAATCAACATACGCAACAAAAGCAGTATTAGGCCCTTGGGGTCTTTAGATAATAGAGCTAACAGATGGAGACCATAATACATGTTCTAAGTAAAGACCTAAAAGACAAACTTAAAATATGCAAAAAGCCCAAGATACTATGTGAAAATAACAGACCTGAAAACAAAACAATTAGAATTTTTACAAATCAAAAGTATAGCGTGTTCATTACAAGTTCAATCGATTATTTCTTTCTTTCTTTCTTTTAGAGGCAGGGTCTAACTCTGTCGCCCAGCTTGGAGAATCATAGCTCACTGCAGACTTGAACTCCTGGGCTCAAGCAATCCTCCTGCCTCAGCCTCCTGAGTAGCTGGGACACAAGCACATGCCACCACACCTGGCTAATTTTATAAATTAAATTAAAACCGCAATTACTTTTGCACCGACCTAATTTCTTTTTCCGTTTTTTTAAAGAGATGAGGTATCACTATGCTGCCTAAGCTGGTTTCAAACTCCTGGCCTCAAGCTATCTTCCCATCTTAGTCTCCCAAAGCACTGGGATTACAGGTGTGAGCCACTGCACCTGGCTCTCAGTAGATAGTTTACAAAGCAGTTAATATAAATACGAAGGGAAAATTAGTGAAATGGGAAACTGACCTGAGGGAGTACCCTGAAGACAGCACGCAGAGACAAAGAAAACAAAGTTCTAATGTATTTATTTATATTCCAGAAAAAGAAAACAGAAATGGCAGGGGAAATACTCAAAATGAGAAAGACTAATAATGTTAGTGAAAGACATAAACCCTCCAATTCAGGAAAGAGAAATCCTGAGTATGATAAATACAAAGAAATCCACAGTTAGAACTATTTTGGTGAAACCACAGAACCCGAAGACACTGCGAAGACCTTGGACGAAGCCACAGAGAAAAGAGAAGAAAGAAGACACTGAGACATAGTTTTGGGTGCAAAATGTTTATTAGGGATCAACTCCCAGGAGAGGAAAAGGGTGGAAGGAGGACTGAGCAGAGGGAGAAATCACCCTGTGATGCGGTCTGACAAGGCCTCAGCCAACCCAGCAGGGAGCTCAGAGGAAAGGGTGACCTTTCAGAGCGCCCTGCACTGGGCTGAAATGGCTGGCCAGGCCTGTCTATCCCTGCCATGCTCAGTTGCAGAAGGCAGGTATTCCATAGACCATGATTTCAGGGGAAGCAGCCCTCTGCAACTGAGACAGACCTGAAAAGAGCTGCCAGGTAGAGGCTGTGTGACGGTCACAGTCCTCCCCATCTGGACAGGAAGTTGTCCTGGAAGAGGGATCTGGGAGGCAAATCTCTGCATCTAACATAGGAGTTATCTACATGGAATGACAATTCAACTGACAGATTTTTTAGTAGCAGCAATAGCAGCAAGAAAACAAACCAAAATAAAACAAAAGATAATGGGATAATATCCTCAAAGAACTGAAAAAATAAATAATAACTGGCAGCCTGGATTTCAAATCCAGCCAACTTACCATTCAACAGTGAGGGTGAAATAAAGCCATAGGAACAAAGACTACAACTGTTTACTACTAATTGACCCTCACCAACAAAACTACTAAAAGATGTGTTTCAGGATGAAGGAAAATGAACCAAAAAGGAAGGACCAAAATGTAAGGAGTGATGAGCAAAGAAATATATAACCATATGGCCAAATTTCACTACATAAAATAGTGTTTTTAAGATGATTAATCTGTAGTGCATAAAAACAAGATGGAGCTAAAACTCAAGAAAATAGTAGTGTGTATGAAAAGAGTGCCGTCAGAGTTAAAGCATTCAAAAATTCATATATTTGATAGGAGAAGGGTAAAGTTGTTTAACTTTAGATTTAAGTCAATTATGCTGTTAACACTCGAAGGGTCACCCCAGAAGGATAAAAATAGAGTGTTCAATTTCCAAACTAGTAGGAAGTTAAGGTTAAAATGTAAAAGAAAACTCAAGTGAGCTATTAAAATGCAGGAGCAGAGGAAAAAATAGAAATAGAAAAGTCCAGGTAGACAGATAGCACAAAATAAGATAGAAATAAATTCAATACATCAGTAATGACAATAAATATAATCTAACTGTACTAATTTAAAGTCAGATATTGGCAGATTTTACATAAAAAACAAATCAACAAAATTCAGATATATGTTGCTTAAAGAGACATATAGCTAAAGCAAAAAGATGCAAAGAGGTTGAAAATAAAAAAATGAAAAAAGATGTACCATGTACACACTAACCACGAACAACATAGCTATAGTGTCATCGAAAGCATTTTTAGGAATAAAGATGGTTGCTATGTTATAATAAAAAGATAAAAGGAAAACATCACCAGGAAGATTCAGCAATTCAAAATGTTATGTTTTTAATATTAGAGCATCAAATATAGAATGGGAATTTATAATCAAAGTAGAAAGTTTCAACACATCTTACAGTAACTGATAGATCAAGAAAACACAAAATTAGTAAGAACATGGAAGATTTAAATAATAAAGTTAAGAAAATACCATTGTGATTATGTCTTCACCGGTCTAAAACCTTCCATGACTCCCTATTGCCTATAGTATCAAATTGAAATTCTTCTTCTTGATCCTAAAGTTGCACCACAGTTGGCACCATCCTGACCATTTGCCAAGCTTATTTCTTACCTGTCCCCAACACAAATCATCTATTCTAGGCAAATCAAACTGCTAGTGAACCAGAAAGAAGAAGCTTTATGATGTAGTGTTTATGTTCATGGACTCTGAGATTGGACTGCAAAGGTTCAAATCCTGATTCTACCAACTATTAACTGCATAGTAACTTAATAACTTAATCTTTATGACCCTCAGTCTTCTCATCTATAAGATGAGGATATTGATAACATCTACCTCTTAGGCCTATTGTGAGGATTTATACAGACAATCAGTGCCTGACATATTACACTTGCCATAAGTATTAGCTACACACCTTTATTTACATTGTTACCATCTACTGGAATGCTCCTTTCCTTCTCCTGTCTATTAAAACTCAGGCTCAAAAGCCAACTCAGGATCTTCCTCTTTAATAAAGCCTTCATCAGTTACTCCCTACAGCCTTCATTTATCTCCCTCTCCTACAATACAGTAGTTCTTAACCTTGTGAAAGAGGGACAGAGAGTCACCGATGCCTTTGAGAATCTGATGGGAAAAAATCTTCTATTCATAAAAATGCACTTGCATATACACATTTGCATAAAACATCAAGGGAGTCATGTCCCTGTAAAGCTCACCCATGGATCCCCAATTACAAACATCTGACTTCAAGTCTGTGGTTCACCATCACCCACCCTGTTCTGCTGAGGCCATCTTAACAAAAGCACAGACTGCTACATGGAGCTGGAAGAGGCACAGAGAGAAGCTGGTGAAGCTCACTTCATACATAAGGAAATTCACAGAGAAGTAAAGTGACTGGCCAAAGTCATATACAACTGTGGAGTGACAGAGATGGAGCTGGAGGCTGTCCCCTGACTAGCCCTGTAGAGTTCTTTGCAAAAGTGTGCTTGACAAACTAATCTCCAACTCATAGAACTCTAAAACTGAGAAATCATGTTAGCCCATTTTTCAGGTGGGGTGATGATCTCTTAGGGAATTTATCCCCAGGTAATCAGGCCAAAAATCCCAAGACTGATACTCAGAATAATAATTACTAAACATACTAGTAATGTTTTGTTTTTGTTTTCATTTTTTTTTTTACTTTACTTCCTTGTATTAAAATTTCCTCACTAACTTTCTCTGAAGCAACATCAAACTAGGAAGCACAAACCTGTCCCAATTTTATTATTTGGGGAAGTTAATTCTGAAGCTGTCTTTAAAACTTTTCTGTAACTGTAATAATCAAAGGACATCATCAGTTCTAGATCTTGAGCTAGAAAAGAGATAGTCAATCCACAATGCTTCCATTCTCAGATTCAACTTTATAAACATAAATATTTTATAAATATCTCCTCTATCTTCTTCTCTACGACATTTTGCCAGAACAAGTAGCAAACAATAAAATGGACTATATGCTGTGCATTCTCTCTTTAATGGTAAGCAAAGAAAAAAGAAAAGAATTACAAATAAGTTATAAAACACAATAATCAGCCTCCACATAATTAAAAACTGATTGACATTTGTATAGTCACAGACTCCTTGTGCACACAGGAAGCTGTTTCAATATGTGAAATCATACAGTCAGCCTAGGAAATGAGATAAATGACTCAGAAAGAGGGGGAGGTTTGTACAATGAGATATCCTGGAAAAAACTTTAATCAACAACTAGGAAAGAAAGCACTTTATAAGAAAACAACATGGAGCACCTGAAGGATGGAGGTTTGAAACAAAAGAAAAGGATCATAGAGATGAATTGTAAAGGCCACCTCTTCAAAACCCTTCATTTTCAAGATAAATGAGACCTAAACTTTGTTTCCTTTGAAATTCATAGGCTTTCCCGGGAAGGAAATCCCAGATACACCATAAGAAGTCAGCTTCCTCAGCTACAAATTCACAGTATTTTGGATAATGAGGCAAGGGAAATAAACATTAGGAAATGCCAGGAACATTATTTATACATTCTAAATAAGTTCTGTTTAGGCCTGGGGGAAAGCACCTATGCTAGAATCAACTGGATCTTCTGCATCCCCAAGCGGCCCAGGGAGCTGACAAGACTGGTGCACTCTCAGAGGCTGACAAGTACACAGTGACACCTACTTGCCACTAAGAGGTTCTTCCCTTTGCTGTCTTCCTTTGGCAAGTAAAAACACTTTGAAAAAGAAGTGTAGGCTACAGAACTGACCACATATGTGGTCAGAGTTTTGGTTTTTCTATCCATTGTTTTCACTTTTCATAGATGTATTCTAAAAAATAATGGGTTAATAATGTTTAGAAATAATTCACAGTTAAGAAGGGCCAGGAATTCATGTTTATTAGGCATAGTCACAACTTCATAACTTCCCTGTGTATTCTTAATATTGCTCTAGTGGGAAGTTTAAAAGAAAAATTTGATTGGCAGTTACTTCATTTAGAAAGGATTGATATTTCATACATGGTCTTTGACTACAAAGGCAAATTGAAGGCTGCATGGCAACAAGGTTGCTTTCCTTCCGGGAAAGATATTCCGGACTCATCTGCCTCGTCTGGAGTAAATCTACTCTAAAGCAGTTTACAAAAACTGTTCAGGTGCTACTGATTAATAAAAATCCAAAAGGATTTTTTACTCATTGCTTTAAATTCAAAAATTAAAATGCAATTAAAATGATAGATTAATAAGCAGATCTAAATTTTCTGTTATTAGATTCTTCGAGTGCAAATATCCCTAAAATTCTGGAAATTTAGCTTTCCATTTTATATCAGTTTTTCATCCATGTAACTGATCTCCTTATAGAAGTAAAATCTAAAGAGTAATACCAATCTCATTCTCTTAGGATACGATGATGATGTTTTATGAATAAAAACTATCAGTTAGTGGTACTTATTTATCTTATAGGCCATAATAAGATTGTGGCAAATGCAAAAAACTGTATCTAGCAATTTTTGGAAAATAAAAACCATTGTGTCTTTACGGCATTGGAGCTCAGAAAAACAATGCCCCAAAGTAAGGTGCTTTGGCATGCTGAGTACTTTGAGCTGGAGGATACTAGAAGGACCCTAGAAACAAAGCTTCTCTCTGGTCTTCTCCTGCCCTCCTGTCTCCTGGTCCCTCTTTTACCCTAAGGCAGGCCATAGAAATCAGAATTCCTCTTCCCCACAGTGGGTCATAGAAACTAAACATATTTCTCTCAACTTCCATTGCCTTTCTGCATATGAGCTGGTCATAAAGAAATTCTCTGGTCTACCTTGTCTGATAGTAGATCATAAAACCCTTATTCCAGAAGGGGTCTTGCTCTATACCGAGGAGGAAGGAATGCCACACAGAGAGGCCAAGAAGAATCCAAATAGACAGGCCTTGTTGGGTTGTTCCCCTTCAATCTATTAAATTAGATTATTTCCTTTGTGTCCAATCCCATTTTTACATGGTTGTCCACTCTTCATTGAATCTAAGCATAAAAATGGACAGTTTTCCCTTAGGTCTTTGGGTCTTCACTGTGAAGGCTTCCGTGTCATGCAAAACTTTGACTGAATAAATTTGCCGTGCTTTTGTCTTGTTAACCTGTCTTTTGTTATAGGAGTGTCAAACATGACAACCCGCCTCCTTTTTTTTTTTTTTTTTTTTTTTTTTTTTTTTGAGATGCTCCGTTAGCCAGGCTGGAGTGCAGTGGCCCAATCTCGGCTCACTGCAACCTCCAACCTCCCAGGTCCAAGCGATTCTCCTGCCTCAGTCTTCTAAGTAGCTGGGATTACAGGCGCCCGCCACCACGTCTGGCTAATTTTTGTATTTTTAGTAGAGACGGGTTTCACCATATTGGCCAGGCTGGTCTCAAACTCCTGACCTCATGTGATCTGCCCACCTCGGCCTCCTAAAGTGCTGGGATTATAGGCATGAGCCACCGGCAGCCATGACCCTTTTGAGGGCTAAGGAACGGTATCACAGCATTTTCACCCCGCAACAGAGTCCAAAACAACTTAAATCAGTTCCAAAAGTCTACCATCATTTTTACTATCCTAAAATCCAAAGTTCTTTGTAGGTGAATGTACAAAGTTTGATCGTTTTTCTATCTGCTTCTACATTAACTATACAAAATGCTATATCTTCTTTGTTCCTCTTTAAAATAAAACAAACTTTTAGTACAGGTTTCTCACTAAGACTGAAATACATAAATACAAGTTTTGTCTATGATTAAGAAACTTTTTTTCCTTTAAGTACTTCCAAATTAAAATTACAAATCAGTAAAAATGAGCCATGTGAAAATAATGTAAGCATTTCAAGGGCCCTTTTCTCCTATTTTATCAAATTACTGGCACATTGAATTTCCCAGACAAAAATACTTTTATAAACTATGTTCACAGCAGGATTAAAGAATGGTTGAATCATCCCTGACAATTTCCGCTACCAAAAAGAGGCAACTGAAAAAAGAGACATTTAGAAAGTAAATCTAAGTTAATGTGGCATCAAAGAATGAAAAAGAAACTTCTTACAAAAATGTTTTACTGACCAACATAGTTATGTTTTGAGGGAACATGAAAGGTATTGCTTTCATGGCTTTAACCTTCTTGTTCCTGTTTTGGGAAAAACTCTCCCTTCCGGGTTCACTTTACAATAATTGCTACAAAAATATAATTGCTGCTTTTTCTGCCCTGCACCTCACCTCACTTTTGCCTTTCTTGAGGAATGTTCTTAAGGCTCTAGAGAGATCTAAGATGGAAAATAAGAGTGGGAAAGAAATACTTGGAAAACAAGCATAACGAGGACTATCATGACATGTGACTAAAACATAGTTGTTTGGGGCCAGATCATGAACATCCAAGACCAAGAACAGTCGCTATTCCATCAAGGAGAAAGGAGAGTCTCTGAGAAGAGTGATTTGGCCAGATGCACAAAAGGTAAAGCTTCAGGACTGCCCTGAAAAGAATATGGAAGCAGGAAATGTTGGGATGCTCCTAGGATGGTTCCCAGGATATCACTCAGGGCAGCAAACAGGCAGTGGGTAATTTAAGAAAGATAAACAAAGAATACTTGCAGAGATGTGGGCAGTTTAAGGAAACTAACAAAGAACGGTAGTGCTGCATTAGCAGAGAACTATAATCACTCCTAGGCCTGCAGCAACCAAGGGAGCAGCTAGAGGAGCAGGAGGAGGATGGCTGCGTGGACAGGGCTACCTGATGGGAGCTGTGGCCTTTTGATGGACTTCTGATGGCAATCTGTATACATGCCCTCACTCTCTTCACACCTTCTGATCTTCTGTCACTGCCCCTGCTGACCAAACCCAGTTGGAAGCCAGGGACAAAGTGGAGAAAGAATATGGAGAAGCAGATGAAAGAGATCCAGTCTAGGAAAATAGTGGCAAGGTCATGGCAGTGGGAATGGAAAAGGTATAATACAGAGATAAACCAAACAAAACTTTTACATTGATTGGATTTGGAGATAAGAAGAGAAAAGTCAAGGATGATGTCATAATTTCAAGCCCAAGTTCTAGACTAGAATGATGATAACATCAACTGAGTTGGTCTTTACTAATTCTCAATGCCAGCACAGTGCCTCAGGCATCAAAGCCTTCTATAAACATTTCCTGGGAGAAAAAGAGGGGCTGGATGACGGATGGATGGATGAATGGATGGATGGATGGATGGATGGATGGATGATGGAAGGAGAAGCAAATTTGGGAGATGATGATGTGTTATGTCGTTTTAGCCATACTGAGTTTAGAATATGTTGAAAAAGCCCAGTAGGTAGTTGAAGATTTAATCCTAGAGCTCTGAAAAAGAAAGAAAGACGTACCTGTAAGAACCAGCTGCACAAAAGTGGTAGCTGACACCATGCAAGTGGATGATATGTCATAGAGAGCACATAGAGAGAAAAAGTGGGATCTGATGACCAAACTTAGGATCTCTCTGTATTTATGGGACATAAGGAGGAAGGGAAACCAACAAAGGAAAAAGACAACATATACCACCATTTGTTGTACTATTAATATATATTCATATATATTTCTACATCTCTGGTAGGCCTTCTTTTTCTTTTTTTAATGAAGGGGACTTTTATTTATTTATTTATTTATTTCAGAATCAGGGCCTCGCTCTGTTGCCCAGGCTGGAGTGCAGTGGCACCATCACAGCTGAGTGTAACTTCAAACTCCTGGGCTCAAGGGAGCCTTCCTCAGCCTCCTAGTAGCTGGGACTACAAACACATGCCACCATGGCCAGCTAATTTTTTTGTTTTTTGTAGAGACAGGGTCTCACCATCTTGCTCACACTGGTCTCAAACTCTCAGTCTCAAGGGATCTTCCCGCCTTGGCCTCCCAATATTCTGAGATTACAGGTGTGAGCCACCACACCTGGCCAGGGCCTTCTTTTTCTGGACACCGTATAGTCTTGCCTAAAATAAGAATGATACAAATGCAACCTGGAGACCACAACTTACTCACTTACCTCAGTAAGATTTTTTTTAAGCCCAAAATCCCAATCTTACTGTTTTTGCTCACCTTGAATCTAACATAATCAATATTAATAACCTTTAATTAGATAACCCTATAATGTTTATGCTTTCAAACAATCATTTATTGAATGCCTAATATATGCCCAGCACTATGTGGAAGTAAAAATCAGTCTCTAGTCTTCAAGTAAATTAAAATCAATTTAGACTATTAAAAAAACCACTGAATATGGCTGAGCATGGTCATTCACGCCTGTAATCCTAGCACTTTGAAAGGCCAAGGTAGGTGGATCAGGAGTTTGAGACCAGCCTGGGTCACATGGCAAAACCCCGGCTCTACAAAAAATACACACACACACACACATACACACAAACAGCCAGGTGTAGTGGCACATGCCTGTAGTCCCAGCTTCGTAGGGGGCTGAGGCAGGAAGTTCACTTGAACCCAGGAGGTTGAGGCTGCAGTAAGCCGAGATTGTGCCACTTCACTCCGGCCTGGGTGACAAAGTGACACCCTGTCTAAAAAAAAAAAAAAAAAAAAAAAAAAACACTGAACATAAAACAGAGCTCAATTAAAAGCTGACCTGTATGCTCCAGATCATACCATTTAACACTTGTCAACCTCTGCTCTTTTTTTCCCAATTCAGAAGACTGACAGAGAAGCTAACTCCTATATATCTGTACTTCCTATTAAAGGTCCAATGATGTTACATTATATAGTTAATTTCTTCTTACCTTTCTTCCCCAGTATTCCATCATAAGGTCTCAGTTATCTTTGCACCTAGTGTCTGGCACATGGTAGCCATTCAATTAAATGTGTGTCAAGTGATTGAATGAATAAGAAACCAAGCCAAGCCTGTAGCAGTCATATCAATACATTCAACTCTCTCCTATGGCAAATCCCAAAAGTTTAAGGCTCAAGGCAGTTAGCTAATATGGTCTTTGACATAGCCTTGGCAACATGGGATGACTGATGTTAAAGCCTTGATGCTGAAGTTAAAGTAGATTCAGGGGGAAAAATAAAGCAAATTCTAAAATGCTTTTGGGTAAGAGAAAGGCTAGTTCAATGCTGAAACTAAACTGAGTCTATTTGCTAATTACTGTTAAGTTAATTTCATTGGTTAATTCTCCAGCATAACACCGTCTAGGATAAACCTGGCCCCCAGTGAAAGGAAGATAAATCCTGTAAACCACACAATCAGCAGTGCCTCTGATACTCAAATGTACATACTAGTCACCTATAGATCTTATTAAAATAAACGTTCTGATAAATTACATCTAGAGTGAGACCTGAGATTCTGCATTTCCAACAAGCTCCCAGGGGATATTATGCTGCTGGTATGCAGACCACACTTTAATAAGTATCAAGAGCTTGGATGACAATCAGAGAACACATCTACAGACTTAAAGCCAGAGTTAACATATCTCTTGTTCTTATACTTCCTAGTTGCATAACTTTAGATAAGTCATTTCACCTCTCTGAGCTCTCCTTGTTTCATCTGTGAAAAAATATAGTTAATATAATAATTAATAACATAGTTAATACTAATAGCTAACACATATTGAGTTCTTACTATGTAGCAGGAACTAATGTTTCATGTTTGTCAATTTATAAATAAGGCTTTAGGTCAAACATCCTATCCAAGTAATTGTGACCTGATACCTGACTGTAGGCCGTTTAACTCAAGAACCACTGCAGAACACCATGCAGCACTGCCTCTTCAGCTTAGCTCCCAGAGCCTATGAAAACGAAATAATCGGTATTTAGCTAACTTGTATCGAGTACTCATATGCTCCAGGCCCTCGTTTAACCCTCCCTTGGAAGATATTAACTCATTTATCTTATAACCACCCTAGAAAGTATTTTTATCCTTATCTCACAGGCCTTAAAATGGCCTCAACAAGTAAAATTGCTGAAGGACCAACAGTGGCACAGTCAGGATTGGAACCTAGGCAGTGTAACTGCAGAGCCTGGCGGAGAGTGTAACTGCAGAGTGTAGCGTAGTTTCAGCATTGTACTAGACTAGGTTCTGTAACTGCAGAACCCCGGAGCTCCAAGTCAGCTAGCTCGCTAGGGTCGGTGCACACCTGCGCCCACTCGGGGCAGCTTCATTGCCAGAGCCACTGACTCCCAAAACAAAACCAATCTTCTACAATTAGCTCTGTGTGTATCTGTGGGATGTTATGTTTCTCGTGCCACAACTAGGAACCCTGAAAGCAAATTATGACTCCGGTGAAACAATTTGGCCCTAAGAAGGGTGATTGTCTAAACATCTTCACAACGGATTTACACAGAAATTGTAACATGCACTTGATTGGAAACCCACACCACAGGCAGTCCCAGGAATTTGTACCCGCCCTGGTCCTGGACCGCCCCGCCGGATTGCGCCCAAGACTGTCCCCGGACCACCATCCTAACACCACACCCTGAACTGCCCCCCCAGGACCGCCCCCTAGACCGCCCCCCAGGACCGCCCTCTCTAGACCGTCAGCGAGACTGTCCCAGGACCGCCCCCTGGACCGCCCCCGCGCCCCGCTGCATCCTGGGAATCGTAGTCCCAATCCTGCTCTGGAACGAGTAGTGCCGGCTGCTGGCGCCAGCTCCGCCTCTGTCAGGCGTCAGCCTAAGGTCCCGCTTCTAATCCTATCATCTCTCCATACCGCCCTCTGCCGGCCTTTCCTCTGGTTGCCCGGATGGCGAGCCGGTTCCGGGCGCTCCGGAAGCGAACCTTTCTTTTCCGGATTGGGCATCCCGGCGTCTGCACGTGGTTATGTTGCCGGAGTTTGGGCCGCCGCTGTAGGAAAAGTAACTTCAGCTGCAGCCCCAAAGCGAGTGAGCCGAGCCGGAGCCATGGAGGGCCAGAGCGTGGAGGAGCTGCTGGCAAAGGCAGAGCAGGACGAGGCAGAGAAGTTGCAACGCATCACGGTGCACAAGGAGCTGGAGCTGGAGTTTGACCTGGGCAACCTCCTGGCTTCGGACCGGAACCCCCCGACTGGACTGCGGTGCGCCGGACCCACGCCGGAGGCCGAGCTGCGGGCCCTGGCGCGGGACAATACGCAATTGCTCATCAACCAGCTGTGGCAGCTGCCCACGGAGCGCGTGGAAGAGACGATAGTGGCGCGGCTGCCGGAGCCCACCACACGCCTGCCGCGAGAGAAGCCTCTGCCCCGGCCGCGGCCACTTACACGCTGGCAGCAGTTCGCGCGCCTCAAGGGCATCCGTCCCAAGAAGAAGACCAACCTGGTGTGGGACGAGGTGAGCAGCCAGTGGCGGCGGCGCTGGGGCTACCAGCGCGCCCGGGACGACACCAAGGAATGGCTGATTGAGGTGCCCGGCAATGCCGACCCCTTGGAGGACCAGTTCGCCAAGCGTATTCAGGCCAAGAAAGAACGAGTGGCCAAGAACGAGCTGAACCGGCTGCGTAACCTGGCCCGCGCGCACAAGATGCAGCTGCCCAGCGCGGCCGGCTTGCACCCTACCGGACACCAGAGTAAGGAGGAGCTGGGCCGCGCTATGCAGGTGGCCAAGGTCTCCACCGCCTCTGTGGGGCGCTTCCAGGAGCGCCTCCCCAAGGAGAAGGCGCCCCGGGGCTCCGGCAAGAAGAGGAAGTTTCAACCCCTTTTCGGGGACTTTGCAGCCGAGAAAAAGAACCAGTTGGAGCTGCTTCGTGTGATGAACAGCAAAAAGCCTCAGCTGGATGTGACAAGAGCCACCAATAAGCAGATGAGGGAGGAGGACCAGGAGGAGGCCGCCAAGAGGAGGAAAATGAGCCAGAAGGGCAAGAGAAAGGGAGGCCGGCAGGGACCTGGGGGCAAGAGGAAAGGGGGGCCGCCCAGCCAGGGAGGGAAGAGGAAAGGGAGCTTGGGAGGCAAGATGAATTCCGGGCCGCGTGGCTTGGGTGACAAGAGAAAAGGAGGACAGCGCCCAGGAGGAAAGAGGAGGAAGTAATAGTTTCTCACCGTCGGACCCGACTGAAAACCAAGGACTATAAATACTAAGTGTTAAGTTCTAGGTACTTGTACGGGGACTCAGAAGGACCTGGCCGCTGCCTTCATTGAGTTTAAAGGGACAGGATTGCCCTTCCCTCAAGAGAGTATGTAAGTGTTGGACTGCAGAAATTAATGTTTTTCCCACAACCGAGACTTTGGCTGGAGATTAAGAACTTATTTGAGGATTTAAGAATTAGGGAAATAATTTGGTGGAAACCAGGAATGAGTTCTATTCTTAAACAGCCTTTTTTATTTTTAACTTTGGATATAGGGTGAGGTAGAGTTGGCCATATTTCACACTTAAATTGACGTATATGTCTCTGCATTATTTTTACAACAAGCTTGTGTATCAGAGCGGGGGGTGCGGGGAAGGGAAAGAAAACAGTTTCAGAATTGGATAGGCAAGTGACTGTTTTAAAGGTTAAGTAATAAAGATGTCTTATCTAGTGTGGCTTTTAATTTTCTGACTATTGGGTAGAAATT